>NC_053025.1:229689079-230289079 GCF_003073215.2 Triticum urartu | reverse complement strand
AAAGCACCCAGAGCATAACGAATCGCTCGAGTACGGTGTGCCATTCATGAGGGTGCAGAGCCAGCTGGAGCCACATGAGTACTCATTCTACCATCGCAAGAGGAGGCCGGATGGCGCGACGTCGCTTCCCCACCGTTCTCCATGGTTCCCTCGACGCTCACCTCATTTCAACGGCGTTAGTAGGGTTTAAGGTAAGCTTCACACTAACCTAATCTTCCATCTACTCATGCTTAAAATCAGTGTGACAGCTAATAAAAATCATGCTTACAATCAGTCTCCGAGTAGTACGCCAATCACCCTAAAATAGCTTTGGACCTTTGGGTCAAAGTTGTGACACTGTGGACAAATAAAGAAAAATAGATTGGTGCTTCTTAGAAAACTGCCAATATAAGCTACTAGTATTTTTTTTGAAATCTAAGCTACTAGTATTTGGTTAGAGGATTTGCTGCCGAGAAAGATCCATCCATAGTGAGCGCCACACATGCCAGTGGTGGTGGTGGATGCCAATGCTTAGATGGAGCAGGGTTGGTGTCGGTAATTTTTACTTGGCACCTCGCACTCTGCATATATGTCGGTTCCATCCGTACTTTTGTGCAGTTCCACCAAAATGCAGCTGAATAACCTTGTTTGCACAGATAATGAAAAATCATGATTACATTATAGTGGCACTAGTTGATGAAACATACAGTAATAAATAGAAGAAAATATTGCGGTAGTATCATAGTATGCCATGTTGCGAGGGCAAGATGGGCCCTGCAACGCCTCATACTGGAAATCGAGTAATCGACCCAAGTCTCCCCGATACACCTTCTGGTAGTGATGAACATCAGTGTACAATGGTAGTACAAGGAGGGGCCTTGAGACATTCCAATCTCTATTTTGTCGAGATCAACTAAAATTAAGCACCCCCAGTTTGCAAAAACGCTTAAACATTAACAATGGGACTAGTTGATGAAACATATACTAACAAAGAGAAGCACTTTCTTTATCTACATTGGAAATGAAATCATAGAGAGGACACTCGCTCTATTTTAACTGTTTTATTACTTCATTTTACCACTGGCTCTAGGGTCGAGCAGGGGGCAAATGAGGTGTACCATGTGTCGCAAGGATGGAGGCCGGGGGTGCTTAGACTGGGATGCTGAAGCTGGCTCTATCTTCCCCCCTGATGTTTCTGTGGTAGCACTTGGGTTGTAAACCAAACTTGGTCGAGCTGGTGCTGCATCCCCCTACCTGCCTAGCTTATGTGGCAAACTTGTCTCCTGCTAGTACTCAGTCCGGTCTAGTAGTAGTTGCATAACTACCCATTTACACTGAGATGTTGCCGGATAATGGTTCTCTATGGTAGGGTTTCTTCAATGAAATCCGAGGAAACGCCCTCTTTCGATATATAAAAAAAGCTGTGGCACTAGCGGTGCCAAAACATTGCCTCAAATTAATAGTGCCACTACATTAAGGTGCAAAATAATAACATTATTGCTTTATCATGGCAGTGCCAAAAAACAGTAGCACAAGAGCACACTCAACATGCAGGATCTTTGGCAAACGGCCAGACAAAAAATTCACATACCTCATGATGGGAACCATATCTGCAGTCAACGCCATCATAGAAGGGATGACACCAGTCACCAACAAGGATGATTCAATTCATGGGTCCTTTTGGTGCAGTTCACCTAAAATGAAGCAATGTCTGATTAGCTAGCAGCTTCTTCTTCATTTGTTTTAAGAAAAGGGCTTCAGCCCCAGTTCCATTTCCATCAGAAAACGAAACCCACCGAGCTTCTTCTTTATTAGTTGCAATAAAATTGAGCAACATCAAGGTTGGTTGTGAAGCTCCTAGAATGTTCAACTATAATTTGGATATCATTCGCGCAGTTCAACTAAGATCAAGCGTGAAATGTATGTCTCTGTTTGCACAAAAAAGGTCGAAAGGAGGGTGACAAACAAGTGATGAAACATACGTCAAATGAAAAGAAGCATGTTCCTTATCCGAATGTCAATACTACAAGGACAGTAGCAATTTCTAAAGTAGTAGCATTGCTAGATATTAGTGTGGGCATTAGGATTAACTATGCCAACTATTAAATATGACATTACTTTAATGGTGCCATTGCTTCATTTTACCAGCAACATTACATTAACAGCTGCTACAGAGTCGGTATTTGGGCACGGGAGAGTAGGCGGACCAGGAAAGTTGCATTTCTAACGAAAAGAAGCAACTTATCCTAATGGGAAATTTAACAGGACATGAAAAAAAGTGCCATTGATTCATATTACTTGAGGCATTACATTGAAAACAACATTGGTTTAACGTGTCCTTACTTTTAACAGTGCGACTGCTACATTTTGCCAGTAGCATTACATAAGAGTGCCTCAGGGCAACAAACATCAGAACAGGGTATCTTTCCTTTTTCAACCAATAGATCGAGTTTATATTGAGTTTGTACTACGTTTCCCTTTATTTCCCTATTAGACCAAGAGACCAGTTGGATAGCCAGTCTCTGCTACTTTACGCCCCCATTACTTCCTCTTTCGACCAAGTCCTAGATTCAGGTAACAGATCTTCCCCCATCCCCAACACCACCCCCACCCCCTTTCTTCCTTGTCTGAACCAAGTAGTACTAGATTCGAGTGCATGAACTACTTTTACCTCTTAACAGTCAAAATTTAGGTGGCTTTCAAACAGCCGATCGATCCTATCTATGAGGGGGCCTGAGATATAGTAAAAGATACAAATGCAGTGATGTCAGGAGCTCGGAAAGTAGTGCAAGGCCGGTTTCGAAGGTAGTTATACCTAATGGTCGCCGGGATGTCAATAGGTGGGCGGCGGGAGGCCGGATCTTCCCACACTACGACAGCAAGGAAGAAGGGGTCGGAGGCCCTCCCTAGCCAGTGGTGCTTGGGAGAGAACGACAAGGCATGCTGATCGGGACGCGCCGGCAGTGGGTTAGAGCTGTCGCCGAGGACGACCGCGTGAATGTTGCACCTTCTCACCTTCCCTGGCGGAGAGGATCCGCCTGGATCTATGACTAGCGGTGAGTAGAGAGTGTGTGTGTGGCCACAGCTGTCGTGTTTAGATCTGGAGAGGACGAGACAGTGTGAAGAGAGCAACAATAACAAGCAAGCGCGGAGGCTCCTTCCTATATAGTGGAGTACTGATTTTCTTTTGTCTACCGGAGCCAGCTTGACCTCGTCAATAACTGTCGAGAAGTCTTCATGCACGTGCCCCAGGAGCGCAGTTATCTTCATTTTGATCTGAAGCACCGAATTATAACATATAACATGAAAAAAATGCCACATGACAATAAACCATAACCTCAATACCCAAAGGAGACAACATGTGTGTGCAAACGCAATATGACCCGCGTTCCATTCAGAGAGCGGCGTGCCAGAACGACTGACCGTCTAGGTGCCATGCGAGCGCGACGGGCGTGCTGTATACTCCGTACATGTGTACCGCCGTTTTCTTGAGGCTTTTCTCCATGGCGCAATCCATGGATACAATATTAGTATAATGTACTATTTAAAAGTCAAGGGCGGGGCTTTTCACGCACGGTAGACGGGACAGAGATGCGAGAAGATGAGGGAGTAGGTTGCTGCAAACGTAGGGCTCTGTGATTTGACAGCGAGTTACTGCTGTATAGGTGGGGCCCCGTGATTTGACTTGCCATTTTATCATTTTAACTGCGGCGCTACGACCGGCATTATCCTCCCGATTCCTGACCACCTCCATGGTATACACGTGCCTCTCCCAATGCTCCACCATGTAGAGGCTGGCTCTTTCATGAGAGCCCACTCCTCCACTTTTTCCTTGCCACTTTCCTCCACATAGCCCACTACTGTACTTGCTCGTACAGGTGCTAAGCCGGCCACATAGGCATAAAGTTTGGTGTCGCAAGTTAATTACCCCCTCCGTCTAGGTGTGCAAGTCATATTACGAAAACCAAATAATCCCAAAACACATAGGAGCGGTGCATACATCGTTTCATGTTTCTTGACATATCAACCAATAAGATATGTGGGGTGTCCATGCTTTTAATGTCTTGAGACTACCATTTCATTGGAAGAGGTCACTCCTTGGCAAATGCAATAAATACTACAAAGAAAGAGATAGAGAGAAGTAAAAAAATTACTCTTATAGCTAACCTTCTTGTATAAGTGATGACTATGTATGACATGCCAACATTAGATAGCCTAACGCACCGTGTTAAATCTCCAAGGGCGCGACCGCGCGAGCGAGACGACGGTCGTGGTAGGCGCGACCATGATATGGGCTGCTGGCAGCCCTTGGATCTGAGATCGAACGGTTGCATGCTAAGTTGCTGAAAATTTGCAGAATAACCCTCCAGGATAGGATATTGACCCATGCAACCATTCGACCTCAGATCCAAGGGCTCTCGGAAGCCCGTATCATGGGAGAATGGAAAGCTTCGTATCACCTGTAATTTTCCCGATGCTTGACATGACATTGAAAGGCATTTAATTGGGCGTCGAGTAGAGATGACATCTAATGGGCCCCCGTAGTACTATGCATGAATCCATTTATCCATCAGGCAAGCCACTACCCTGCTGTTCGCACGCCCCACTCATTATTTTTACAAAAACCGCTGGCAGTTCTCGCTCGTACTCGTCCCCAGACGTGCTTTAACATTATGACGGCTCGCTCCTGGTCGTCCGTCCTTTCACATTACGAAAGTTCCACTAATCCTAACCCTCCTCCCAAATCCATGGCATCCCAAATGTCCATAATTGGCGGTGAGTACAAGGCTAGAACCATCATCGGCGATGAGTTCGACGTCATCTACACCTGTTCTTCCGCAATGGTGAAAGGATGCCTTTCTCTCTTCAAACGCATGTTAGAAAACTCAAATGATGAGTGGGTCACTGGGCTAGATGTTGAGTACACCACAGTCCTGGGAAGTGAGAAGAATCTAAAGGAGGCAGAGAAGAAGAAGCCCACCGTGATCCAGGTTTGCATGCATGGCTTATGCTTGGTCTACCACATATGCCATGCCGAGATTGAGTGCGAGGAATTTAAGAAGTTCCTCAAGGGCGGCCGATTCAAATTCGTTGCTGTAGACTTTAGGAACGACAAAGAAATCCTGGGTCGGATAGGCCTCGTTGTAGGCAACCCCTTCGACCTCCAGAAGGAAGGGCTGGTGCCCTCCCGTGATCAGCCTTCAATGCTGACCCTGGTAGGAGCCATGGTTCATCCTTCGTACGGTACACTGAAGAAACCTCCATTCAAGTTTCATCATGCATGGGAGTGGAATGTACTAGATATAGACCACATCCACTACGCTGCAATGGATGGCTACCTTTGTTTCAATATCTACAAGGGTTGGATGAAGAGCAAGAGCCAAGTGTGCGGTTCAAGTAAAGAAGTATCTCCCAAGAGGAAGAGGGACAAGGACGAAGTCAAGCACATGGACGAGGAGTCCGAGTAAGGTGGCAGTGTTGTTGCTCATGGTGGTTCTAATGAAGTGTCTACCGCATTAGTTGATTAGTTTAATTTCAGGTGTGCTTAGTTTTATTTGAGGGGTGTTTTGTGCTGAGCCCCCAGTAGAACTATGTTATGTTCCTTCTTGTTACTTTAACTCTTCAGTACGTACTACATACTAGTATTTCTTACAGTTCATCTTTTAGTTGGTATAGTACTACCACTCGTTTCTTCACATTATATACGTACAATATATATGGCCAACATCATATAGCCAACAATTTAGTTGTCAAAGAATTTCAGGGTGCTTAGTTTTATTTGAGGGGTGTGTTGTGCTGGACACCATTATTGTGACTCAAATCTATTTGGCCATTTTATAATGACATAAATACCGATGGATCAACATGCCAGCTCTCCCTAAATCTCACTACAATAAAATAAAGTGCGGGGCCTACTTGATCCCAACAGTGTTCTTATTTTCCTGTAAAATTATTCGCTTGGTTAGTCCTGACAAGCGGGGCCACACTTATCATTGTGATAATAGGCTTATTTTTTTCATATAACATGGTCAACGGGTTTGAAGTGAAAATAACAATGTCTAATGGCATTTTGAGAAACATCTAACTTAACGATGACATTTTTGAGATATCTAATTGCATTTTTGAGCAGGCATCTCACGGTTCGACGGCATTTTTGAGTAGTTGTAACTTCTAATGGCAAAATTGAGTTGTGATACACAACTAGTGGCATAAATAATAAGAACCCAAGAATTAAATAGGTATGCTAATTTCTTTAATATAATTTAGCACCCCATTTAAACATGTACTAGATTTTTTATGAAGGAAATATGCCCTAGAGGCAATAATAAAGTTATTATTTATTTCCTTATATCATGATAAATGTTTATTATTCATGCTGGAATTGTATTAACCGGAAACATAATACATGTGTGAATACATAGACAAACAGAGTGTCACTAGTATGCCTCTACTTGACTAGCTCGTTGATCAAAGATGGTTATGTTTCCAAACCATAGACATGAGTTGTCATTTGTTTACGGGATCACATCATTAGGAGAATGATGTGATTGACTTGACCCATTCCATTAGCATATCACTTGATCGTTTAGTTTATTGCTATTGCTTTCTTCATGACTTATACATGTTCCTATGACTATGAGATTATGCAACTCCCGTTTACCGGAGGAACACTTTGTGTGCTACCAAATGTCACAACGTAACTGGGTGATTATAAAGGTGCTCTACATGTGTCTCCGAAGGTACTTGTTGGGTTGGCATATTTCGAGATTAGGATTTGTCACTTCGATTGTCGGAGAGGTATCTCTGGGCCCACTCGGTAATGCACATCACTATAAGCCTTGCAAGCATTGCAACTAATGAGTTAGTTGCGGGATGATGTATTACGGAACGAGTAAAGAGACTTGCCGGTAACGAGATTGAACTAGGTATTGAGATACCGACGATCGAATCTCGGGCAAGTAACATAACGATGACAAAGGGAACAACGTATGTTGTTATGCAGTTTGACCGATAAAGATCTTTGTAGAATATGTAGGAGCCAATATAAGCATCCAGGTTCCGCTATTGGTTATTGACCGGAGACGTGTCTCGGTCATGTCTACATAGTTCTCGAACCCGTAGGGTCCGCACGCTTAAAGTTCGATGACGGTTATATTATGAGTTTATGTGTTTTGATGTACCGAAGGAGTTCGGAGTCCTGGATGAGATCGGGGACATGACGAGGAGTCTCGAAATGGTCGAGACGTAAAGATCGATATATTGGACGACTATATTCGGACATCGGAAAGGTTCCGAGTGATTCAGGTATTTTCGGGAGTACCGGGGAGTTACGGGAATTCGTATTGGGCCTTAATGGACCATACGGGAAAGGAGAGAAAGGCCTGAAAGGGTGGCCGCGCCCCTCCCCATGGGCTGGTCTGAATTGGACTAGGGAGGGGGGGCGCCCCCTTCCTTTCATCTCCTTTTCCCTTCTCTATCCTTCCCTCCTACTCCTACTACTTGGAAGGGCTCCTAGTTCTACTAGGAAAGGGGGAATCCTACTCCCGGTGGGAGTAGGAATCCCCTAGGGCGCGCCATAGAGAGGGACGGCCCTCACCCTCCTCCACTCCTTTATATACGGGGGGGCAGGGGGCACCCCAAAGACACAACAATTGATCCTTGGATCTCTTAGCCGTGTGCGGTGCCCACCTCCACCATAATCCACCTAGGTCATATCGTAGCGGTGCTTAGGCGAAGCCCTGCGTCGGTAGAACATCATCATCGTCACCACGCCGTCGTGCTGATGAAACTCTCCCTCAAAGCTCGGCTGGATCGGAGTTCAAGGGACGTCATCGAGTTGAACGTGTGCAGAACTCGGAGGTGCCGTGTGTTCGGTGCTTGATCGGTCGGATCGTGAAGACGTACGACTACATCAACCGCGTTGTACTAACGCTTCCGCTTTCGGTCTACGAGGGTACGTAGACAACACTCTCCCCTCTCGTTGCTATGCATCACCATGATCTTGCGTGTGCGTAGGAAAATTTTGAAATTACTACGTTCCCCAACATTTTAATACTACTATATGCATAATTTGGCGATGAGCGCTCTCTATATGTACCACCTTTTTGCTTTAATTTCATCTTGTTAGTTTTGCACCATGGCACAATCCATCGATACTACTACCGTACAAAAGTATACATTTTTTAAAAGGATAGAGAGCGGGGCAGTCTAGCTTGGTCGGTTTGAAGGGAGGCGAGGGCCTTTGTGATTTGATGGCTCATTACTACTGGAAGGCGGGGCCTTGTGATTTGACTGCTTGTATAAATGTTCCCATGACCTGGGGTGGAGCAAAGAACCGTGCGGTATACTCAAGTTTTCCACTCGAGCAGTACAATGGAGGAGCACGAAACACGGCAGCCCAGTGCCATATGGAGATAAAAAATGATCTAATTTGCTAGTCATCTCATTGTTAGCATTTTTCTAGTCATGCCTCGCAAAGAGTGTGACTCGTGCAGAGAAACACCCGAAGCAAAAGAAGAAACACACGAGCAAAAGTAGAAGTAAGATTATCACACCAAAAAAATAAGGAAGACACACACAAGTTTGGGGCGCTGCTCTCTACTACATGAAGGGTTGCTGGCCGCGGAGTCGTAACCGCTTCTTCATCTCCTCCACGACCTCCATCTCCTTGCGCGTCTCCCCCGCCATGTTCTTCATTCTGTCCATGGCGTGGGATTTCTCGGCGTGAGCCTTCATCATCTGTTCCACGGCCGCATTACGTACCTTGATAGTAGCCGGGTGCTCGACGTGGAGATTCACCAAGTCCTCCTTCTATTCCATGACAAGGTCCTGCAACATCTTCATTGAGGAACTACTATTCTCGTGCAGCTTCTTCCAGCCGGCGTTCTCCACCTTCAGTAGGTCAAGATCGTGGTAGAGCTTCACCTTGTCCTCCTGAAGTTGCAGGATTTCGCCGGTCGCCTTCTTCTCCGAGGCAATGCTCTTCTTCAGCAACATCACCAAGCCGGCGGTCAACTCCCCCTTCTCATTGAGCTCAGCGGAAATGTCTTCGAGGCTATCCTTCAGCAGCTCCACCAAGTCGTGGATGAACTCCTTCTGCTTATTGAGGTGCTTATTGAGCTGATCGGGCATGTCGTCGAGGGATAACGACTCCAGCGCCGCCAGGTCGGCATGTTCGCCTCTGCGGCTAGGGCGCTCCTAGTGGCTATCGCCTGCCCGTGAGAGATCTTTCGAGCTCTTTGCATGGCGGCGAGCCCTGTCTTTTTTTCTGCAGCCTTGGTTGCCGCTCCCTTGTTACTAGTAGTTCTTGACCTAGAGCTGTGCATACCGGCCATGGCAAGGACGGACGAAGAAGGACTTATGAGGGGGAAGGTAGAGTAATTTTCGGTTAGGTAGTTCCCCTTTTTATAACCTAAGTACTAGCACTAGTACTAAAACATGCATAGTGGGAACACATTCAGGTTTGGTACGTACTAGTAGGTGTGAGCAGGCTTGCACTTAATTGTAGCACTAGTACTTTGGAATGTGATGGGAACAAGGTGAAGACTAATTGATGGTTATGGTTTCAAGGCCCGAAATGGCTTTCAATGAGTTTAGTGGAACATAAATTTCAAGTACTCCCTCCATCTCAGTTTACAAGGCTTGCACGTGTATCTAGGTCATCAATATAACTTATATACAATAAATTGTTTTACATAAAAAATATATCATGAAAAAAAGAATATTTGAAGTTTGTAATGATATATTTTTCGTAATGTATGCCTCTTATTAAGTTGGTCAATTTAACGACCTAGGTACACGTGCATGACTTGTAAACTGAGATAGAGGGAGTACTACACTGCTCAAATGCGGTCGCAGAAGTCAGTGATGTAACTGGTCGTACATGTCAGACCAAGCCAATGAGTGTCCCTTCGGTGAGACACGGGTCCGACCGACAGTCTGTTGGTGCGACCAACCATAAAGTATTATGCGATGGAGATTTCTGGTTAGGCCTTCGGTTGATTGTCACGACCAAGCATTCTAAAACTAGTGATAAATCACTTACCATCTTTTTCCAAACGACCAAGTATTTTCACAGGAATACAATACATATAGATGGAGTGATTGTCAAGGTTGCAAACCGACATGGCGTTGCTAGCTCACTACAACAACAACCGACTAGGTCACTGCATCACTGGCGGGGAAGGAGGGAAGCTCACCTCGCCTACGATGCATGCCCAGCGGCGCCACCGCAACTGCCCCGGGATTTGGCTTCTCCTACCGCCCATTTGAACAGTTGCACCAGCTGCTCATGCCATTGCGCATGCATGCGCGTTCTTTCCTACGCAGTCGACTCAGTGAATATGATCTCTGCCATTAGCCCTAGCTTGAAATCAACGCTACGCTGCCAGATGCTGACATCCGTCAGCATCTCTCCCTTGAGATCGACTTGCGCCTCCGCCTTGTGCTGCGCCAGGCGCAGCTCCTTGGAACTTCTCTCCAATCAATGCGACGCATCCTCGATCCGATTATCCCTTGCTGCCCACCACCTGAAACGCAGCCCTGGCATGTCCTCCGGAACCACCGACCTGTGAATCCAGAGCAATGGATCCTCTCTAAAACATATGTGGGTTTCGCCCGTGGGATCCTAGGATCTAAGGGATTATCCATGGCGGGATCTGGTGGGCGAGGCGGGGAGGCGAGCCTAGGCGCTGGGAGAGCCCTACGAGGCAAAGATAAAGGTAGTACTAGTCCACTCCGTCCATATTTAAATACAAAGCCCACCAACAGTAGCCCTGTCAAAAATTGATCATGCTGCCTGCGTCCTGGTTTATTGGCCACCCTTTTTTTGTGCCACTTTATATGGCATGCATAAATATTATGTTACTTACAAATATAGTCCAAAATTGGCACAAAATACGAAGGATACCAGGGGAAGTACTAGCAACTCATGATTTAACTACTCGCATGCGCACAGTGGAGTAGTAATGTCTTTCTTCCGCCCTCACGTCCACTCAATTTGCATGCGATGTATTAATTTACCATCAATGAAGTGAAGGACTGTACACGCGTCAAATTATCACATGGGGTGGATCTTCATACAAAAATGTGTCCCCCCGTGTACCCGCGTGTGCGTGCGAGGGAATGAGTGCATGCGTGGCCTACGTGCACATCTTCGCTTCGTGCATGTACGCCAGTGTGGCTCAGAGAGGACGAGTACATTCTTCTTGAACAAGCATCACGTCACTGTGATAAATCCACACATGGAGGTTGCAACAACAACTCCACATGTGCCGCATGGCTTCATGAACTGTAAGAGAGACACTGTGTAGCTTGCCATTTGAATCCTATTTTACGTGTTTTGCACATACTCGAAGTACTAGTAAGGTACACGTGCATTGCATGCATCAGATTTGGCAACCAAATTATGAATAAATACCACACTATAACATGTAAGCTCTGAGTCATATATGCCTGATGTAGACATTCGTTTAATTCTTATAGTTCATCTCATTCAAAATAAATTAGTTTTTATAAAAAAGCTAGGGCCTCTTTGATTTGTAGGATTTCCAAAACGCGGGAATAGGAAAAACATGGGATTAGAGTGGGGTGTCATCTTGAATCCTACAGGATTGTACGAGTGTTTGATTGTGCATAGAAAAAACGCAGGATTCTTTGAAAGAGGTTTAAGTGGATGGGATGTTTCCTATGAAATCTAGTGCAAATGAATCCTATAAAAAATTCCTATGATTTACAATCCTACGAATCAAATAACCAAGATAGGCAAAATTCCTAAGGATTAGAATCCTCCAAAATTCCTTTGAGAATCCTTTGAATCAAAGAAGCCCTTAATCTATTTTATGATTTGTGGAATTGTGCGTTGTAAAGCATAAAGTAAAATAATGGCAATTCAACTAGAAAAAATGTTTGGGCAGTTATGATACGGAAGATTCTAGAACAAAGGAGAAGCACTTGTGTTTTGAGGTTTGTGCATTATGCTTAAGTTCAACCATGGAGTCTGCTAGATTGTACATGTGGCAAAATCCGGCGGGGACTAGTATATGGTGCGTGGGGCCAAGTGGAGGGAGACTATTAAGGAGTGCACAAGTGCGAGATCGATGTTTAAAGAGAGGGGGCGAGAACGTGCGTCGTTGCGCACAGTGGCGGAGCCATGAAAAATAAATGAGCTAGGGGGCCAAGCATTGCTAATCCTTTACGAGGAGGGCCAATTCATCAACTTAAACCATTTTACCAGCAATTGATTGTCTAATGATCACATTCATATTAGCCTCGATATATAGTGATGTTACGGGGGGAGGGCCCTTGCTGCCCCCTGTCTTCGCCACTATGTGCGCGTCTGAGAGATGAAGCAGAAGACATGGATGATGAGAGGGGGACGTTGGATATATAATTAATGTGTGTGTATTATCTATGTAATCCTATATAGAGAGGTATAGATTGATCGATGTGGACGTGGGAAAGAGGATGAGACCTCACTAGATATATAGATTGATCGGTTGTGTGGGAAACTATGAAAGACCTAGCTATATATGCACACACATAGAGGAACATCGATCGTTGTGCATGCAAGTGAGAGAAAAAGAATGCCCGATATGATGGAGAGGGGGAGGTGTATGTTTGTGTGCATGCATGGGAGACCGACCAGAAGAAAAAGATTGCATGTGGGTGATGGATAATGTCGACTTGTACTATGTGTGCATGCATGCACGGGAGAAAGTTAGTGGTACAATTATAAAAGAGAAGACGACTGTGTGGGTGTAAAATATTAGGTGAGGTCATAATCAATGTAAAGTTGAATTCAAATATTTGAATAAGAGATCATGATGTTTGAAGCCCATGCATGCATGAATATAACTGAGATATGCGTGTTGTGGTTTGGAAACGAGCATGTTGTACTGTATACACATTGAACAAGGTCAGACTAATTTGAATTTAAGATATCGATGGAAGACATCGTTTGGCCACATTGCATCCGTGCATGGACACACTATTCTAATTGGAGATGATGGGTGGCTTTCGCATCACATACCTATATCTACACCCCTATATATTATATTTTATATTGTAACACCCCGGATGTAACTTGCCAAATTTGTAACTCTGACTCTTCCCATTTTCGGCTTTAAGTTATGAGATTCCCTTCGTGGTTGGGTTTTTGTCTTCATTTTGCTTTTTGTTCATGTCATGCATTTCATATAATGTCATCATGTGCATCGCATTTGCATTCATGTTCGTCTCATGCATCCGAGCATTTTCCCGGTTGTCTGTTTCGCAATCCGACACTCCTACATGCACCGGTGCAACTCTCTTGTCTCTTTTCGTGAGCGGGTTTTAAACGTTCTCGAAATGGGCCGAGATTTTTCAAATGGCCTTGGTACACCACCGGTAGACCGCCTGTCAAATTTCGTTCCATTTGGAGTCCGTTTGATGCTCCAACAATTAACCGGGTAACCGCAAAGGCCTCTTGTGTGTTGCAGCCCAACGCCCCTTTAAAACGGCCCAAGAACCCATCTAAACCATCTCCATGTCCTCCGACGTCGGATCACGATCGTGTGGGCCGAAAACTACACCTCATTTGGACACTCCAAACTCCCTCTACCTATATAAAAGCCCCGTGTCGGACGCGTCCGCCACCGCGCCCACAGCCAATCCCGCCGCGCCCCGTGGCCCTCCGCCACCCACCGCCGCCACGGCCCGCTCGGCCCGCGCAAACCCCGCGGGAGCCCGCCCCAACCACCGCCGCTTGCGCGAGGCCCACGCCCGAGGCCGCCGCCTACTCCACTGGAACCCTAGCGCCGCCGCCTATTGTTTCACCGCCGAGCGCCGTCGTGCTCTCGCGCCTCGCAGCCGGTGAGCTCTAGGACAATGTCCTCGCCGTCTCCTTCCTCCCCGCCTCTACTTCTCCCTCTCACCCGCGGCCATGGCCACCGCGTCCTCGCAGGAACCTCGTGGCCGGAGCTCCTCGCTGGGGGGATCCGCGTCCCTGACGCCGCGGCTCGCCGGACCCGGGTACTCTTGCCGCCTCCTTGCCCGGATCCGCGCGCGTCGGACCTCCTCCTCACCGGATCCGGCGTCCCCGACCCGCCGGCGACCTCCCCGCCAACTCGGACCTCCTCCACGCCCAACTCCGGCGAGCCCCAACTCCGGCGAGCTCCAACTCCGGTGAGATCCAGTCGTGCATCGGGAAGCATGCAAACCCTAGGTTGACCCCGATTTCGTCAAAGTCTTTCTTCAGTCATATTTTTATGCCATGTTCATCTTGCCATATCTTGATGCACCTAGATCCAAATCATGCATATGATATGTCGATTTGTTCGTATCGTTGAGCTCTTCACGTTAGAAGCATTTCCATGCATGTTGCTATCTATTATGATGCCATTTTCATTGATGCAAGTGTGCTAAAATGTTAACTGCTATTACTTATCAGATCATGAGGTTTTGTCATTTTTGTTGCATTTGATGTGTACATCGTATGAGCTTGAGGTCTACATGTGTTTTGGACTACAACATGCCATATTTACAGAGGTGCTTGTCTTGTGTTTTTGTGATCTATGTGGTGACTAGCACGAGCATGCAAAGTAGTTTTTTCCAGTTGTTATTTTGATGCCATGTAAACATGATGCTACAGTGAGATCCATGCGTGTTTTGAGTTGCTTCAGTAAGGATGTTTTGAACATGTGGTTATGCTCTATCTATCCATGACCCTGTTTGAAATTATGGAGTGCTCTAGAATGTCTTGTTCTTGCTCTACTTTTGCTATAAAATATTCCTGGCAGAATGGTAACATGTTAATCAATACTGCCATGGTTGTTGCTAGTGATCCATGCATCCTATGAACTTGCTCTTGCCATGGTTAGTTTCATGAACATGTCATGTTGCTGTTGGTATGCTTGTTTGTCATGCAATGCTTTGTGGTGAGTAGTTTGAGCTCGCAAAGTTGCTATCATAATTCTGTTTATACCATGCTCTGTTCTTCTGCTAAGTCCGAAACTGTTAATAAAACTTGCTATGTTTACATGGGTGCCATCATATCTTCTGCTCCTTTTTGGCTCACGATCAGTAAGGTACTATTGATCTATGCATTTAGTAGAATCATGCCATGCCTTTGTTTGCTATGATATGTTCCTGTAGCATGTTGTTTGCTTGCTCTAAACATTTCTTCCTGATGTTGATTTTGGCATGTTAGTATTTTCACTAAGTCTCTGAAGCTGATATCTTTTGCACTTTTGCCATGCTTGTTTGAACCTGCTCTTGTGTGACTTAGCCGTAGCTGAGTGTTCATGTTTTGTCAAGCATCTCTTGTACATCACTTCACTATGCTTTTTTGCTATGTTGGAGTGCAGTAGCTTAGTTTCTTGTTGCATTCTAAGTGGCGTTGTGCTGTTAATCGCAGTTTTGCGTCATTCTTGTGATGCTTGCCATTTGCAAACCGTGCTTCCATTTCCGGTGATGTTTATATCGATTTCACCCAAAATCATCTCATCTTTCCATAGGCACACTTGGTTTGCCAAGTTGAAGCTTTGATCATTCTTTCCCTTCTGAAGCACGCATATGCATTGCATATCATGTCTTGCATATCATGCCATGTTTTGCATCATGTTGCTTGGGCATTGCAACGTGATTGATTATTGTTCCTTTTGCTTGTGTTCTTGCTTTGGGTACAGCCGGGAGACGAGTATGTGACCGAGGAACCTATTGAGTAGGCTAACGAGGATCAAGCTTTCGACAGCTCCGAGAACATTGCAGGCAAGATGACCATACCCTTGAAATCACTTCTTTATTTGCTTGCTAGTTGCTCGCTCTATTGCTATGTTGCGCTACCTACCACCTGCTATATCATGCCTCCCATATTGCCATGTCAGGCCTCTAACCCACCTTTCCTAGCAAACCATTGTTTGGCTATGTTACCGCTTTTGCTCAGCCCCTCTTATAGCGTTGCTAGTTGCAGGAGAAGACGAAGCTTGTTCCATGTTTGAACATGGATATTGTTGGGATATCATTATAATCTCTTATTTACTTTAATGCATCGATATACTTGGTAAAGAGTGGAAGGCTCGGCCTTATGCCAGGTGTTTTGTTCCACTCTTGCCGCCCTAGTTTTCGTCATACCGGTGTTATGTTCCTTGATTTTGCGTTCCTTATGTGGTTGGGTGTTATGGGAACCCCTTGACAGTTCGCCTTGAATAAAACTCCTCGAGCAAGGCCCAACCTTGGTTTTACCATTTTCCTACCTACCACCATATACCTTTCCCTTGGGTTCTGCAGACTCAAGGGTCATCTTTATTTTAAACCCCCCGGGCCAGTGCTCCTCTGAGTGTTGGTCCGAACCGAGCTTCCTGCGGGTCCACCTCGGGGAAAATTGAGGGTTGGTTTTTTTACTCGTAGCTAGTCTCATCTGGTGTTGCCCTGAGAATGAGATACATGTGACTCCTATCAGGATTTGTGGGCACATCGGGCAGCTTTGCTGGTCTTGTTTTACCATTGTCGAAATGTCTTTTAACCGGGATTCCAAGACTGATCGGGTCTTCCCGGGAGAAGGAATATCCTTTGTTGATCGTGAGAGCTTGTGATGGGCTAAGTTGGGACACCCTGCAGGGTATAAACTTTCGAGAGCCGTGCCCGCGGTTATGTGGCAGATGGGAATTTGTTAATATCCGGTTGTAGAGAACTTGACACTTAACTTAATTAAAAAGAATCATCCACGTGTGTAGCCATGATGGTCTCTTTTCAGCGGAGTCCAGGAAGAGAACACAGTCTCGTGTTATGCTTGAACGTAAGTACCTTTAGGATCACTTCTTGATCATTTATAGCTTCTCGGCCTTGTATTGCTTCTCTTCTCTCTCTTATTTGCGTACGTTAGCCACCATATATGCTTAGTGCTTGCTGCCTCACTACCCTTTCCTAACCTTAAGCTTAAATAGTCTTGATCTCGCGGGTGTGAGATTGCTGAGTCCTCATGACTCACGGATACTACCAAACAGATGCAGGTGCTGATGATGCCAGTGCAGGGGACGCTACCTAACTCAAGTGGGAGTTCGACGAGGATTTGAGCCATTACTATGTTTCTTTTCCAGATGATTAGTAGAGGAGCCCAATTAGGATGATCAGGGATCTAGCATTTGGGGTTGTCTTCTTTTATTTTGGTTCTGTAGTCGGACCTTTGATTGTACTTTGGATGATGTATGCATTATTCATGTATTGTGTGAAGTGGCGATTGTAAACCGACTCTTTATCCCTTTCTTATTCAGTACATGGGATGTGTAAAGATTACCCCTCTTGCGACAAGCCTACCATGCGGCTATGCCTCTAAATCGTGCCCCGACACGTGGGAGATATAGCCACATTGTGGGTGTTACAAGTTGGTAATCAGAGCCAGCCTCGACTTAGGAGCCTCGAATCGCCGACTTGTTGAGTCTAGAACAAAATGTTTTGAGTATTAGGATTATATATATCGGAGAGTAGGATTATTTTTACTCCTCAGTCCCTTTGTCGCTCTGGTGAGGCCTCCTAACGTAGAAGTTTTGACTCTTCTCTCCTCAAATTTCATGAAAAAAATTTAGGATCACGTGGGTATCTTGGAATCGTTCTGATAGTTTTGTGACGAGAACATTGTTCTTGGTGCCTCCTGACATTTAGGGGTTGTGGCAGTGTCCTGGGGATTTGAGCTCCGAGGTGTTGTCTTCACAATTTTATCATTGTAGTTCTGGAATACCTGAGTTCGCCGACATAAAAAATCTCTTTTATGCAGTTGTTGGTGAGATAACCTCGACGCCACCCAGTACTGGGGCGCGAGTTCGGGAGTATTGCCATAACTCCTATAACGGATGCTTTTCGAAGGTTGAGGTACATGATTTCTGAAGGTTTCTTGGTTATGTGTTGAAGGATGGATACAGCTAGATGTAGGAATTGCTAGTTTTGGGTGAGATATTATGCTTCCCATGTATCTCCAACACCTGATTGCATAACCAGAAAGTTTCAGGAGTTTTATAGGTGGGAATTCATGTAGCTCCAGTATTTCTTCCCACAAATATTTGTTTGTGATTGGGTAATCCTTACCACTTATTTGTTCATGTTCGTACCTTGTTGATTTATTCATCTACCTTTATCTAAGTGGCTTCTCACCCTTATGGTCATGTGATGATTTACTTTGGAATTCATTCGTTCATTCTTGTTCGAATGTTAAGACTTTATGTTGCAATTTCGATCCATTGATCTAGCTTGAATATCTGTCTTTCAAGATGCTAACAGATGTCAACCTCTTCAGGATGGCTCCTCCAACGCGTCAAAATCCAGACCGCAATGATGGGGATCAGTCGAACCCTCCGCCACCACCTCCACCTCCGGAGGCATGGCAAGCTATCATGGGAGCCACCAACGCCAACACTCAGATGCTTTTGCAACTCTTGCAAGAGCGCAACGAAGGGCAAGGCAACCGAGAAAATCAAGGCCAAGGCAACAATCAGCCTCAGTTTGCTACCCTCAACCAGTTCCTCGCAAACCAGCTGATGTTCTTCAGCAAGTATGTCGAGGCCACAGACGCCGACGACTGGCTCATGGATATCTGCAAACATTTTGAGTGTAGCAATGTCAGGCCTGAGGACTTTGTCAGGTTTGCTTCGTTTCAACTCAAGGACTAAGCTGCTGAGTGGTATCAACAATACAAAGATTCTAGAGGAGGTCGTGTGATTACCTGGCATGATTTCCGCCGAGACTTAAAAGCTCATCACATTCCACCAAGCGTTGCTGAGAGCAAGCGTGAGGAGTTCCGCAATCCCAAGCAAGGCAGCATGTCCGTGTATCAATACAATATCCAGTTTCAGAAACTTGCTCGCTTCGCTAAACAAGACGTTCCTGATGAAAAGAGTATGATTTATCAATTCAGAGGTGGCCTCAGAGAAAATCTGCAATTAGCTCTCATGCTTCTTGAGCCGACTAAGTTTGATCAATTCTACAACATGGCACTAAAGCAAGAAGCTTCCCAGCTCAAGTGTGAGGCATCTAAGAAGAGAGTCACAGATTCAGATCAATCTTCTTCTTCATCACAAGTGGCAGCTAAGCAACAGAAGTTCTGGTTGCCTCCTCCTCCACCGTTCCGTCAGTCCTACCAGCAGAAGAGCAAAGGTGGCAATGGATCTTCCCACCCACCAATCCCAGGCTATTAGAACAAAGCTCAGTCTCAAACTCCAAGGTCAAGTGCTCCTTATCACCGTCCACTCTCAGAGGTTACTTGCAACAAGTGTCAGCAGAAAGGGCACTATGCAAACAAGTTCTTCAACCAAAGGCGCCTTCCGCCTCCTCCTGTGAGATCTGCCAGCAATGCAGTGGTCAAGCATAATCCCAAGCATGCTAAGGTGAACTTGATGAACGCAGCTCAGGCAAAGGATTCCTCAGAAGTGATGATGGGTAATATTCCAGTTAATGATATTCCAACAAAAGTCTTATTTGATACTGGTGCATCGCATTCTTTCATGTCATATCCTTTTGCATCGAAGCACAATTTTGGCACTAAGGCATTACCTAAAGCATTGCAAGTTGTTTCTCCGACTAAGCGTTTGAGCTCAAGCATGATGGTTGCTACCTCTTGAGCACTGCGTTGGTTTTCCCTTGAAGAGGAAAGGGTGATGCAGTAAAGCAGCGTAAGTATTTCCCTCAGTTTTTTAGAACTAAGGTATCAATCCAGTAGGAGATCACGCTCAAGTCCCACACACCTACACAAACAAAACCTCGCAACCAAAGGGGTTGTCAAACCCTTCTTGGTCACTTACGAGAATCAGATCTGCTAGATATGATAAGATAATATTTTTGGTATTTTATGATAAAGAGAAATAAAGATGCAAAGTAAAATAAAAGGCAAAAGAAATAACTAAGTATTGGAAGATTAATTTGATGGAAGATAGACCCGTGGGCCATAGGTTTTACTAGTGGCTTCTCTCAAGAGCATAAGTATTATGGTGGGTAAACGAACTACTGTCGAGCAATTGATAGAATTGAGCATAGTTATGAGAATATCTAGGTATGATCATGTATATAGGCATCATGTTCGAGACAAGTAGACCGACTCCTGCCTGCATCTACTACTATTACTCCACACATCGACCGCTATCCAGCATGCATCTAGAGTATTAAGTTCAAGAGAACAGAGTAATGCTTTAAGGAAGATGACATGATGTAGAGGGATAAACTCGTGCAAGATGATATAAACCCCATCTTTTTATCCTCGATGGCTACAATTCAATATGTATCGGTTCCCTTTCTTTAACTAGGATCGAACACCGCAAGATTGAACCCAAAGCTAAGCACTTCTCCCATTGCAAGAAAGATCAAATTAGTAGGCCAAACCAAATTGATAATTCGAAGAGACTTGCAAAGATAAACCAATCATACATAAAAGAATTCAGAGGAGAATCAAATATTGTTCATAGATAATCTGGATCATAAACCCACAATTCATCGCATCTCGACAAACACACCGCAAAAGAAGATTACATCGAATAGATCTCCAAGAAAATCGAGGAGAACTTTGTATTGAGATCCAAAGAGAGAGAAGAAGCCATCTAGCTAATAACTATGGACACGTAGGTCTGAAGTAAACTACTCACACATCACCGGAGAGGCCATGGAGTTGATATAGACGCCCTCCGTGATCAATGCCCCCTCTGGTGGAGCTCCGAAAAAGGCCCCGAGATGGGATCTCTTGAGTACAGAAGGTTGTGGCGGTGGAATTAGGTTTTCGTGGTGCTCCTAGATGTTTGGGGGGTACGTGGTCTTATATAGGAGGAAGAAGTACATCGGTGGAGCAACGGAGGGCCCACTAGGTGGAAGGCGCTCCCAGGGGGATAGGTGCGCCCCCTGCCTCGTGCCTTCCTCCCTTGTTTCTTGACGGCCACTCCAAGTCTCCTCGATCATGTTTGTTGAGAAAATCACGTTCCCGAAGGTTTCATTCCGTTTGGACTCCGTTTGATATTCCTTTTCTTCGAAACCCTAAAATAGGCAAAAAACAGCAATTTGGGCTGGGCCTCCGATTAGTTAGTCAGTCCCAAAAATGATATAAAAGTGTAAAATAAAGCCCATTAACATCCATGTAGTTCCCTTTATTGTGGCAAGAATATTCAGATCCATAAGATTCAAGACAAAAGTTTAATATTGACATAAAAATAATAATACTTCAAGCATACTAACCAAGTAATCATGTCTTCTCAAAATAACATGGCCAAAGAAAGTTATCCCTACAAAATCATATAGTCTGGCTATGCTCTATCTTCACCACACAAAATATTTAAATCATGCACAACCCCGATGACAAGCCAAGCAATTGTTTCATACTTTTGATGTTCTCAAACTTTTTCAATCTTCACGCAATACATGAGCGTGAGCCATGGATATAGCACTATGGTGGAATAGAATGGTGGTTGTGGAGAAGACAAAAAGGAGAAGATAGTCTAACATCGACTAGGAGTATCAACGGGCTATGGAGATGCCCATCAATAGATATCAATGTGAGTGAGTAGGGATTTCCATGCAACGGATGCACTAGAGATATAAGTATATGAAAGCTCAGCAAAATAAACTAAGTGGGTGTGCATCCAACTTGCTTGCTCACGAAGACCTAGGGCGATTTTGAGGAAGCCCATGATTGGAATATACAAGCCAAGTTATATAATGCAAAATTCCCACTAGTATATGAAAGTGATATCATAGGAGACTCTCTAGTTGAAGAACATGGTGCTACTTTGAAGCACAAGTGTGGAAAAAGGATAGTAACATTGTCCCTTCTCTCTTTTTCTCTCATTTTTGGGCCTTTTTTGGCCTCTTTTTTCCTTTTTTTTTTTTTTTGTCCAGAGTCTCATCCTGACTTGTGGGGGAATCATAGTCTCCATCATCCTTTCCTCACTGGGACTATGCTCTAATAATGATGATCATCACACTTTATTTACTTACAACTCAAGAATTACAACTCAATACTTAGAACAAAATATGACTCTATGTGAATGCCTCTCGCGGTGTACCGAGATGTGCAATGATGCATGAGTGATATTTATGAAAGAATTATGAGTGGTGGCTTTGCCACAAATACGATCTCAACTACATGATCATGCAAGCAATATGACAATGATGAAGCGTGTCATAATAACGGAACGGTGGAAAGTTGCATGTCAATATATCTCGGAATGGCTATGGAAATGCCATAATAGGTAGGTATGGTGGCTGTTTTGAGGAAGATATATGGTGGGTTTATGGTACCGGCGAAAGTTGCGCAATACTAGAGAGGCTAGCAATGGTGGAAGGGTGAGAGTGCGTATAATCCATGGACTCAACATTACTCATAAAGAACTCACATACTCATTGCAAAAATCTACAAGTTATCAAAGCAAAGTATTACGCGGATGCTCCTAGGGGGATAGATTGGTAGGAAAAGACCATCGCTCGTCCCTGACCGCCACCCATAAGGAAGACAATCAATAAATAAATCATGCACTGACTTCATCACATAACGGTTCACCATACGTGCATGCTACGAGAATCACAAACTTCAACACAAGTATTTCTCAAATTCACAACTACTCAACTAGCATCACTCTAATATCACCATCTCCATATCTCAAAACAATTATCAAGTATCAAACTTCTCATAGTATTTAATGCACTTATATGAAAGTTTTTATTATTGCCATGTTGTTCTAAAGGACTCTCAAAATAATATAAGTGAAGAATGAGAGAACAGTAGTTTCTATAAAACAAATCCACCACCGTGCTCTAAAAGATATAAGTGACACACTAGAGCAAAAACTATATAGCTCAAAAGATATAACTGAAGCACATAGAGTATTCTAATAAATCTCAAATCATGTGAGTCTCTATCAAAAGGTGTGTACAGCGAAGATGATTGTGGTAAACTAAAAATCGAAGACTCAAATCATACAAGATGCTCCAAGCAAAACACATATAATGTGGTGAATAAAAATATAGCTCCAATAAAGTTACCGATAAACGAAGACGAAAGAGGGATGCCTTCCGGGACATCCCCAAGCTTAGGCTTTTTGGTGTACTTGAATTTACCTTGGCGTGCCATGGGCATCCCCAAGCTTAGGCTCTTGCCACTCTTTGTTCCATAATCCATCAAATCTTTACCCAAAACTTGAAAACTTCACAACACAAAACTCAGAATAGAAAATATCGTGAGCTCCGTTAGCGAAAGAAAACAAAACACCACCTCAAGGTACTGAAATAAACTCATTCTTTATTTATATTTGTGTTAAACCTACTTAATTACAACTTCTCTATGGTTTATAAACTCTTTTACTAGCCATAGATTTATCAAAATAAGCAAACAACACAAGTAGAACAGAATCTGTCAAAAACAGAACAGTCTGTAGTAATCTGTAGCTAACGCATGTTCTTGAACCCCAAAAATTCTAAAATAAATTGCTAGACGTGAGTAATTTATCTATGAATCATCTGAAAAAAGAATTAACTAAATAGCACCTTCCAAATAAATCAAGAAAATCATTTTTATTAATTAGGCGTTTATTCATTTTTATTAATTATCAAACTCCTAGGCACAAAATCAAGAAAATCATTTGTATCAAACGGTTCCTTAATGATAGCAAAAATATTAGGATGAACACTTATTGATTTTAAATCTGCAATTTCCTTACTAGAGGATTCACCATTATTTTTAGGAACATAAACAAGCTTGGCAATTTTAGTAGGAGGATTTGGAGTATTTCTAACGGAAGAAAAAGCGGATACCAAGTTGGTGATAATTCCCTGAAGTTTATCGATTCTAGAAGAATCTTGATCTATTCTTTCTTTAACTATGGGTTCCTTTTCCTTAAAAAATTTCAGAGTAACTCCCACTTTAGATCCATATTGGGTAATTTGGTGGTGGATCTTTTTATACAAATTCTCAATCAACTCTATAGTAGAAACTTTATTCTCAATAATTTCAAGCCTTTGCATCACATGTTCCAAAGTTAACATAGTTCCATTAACCAAAAGAGGTGGTGGGCCAAACAAATCTATCATAGCATTATAAGAATCAAAAGTATGGCTACCCAAGAAATTTACTCCGGTAATG
Source organism: Triticum urartu (assembly GCF_003073215.2). Classification (NCBI taxonomy): domain Eukaryota; kingdom Viridiplantae; phylum Streptophyta; class Magnoliopsida; order Poales; family Poaceae; genus Triticum; species Triticum urartu. The sequence continues at coordinate 230,265,021 of NC_053025.1, read as the reverse complement.
GTATCAAGAATATATCTATTCCAAGGAGTGATGCCTACATAAAAACTGTGAAGAAGAACGGAAGTAGATTGCTTCCTAGTAGATTTATTTTGAGCATTGCAAATTCTGTACTAAGCATCTTTTAGATTTTCTCCCTCCCTTTGTTTAAAATTAAGAACTTCATTCTCGGGAGACAAAGGAGTAGATAAACGACTAGCCATAACGACGAAGCAAACAGAAAAGAGGCGAATAGGGAAGGAGAAGGGGATGGAGAGAGAGAGGGCGAATAAAACGACAAGGGTGAATTGGGGGAGAGGAAAACGAGAGGCAAATGGCAAATAATGTAATGCGAGGGATAAGAATTTGTGATGGGTACTTGGTATACTTTGACCTGGTAATGGTGCCAGAAATGACTTGTTGTGGGAGTCAAATCTTGACTTGACTTGGCGTGAATCTCCCCGATAACGGCGCCAGAAATCCTTCTTGCTACCTCTTGAGCACTATGTTGGTTTTCCCTTGAAGAGGAATGGGTGATGCAGTAAAGCAGCATAAGTATTTCCCTCATTTTTTTAGAACCAAGGTATTAATCCAGTAGGAGATCATGCTCAAGTCCCATGCACCTACACAAACAAATAAGAACCTCGCAACCAACGCGATAAAGGGGTTGTCAAGCCCTTCTTGGTCACTTACCAGAGTGAGATCTGATAGATATGATAAGATAATATTTTTGGTATTTTTATGATAAAGAGAAATAATGATGCAAAATAAAATAAAAGGCAAAATAAATAACTAAGTATTGGAAGATTAATATGATGGAAGATAGACCTGGGGCCATAGGTTTCACTAGTGGCTTCTCTCAAGAGCATAAGTATTATGGTGGGTAAACGAATTACTGTCAAGCAATTGGTAGAACTGAGCATAGTTATGAGAATATCTAGGTACGATCATGTATATAGGCATCACGTCCGAGACAAGTAGACCGACTCCTGCCTGCATCTACTACTATTACTCCACACATCGACCGCTATCCAACATGCATCTAGAGTATTAAGTTCAAGAGAACAGACTAATGCTTTAAGGAAGATGACATGATGTAGAGGGATAAACTCATGCAATATGATATAAACCCCATCTTTTTATCCTCGATGGCAACAATGCAATACATATCGGTTCCCTTTCTGTCACTGGGATCGAACACTGCAAGATTGAACCCAAAGCTAAGAACTTCTCCCATTGCAAGAAAGATCAATCCAGTAGGCCAAACCAAACTGATAATTCGAAGAGACTTGCAAAGATAAACCAATCATACATAAAAGAATTCAGAGGAGAATCAAATATTCTTCATAGATAATCTGGGTCATAAACCCACAATTCATCGCATCTCGACAAACACACCGCAAAAGAAGATTACATCGAATAGATCTCCAAGAAAATCGAGGAGAACTTTGTATTGAGATCCAAAGAGAGAGAAGAAGCCATCTAGCTAATAACTATGGACCTGTAGGTCTGAAGTAAACTACTCACACATCACTGAAGAGGCCATGGAGTTGATGTAGAGGCCCTACGTGATCAATGCCCCCTCCGGTGGAGCTCTGGAAAAGGCCCCGAGATGGGATCTATCGAGTATAGAAGGTTGCGGCGGTGGAATTAGGTTTTCGTGGTGCTCCTGGATGTTTGGGGGTACGTGGACTTATATAGGAGGAAGAAGTATGTCGGTGGAGCAACAGAGAGCCCACGAGGGTGGAGGGTGCGCCCAGGGGGGTTGGCGCGCCCCCTGCCTCGTTCCTTCCTCCCTTGTTTCTTGATGGCCACTCCAAGTCTCCTGGATCACGTTTTTTGAGAAAATCATGTTCCCGAAGGTTTCATTCCATTTGGACTCCGTTTGATATTCCTTTTCTTCGAAACCCTAAAATAGGAAAAAAAACAACAATTTGGGATGGGCGTCCGATTAGTAGGTTATTCCCAAAAATGATATAAAAGTGTAAAATAAAGCCCATTAACATCCAAAATAGATATTATAATAGCATGGAGCAATCAAAAATTATAGATACATTGGAGACGTATCATGGTTCCGAATGTCGGTATCGAGATGGGCGACTATAAATTTCTGGCTTCTCCAATTGTTCTTGGTGACTCGGATATTGATCTAATTATCGGCATGGACTGGCTTTCTAAGCACAAGGCTCCACTTGATTGTGCTGCCAGAGAAATTCAATTGACACACTCTTCTGAGGAGGTGATCATCTATTCCGCTCGGGACGAAACCATTCGACTGTTTTCTCTCAATGAGAAGGGCGAGTTGGATGCCATCTCTCAGATTTCAGTTGTTTGTGAATATCACGACGTCTTTCCAGAAGAGCTTCCGGGAATGCCTCCTCACCGGCCAGTTGAATTCATTATCGATCTGGAGCCTTTCACGGAACCCGTTTGCAAGTGTCCTTACAAGCTTGGACCAAAGGAATTGAAGGAATTGAAGAAACAGCTCGATGAACAAGGGCATCTGGGGCTGATCAGACCAAGTTCATCTCCATGGGATTGTGGTGTTCTTTTTGTCTAGAAGAAGGATGGCACAGACCGACTTTGTGTCGACTACCGCCCATTGAACAAGAAGACAAGAAAGAACAAGTATCCACTTTCCAACATGAATGAGCTATTCTAGCAACTTAAAGGTGCTCAAGTATTCTCCAAGCTTTACCTCCGTATGGGTTATCATCAGATTCGCATTCGTGAACAAGATATCCCCAAGACAGCATTCAGAACAGGCTATGGTTCTTATGAATATACTGTCATGTCTTTCGGCCTTGTCAATGCTCCTCCAACGTTCTCTCGCATGATGAACTTCATCTTCAACCCTTACACAAATGATTGGTGCTGGACAAACTCAGAGAGCATCAATCTATGCGAAGTTCTCCAAGTGTGAGTTCTGGCTTGACGAAGTTCTTTACCTTGGTCATATCATCTCCGCCAAGGGCATCACTATTAATCCCGAGAAGGTGTCTACAATTGTGAATTGGGAACCTCCTCAGAATGTCAAGCAGCTCCGCAGTTTTCTTGGGCTTGAAAGCTATTGTCGAAGATTCGTTGAGAATTTCTCTAAGATTGCAAAGCCTCTTTCCAACCTCCTTCTGAAGCATGTCAAGTATGTCTGGACACCTGAATGTGACGTTTCTTTCAACACCCTGAAAGAGAAGTTAGTCATTGCTCCTGTCTTGACTCCTAACGAACCCAAGCCATTTGAAGTTGTCTGTGATGCCTCCTTACAAGGTCTCGGTGCTGTGTTAATGCAAGAGAAGAAAGTTGTGGCTTATACCTCTCGTCAGTTGAAGCCCAACGAAAGGTACTACCCCACTCACGATCTTGAGTTGGCCACAGTTATCCATGCATTATTAACATGGAGACATCTCTTGTTGGGAAGGAAAGTGGACATATTCACAGATCATAAGAGCCTCATGTACATCTTCACTGAACCCAACCTCAACCTCAGGCAGACTCGTTGGGTTGAAATGATTCAAGAATACAATCCGAGTATTGAATATACTCCAGGCAAGGCCAATGTCATTGCAGATGCTTTGAGCAGGAAGGCTTACTGCAACAGCTTAATTCTCAAGCCCTTCCAACCGGACCTTTGTGAAGCTTTCCGCAAACTGCATCTCCAAGTTGTTCCTCAAGGATTTCTTGCCAACCTCCAAGTCTCTCCTACTTTGGAAGATCAAGTTCGTGAGGCAGAACTCCTGGATTCCCTGGTGAAGAAGGTGAAAAATGGGATTGCCAAGAGCCAACCCAAATAAAAGTGATATCGTATTGATGACAAAGACACTCTATTCTTTGAGGACGGGATTGTGGTTCCTAAAGGTGATCTAAGGAAAGTCATTATGAACAAGGCGCACAATTCCCTCCTATCCATTCATCCTGGAAGTACGAAGATGTACAATGACCTCAAGCAGTTGTTGTCGGTGTCAAAACCGGTGGCTCGGGTAGGGGGTCCCGAACTGCGCGTCTAAGGCAGATGGTAACAGGAGGCGGGGGACACAATGTTTACCCAGGTTCAGGCCCTCTCGATGGAGGTAATACCCTACTTCCTACTTGATTGATCTTGATGATATGAGTATTACAAGAGTTGATCTACCACGAGATCGGAGAGGCTAAACCCTAGAAGCTAGCCTATGGTATGATTGTTGTTGTCCTACGGACTAAAACCCTCCAGTTTATATAAACACCGAAGGGAGCTAGGGTTACACAGAGTCGGTTACGAGGGATGAGATCTACATATCCGAATCGTCAAGCTTGCCTTCCACGCAAAGGAGAGTCCCATCCGGACACGGGACGAAGTCTTCAATCTTGTATCTTCATAGTCCAACAGTCCGGCCAAAGTATATAGTCCGGCTGTCCGAGGATCCCCTAATCCAGGACTCCCTCAGTCGTATTGGTGGACTCGAATGAAGTGAGAAATTTCTCAATTCGTGAATGAATGTGATGTCTGCAGAAGGGTGAAAGCATAACACCAACGGCCAACTGGTCTCCTCCAACCTCTTGCTCTTCCAGAATGGAAGTTTGACCATATCGAGATGGACTTCGTGATTTGATTTCCCAAGTCCAAGAGAGGAAATGATGCTATCTTCGTTGTCATCGACAAGCTTACTAAAGTGGCTCATTTCCTTCCAATCAAAGAATCTATCACAGTAGCTCAGTTGGCAGATCTATACACCTCCAGAATTGTCTCTTTACACGGCATTCCATAGTTGATATCTTCAGATCGTGGAAGCATTTTCACCTCCAAGTTCTGGGACTCCTTCCAGAAGGCCACGGGCACCAACATTCTCTTCAGCACAACTTTCCATCCTCAAACTAGTGGCCAAGTCGAGCGAGTCAATCAAATCCTTGAAGATATGCTCAGGGCTTGTGTCATTTACTTCGGTATGAAGTGGGAAGATTGTCTTCCATATGCCGAGTTCTCCTACAACAACAGCTTCCAAGCGAGTTCGGGCAAGGCCCCATTCGAGATTCTCTATGGAAGAAAGTGCCGTACTCCTCTCAGTTGGTCAGAGACTGGTGAACGCCAACTTCTTGGCAATGACTTAATCACAGAAGCTGAAGAAATGTGTAAAGTTATCCGTGAAAATCTCAGAGCCATGCAATTGCGCCAGAAGAGTTACTATGATAGATAGCATAGTGACTTGGATTTCGAGATCGGAGACCATGTCTACCTCCGCGTCTCTCTAATGAAAGGCACTCGTCGCTTCGGTATCAAAGGGAAGCTTACCCCTAGATACGTGGGTCCTTTCAAGATCATTTGCAAAAAGAGGCGAGCTCGCCTATCAAATTGAGCTTCTGTCTAACTTCGCAAATGTGCATAATGTGTTTCACGTGTCACACCCTAGCAAGTGCTTCAAGACTCCTGAGCGCACCATCAACTTCAAAGAGATTGATCTTCAAGAAGATTTGTCTTATCATGAGCATCCCGTGGCTATTCTTGAACAAACTGACCGCAAGACTCACAACAAGTCAATCAAATTCCTGAAAGTGAAGTGGTCACACCATTCCGACCGAGAAGCCACCTGGAACACGAGGACCACCTCCGTTTTGAATATCCGGAGTTCTTTCAGTCCTAGATCTCGGGACGAGATCCTCTCGTAGTGGTTGAGTGTTGTAACACCCCGGATGTAATTTGCCATATTTGTAACTCCGACTCTTGCCATTTTCGGCTTTAAGTTATTAGATTCCCTTTGTTGTTGGGTTTTTTTCTTCATTTTGCTTTTTGTTCATATCATGCATTTCATATCATGTCATCATGTGCATCGCATTTATATTCGCGTTTGTCTCATGCATCCGAGTATTTTCCCCGTTGTCCGTTTCGCAATCCGACACTCCTACATGCACCAGCGCACCTCTCTTGTCTCTTTTCGTGAGCAGGCGTTAAATGTTGTCGGAATGGGCTGAGATTTGTCAAGTGGCCTTGGTACACCACCGGTAGACCGCCTGTCAAATTTCGTTCCATTTGGAGTCCGTTTGATGCTCCAACGGTTAACCGGGTAACCGCAAAGGCTTCTTGTGTGTTGCAGCCCAACACCCCTTCAAAACGGTCCAAGAACCCATCTAAACCATCTCCATGTCCTCTGTTGTTGGATCATGATCATGTGGGCGAAAACCACACCTCATTTGGACACTCCAAACTCCCTCTACCTAAATAAAAGCCCCTTCCCCTCCATTTTCGGGCGAAACCCCAGCCTCCACTACCTCTGCGCCGCCGGACAAGTCCGTTGGTGCCGGACGCGTCCGCCGCCGTGCCCGCAGCCAATCCCGCTGCGCCACATGGCCCTCCGCCACCCACCGCCGTCGTGGCCCACTCGGCCCGCGGGAGCCTGCGCCAACCACCGCCGCCTGCGCGAGGCCCACGCCCGAGGCCGCTGCCTACTCCGCCGGAACCCTAGCGCCACCGCCTGTCGTTTCACCGCTGACCGCTGTCGTGCTCTTGCGCCTCGCCGCCAGTGAGCTCTAGGAAGCTGTCTGCGCCGTCTCCTTCTTCCTCCCCACCTCTACTTGTCCCTCTCACCCACGGCCATGGCCACCGCGTCCTCGCAGGAACCTCGCGGCCGGAGCTCCTCGCCGTCAGGATCCGCGTCCCCGACGCCGTGGCTCGCCGGACCCGGGTACTCTTGCCGCCTCCTTGCCCGGATCCACCAGCCTCGGACTTCCTCCTCACCGGATCCGACGTCCCCGACCCGCTGACGACCTCCCGGCCAACTCGGACCTCCTCCACGCCCAACTCCGGCGAGCCCCAACTCCGGCGAGATCCAGTCGTGCATCGGGAAGTGTGAAAACCATAGGTTGACCCCGATTTCGTCTAAGTCTTTCTTCTGCAATATTTTTATGCCCTTTTCATCTTGCCATATCTTGATGCACGTAGATCCAAAGCATGCATATGATATGTCAATTTGTTCGGCTCGTTGAGCTCTTCACGTTTGAAGAATTTCCATGCATGTTGCTATCTGTTATGATGCCATTTTCATTGATGCAAGTGTGCTAAAATGTTAAGTGCTGTTACTTATCAGATCACGAGGTTTTTTCATTTTTGTTGCATTTGATGTGTGCATCGTATGAGCTTGAGGTCTACCTGTGTTTTGGACTACAACATGCCATCTTTACAGAGGTGCTTGTCTTGTATTTTTGTGATCTATGTGGTAACTAGCACGAGCATGCAAAATAGGCTCCACAATATTGTTGTTTTCAGGGACATAGGATTTTGCTAAGTCTTTTTCCTGCTGTTATTTTGGTGCCATGTAAACATGATGCTACAGTGAGATCCATGCGTGTTTTTAGTTGCTTTAGTAAGGATGTTTTGAACATGTGGTTATGCTCTATCTATCCATACCCCTATTTGCAATTATGGAGAGCCCTAGAATGCCTTGTTCTTGCTCTCCTCTTGCTATAAAATGTTCCTGGCAGAATGGTAACATGTTCATCAATATTTCCATGGTTGTTGCTAGTGATCCGTGCTTCCTATGAACTTGCTCTTGCCATGGTTAGCTTCATGAACATGTCATCTTGCTCTTGGTATGCTTGTTTTGTCATGCAATGCTTTGTGGTGAGGGGTTTGAGCTCTCAAAGTTGCTATCATAATTCTGTTTATGCCATGCTCTGTCTTTCTGCTAAGTTTGAAACTGTTAATAAACCTTGCTATGTTTACATGGGTGCCATCATATCTTCTGTGCCTTTTTGGATCATGATCAGTAAGTGACTTTTGATCTATGCATTTAGTAGAATCATGCCATGCCTTTTCTTGCTATGATATGTTCCTGTAGTATGATGTTTTCTTGCTATAAACATTTCTTCCTGATGTTGATTTTGGCATGTTAGTATTTTCACTAAGTCTGTGAAGCTGATATCTTTTGCACTTTTGCCATGCTTGTTTGAACCTGCTCTTGTGTGATTTAGCTGTAGCTCAGTGTTCATGTTTTGTCAAGAATCTCTTGTACTTCACTGCCATATGCTTTTTTGCTATGTTGTAGTGCATTAGCTTAGTTTCTTGTTGCATTCTAATTGGCATCATGCTGTTAATTGCAGTTTTGTGTCATTCTTGTGATGCTTGCCATTTGCAAACCGTGCATCCGTTTCCAGTGATCTTTATATCGATTTCACCCGAAATCATCTCATCTTTCCAGAGGCACACTTGGTTTGCCAAGTTGATGCTTTGATCATTCTTTCCCTTCCGGAGCACGCATATGCATTGCATATCATGTCTTGCATATCATGCCATGTTTTGCATCACGTTGCCAGTGCATTGCAACGTGACTGATTGTTGTTCCTTTTGCTTGTGTTCTTGCTTTTGGTAGAGCCGGGAGACAAGTACGTGACCGAGGAAGCTGTTGAGTAGGCTAACGAGGATCAAGCTTTCGACAACTCTGAGAACTTTGTAGGCAAGATGACCATACCCTCGAAATCACTTCTATCTTTGCTTGCTAGTTGCTCGCTCTATTGCTATGTCACGCTAGCTACCACCTGCTTTATCATGCCTCCCATGTTGCCATGTCGAGCCTCTAACCCACCTTTCCTAGCAAACTGTTGTATGGCTATGTTACCGCCTTTGCTCAGCCCCTCTTATAGCGTTGCTAGTCGCAGGTGAAGATGAAGCTTGTTCGATGTTGGAACATGGATATTGTTGGGATATCATTATTGTATCTTATTTACTTTAATGCATCTATATACTTGGTAAAGTGTGGAAGGCTCGGCCTTATGACTGGTGTTTTGTTCCACTCTTGCCGCCCTAGTTTCCGTCATGCGGGTGTTATGTTCCTTGATTTCGCGTTCCTTACGCGGTTGGGTGTTATGGGAACCCCTTGATAGTTCGGCTTGAATAAAACTCCTCCAGCAAGGCCCAACCTTGGTTTTACCATTTGCCTACCTACCACCATATACCTTTACCTTTGGTTCTGAGTGTTGGTACAAACCGAGCTGCCTGCGGGGCCACCTCGGGGAAACATGAGGGTTGGTTTTTTACTCATAGCTAGTCTCATCTGGTGTTGCCCTGAGAACGAGATACATGCGACTCCTATCGGGATTTGTCGGCACATCGGGCGGCTTTGCTGGTCTTTTTTTACCATTGTCGAAATGTCTTTTAACCGGGATACCGAGGCTGATCGGGTCTTCCAGGGAGAAGGAATATTTTGTTGACCGTGAGAGCTTGTGATGGGACACCCCTGCAGGGTATAAACTTTAGAGAGCCGTACCCGCGGTTATGTGGCAGATGGGAATTTGTTAATATCTGGTTGTAGAGAACTTGAAACTTAACTTAATTAAAATGAATCATCCGCGTGTGTAGCCATGATGGTCTCTTTTCGGTGGAGTCCAGAAAGAGAACACGGTCTCGTGTTATGCTTGAATGTAACTAGCTTCAGGATCACTTCTTGATCACTTATAGCTTCTCGACCGTGCGTTGCTTCTCTTCTCGCTCTTTTTTGCGTACGTTAGCCACCATATATGCTTAGTGCTTGCTGCAGCTCCACCTCACTACCCTTTCCTAACCTTAAGTTTAAATAGTCTTGATCTCACGGGTGTGAGACTGCTGAGTCGTCGTGACTCACAGATACTTCCAAACAGATGCAGGTGCCGATGATGCCAGTACAGGGGACGCTGCCGAACTCAAGTGGGAGTTCGACGAGGATTCAGGCCGTTACGATGTTTCTTTTCTGGATGATCAGTAGAGGTGCCTAGTTGGGACGATCGGGGATCTAGCATTTGGGGTTGTCTTCTTTTATTTTGGTTCCGTAGTCGGATCTTTGATTGTACTTTGGATGATGTATGAATTATTCATGTATTGTGTGAAGTGGTGATTGTAAGCCGACTCTTTATCCCTTTCTTATTCAGTACATGGGATGTGTAAATATTACCCCTCTTGCGACAAGCCTACCATGCGGCTATGCCTCTAAGTCGTGCCCCGACACATGGAAGATATAGTCGCATTCTGGGTGTTACAATTTTATATTTTTTACATAGTGTGCGGATAACTTTATCTTTGCAAGATGGTCGTTGGATGAAGCCAATCCGATGGTGCAGAGATGGCGAATTTGAGCACTACTGGCCATTGGATATCATCTAGACTCTACCAGATTTTGCCACATGTACAATCTAGAAGACTCCATGGTTGAACTTAAGCATAATGCACAAACCTCAAAACACAAGCACTTCTTCTTTGTTCTAGAATCTTCCATATCAGAATTGCCCAAATGTTTTTCTACATGACTTGCCATTATTTGTTTTTATTTATGCCTTACAATGCACAATTCCATGAATCTTAAAATAGATTAGCTTTCTTATAAAAACTAGATGATTTTGAATGAAATGAACTATAAGAATTAAACGAACATCTACATCATGCATATATGACTCAAAGCTTACATGCTATAATGTGGTTGCCAAATCTCACGCGTGCAATGCACGTGTACCTTACTAGTCTAAATGGTGTTTGCGTGTGTGTTGTGCTTGTTAAACACATTTTTTGATAGAAAGACTGTAAGGGAACCCCCTATAGTATAATTGGTGCAACAAACCCAAATTGCAAGTACCATGCCTTGAACCTAGGTGGGTGGGAAGGCATCAACCCCTCCCCACCACTAGCTATGCCTTAGTCTGCTTGTTAAACACATTGTACGTAGTATATCACACATGGTTTAGATTCCGAACATCTAGCTAGAGCATAAATGTACTATGATTTGAATTCAACATAAAATGGATACATATATTTGAATTTGAGATCGTATGGACATGTAGTTCATATTTATATAGGAATTTAATTCTCCCATATTCATGTCTTGTGTTGTGAAGATAATATTTAGATGGTTGTATAACTAACCCGAGTACAATCCCATTCAAATAGGGAAAATGTACTCAAATTTAGTCCATATGCTAGACAACACACATTGTTTTTTTATTGTTGAGGGAAGTGCAAATTGTTTTGGTACTGTACACGTTATGTTTGTTGTCCCGAGTTTTTAGTTTTTTGTTGTTGTATTTGAATGCATTTCTAGTAATATAGTAAAACGGGACATGGCTCTCTCTAGTGATGAGGTGCGAATTGTTTTTTTGGTACACGTTAAGCTTGTTCTCCCAAAATTTCAAGCCGTGCCTTGTTATGCGAAAATTTCAAGCTAGCGTCTTTGTCTATCGTGCTGCGAAACTCCCGCCTCTTCAACTCATGCCTTGTTTTCCTAAAATATTTAAGATATATCTTTGTCTAGTTGTGCTTCGACAACTCCCTCCATCTCAACCCGCGCCTTGCTATTCCAAAATTACAACGCGCGCGAAAACTCCCACCTCATGTAAAATCCCGACACGCAAAATGCCCATGATACTCCTGAATCAAAAGAACCGCCTAGCTCGAATCGGTGGGGGTACTTTCATAACTTACCCCACATTTCGGACAAGCGCGTCCCTAAGCCATGGTTCCCCACTCCCATCCCATCCGCCCACCCATTCGTACACCGAGGCCGCGAAAACTCGCGAAGCCCCACACCCTCCTCCGTCCGCCACCCAGCTGGAGCCTCTTCCCCGATGACGTCGTCCACAGCAACACCTCGACGTCCCTCATCCACCATACCGGATGAGGATCCATCGTCGATCTCGTCGTCCCGCTGGTTCAGCCACACCGTCCTCCACCTCCAAGAAGCTGCCCCGACGCTCCCCTCGCCTTTTGCGCCACCTCAATTCCCACACCGCCGTCTTCACATGCACCACCGGAAGAGCATCATCATCACCGTTTCCTCAGATGAAGCAGAGGCCCAATCGGCGCCACCAAAGAGGTTGTACATTATTCACCACATTTTCTTCTTGATTTGATCTCCCGGTACTCCCGGTGCTCGGTCCTGAGCCGACACGGCGCGGCTCCATCCACGGCGGCGTTGCCGGCCACTTCCTCTACGACGTCGTCAGTAGGAGCTTCTGCTGCTTTAGCTCTCGCTCGCGCTACTGCTCTGCTCTTGCTCTCGGTCCCCTTCTTGGTCTGCTGTTGCTCTTGCTCGCGCTGCTACTCTCGCTCTTGCTCTTGCTTGCGATGCTACTCCGATTTTGCTACACCTCAGTCACAGCGTGGAGGGGGGCTTGCCGGAGAGGTACCCCAGTATCCATCTTAGTGTTCAGGGTGGGGGCGGTGGTCGCCGGCGGTGGTACATACCCTCAGCCCCGAGGGTGAACTACTCCCTCCTCATCATGGAGAGCGCCGGGATGATGAAGATGGCCACCAAAGAGGATTCCCCCCTCCGACAGGGTGTCGGAACGGGTCTAGATTGGTTTTCGGTGGCTATAGAGGCTTGCGGCGGTAGAACTCCCGATCTAGGTATCTTTCTGGAAGTTTGGGTATATATAAGAGGTGTTGGAGTCAGGAATAAGTCAGGGGGTCCCCGAGGCGGCCACGAGGTAGGGGGCGCGCCCAGGGGGTAGGGCGCGCCCCCACCCTCGTGGTGGCCTCGGGACTCTTCTGGCCCATCTCTGATACTCATTGGGCTTCTTCTGGTCCAAAAATGATCTCTGTGAAATTTCAGGTCAATTGGACTCCGTTTGGTTTTCCTTTTCTGCGATACTCAAAAACAAGGAAAAAACAGAAACTGTCACTGGGCCCTAGGTTAATAGGTTAGTCCCAAAAATCATATAAAATAGCATATAAATGCATATAAAACATCCAAGGTTGATAATATAATAGCATGGAACAATCAAAAATTATAGATACGTTGGAGACGTATCAGTACCCCGGACTCCATCTCCAGACGCCTAAGATCTTCTTCCCCTCCTCCAATAGCCAAGTCAGCCAGAGCATCCTCACCGACCAACCCAATCATGCTGACATCGACTTGGCTTCACCAAAGAGGTTGTACACTTATGGTTTGACTTAATCTCACCATGCTTCTTTGCATCCTGTTATCTTCCAATTCTTGTGAATCCAACACCCAGATTGGCAGAAATCCTGTGTTTTTAAGTTCTCTATTTTGCACGTGCATTCCTATCCTATTCCTGTCTAGTTCCTATCCCTACATTGTTAGAATCCTCAAATTCAAACAAGCCCTTACACAATTACTTCTATTATAGATATGTGTCAAAGAAAATCCTGTGTGGTTTGTCCTGCTCTTGCTGCGCTGTGTTCCACCCCAGCTCAGATGCTCCAACGATGGAAAGGTTCACCACAGCAGGGATCCGCTCTCGAGACTGTCTTTCGCCGCCTCAGATCTTCTTCCCCGCCGCCGGCAGCCACAACAACTGCATTACCATCATCAACTGAGCATATGACCTTGAGGGCTACACGGGTCCTCAAGAGAGGTCGCACTCTTAATATGATGACATGCTACTTTATCGTCGTGTTCACCTATTAGACTCCGAGTCAGGTCCAAACTAATGATGAAACTTGAGTTTTTAAATGGTTGTGGGATACATATTGGGGCAGCAATCAGTACTACATGTCTACTATCTGGTTAATCTCGGGTGTCTACTATGAGTTTCACGTTGGGTGCAAACAAACATTAAAAGAGCCATTATCTATATTTTTAACTAAAGCTATTACCTGCCTGGCATCATTGGTTTTGGGTCTATCCATAGTTTGCTACCATCACTCTGGATTTGTGCATGCACTCCTTACATAATCTCACTATGTTTTATTCATATGCATGTCAGTTATTGTACACAATGGAACTGACCATGTAGAGCAAAAGAGACGAGCCTTGCGTGGCAAAAAAATTTCGTGCAGAGGCCGCTCCATGGTGGGCGAACCCTCCAGCCATTTCGGATCGTAATCAAGAGGAAGATAACTGTTCTGAGGGTGATTCAGAAGGAGAAGACCACTCCTATTTACCCCTGAGGTCTTCGCTCTAACTTGGCATGCTGATGTTGGTAATAGCATCCATATGGTGCCTTGATTTGCTTACTACATACATCAAATATGTCATCTGCTTAGTTTAGACATGGTTTGTGTCAATGCCATCTGTTTAGTTTCTTTATCGTATATGTAAATCATGCAATGCCATCTTGTTTAGACAGGCATCATATATGTGAATTTTGCAATGCCACCCTGGTTAGCCAGTCATCTTATATGTGAATTATATCATGCCATAATTTTTTTATTACGTGTTAAATTTGTCAACAATTTTAGTACATTCAATTACTGTTCCTGTGCATCAACCATTCGGCATGATCATGGAAAAATCTGAAGTGGAAACAAGGTCTTCAGAGTAGACAATGCCATCTTACGAAACGCATGTCTTTCTAGTTATGGATAGCTCCCGAGAGGAGGATTCAGAGACACATGACCAGTCCTATTCCTACCCCCCCCCTCGAGGTGCATGCTCTAACTTGGCAGCGTTATGTTGCTCATATCGTGTGTATGGTACCTTGCATTGCTAGGTCGTTTGCTTAGTTTAGACATGCTTTGTGTGAATGTGACCTGTTTAGTGTCTAATTACAATATATTCGATTATGCGATGCCATCTTGTTGCAAGACATTATATATGTGAATAATTCAATGCTATCTTGTTGCAAGGCATTATATATGTGAATTATGCAATGCCATGCTATTTAGCCAAGCGTTATATATTTGAATTATATGACGCTGTCCTTTTTTGTATTTCTTGTTGCATTTGTTGACAATGTTTGTATATTGAACTACTCTTCATGTGCATCAGCTATTTGAATTGGTGATGCAGAAATCTGGAGTGAAAACAAGGTCTTCAAAGCAGACAATGCTACCTGCTGAAGCAAATATCTTTCTGTTTATAGATAGCTCTTCAGAGGAGGATTCAAAGACAGGTGACCAGTCCTATTATCCCCCTGAGGTGTATGCTCAAACTTGGCAGGGTTATATTACCCATGTCATGCATATGTTGTATTGCAATGTTTAGTTTTGACATCATATACACAATATTGAATGCCATCTCCTTAGTTGGCACATCATATAGGTGATTGCCCTCTGCTCACTTGCTTAGTATATAAATAATATATTTGAATTATATCATGCCAAGATGTTCACATAGACAACATCCATCTGAATTATGGCATACCAACCCATTTTCTAAAGACATAATATAGTGATATCATCTCATCCTGTTTACATAGTCATCATTTTTTGAATTATGTCATTCTATCCGTGAATTATATCATGCCATCATGTTTATATCGATGGCATGTTTGTGATTTATGGCATGCCAACCACTTTAATAGACACATCGTATAGTTATATCATGTAATCATATTTACATAGTCATCATATTTTTAATTATGGCATTCTATCCTGTTTAATTAGCCATCATACCTGTGAAATTGTGTCATGCCATCCTGTTTAATTAGCCATCATATATGTGAAATTATGTCCTGCTATTCTGTTGGTTAGACAATATAAATGTGAATTATTTCATACCCTATTTTCTTCCCTACTATCCATGGCATATGTCTCTTACAATGTCTGTACATTCAATTACTTTTCTTTTTTATCAGCCATTTCAATTTGAGGGGGTGATGGCAGTATCCGTGGGAGTAAAAACACGATCTTCAGAAAAGACCGTGCTACCTGTCGATGCAGATAGAGCCACGGTTGTACTTGCCCAAGAACTAGCCCCACCACACATAACCCAGACTCACGCAGATTGTACCCCTACCTAGTTGGATAGAGAACGAGCTACACCCCTTCTAACCCCAACCCCAGCAGATAGTAACCCAGTTCCAGTTGACACAACACCATATCCACCACAGAGCACCCGAACACCGGTAGTTAGTAAGCCAACTACAGTGCCCAAAGAACGAGGACCACCACTGCGAACCCCAAGTCAATGCTTAAAGCAGAAGAAGAATTGTTCTCTGGTCAGGTTCCGTAGCTATGGTTCATACTAATTGGCTCTTGCATCACTATATTTACGCATACCAACTAATTTCAAATTTGAAGGATGCAATTGAAACTACAATGGCGCAACAAGTATGTTTTAAACATGTTTCTTTAACGTGTTTGTTGTTATCACTTGCTCTATGTTGATTTCAGTTTCAATTGAATAAACAGTTATGTTATCATGCCATGCACATTACAAGTGTTGTTATTGCTGCGTAGTTTCCCACACTCATATTCTGTCTATGCTGCTTTGTCTTAAATAGATATGATTCATACTGTATCTATCTTAATTTGGCAACATAAACTAGAATGATATAGGCCATACAGTGACCATACTACATAGATATATGTTTATTTCATGCTGTTATCCTGTCCACCTTACTACTGAACTGGTTTACCAAAATGAGTTTGATATGCTACATTGTAAACCTGTGATGTGTTTGTTTTTTTCTCTTTTAGAACATAGATAAAATATTAGAGAAGAGTACCCCGTTATGAAATGGTAAAGAAAGTAATGCAGATAAGGTTCAAGATAGTGAGACATCCCTGTTGGTCTCCAAGAAAGCTGATAAAAACTATATTGAAGACACTGAGACAACCCCAAAGTCCTGTCTTGATGTAATGTTCGAGTTACTGGCTACTATTGCTGGCACCAGCTCTTCGAAAGCACTGCCTGAATCAGTTCAGCTTCTTGAGTCTCAACTTCAAGTTGAAAGACATCAATCAGATGTTATGCGACAAGAAGCCGAAGGACTGAGAAATTCCCTGTAGAATTCAGATGCATACTTCCTGGTGCAATAGCAAGTGCTGGATGATTTAAGCGCCAAAAAAGAGCAAGTTAATAAGCTTGCTAAGCATCTTGCTAGCATTATGGGTACCCAGCATATTGTTTCTTGAGATCTTCTGAAGTTGTTTCAGTTCTGGACTTGTTTTGTTGCAACGTTTATTTGCACTGGTCGCCAACTTTGGCAACCAGTGTAGATGATATGCTGCTTTGTTCCCTATATTTGCACCGGTGGCGAACTTTGATGCCCAGTGGATGTAATATGTGTAATAGCCGTGATAGCCTAGCGTAAGTTGCTTTCTTATTTATTTCCTTGCTGTCCTATTTATTTGTTTGCTTGTAGTTAGTGCAGTTCTCTTTCCGCGGTTTGCTAGTGGCTGCAATAACCTATTTTTTAAAACTAGGCCATAATAACCATGGGCTACATATTTGCTGTGGTTACCATGGGCCGCGTACGGGCTGTAGAAACAATGGGCCTTCTAAGGGCCGTAGAAACAATGGGCCTTCTACAGGCCGTAGCATCAATGGGCCTTCTACGTGTCGTATGATGGATAGGTCAAACATGGGCCAATAATAGACCGCATTATGGGCCGTAAACGGGCTAGATTTGGAATCGTCCGTTCATGGGCTGACGATAACGGGCCGTGGTTAATCGGCCGTATTTGATGACGCTATGAAAACGGCCCAATGGATTAACAGGCCGCAAACAGGTCGATTGTAACCGCGGGCTGAATTTGGCCCACAAGCAGAAAAGGCCAATAATGGGCCGTAAGTAACCGAATGCTGGAAATGAGCCCAAGAATAAATGGACCCTAAGAAGGCCGAAAGATAACACAGGTTGGAAACGGCCCGATGGAATAAGGGGCCGTTAATGGGTATAAAGGGGTACACTGTTCATTGCGGGCCAAATTCACCATGAGTTGTTAATGGGCCAAGAGTTACAAATAGCCTCGTATGGGCCGAAAGACATCATGGGCCATACATGGGCTGAAAGTTACAATGGGCTGGAATCATATTGGACGGTCCAGAGGAAGCCACTGGGCTTAATTCTGATAGGCCGTAATGGGCCGTGAGTTAGTGGGCCGTTAATGGGCTATATACGAATAGGCCGTTAATAGGCTTTCCGAGGGCTGGCCCGTTACCTATTAACCAAGTCAAACGGGCCAGCCTTTTCACCGGAATGGGCCTCTGTTGGGCCGTGCGACATGTCGACATATCATAGGTGCCTCCTGTCCAATGAATGGATGACATCTGTCCCAATGATGAGCCAACATGTGTTTCCTCCAGCCAATGAGAATTTTACATGTGGAAAATACTCATTGGTCCAGGCTGTTAGCGGGTTATCGGATCCAAACCGGACATGATAGCTTAACGGCGACCCGTTACAATGGATGCCATGTGACGGTCACCCTTGACGAAAGCACTTCCATGACGCGCAATTTATCGTCATGGAAGTGGACACTCCCATGATGATAATTTTGGTAATGTCATGGAACACTTCTATGACAACACATGTATGACTATCTTGATTCTATTATTAAATTGTCATGGATGTACATGCATGACAAAAACGTGACCTACTGTGACAAACACGTATCATCATGGAACTTTCTTTTTTGTAGTGTATTAAGATTAAAATTAAAGATTATGAGTGCAATGCTTTATGTGATTTGGGTGTTAGTGTTTCCACTATTCCAAAAACTTTATATGACATGCTCGGTTTTCACAAATTTGATGGTTGTTCTCTGAATTTGCATCTAGTGGATTCCACTATTAAGAAACCTATGGGAAGGATCAAGGATGTTCTTATTGTTGTGAATAGGAATTATGTGCCCGTAGATTTTATTGTGCTTGATATAGTTTGCAATCCTATATGTCCTATTATTCTTGGTAGACCTTTCCTTAGAACGATTAGTGCCATTATTGATATGAAAGAAGGAAACATTAGATTTCAGTTTCTGTTAAGTAAGGGAATGGAAAAATTTCCAAGAAATACAATTAAGTTGGCATATGAATCTATTATGAGGGCTACTTATGGATTTAATACAAAAGATGACAATACCTAGATCTATGTTTCATGCCTAGCTAGGGGCGTTAAATAATAGCGCTTGTTGGGAGGCAACCCAACTTTTTATTTTGTGTTTTTTGTTTTTGCTACTATTTTTCAATAAATACACATCATTACCTCTGTAGTAATTGTGTTTTGGTGTTTTAGTTAGTGTTTGAGCCAAGTAATACCTTTGAGATGGTTCATGGTGATAGTTTATTTGATATTTCTAAAAAACAGAAACTTTTATGCTCATTTCCAGAATTTTAAAAATTCACAGAAACATGCTTTTGATCTGAATTTTTTACACAAGATTTATATACAAATTTCCTAGATTGTCCTAACCTTTCATATTTTTTGGAGTGATAGAAGTATATGAAGTTTCCAGATTACTACAGATTTTTCTGTTTTTGACAGATTATGTTTTCTATGTGTTGTTTTCTTATTTTGATGAATCTATGGGTAGTGTCGGGGGGTATGAACCATGGAGAAGTTGGAATACAGTAGGTATAACACCAATATAAATTTAGAACGAGTTCACAATAGTACCTAAAGTGGTGATTTATTTTATTATACTAATGGATCTCATGAGTTTTCTATTAAGTTTTGTGTTGTGAAGTTTTCAAGTTTTGGATAAAGATTTGATGGACTATGGAATAAGGAGTGGCAAGAGCCTAAGCTTGCACTACAAGAAAAATACACTTCCGTGATGATATGTGTTTGTCACAGTAGGTCACGCTTTCTGTCATGCATGTACATCCATGACGATTTTATGATAGAAACAAGATAGTTGATGGTAGCTGGAACTACGTCGGTATTTCCCTGGAGAGGGAGGGATGATGTAGCACATCGACGGTAGGTATTTCCCTCAGTTATGAAACCAAGGTTATTGAACTACCAGGAGAACCAAGCAACACAACATATACAGCCCCTGCACACAAATAACAACACCTCGCAACCCGACGTGTTAAAGGGGTTGTCAATCCCTTCCAGGGTATGGCGCCTCAAGATAGGCAAGCGGACGTGAGGTAAATGGTAGTAGATTGATAGATCGAACGCCAAATAAAATGATAGGCAAGCGGACGTGAGGTAAATTATAGTAGATTGATAGATCGAACGCCAAATAGAATAAATTGCAGCAAGGTATTTTTGGATTTTTGGTTTAATAGATCTGAATAAAAATGCAAAGAAAAAGTATATCGCAAGGAAAATATATGAGAAAGAAGACCCGGGGCTGTAGGTTTCACTAGTGGCTTCTCTCGAGAAAAATAACAAACGGTGGGTAAACAAATTACTGTTTGGCAATTGATAGAACTTCAAATAATTATGACGATATCCAGGCAATGATCATTACATTGGCATCGCATCCAAGATTAGTAGACCGACTCCTGCCTACATCTACGACTATTACCCCACACATCGACCGCTATCCAGCATGCATCTAGTGTATTAAGTTCATGGAAAAATGGAGTAATGTAATAAGAATGATGACATGATGTAGACAAGATCTGTTTCTCTATATGGCGGTAGATATAGATCTCGTCTTTTTATTCTTAGTAGCAACGATACATATGTGTCGGTTCCCTTTCTGTCACTGGGATCAAGCACCGTATGATCGAACCCACTACCGAGCACCTCTTCCCATTGCAAGATAAATAGATCAAGTTGGCCAAAAAAACCCAAATATCAGAGAAGAAATACGAGGCTATAAGAGATCATGCATAAAAGAGATATGAGAAACTCAAATACTTTCATGGATATAAAAACATAGATCTGCTCATAACCTCGAAGTTCATCGATCCCAACAAACACACGGCAAAAGAGTTACATCATATGGATCTGCAAGAGACCATTGTATTGAGAATCAAGAGAGAGAGAGATGAAGCCATCTAGCTACTAAATACAGACCTGAAGGTCTGCAAAGAACTACTCACGCATCATCGGAGAGGCACCAATGAAGGTGGTGAACCCCATCTAAGATAGTGTCTAGATTGGTTCTGGTGGTTCTGGACTCTACGGTGGCTGGATGAATATTTTGTCTACACCACTAGGGTTCTGGTATTTTTGGGGTATTTATAGAGCAAAGAGGCGGTCCGGGGGGCACCTGAGGTGGGCACAGCCCACCCAGGCGCGCCTGGGCCGCCTGGCGCGCCCTGGTGGGTTGTGCCCCCCTCGGGGCACCCCCCAGGTGCAACTAGGGCCCATTGCTGTAACATCCCAAGTTTTCAATTTGGCATGTTATACATTAGATCATCATTGCATATCATATTTTATTTTGCATTTTGGTTGATCTCAGAAATCCTAAGCAACTCAATGACCCACGGAGAGAGTTGGGGATTTCGTTATTTTCATATTTGAGTTTTCTCAAATTTTGAGAATAGGATCATTTGATTTTATTTATTTTATCATCAAGTATTTCTATTACAAAAATATGAGAGAGGGAATATAATGACTTTCCCAAAATAAAGAAATATTGAGGATTTAATAACACAATGAAATAAGATTTTATTTCGGAGTTTTTCGGTGTTTTATTTGAATTTAGGAAAAATGTGCGTTTTTCAAAATTGCATTTAGGTCCCAAATAAATGTTCACCTTGTCCGACCGGGACACCGGCCCGGGCAGGCTTTATAAGCCGGGGCAGCCCACCCGGGCAAACCCTAGCCGCCCCAGCCCCAAGCCGCTGCCCCGCCGCGCCGCCGCCCGCCTCCGCCCCGCCGCCGCCGCTGCCCGCCGCCGCCGCGCCGACTCGCCACCTGCCGCACGCCGCACGAGGTTCGCCGCTGCTGCCGCATGCCGCCCGAGGTTCGCGCCGCCTCGAAATCCGTGCCGGTTTTTTTTTTTTATTCGATAAACCGTTCGGTTTTTCCGTCTGTTTTTTTAGATTCGGTTTTTTTAAATAGATCGGTTTTTCCGGTTTATTTAAATAGTGAGCGTTCGTCCGTTCGTTCGTTCTAGCGAACGTTCGTCATTTTTCTTTTTCTCGAATTAAATCCGTGATTTTTCTGATCGTGATTCCTGATCCGATTTTTGTTTTAGTATAACTTTTTGCTCGTTTATCGGAATCAGGCGATTCAAGCGCCTGGAGTTTCGTCTCGAAACCCTCTATCCGCTTAACCAACTAAATTTTGCCCTAGATCCAGATTAGTAAAACGAAGATGTTTTCTTTCACCGTTTGACTTTCGTTGCTTCGTTCGAGTTGATTCTTTTTGCCAACCGGAGTTCTTAAGTTGAACCTTCTGGTTAGATCTCTTCTTTGAGTTTTAACCATGCATTAGATGAGTACTTATTGTATGCTTGTTTGTTTGTCTGCGATAGAATACCCAGAGTGCGCCGCCTGTTACTTCGAATCTCTAGGTTTCGTGGATCATCAACAAGGCAAGTAACACTTTGATCATACCTTTCCTACTACCAGTTTTATTGCATTAGATCAATCCTCACACATTGCATGATTAGGATCTAATTAAATTATGCGATGGGAAGTAGTTGAGGTAGTACCTATTACCTGTTTATTATCAAACCTTTGGGAGTTGCTTCTACTTTTTCTTATTATGCCATGCTATGCTAGTAGACGTGGATTGGGTGAGTGATATCCATGACAGATGTGAGTTTTATTAATTAATGGTTTATCTAAGGTGGCAACCTAAACACACATCTGGGTGGATTGAGGCACCTGGGTATTCCAGGACTTGCCTGTTTTCTTTTGGACCGCCACCCAGGCTCAAAGGGATCATGAGACTATTCATACTAGAAACTTCCGTGTGCAGCCACAAGCTATTTTGGGCTCTAGCATAGTTGACTAAGTTGTGCGAACTCTTACAGTGGTAGACTAGCAGATGTAGGGGATGTAGGTGGTACGGTCTACCCGATCGTAAGGTGCTAGCGCTTCTGAAAGACTATGTCTCGGTCATCCGTCTTCTCAAACACCATGTAGTGCGAGAAACCAAACGGAGGCGATCGTGTCTTGTGGGGAAAAGTGCGCAAACCTCTGCAGAGTGTAATAAACTAATCATGATTAGCCGTCTCCCCGGTTATGGACATCTTGAGTATCTAGTACCTGGATTATCATGTGAATCTCAACATGTTACTCTAAATTAATTTTGTTGGGTTATGTTTAATGATGATGCTTAATTGGGATTGAGAATGCTGTCAACCATTCTCAATATTTAACAACTACCATGATAGTTAAATAAAATTTATTCCTTTGAAGTAGGGAAAAATTGGCTTTACGCAAAACTGTAACCATAGAGCTTTCCACCAGCCAAATATGCATATAGTATAGCTGTTTCATTCCATTACTCTCTATGTGTTACATTGCCAGCATATTCCATGTGCTGACCCGTTTCGGGCTGCAACGTTAATGTTGCAGACTTTTCAGACGACGATTAAGGAGTTTTTAGGTCGTGGTTCTATACTCAGTGATGCCGTTGGAGTTAATGGACTCACTTATCTTCCAAGCCTTTTGCTGTTATCGTTATTAGATGGCCTTAAGCCATATTTATTGTAATTAGTTCTCTTTTGAGACACTCGATGTAATAAGTGTGTGATTGCTACTCTGCTATAAATCCTCCAAGTACTGTGTGGTGTCAGCATTACTGATCCAGGGATGACACCGGAGCACAGAGATCAGACTGTTTGAGGTCTAGTCACTACAGAGATGGTATCAGAGCACATGCTGACTGTAGGACACGACCACTAAGCTAAAAGACCTAGATCACTTTTCACTCTCTCCTCTTCTGACTTCTCATCTTTTCTACTCTTTAGGATGGCGGATGCAAGGAACAAGTTCACGCAACCGGATGGAGATACACCCTTTGGACGTCACTTGAAGGAAGTCACTAGATACCTGAACATAGGAGTACCAAGCTTCACAGGAACCTATAACGCCACTTTACCTGAAGAAGAGAGCTGGATGATTCAAGTTCAAGTTCCAGGAAGGACGTTCATGCCAGTCACTGAGCCCATAGAGTTTTCTTTTAATGCACCAACTTGGAGTCTAGGAAAGAGCATGGCAGCTCACATCGCCATGGGACGCATTGGAGAAGTCTACCGCAAGGATCGCAAGGATACTATCTACCAGATTTGTGGGCGCCGAGATGAACACTGGGAGATGATCAGCACCAGGAAGGATAGATCAATTGTAGCTTTTATCCAAGAGCTAAACCAGCACATCCGACGACAGGAGATCCAGATGTGCGCCGACATGATAGATCTGAAGAAGGCTAAGACTAGAATCAAGGAACTGGAGGAAGAACTCAAGGCTACACGTGAAGATTATGAAGAGGAAATTGAAGTATTGGTGGAGAAGAATGACGACCTGATCAAGAAGATTGGAAGATTTATGGGAAGCCCTACGCCAGTAGAGGAAGACGAAGAACCCAAGGAGATTCGCCCGGAAGACTACATCATCATCGACGGCACCGATTCGGATCCAGATAGTAGCGATGATGACTATGTTGATGAAGCTGGAGCAGATATCATGGAGTCTGCAGCCGAAGAATATTTCTAGTAGACCACCTCATCAGTAGTAGTAGTCCACCATGTAAATATAGTAGTCCGAGCACTTTTGCGATAGATAGATCGATTGTATGCCCTTGTTTGATTGAATGAATTGAATTGTTTGCTTTTGCCTCATGTGCATATGGGTAGTGTTTTCTCTTTAGACCCCCTCTATTCTTACATCTCATCTTTTCTAAAACCCCTCATATGCCTCCGAGACGTGACCCCGGATTTGCCTTTCCACCGGAGCTCACCCAGTTGATCTAGCAGCAGAACACATTGATGCAGTTGCTAGTCCAGAATCAAAACCAGGGGAACAACAACAACAACCCACCACCACCACCACCACCACCTGTTGATCACTTAGCCCGTTTTCTTAGGCTGAATCCGCCGGTATTTTCCAGTAGCACTGAGCCGATAGTAGTAGATGATTGGCTCGCAAGACAGCTAGGGAGTTAACCACAGCAGGATGCACAGATGCGGAGAAGGTGAAGTTTACCGCACATCAGCTAGAAGGACCCGCAGCATCATGGTGGGAGAATTTCACAGCCACTTTCCCTATCGACACTGTCACATGGGACCAGTTTCAGCAGGCTTTTCATACTGCACATGTTTCAGCAGGAGCTATGGCCATGAAGAAGCGTGAGTTTCGCAACTTGCGCCAAGGGGGACGGACAGTTGGCCAGTATGTGGAGGATTTTAGTAAGTTAGCATGTTATGCACCAGATGACGTCGCTATGGATGCAGCTAAGCAGGAGAAGTTTATGGAAGGACTGAATGATGAGTTGAGCATGCAGTTGATGGTAGCAACCTTCAAGAACTACCAGGAGTTGGTAGATCGTGCTCTTATGATTGAAGGGAAGCAGCAGCAAATTGAGAATCGCAAGAGGAATTATGGACAAGGGAAGTACACTTCAGGAGCTCAGCAGAAGCCACGTTTTACCCCTAGACCGGGAGGACATTTTCAGCATACCCATGTAGGAGGTAGCTCGCACAATCACAATGGCAGCAAGAATGGTAATGGCAATGGAGGAAGCAACGGCCAAAATCGCACCAACCCATCAACCCCAGCCAAGAAGGACCTGAGTCAAGTCACTTGCTTTAAGTGTCAGAAGATCGGACATTATGCCAATGAATGTCCTGAAGGCCAAAATGGCAATGGAAGTTCTAGGAAGAAGCCGAACCCTTTCAACAGGGGACAGGTGAACCACGTTAGCGTGGAGGAGGTTGAAGCTCAGCCCGATGCAGTAATAGGTAAGTTTTTGGTTAAGTCATTTACTGCACTCGTTCTTTTTCATACTGGTGCATCGCATTCATACATCTCAAGGGGATTTGTGGATAAGTATAACCTATCAACCCAAGCCCTTAGGTCAGCCATGTTAGTAACCTCGCCTGGAGCAGAGTATGTGGCTAGTCTATGGTGTGATCGGTTACCATTAAGGATTGGTAACTATGTTTTTCCCTCAGACCTAATAGTAATGGAATCCCAAGGATTGGATGTGATATTAGGCATGGATTGGTTATCAAAGTATGTAGGGAATATTGAATGTGCTAGTAAGTCAATTTTGCTTACCACCCCAGAAGGTAGAAGGATCAAGTATGTATCCCGGCATGTGCCAAGGAGGACTCAAGTAAATTGCCTAACAGGAGTTGTGCAGGAGGAAGTACCAGTGGTAAGGGATTTCCCTGAAGTATTTCCAGAGGAGTTGCTAGGCATGCCACCGGATAGAGATATTGAGTTTTTGATTGAGCTATTGCCAGGCACAGGGCCAATATCAAAGAGACCATATAGGATGCCAGCAAAGGATTTGGTGGAAATTAAGAAGCAGATTAAGGAGTTACTGGATAAGGGATATATCCGCCCAAGTTCTTCACCTTGGGGATCGCCAGTACTTCTAGTGGAGAAGAAGGATGAATCGTTAAGGGTGGTTGTTGATTATCAAGGATTGAATGAAGTAACGATCAAGAACAAGTACCCACTACCAATGATCAATGATCTGTTTGATCGATTGCAAGGAGCTAAGGTATTTTCCAAGATCGATCTACGATCAGGATACCACCAGTTGAAGATTCGAGAACAGGATACACCTAAGACAGCTTTTACCACCAGGTATGGGCTGTACGAGTATACCGTTATGTCATTTGGTCTGACTAACGCACCTGCCTATTTTATGAACATGATGAACAAAGTATTTATGGAGTTTTTGGATAAGTTCGTCGTAGTGTTCATTGATGATATCCTGGTTTACTCGAAGAATGAAGAGGAGCATAAGGAACATTTGTGACTAGTACTTGGAAAGCTCAGAGAACATCAATTATATGCCAAGTTCAGCAAATGTGAGTTTGGTTGAAGGAAGTAGGATTCCTCGGACACGTTATATCTGGAGAAGGTATAGCCATTGATCCCACTAAAGTTGATACCATGACCAAGTGGGAAGCCCCAACAACAGTTGGAGAGATCTGGAGTTTTCTTGGACTCGCAGGATACTACAGGAGATTTATTGAGAATTTCTCAAAGATTGCGAAGCCTATGACTGAGTTGTTGAAGAAAGATACCAAGTTCATATGGACGGAGGAATGTGAGGCTAGTTTCCAGGAGTTGAAGAAACGTTTGGTTACCTCACCAGTGTTGATTTTGCCAGACCAGACCAAAGATTATGAGGTGTATTGCGACGCTTCACGTCGAGGACTTGGAGCAGTGCTTATGCAGGAAGGGAGAGTTGTTTCATATGCCTCAAGACAACTGAAACCTCATGAGTTGAATTATGCCACGCGTGATTTGGAGTTAGCAGCCATAGTGCATGCATTGAAAACATGGAGACATTTTCTGATTGGAAATCATTGTGAGGTGTACACGGATCATAAGAGTTTGAAATACATCTTCACACAGAAGGAGTTAAACCTCAGACAAAGGAGATGGTTGGAGCTCATCAAGGATTATGATATGAGATTGCATTACCATCCCGGAAAGGCTAATGTAGTAGCTGACGCATTAAGCCGTAAGAGCCATGTCAATACATTAATGACGGGAGAAATACCAAGGGAGTTAGCAGAAAATCTTCGTGAACTATGTTTGGAAATAGTTCCGAGAGGCTATGTAGCAGCATTGGAGATTCAGTCAACTTTGATGGATAGAATGAGAGAAGCTCAGTAGACTGACAAAGAGATTGCCTCCATTAAGGAGAAACTTAGCAAAGGAAAAGCTAAAGGATTTCGTGAGGATGAGCACGATACCCTATGGTTTGAAGACCGCGTTTACGTGCCCAATGACCCGGAGATCAGGAAGTTGATACTGCAATAGGCACACGACTCACCGTATTCAATTCACCCAGGAAATACCAAGATGTACTTGGATCTTAAGGATATTTTCTGGTGGACCGGAATGAAGAAGGATATTCCGGAGTATGTAGAAGTTTGTGATGTATGTCATAGAGTAAAGGCAGAGCATCAGAAGCCAGCAGGATTGTTACAACCATTACCGATACCCGAATGGAAGTGGGATAAGCTAGGTATGGATTTTATCACAGGATTACCCAGGACTCATTCAGGCTATGACTCGATTTGGGTTGTAGTCGATCGATTGACGAAAGTAGCTCATTTCATCCCAGTAAAGACCACTTACACCAGTGCTAAGTTGGCAAAGATATACATGACCATGATCGTATGTTTGCATGGAGTTCCAAGGAGTATCATATCAGATAGAGGAACCCAATTTACCTCAAAGTTCTGGAAGCAGTTGCATGAAACCTTGGGAACCAGTCTAGAATTCAGTATAGCTTTTCATCCACAGACAGAAGGACAGACCGAGAGAGTCAATCAGATTTTGGAGGATATGCTGAGAGCTTGTGCGCTAGATTATGGATCTAGTTGGGACGATAATTTGCCATATGCAGAGTTCTCTTACAACAACAGTTACCAAACCAGTTTGAAGATGGCCCCTTTCGAAGCTTTGTACGGAAGGAGGTGCAGGACACTGTTATCGTGGGACAAAGTTGGAGACCGCCAGTTGTTTGGACCTGACTTGATTAAAGAGTCTGAACAGAAGGTGAAATTGATTCGCGAAAGGCTCAAGATAGCCCAGTCCAGGCAGAAAAGTTATGCAGATTCTAAACGCAAGGAGACAGTTTACGAAGTCAGAGATAGAGCTTATCTTCGAGTATCTCCACTTCGGGGAACAAAGCGTTTTGGAGTTAAAGGGAAGTTAGCACCACGATTTTTAGGACCATATCGAGTTTTGGAGCGTATGGGAGAAGTGGCCTACAAGTTGGAATTGCCCGAAGGATTGTCAGGAGTTCATGATGTGTTCCACGTTTCCCAGTTGAAGAAGTGTCACGCAGAGATGGCTGACATACCTTTGACAAACACAGTGCCTTTGGAAACTATTCAGTTGGATAACGATTTGACGTACGAGGAGAAACCAATTAAGATTCTCGAGTTTGCCAGTCGACTCACTCGCAGCAAAGTTATCAAGTTTTCCAAAGTTCAGTGGAGCCACCACACGGAGGATGAAGCCACCTGGGAACGAGAGGAAGATTTGCTCAAAGACCACCCTCACCTATTTTCTAGCCAACCCGAATCTCGAGGGCGAGATTCATCTTAAGGGGGGTAGGTTTGTAACATCCCAAATTTTCAATTTGGAATGTTATACATTAGATCATCATTGCATATCATATTTTATTTATCATTTTGGTTGATCCCAGAAATCCTAAGCAACTCAATGACCCACGGAGAGAGTTGGGGATTTCGTTATTTTCATATTTGAGTTTTCTCAAATTTTGAGAATAGGATCATTTGATTTTATTTATTTTATCATCAATTATTTCTATTACAAAAATATAAGAGAGGGAATAAAATGACTTTCCCAAAATAAAGAAATATTGAGGATTTAATAATAAAATCAAATAAGATTTTATTTCGGAGTTTTTTTCGGTGTTTTATTTGAATTTAGGAAAAATGTGCGTTTTTCAAAATTGCACTTAGGTCCCAAATAAATGTTCACCTTGTGCTGCTTGATTTTAGAAGCCCGTGAAAATTTATTTTGGAATTTTTGGAGTCTGTCTAGTATTTCTTTTTATTTTTCTTTTGCGCGTAATTAAAAAAACGCGCACCGACCTACGGGCCGTGTTCGGCCGGGACATCGGCCCGGGCAGGCTTTATAAGCCGGGGCAGCCCACTCGGGCAAACCCTAGCCGCCCCAGCCCCAAGCCGCCGCCCCTAATACCTTTGTCTTACTCTCGTGCAATGACAAGTGAATAAACACGCATCTTGAGAATAACACATCTAGCATGGAAAACATTAGCCACCCCTCACCGCTCCGCAAGCGAAACAGACACACAAAAGAGAAGTTTATTTTGAAAATTAGAGATGGCACATGCAAATTTGCTTAGAACGGCAAAAGAATACCGCATATAGGTAGATATAGTGGACTCATGTGGCGAAACTGGTTTAAAGGATTTTGGATGCACAAGTAGAGGTCATACTTAGTGCAGAATGAAGGCTAGCAAAAAGATTGAGAAGCGACCAACCAAGAAACGAATAATCTCATAAGAAAGCATTAAGCATAATTGACACCGAATAATGCACCACACGTAGGATATAATTTTCATTGCATGATTATTGACTTTCGTGCATGCATAGGGAATCACAAACCTTAACACCAATATTCTTACTAGAGCATAATTACTCATCAACATAAATCACATACCACATCATCATATCTCAAAACTATTACTAAGAATCAAGTTTATTTTGTCCAATGATCTTGATGACATTTTCTTTTTCTTTATCCTTCTTGGATATCTATCACTTTGGCACTAATTTTCATGTGTTGCTTTTTGTAAGCTCAAACAAATATAAGTGAAGATCATGAGCATAACAAATTTTCTTTCTCTCAAAATAATTTAAGTGAAGCAAGAGAGAATTTCTTCAAAATTTTACTAACTCTCAAACAAATCTAAGTGAATCAAGAGAGCATTTTTCAAAAATAACAAAGCACATAGTGCTCAAAAAGATATAAGTGAAGCACTAGAGCAAGTCCTAGCCCATAAAAGATTTAAGTGAAGCATAGAGAGCAATTCTAACAAGTCATGACATAATTTTGGCTCTCTCAAATAGGCGTCTCCAGCAAGGATTGATGACTTAAAACACAAAAAAACAAGCAAAGACACATATCATACAAGACGCTCCAAGCAAAACACATATCATGTGACGAATAAAAATATAGTCTTGAGTAGAATATCGATAGTTGTTGGAAGAAAGCGGGGATGCCACTTGGGGGCATCCCCAAGCTTAGTTGGTTGTTCATTCTTGGATAATAGCTTGGGATGCTGGGGCATCCCCAAGCTTAGGCTCTTACATCCTTCCTTCATCCATCGTAAGATAACCCAAAACTTGAAAACTTCAATCGCTCAAAACTCAACAAAGCCATCGTGAGATCCGTTAGTATAAGAATAATAAACCACTACTATAAGTGTTGTATCAAACCAATTCATATTTTGTTTTTGTATTATATCTACTTTATTCCAACTTTTCTATGGCAAAAACTCATCAAAGAAAACCATAGAGCCATTAAAATATGCACACAACACAAAGAAAACAGAATCTATCAAAACATAACAGTCTGTAGCAATCTGAGTATTTCGAATACTTCTGTAACTCAAAAAACTCTGAAAAATTAGTATGACCTGAGAAATTCGTATATAGATCTACTGCAATTGCAATGGGTATTTTATCTCTCTTTGTTAAAAAACAAAAATTAATTTCGTGAGAGTAAAAGTTTCTGTTTTTTCAGCAAGATCAAACAACTATTGCCCAAGAGATCCTAAAGGCTTTACTTGGCACAAACACTAATTAAAACATAAAAACACAATCATAACAGTAGCATAATTGTGCCAACACTCAAGAACATAAAGCAAAAATAAATTTTATTGATTGGGTTGCCTCCTGATGGTGTCCTAGACTAGGGGGTACTCACCACATCGTCTCCCGGTTAGTTAGATTGGGACGAGGACCCCCATGGCCGTATACTCATGGGCCAGTTCGGACAGCTGCTGCATACAAGGAAGATTCCACAAGACTTGGTGGTCAGTACAAGGAATCCTCCCCCACTGGCGTATTCGGCTAGGACTCTTGTTATCCTAGGCCTCTGGTGCATTATATAAACCAGGGCTAGGCTAGTCGATAGATACACAACAATCATAATCGTAGGCTAGCTTCTAGGGTTTAGCCTCTACGATCTCGTGGTAGATCAACTCTTGTAATACTCATATCATCAAGATCAATCAAGCAGGAAGTAGGGTATTACCTCCATAGAGAGGGCCCGAACCTGGATAAACATCGTTTCCCCTGTCTCTTGTTACCATCGACTTTAGACACACGGTTCGGGACCCCCTACCCGAGATCCTCCGGTTTTGACATCGACATTGGTGCTTTCATTGAGAGTTCCGCTGTGTGATCGGCAAAAGGATCAATGGCTCGCCGGCAGGTCAACTGCGACGCCGGCATCTTCGTCACTGGCTCGACTGGTCACCTTGGCTCGACCGAGGATCGTGCTCCATCTCCGATCGTCATGTTCGAACGGGGGCCTTCTTCAACATCAACTCCAATCTCTATCATGATCATAGAGGAATCTTCCATGGAGCTCGAGGGCTCAACGTTAACATTGCCCTCGAGCGGCCGTGTTGTTTTTATGGACAACGAACTTGTATCCGCCATCACCGCCTCCTCAAGCGTCGGTTTGACGATTGCTTAGGTGGAATAGTGCGTAATTAAGTCTGCAACAGCCATGCAAAATTTCGTCGAGTTCCGATGGAGGAATCTCCGACAATCTACGATATATTGGAGCCCTGTCAAATTTGGACGAGAATATGGACGAGTTTAGGGCGTGGTCACCACATCCCAGCTCGGAGGTCATTTGGAAGATCCAACCATTCATCTACTGTGGAATTCCTATATCTACCACCCCTCCAAATTTCAGCTCGATCCGACGGTTCAAACTCCGGGAACCTTCTGATGAGTGGACAAATTTCAGATCTGTTTTCTGCACGAATACGGATCTGACCCGAATTCATGTTTCTTTATGAACGTGATATTGGACAACCTTTTTAGAGGAGTTCACTTCTAGGGTGTTGTGCGTCGTTTTTAAACACACGCCTGTAAAATTTTAAGCCTCCCCTGAGGTCATATTCATCATCATGCTGGCGTCAAACTCGTCCGGCAATATTGCTCCAAGGCTGCCGACCTGCGCTAGACACGTCGTCACTTTGTTGAGCCGAGCTCAACTTCTTCGGATCATCATCTCGTCAAGCCGAACAAGAGTTCGGCATCACGAAGGATAAATCATCACCAACATCGCCACCCCACGGATTACACGGAGCAGGCACACCGGCATCGCCGCATGGTCACTTCATCAAGCCGGCATTGACCACGTCACGACCTGCATCGGCAGGGCCGCACTGTTGCTTCTTCAAGCCGGTGTCCATCACACCGACCTACTTCGACTCATCGGCTGACATCGAGGCTTCGACATCTCGGTTGGACCGGGGGCTTCGCCATCTCTTCATCAACCTACTCCAGAGACTTCGGTGTCACTAGCCGACCAGCTCCGTCACGATTAGCTGGACCGAGGGCTTTGCCTCGGTGAGCCAACCTTGGCCAGCATCACCATGTCGTCGCTTTATCGCCCATCAGGCAATGGGTGTGCAGATCGAGTCCCAATTTCGGGAATCACCTTTCTTCGGATTGCTACAACAAATAAACCAGGTGTAATTAATCCTAGTATTTTTTGCTTGTTTGGGTTCATTTTTCCAAAGGAATTATTACCCTGGTTTGTCCATCATATGTACACAGGTCTATCAAATGGTGGCCGCATTAACGACAGTCGCATGGTGGTTCGGTCAGTTTCCATACATGTTCCGGCGAGCGCCGCATCCGGAACTCGGACCGACTTGTGAATTCAGCCTTTACCGCATCACGCCGACACCCTGCATCGACATTGACTTCGGCGCCAGGCCATATTTCTTTTTTACTCACATTGCATAAATTATTCATTATGCAATGATTTTTTAAAGTATTATTATTACTATTATCTCCGGTTTGCACTATTTTTTGTGCACAACAAAATGATTCGGGTTGGGCAGTATCGTCAACTCGGCATACTTACATACCACGTCACCTCGGCTGGACGGGGGGCTTCGTCAACACTTCATTACCCCATGCCGGGGACTTTGGCATCACTCTGCCGGCCTGCATTGACCGTGCTATGTCACCACTTCGGAGTGCCGAGCTCTTTGCTCCACCACCTCGGGACCAGCTTGGGGGTGGAACCTTGTCCCGCATCAAGCTCGGACCGCGTCATCAATACCAAACACATTAACCAGCTAACTTGTCTTCATGCTCAAAGTTTTAAATTTTTAACTTCTATTCAGTTCGACCAAGCATTATACTTTTTTGGAAAAAAGTTGCTTGTAAAAAATTTCCTTGTCAAAACTTTGTTTGTGACACACAAATTCAAATACCCCGTTTACTTGGGGGCTTCCTTTATGAAGCCTTTCCTCTTGCAAATGATTACACTTGTACGGCTTCGTTCCTTGTTCGTGTATTACGCCACAATATGCACCATGTTGACTTAAGCGATTTGCAAGTTGGTATGCCTCGCTCCTGTGTTTACCCCTACGTTCCCGATTGTTCGGCTAGGGAGTAAAGGGAGCACCGCTGCCATTGTCACGATCAGGTCATCCGAGCCAGACCTCAGACTGGGTAAAGCCGAAAGCTAGCGCTCTTATTGTTTTCAATTATGGTCGGCACACAACGGAACTCATGAGTACAAAAATCTATTACACAAGTCTCATAGTAATAATGAGCACCGAAGAAAGGTATCGGTGGGGGTACTATTTTCTTCAAAGATGCTTCTTACACTTCGTCAGTAATATAGCATAAGTTCCCTGAGCATGCTTTGTCTGTTACAGCCTTATGGCATGATTGCCTGGTCATCGGAAACACCATCGATACTCTCGACAGGTGGAGTACATGACACTTTTCGGCCCTTGGCCAAAGAGGGAGAAGCCGACGGTCGGTTAAGACGCGTTTAAAGTTTGGGTGAACACAAATATGAGATAAGTACTTCGGTACATACAATCATTATACATAAAATTCTTTTACCCAAGTCACTTGGGGGCTCTTAAATTTATATGAGCCGTTTTATAATAAGTGTTCTTCTTCTTAGTCGTTGCACAGTTTTATTATTATTATTTATCACTCCTTTTTTCGACACGAGTGTGTGGTCACTAGCCGGGGAGCCTAATTTCTCTCTCAAAGCTGCTAGAGTTTAGTTTGCTAAACTGACCTAATGAGAAATACTCTGCCTTTGGGATAGGAGATTGAAGCCGTAGGCTGACCCGCTTGAAGTCTTGGTATAGGATGTGTCATGTTAAAGCATGACAAAAACACATTTTTTTCTATAGTTCAATTTCCATATTGGCACCGAACACTTGATCTTATTCGGACTTCAGGTTGTCATTGATGTTTTTTGGTTTCCAAGCCTATGGTACTTTTAAAATATTTGTGTGTTTCCAGCATTAGTCTTGTAGTGCAACACCGGACACCTTTAGAGATTCGGCAAAAACACTCTCGGATATTGCGATATATGCATCGGTTTCGAATTGTGTCTTCGGTCAATAGTTGGGTTGCCCAGCTCCTGTGCTTGCCTCCTACGTTCCGCTTTGTTCGGCTAGGTGTGCAAAGGGAGAACCATTGCGATTGTACTTCCAGCTCGCATGGTTAAGCACCTCAGTGGAG
Source organism: Triticum urartu (assembly GCF_003073215.2). Lineage (NCBI taxonomy): Eukaryota > Viridiplantae > Streptophyta > Magnoliopsida > Poales > Poaceae > Triticum > Triticum urartu. The sequence goes on along the minus strand of NC_053025.1, from coordinate 230,230,073 downwards.
AAAGCCGAAAACTTCCTGTCATAATAGGCGTAAACTGGTCAACGATCTGATGACTATGTTAAATGACGGGCCGTTCATAACATTGGCCGAAGTGTTTATGGCTTGACCTCGGATGTCGCCGAACACTAACCAGGGGGTCATAGCTAGCTTCCCCAGTTTAAAGCTCCTATGACTAAGCGAAAGTTATAAACCCCGCATATCTGGTTGTTTGTTATTGCGAAAAGACCCTGCATAGTATCTACCAAGGGGTAGAGGTCGACGATGGGCCACTTTCAATTGATAAATGGTCGCAATATAGTCAAAATAATGATGTAAAGTACTCAGATACATTGAATCACTACACATAATCTATGTTTTTACTCTGGATATCGATCCTTAATTCGGCCACCCATGCCCACATTAAGGCTCGGGTGCTACTGGGCTTTGCGCTCATTATTTACAAATATTAAAGGGGCACATTGATCCCCTGATCTGCTGTTGCCACCCGACCAGTGTCTCGGGGGCTACTGCATTGCCTATTCAATATAGAAAATTCAAAGGGCTCAGTGTTCGGCTTGATCAAACTATGGGAAAGCGCGTCTTCGGACAACAATAAGTACCATCTGGACCTATCTGGCATCAAGCTAATATATCATGACGACTTCTCACGACCCTCTCTCAGGGGCCCCCACTGATCATTATTATTTCTAATATATTACACTGCGTTTTTATTCCTATGTATGCTGCCGAGCTAGGAGTTGATCCTCAGGATGATTTCGCGCATCGACCCGAGTCTCAGCGGCTACTGGGATCAATAGTCTTACGTCATCCTTCAGGTGCATCTCGGGTTTTAGACTGATACACACCTTGAGGGCTACTGGCTATATATCTCGGTAGAGAATAAATTGCACCAATAAAAAATATTGATAAAAAATCGACCCACAGTCGGGGTGGTGCACCACCTCGGAAGCAGTTCGGCATAAAGCTCAGGCGCGAGTGGCTGGCTCCATCGAGGGCATTTCCGGCATTAAGCTCGGCTAAACTCCTTCGACTTTTTTGAACCAAGGTGATATGACACCTTGGATATAGTCCGGCGTTGGAGCCCGGATACAGTCCGGCCATGGAGTTTGGACATAGTCCAGCGTTGGAGCTCGGATACATTCTGATGTTGGAGCTCGGGGAGCGGTCTGGCGTTGGTGCTCGGCTGCAAAAGATACCTCGAATGCAGTCCGACGTTGGAGCTCGGACACAAGAGGACACTGCTGCCCGGGAACAACTTCAAACCCGAGGTGTGTCATAAAAATAACAAGGCATTGATAAAGGCTGAAGACTTAAAGGGCTCCTCGGATACCCGACGTGTGAGATCTTCAGATTTAGCTCGGCAATCCTCAAGATAGAAGATGGGAAGATTTGTTGAACCAGTTTTCAAGACCGACGACCGAAGGCAAAGAATAGTTCGGAAGAACCAAGGAGCGTCCCCAACTTGAAGACCGGTTCAGGGGGCTACTGACGGTGTCCTGGACTAGGGGGTACTCACCACGTCGTCTCCCGGTCAGTTAGATTGGGCCGAGGACCCCCATGGCCGTATACTCATGGGCCAGTTCGGACAACTGCCGCATACAAGGAAGATTCCACAAGACTTGGTGGTCAAGACAAGGACTCCTCCCCCACCGGCGTATTCGGCTAGGACTCTTGTTATCCTAGGCCTCTGGTGCATTATTAAACAAGGTCCAGGCTAGTCGATAGATACACAACAATCATAATCATAGGCTAGCTTCTAGGGTTTAGCCTCTATGATCTCGTGGTAGATCAACTTTTGTAATACTCATATCATCAAGATCAATCAAGCAGGAAGTAGGGTATTACCTCCATAGAGAGGGCCCGAACCTGGGTAAACATTGTGTCCCCTGTCTCCTGTTACCATCAACCTTAGACGCACAGTTCGGGACCCCCTACCCGAAATCCACCGGTTTTGACACCGACACCTCCCAACAAGCGCTAAAGTTTTACGCCCTTAGCTAGGCATATAGCAAGGATCTAAGTTTTGTCATCCTTGTTCCATGGAAATAAAAGAGAAAATTTTCTATCAATGGTATTTAATTTTCTATCTTTTGAAAGCACATGGCCATTGATAGCAGAAGAAACATTCAGCATGTTGCGAAAATTCGTATCTAAACTAGCCTTCATCTCTTTAATTATTTCATTTTGATAAAAGCACATACGAGTAGTTGATTCAACATTTTCTCCTTTGGGGTGCCCAAATATGGCTTTCATCTTCTCATAAGTATCAAATGCATCACCTTCAAGAAAACCGTTTTCAAATATAGAATCTAAGACTTGCTTGAAAGAAGAAGGTAAACCATCATAAAAAATTTTCATGTATATCTCTATCAAATATTGGGGCACATAGCTAGCTTGAATTCTCAACAACCTATCCCAAGCATCTTTCAAAGAGTCATCAAGTAAATAACGAAAAATTCCAGGATCATCTTGATCACAATGGTTAAGATTTTTCTTAACAACCCTGGTAGATCCTTCCATAGCATCATTGTTTATGAGCTTAGAGAGGACAGAGGGGCTATCCAAAGCATTAAGACTAGGGAGAAAACCCTTAGCTCTTTTGAGATCGAACATGGCAAGAAAAAGGCAAATGGAACAAGAGAGGCAAATAAAACGGCAAATTTATGTGAAGTGGGGGAGACGAAAACGAAGGACAAATGGAAAATAATGAAAATTGCAAGGAGATGAGATTTGTGATTAGGAACCTAGCATATGTTGAAGATCCTTCCCGGCAACAGCGCCAGAAATTCTCCTTGATGGTAGCTGGAACTACGTCGGTATTTCCCTGGAGAGGGAGGGATGATGTAGCACATCAACGGTAGGTATTTCCCTCAGTTATGAAACCAAGGTTATCGAACCGGTAGGAGAACCAAGCAACACAACATAAACAGCCCCTGCACACAAATAACAACACCTCGCAACCCGACGTGTTAAAGGGGTTGTTGATCCCTTCCGGGGTACGGTGCCTCAAGATAGGCAAGCAGACGTGAGGTAAATTGTAGTAGATTGATAGATCGAATGCCAAATAAAATAGATTACAGCATGGTATTTTTGGATTTTTGGTTTAATAGATCTGAATAAAAATGCAAAGGAAGATCGCGAGGCAAATATATGAGAAAGAAGACCCGGGGGTCGTAGGTTTCACTAGTGGATTCTCTCGAGAAAAATAACAAACGATGGGTAAAGAAATTACTATTGGGCAATTGATAGAACTTCCAATAATTATGACGATATCCAGGCAATGATCATTACATAGGCATCACTTCCAAGATTAGTAGACCAACTGTTGCCTGCATCTACTACTATTACTCCACGCGTTGACCGCTATCCAGCATGCATCTAGTGTATTAAGTTCATGGAAAAACGGAGTAATGCAATAAGAACGATGACATGATGTAGACAAGATCTGTTTATCTATATGGCGGTAGATATAGATCTCAGTTTTTATCCTTAGTAGCAATGATACATACGTGTTGGTTCCCTTTCTATCACTAGGATCAAGCACCGTAAGATTGAACCCACTATCGGGCACCTCTTCCCATTGAAAGATAAATAGATCAAGTGGGCAAAACGAAACCCAAATCAGAGACAAAATATGAGGCTATAAGAGATCATGCACAAAAGAGATCAACGAAACTGAAATACTTTCATGGATATAAAAATGTAGATCTGATCATAAACTCGAAGTTCATCGATCCCAACAAACACACCGCGAAATAGTTACATCATATGCATCTCCCAGAGACCATTGTATTGAGAATGAAGAGAGAGAGAGATGAAGCCATCTAGCTACTAACTATGGACCCGAAGGTCTACAAAGAACTACTCACGCATCATCGGAGAGGCACCAATGAAGGTGGTGAACCCCATCTGAGATGGTGTCTAGATTGGATCTAGTAGTTCTGGACTCTGTGGCGGCTGGATGAATATTTCGTCGACTCTACTAGGGTTCTGGTATTTTTGGGGTATATATAGAGCAAAGAGGCGGTCCGGGGAGGCACCCGAGGTGGGCACAACCCACCAGGGCGCGCCCTGGTGGGTTGTGCCCCCCTTGGGGCACCCCCAGGTGCAACCAGGGCCCATTGACTTCCATCTGGCCCATAAAAAATCTCCGTAATGTTTCGTGGCATTTGGACTCCGTTTGATATTGATTTTCTGCGATGTAAAAAAGAGCAGCTGGCACTTGGCACTATGTCAATAGGTTAGTACCAAAAAATGATATAAAATGACTACAAAATGATTATAAAACATCCAAGATTGATAATAAAACAACATGGAACAATAAAAAATTATAGATACGTTGGAGACGTATCAATAGTCATATCTATGTTGTCATAGAAGTGTTCCATGAAAATACGAAAATTATCATCACGGAAATGTCCACTTCCATGACGATAAATGGTGCATCATGGAAGTGTTTTCGACAAGGGTAACCGACATGTGGCATCCATCCTAATGAGTCATCGTTAAGCTATCGAGTTCTGGTTTGGATCTATAAAGTGATGGCCTGGCTTATTAGGGATGATAGACTACTCATATCAATAAGGAATTCCTTCTTTTCCGGGAGCCCATTCGGACAGAACTCCAAAGTTAAGCGTGCTCAGCTTGGAGTAGTGTCAGGATGGGTGACCGACCGGGAAGTTGCTCCCGGGTGCGCACGAGTGAGGACAAAGTGCGCAGAAAAGACTAGTATTGATCTGTGGGGCCAGTCTAGATCCCGCCAGGAGTAACGACCACCGGCGGGTGTGTCGGGGCGTTACAAGTTGGTATCAGAGCCGACCCTCGCGGTTACACGGATGGTTGCGGACAGGTGCGTGGTCATGTTGTTCATGACGTTTGTGACCCGTCGTGGCACACGGCATGGCACATGTACTGGACTGGAAGCACAGACGTATGTGCCAAGAGGGAACGTTCCTGTGGCCCGACGAGGACGTCGGTTCCTCTGAGTGGGGGTGTATGTGATGGCCTGGCTTATTAGGGATGATAGACTACTCATATCAATAAGGAATTCCTTCTTTTCCGGGAGCCCATTCCGGACAGAACTCCAAAGTTAAGCGTGCTCAGCTTGGAGTAGTGTCAGAATGGGTGACCGACCAGGAAGTTGCTCCCGGTTGCGCACGAGTGAGGACAAAGTGCACAGAAAAGACTAGTATTGATCTGTGGGGCCAGTCTAGATCCCGCCAGGAGTAACGACCACCGGCGGGTGTGTCCGGGGCGTTACATATAACCCGTTAACAGCCTCGACCAATGGAGACTTTCCACGTGTAAAATCTTCATTGGTTGGAGAAAACATGTGTCGGCTCCTCGGTGGGCCAGATGTTGTCCGTCCAATGGAGGAGACGTGCTTATGATACATTGACACGTGGCAGGGCCCAACAAAGGCCCGTATAGGTTAAAAAGGCCAGCCCAGTCAAAGGCTCGTAGTATTTACTAAGGTACTAGTGGGCTAGCCCACTACGACCTGTTTAAACATGTCCCATTTGCGGCCTGAAGCCAAATCTGGCTCGTTAATTATTCGCCGATTATATGGGCCCAATTATGGCCCAGTGACATTTCAGCTTGTTAGAGGATCGATGTAGACATGGGCCCATTTCAGCCCGATGCGTCTTTCGGCCTGGGACTGGCACGTGCTGCCCATGGGCCATATATGGTCCGACAGGACATCTAGCCCACTAATGGCCCATGATCAAGGTGGCAACCGTTCAACCCAACATGACATTGGGCTTGTTAAAGGCTTGACGTATAATTCGGCCCGTTGATGCCTCTACTAAGTTTTAGGCCTCTTGAAGGCCCATGATGTCAGTGTGCCAACTAAGGCCCGAGATATGTTTCGGCCTGGTAATGACCCGTCATATAACTGGGCCAATAATGGCCCGGTCAACATTTTAGCTTGCTAAAGGCCCGTCGACGACTAGTGAAAATTGAGGCCAAACATGCATTTCAGCCTGCTAAAGGCCCACGGTTTCTTCCGAGCGATAACAGGTCAGTAGAATATTCAGCCTATTAATGGCCTGAAGCTACATGGGCCCAACTAAGCACTGGGTCCACTAAAGGCCCATCTAAATTTGGGTCAAATATAGGACCGTGTAAGTTGTGGGCCTAGCGCAAAGTGTGAAGGCCCCAATGGCCTTTTAGGACCAAGAAAGAGGTAGGCTGGCCCAATTGTGGCCCGCTAAAATGCAGGCCGGTTAGATGCGAATGTTTCGGCCCGGTCGACTACATCAGATTTTTTGCCTTTTTTCAGATAGCGAATGATGGCATATACGGTAACTAGTAGGAATTAAGAACGAACCTACTCTATACAATAAAGAAATTACGACATAGTAACTTAGAATAAACCTACACTACACAATAAAGGATTTATGGTATATTACATCCACTGGGCATTTTCGCCAACAGTGATCATAAAGCACAACGGAGAAGTAGATTACAAAAACTGGGTGTCCTTGCAGCGTAACAAAATAAAATTGAACCAAGACCACTTCCAAGACAGTTCAAGAAAGGTTACCCTTGCGCAGGAACTCCTGCGCAAGCTGCTGAGCAAGGCTGTGAGACCGACCTAGCATGTCGGTCATAGCTTCCAGGTGTAGCTGCTTAGCAATGAGGTTCTCATTTGTGTTCTCCGTGATCTTTCTTAGAGATAGGAATTCAAGTCGAAGTTGAGTTACAGAATGCCTTTCTGCTAGAACATGGGACGGAAGAATTCGAACTGATTCAGACAGTGAATTATGTGAGCTTGTCTGACTGCTAGTCTCAAGTAACCTGAACACTGCATCAAGACATGAATTTGGGGTTGTCTCGCTATCTTCAAGATGTTTTGCCTTCTTTGCTGCAATATATATTGGGTTTGTCTCACAGCCTTCAGCAGACTTGTGCATGCCATCAGGCATATCACTCTGAAACAAGCAGAGAGACGACATGTTTTGCACGTGTATAAACAAATATGGTAATTACGCTGTCAATTCCATCAAATTGCAAATTAGAAAATAAAGATTAATTTCAAAATATCAATAGCATAATTTGGCACTGCTCATAATGCAGGGAGCTTCCCCACACTACTGGATTACCATGTCATCAAAACAAGCATAGATGAAGGGCAAAGACAATCATTGTATCTATTTTAGTTAATGTGCATGGTATGTTGACATATCATTAGCCACATCAGTAAGATAAAACAAGAGATGAGAAGGTGCAAACGTCGGCTGCTTCACCACACACTGGATTATAGATCCACAAAAACAAGCATACATATAGGGAGTATTGAGTAATGTGCATGGTACGAATAAAGAATTTGGTTTTACAACTAAAACTTGGAACTTACAGTTGTTGCGAACATGCATTTTGATAGAAACAGCAAACTAAACAATATATGATGATATGGAGTATGAGAAAATTAAACAACAGTTGAGGATAAAGGATTTAGAGGGACTGACTTGCATTAACAGTTAATACCGGCTTTATAATGCCCTTCTCTATGTCAAGGGAAGGATAACTCAAGAATTTCAGCACAAAATCTTCTTGATAAGCATTGCCTGTACTCTACATTTTATAGAGAGTAATTATAGATATGATAATACTGGAAGGGATAGAGGATAATGAAGATAAGATGCAGATTGATGCTACATAATCAAATACCCATCCCTGGATGTACAAGCGTTAAAGGACAAAATGTTCTAACAAGAGCAATGGGCTACACTTCTGCACTGGCATTGTCTGTGTATTCAACTTTGTGGTAAGATTAAATATAGATCTGATATTTTTTAGTAAATGGTGGGCAAGACAGATAAGATGCAGAATGCTACACAATGAACCAATCCCTCTTCCCATAATATAAGAGTGTTTTGAACACTGGTGTACTATACAAAACGCTCCTATATTATGGGACGGAGCGAGTAGCTGTTAATGTAAGTATAGTGATAGACGACGTTCAATCCTTACAAGAATACTTCAAAGGTAAACCTATTCAAAAGCATTGGGTTGATTCTAAATTTATGTAAGAGTCGATACGAATCTTATAATGTCCACCAAATGGAGGATAATGAGTGCAGTGATGCTACATAATCAACTAGGTATGAAAGTATGTATTGTCATATAGGGCAAGAGGTACTCACAAGTGCAATGTAGTGTGCATTATAGTTGCGAGATTCTTTGGTCCCTTGAGAATGAATGTTCTTCTGCAAACAGTTTTCGTACAAGTGAGATGTTAAGGCTCATGAAGAAATGTAGTTCAAATTGTGATGTGATATCATAGACAGTACATTACGCTGGAGACGAGACCAATGTGTAACAAGATTATTCCGGTCACTGTCTGATAAATGTAGCACCGAAGACTTTATAGAAATTTAATTTAGAGGCTTGCTATCGAAGTGCGCTTGCCTCAGGTAGGAATGAAACTTCATCAATAAGTGTTTGAAAAGCGCAAGCAACCCTTGCTCGTCTTGACTATCCAGTTTGGTCCTCGCCTATTTAAAAGAAAGAAATCTTGTGTCCCCTATATCAGCAAAAACATATGCAGTAATTACCATGAATAAGATTAGTACATTACTTATGCGTAAGTTGCGGAGGAAGATTGGAAATTGTTCTTTGTCTGTGGTATAATCTTTCCATGAAGGAAAGATGCGTACAGAGTTCCTGACAACAATATAAGCTTCATCTTCTAAACTGGGAAGAAGTGGAACAGGGGTCCTATTTACTGCAATTGGGGCTCTCTCTCATTCGAAAAGGGATTTCGCAACTGGATTTGGTGTACTCTTTGCTGGAACGGGCATTTTACATCGTAGAGCTGGTGCTATGTTAACTGGCATCATCATACTGTTTGCTACAATTGGGGTCTACTGAGTTGGGGCATCAGATATGGCCATTGTAGTAGGGCTAGAGTCTACTAGAGTTGTGGCCATGTTTTCTGGGTTTGGTGATATTGCAACTACACCTAATGGGATATGGTATGACGACAGTTGGAATATGTACTAAAAATGGATAGGCAGGGTGTATTCACATACACGATGTGTAAACTAATCTAATGACAGTGCAAGAAAGTATAAGTAATGTAAAGCATCAGTTGCAAGATATGTGCGACCAATATAACCTTGGAAAGTTAGAGCAAGCACTATGATGGGTGAACAAGATAGGGCATCTGCCTTTGACTCCTCCATTAGGGAGCTACATTGACTTAGGTCTCCCTCTAGCTCAGAATCATTGTTAGGATCATATTCTGAGCATGAATATGTAGGTGGAGACCGTTTGTATTGCATTGTATCTAGACTTAATTTCAGTCCCTTAATGCCCAATTTGACATCAATTGCATTGTTCTGCTTTATTATTTTCACGCGCACAAGCTCATAATCATTATGATGTTGTTCACTATCTGAGATTCATCAAAACATATAAGTAGTCAGATTATCAATGGAATGCATTGCGGATTCAACTCTAAGAGTGTCTCCCTACAAACCCCTATGTATACAAAGTTCACTCCCCAACCGTGCTGACCAGACCACACACAGAAATACAAACCTCTTACGTCTCTATAATAGGAAGATACATATTTCAAACCTAAGTATGAACATGAGAAGCATATCAACTTTGTATTTGAATAGATAAACTAAGGAATTATGAGTGGCATAATGTTTAGCTTCAAGGATGGAGTGCTGATAGTGCGACACAAAGTGAGTAGGAAAATTGTATTCCAAGTAAGAGATCGCAGTCTATGTAAAAGGTCGATATGACACTTTCTTTCTATACAATGCAATGTTCTTTGCCCACACATGATGGAAGAGATCACACAGAGAAATACTATTCACTCATGTCTGTGGTGCCAGTATTTTGAAACAGGGTGGTCCACCCTAAAAGAATATTAACAACAAATATGACAAGGGAAGCATAGAGGTAGTGCATCAATCATTACTTGTTAGCTAACTAGGACAAGTATGCAGGATTGTAACTGTAGTAAAAGACCGTCCAAAATCTGAATTAAGAAGTTGGTCTAGCACTTATTGTTTGCAACTAATCGACTTGAATAATTGGATACCATATCAAATGAGTAAGGAAGACAAGTAAAATTGTCCACAAACCTGTCCTATAGTAGTAATCTGGGTCAATGTTACTATGACCAACAATCCAACATGACTAGTGTCTATTCCTAGGGTCAGAATTTGGAAACCCTGTGAACTTTACACGTACTAAAGATTACTGAAATACATCTAAACCATTAAGTGCAGGTAGCACTCAATACACAACAAACCCTGATGACAATCCTGCCTAATGAGTAATGAATCAATTAGAAAATGGGTGATGAGGAGTGGTTGCTGAGTGTTGAGGACGTATCTGAGATAAATCAGGTTGGCTTAGTGGCTGCTCCACGCCTGAGCCCTGAACGGACTAGGAAGGTAGACACGGCAGCGTGCCCGGGCAGTGGTGACACTGTTGGGGAGTAGCTCCTGACCTCCTGTTAGTCCAGCATCTCCTTCTAGAGTTATGCCATCTGGGGAAGTCAAGTCGCCGGCGAGGCAGGCGGCTGTAGGAGAGTAGAGATCGGAAACACAGCAGAACAAAGGGGATTCAGGGTCTGGGCCGACCCAAAATCCCATGGTGGGCCACGGCCCACCATGGGCACCATGTAGATCCACACCCGAGTGGAGTACATGCATTTTTGAAACTAAATTAGGAACATTTAGCTAAGCAATTAAACCACTCTATTTTAATAATATCAGATTCGTATTTGAACAACTAAGCTTGTTTAGCTTGATGGGTGGAGCAGTGCTATTATGACACGAAGCACACATGCTGATCGTATAGTGATCATAAAAGGGGGGAAGCCCTAAGCATGATCAATTAAACCCTATTATGACAGTGCCATGGCAGATTTGAAGCTGCAAACCGCAGAAATGCTATTTAGCAACCATTGTTTGCTTCGAACTAAGAACTAAATTCTAAGAGTTGAAAAGAAAGTACAGTAACCATGTTACGATCTACTTTCTGGTTGAGATCAAAAAGTTGAGAAGATATGAAGTAGCATCACCTCTCTTGCGGCGCCGTGTAGGCATCTGGGGTGTGATGGCTGTCGGTGGCATTGAAGCAGATCTGCGACGGTAGACGTGTGCATCAGGGGATAAGTCCCATTGCGGTAGATGAGAAGGTCGTGGGAGTGGCAGCACAAGGAGGACAACGACGTCGATGAAGCGAGAGGACGCGATGCAAGGCCCCTGGTATGTCGCTGTGGATGAGAAATGTCCATCTCTAGCAGTAGACGATGCGGTCTTGGTAGGTGCTCCGGTGGATGGGGTGGAGGACGGCGGCGATGGATGGGGTGGTGGACGGAGGACGCTGTGTGGGGATGGTGTTCTAGTGCGGAGGGTGTATGAATGGGAAAATGGAGGGATAGGTATGGGGAACCATGTTTTCGGGACGCGCCTGTCTGAATTATCGAAAATATATGAACTTAGCCTCCGTTTAAAATTTTGACGTCTCATCGGTTGGGGATGGGACGGTAATCTAGCATCTCCTCAATATTTGCCCAGAGTGATTTCGGGCAAGGAGATGGTGTTTTGGTGCCCACGGTTGGCACCCATGTTGTATATACGGGGATGATAGGTAGGACGGTTGTGTCATATCAAAGTGAAGTTACAAACCTACCCCTATTGAAAATATTTGCCTACATCGATTTCGGCCGAGTTGAGTTTGTTCTGTCGCCCACCATGTATGAATGGGGAAATGGAGGGAGAGACTGAGGTCTTTCGGACACGATTTAATCAAATGTGTTTTGCCGCCAATGTTTGGCGCCCACCGTGTCTCAATGGGCTCAGAGGCGGTCATGTCACGTCTAATTGAAGTTACTAACCTACCCCTATTGAGAGGAGTGGTGATCGGACTGATGGATTGACAGTGTAAGGGGTAGATAGTAATTTCCATCTCGCAAACACTGGCTTCAGGCAGCCGACATGGGAGTGGATATTTTGTCGTTTCTTTCGAATTTTGGGACAATAAGCATCCATGTTTACCTTGGCAACTAAATTCGAATCCATTTTCTATTATTATTTGAATCATTAAACATTCTATGTTTTTTTATATATCTTCCAAAGCACAACAAAGATTTATTCCAATGTCATATATGAATATAATTTACAAATTCTGATACTCGAATTCAAAAGCTAAAATCCAATTTAAGGTGAATTCGAATATTTCAAACCACTTTATGTCCAACTCAAGTGTAACATGTATGACACACGCATCATAATGTGTACTCCCATTTAGATATGTACACAAGAGACGTCTCAAGATTCAAATACCAAATCAATCAACCAATAATGTACAAAACTAACATACATATAAACACTTATAGAGTATATGGATGAATAATATCAACTAACATACATAACCCAAACCGTTGTACTTTTTTCCTAGAGGAGCATCATTTTTTTAGCGAAGCTAGTACAACATCTTGGCCCTTTCAGATGTGTGCCACTTAAGGACCATCTATACTACTATTATTGTTGAATGCACATTCAGCTTGATTGGTATATTTGTAGGTTTGGCGCAGCAATCAAAATGAAATGTCTCAGAGTCTTATCAATTAATACAGACTCATGCTAAAAAATACAAACCAAAAAACAAAAAACAATTATTACATGATCTCTGAAACAAATGGTTTGATCGGTTACATGAACAAACAACACAAAGGTTATTCAATGATGGAAAAAACATTTAACCTATGATTTATGAAGTGGGAATTTAATTTCCTTTTTTCCATCAGGACCTTAACAATGCGGCCAGTCTCAGCTTGCTTCATTTTGAAATCCACCAAATATTTAATGGTTGTCTTGAGTACTACTTGTGATTGTGGTGTTTGCTTCCTCAAGATGTCAATTTCATCTCTAAGTGCAGAAGCGGAATCTCTTTCTACCAATAGTTTAGCCTCTAGAGCATTAGTAGTTGGCAATTCATGATGCATGATTGGGTCGGTGCCACTTCTGTGGGATGATACAACGTCCATGGGGACCTCGCTCTTTGATCTTGGGCTAACCTGTTTTGCCATTAATGTTCTGATTGGATTCCAAAAGTGGAAGTTAGCAAAACATATCATCTCAAATGGGAGTTAGAACAACAAACCAGTTAGATAAACAAGGAATTAAAGAGTTTCGATTGGATGCTGAAAAGTAGTTTTTAACGTCATTGTAACCGGTTTATCGCGGGATACCCGCGACCACCTATGAGACCAGGTGGCCCCTTGTTGGTTCGGCAGGGGAACGTCGCGTTTCACAAAGAGCAGACTAGCATACGGCAGCATGGCAGAGAGCACACAAGCAATTTACCTAGGTTCGGGCCGCCGCAAGGCATAAGACCCTACTCCTACTTTGGTGGATTGATGGTGGAATGAACGTGGTGATGCGTAGTAAACTTGCCCGGCAAGGTTCGCCTCGGGGCCGCAGCGACTACACGCATGGGCCTTATAGATTAAGGGGTCACCATAATGGCAAAGTAGTCATTATCCACTGATATGATAGCGAACAATGCTATCATACCTAACTCTGCGGGCTGACAGGGTGTATTAAATGCGCCGCTTGGTGTCACATCACTAGTCGCCCGACAAGGCTTGGCGGGCTATCTTGTCAGCTCCGCGCCTGTTAGCTTGACACGTCGCATGACGGGTGTCATCTGTAGGCTTCTTCTGTAAGAAATGGCTTCCATGTGGTGAACGGCTGCCACTTAATCATCTTGCGGCTTGGCACCGCACTGATTGACAATGAGGGTCCCGCTTGAGTGGTTGGTGGGGTGGTTCTGCCCCCGCGAGCCCCGGTAGACCTTGTTGGGGTGCCTCGGTTGCCTGCTCCTTGCGGTGGCCTTGCTTCTTGCGGGGCTCGCCTTCCCGGCAAGGGTGGCCCTTCTCTTGCTGATATCTTTCTCTTCTAGCTCGATGTTGGTCTCTCTGGACTGCGTGTTGGTTCCTCAAATCTCTTGGTCCTTCAATCACTGACTTGGGTTGGTGCTTCAACCTTGATCTCGTGCCTGTGCACAATCTAGGCAATAGACCCAGGGTTTGTTGCACCAACAGAAGCCCCCAAGCCTGTCCTGAACGCGCTGCTGAGCGTCGTCGGGGTAGGGCCTAATAAGTGCACAGGCAAGGTTGCTGAAGGGGTTGACCCCTTGAGTTTTCCGATGCTGGTTCATCAGCCTTGATTCCGGGACAGTTTCTGGTTTCCCCATGCGTGGTGTAAAGCCAATAATGGTGGGGCCGCTCTAATGATGGCCCGTGAATGACTTTAACGCACAGGGTAGAAACTGCTAATTTACTCTTCCCACAGCACGCCCTTATGCTTAGCCACGTATGCAGCATGCATCGCATGGGGTAGGTAAAGGAGGCGCGTGGCACAGGAGAGTACCTTGGAAAGGGCTTGCCCATCTCGAATTAGCGGAGGAGGGCGGTGATCACACGTGGATGGAGCAGCTGCCTTCCCCGCCCGATCTATAAAAGGGAGGGGCAGAGGAGGGAGGAGTCACCCACCTTCGTAGTCCTTCTCTCCTCATCTTCTGTTTTTGTTGGTTATGTTGGAGAAGGAAGTCTGGGGCCAGCCCCCGGGCTCCTGTTTGGGGTTATCGTTGCCTTATGCTGGTGCTGATGCTTGGGGAGTGAGCCTAGTCCTTGGCATGGCGAGTCTTTTGGTATCTTTGATGTTCGTCCAGGAGGTGGGGCCGGAGATCATTGGCAATCCTAGCACCGACCCTCCTGGAGGTCTTGGGGCCAACGTCAACGAGAGGCACGTCTTCCTGCCCACCAAGGTGGGGATCGGCGCGGCTCGTGCCCCCTTTGTAGCAGAGCCAGGGGCCAACGCCGAAGAGGGCGCCCCCTCCTAGTCCGCCAAAGCGATGGTAGCATTGCATGTCCTTTGTGGGCAATGTCGCAACTATTTCTGCTTTTTAGGAGGGGTGACGGGCCTTGCTCGTCACGTTGTCCAGCTCCTGGGTGCTCGCCACCTACGGATCACAGTGGGTGACCGCCCCGTCGGTCCCTTCCCTGCCGCCTTCTCCACGTGCTCCTTTTATTCTCCTTTCCCTCCTGTTCCAATATCTTGGGGAGGAGGATAGAGAAAGGAAAAGAGGGGTCACAGGGTACTTATCCTTTTCCAAACTTAGACTTGTAGGCAATCGCCAAATTTTAATTCAAATAAAGTAATCTCTCAAGTCCATCTTTCTGCTATGTAATGTTTGTACTTGTATCTGCATGTCAATGAAAGAGATAAACCTTGCCAGGAACATGTGCATGTATATGTCCATGCAGAGGTGGAGTGCCTCTTCACTGTAATTAAATGAGCTTTCCTCGGCAGGATACCTTGCCGACAACCTTTTCGTCTGCCGGAGGACCATGTCTGCCGAAGAACAGACTGAGGTGCCAGCCCCCCGCCCACTCCCTTTTTACCAAGGGCCACTCCGACCATCCAGGACGAAGCAGTGTTCGAGCCAAGGATGGGAGCACCCTAGTTCCAAGAGAGGGGCGAGGTTATAGCTTACAGAACAGTAATGGACAAGAGGTAAACTTATCTGTTTGGCTTGCCGGGGTTCACTATGCCATGTAATCTTCTCGTCCCTTGTCGGAGTCAAGTTCACGGCAGGAACCTGCAACTCCATGTAGATGAGAATGAATGTAGGATGCAATCCTTTCTATATGCATAAGCAAATGCTCATGAAATGCTTATGTAGTGATCTGGGTGTGCTCGTGGATGCATGCATGCGATCTTGATCGCCCCCCACATCGCTTCTTTATTTTATCTTGCACGGGGTCATCGCCCCGACTTTGCACAATGTGTTACATGCAACTGAGGCAAGGCATGTACAAAAGGGTGGCTGCTAGGCAGTGCCCGGCAGCCTCGCACCTTATGGAAAGTACATATGAAGATGCTAAATATTCCATTACTTTTGCAACTATGTGCCATCCCCGGTCTCCATACGGATTGCGCCAGGTCTGGTGACTCATACCACCTTGTAAGGGCCTTCCCACTTTGGTGACATCTTGTTTGTACCCTTGGCGGACTGAACGCGCCTAAGGACAAGGTCACCTTCCTCAAAACACCGGGCATGAACCCTGTGGCTATGATAGCAACGCAGGGCTTGCTGGTAGCGTGCAACATGCGTAGTAGCCCGGAGACGGTTTTCCTCGAGTAGTACAGCGTCGTCACACTAGTGCTGATCTTGCACTACTTCATCGTAGGCAAGCACTCGAGGAGACCCGTAAATGAGTTCCATGGGGATAACTGCTTCTGGCCCGTAGACCAGGGAGAAGGGAGTCTTCCTGGTAGCTCGGTTAGGTGTCGTTCTAAGGGACCAGAGAACAACTAGCAGCTCCTCGATCCACCGCCTGCCGTGCTTCTGCAGCGTATCAAAAGTTCGTGTCTTGAGTCCACGAAGCACTTCAGCATTCGCCCTCTCAGCTTGTCCATTGCTCCGGGGGTGTGCCACAAAAGCGAATGGGATTTTGCATCTGAGGGTATGAACGTATTGCATGAAGGCGTGGCTCATGAACTGGGTGCCGTTGTCATTGATGATCCTTGCCTGAACTCCAAAGCGACACACCAATTCTTTCAAGAACTTGATAACTAAGTGAGCAGTCACTTCCGGCCTCTTTTGTATACTTGTTGATGGCAACGAAGAAGAATTCAAAGCCCCCGATTGCTCGGGGCAAAGAGCCGAGGACATCGAGCCACCAGACCAAAAATTGCCATGATAGAGGGATTGTCTGAAGGGCTTGTTGTGTTCTACGGTAAAGTCCATTGACATCAAATTAAATTTTTCCTACGCGAAGAACAACCAGGAACATGCTACAGGAATGGATCACAAATCCTTGCCACTAGACGCGCGGTGCCATGCAGCGGAAGAAGAGTTGGGGCAGTCACTTCCGGCCACTTCTGCAAACTTATCGATGGCAACGAACAAGAATTCAAAGCCCCTGATTGCTCGGGGGAAGGGGCCGAGGATATCGAGCCCCCAGACCAAAAATGGCCATCATAGAGGGATTGTCTAAAGAGCTTGGGCAGGCAGGTGTATTTCCTTGGAATGGAACTGGCAGGCTTCACTTTTCGTGACTAACTCAACTGCATCTTGGAGGGCTGTGGGCCAATAGAATCCTTGCCGGAATGCTTTCCCAACTAATGCCCTTGATCCAATGTGGGAGCCTCACATTCCATTGTGAATCTCAGCCAACAGTTCCTTTCCATCCTCCCGGCAAACACACTTTAATTTCACACCGTTGGCCCTCCTTCTGTATAGAATGTCATGGACAAACTGATACATACTGGCCCTCCAGGCTACTCTTTCAGCTCCATCTTGTTTGCCAGGGAGTTCTCCGGTTTGTAGGAAGTGGACAATGTGCCTTGCCCTAGTTGGAGCCCGAGGCTCGGCAACGAGGACTAGCGACACCTCCTCTGCTGCAGGAGCAGCAGCCTCGTTCGCGGGGTCCATAGGCCCGACTAGAGCGGGTGGTCCGGTAGGCTGTGAGGAGTTGTTCCCGGCACGGTCTCTACCGGGAGCTGATGGCTCTGCCGGGACAGGCTTACCTTATTCCAACTTTCTCATCTTACGGGCCATTGTGGCTGGTGATACGGAGGGTTGAGAGAGATGGAGAACAGAAGTTCCTGGTTCCACAGTAAGCTTCCGCGCAGCACAATTTGACAGGTGATCAGCTATGCTGTTTTCCGCACGGGGTACGTGCTCTGTTTGCAACCCGTCAAAGTGCTCCTCCAATATCCTTACTTCCTCGATGTATGCTTCCATCAATGGGCTTTGGTAATCCTTGTTGACTTGTCTCACCACAGGCTGTGAATCTCCACGAATGATCAGCTTCTTAATTCCAAATTCCACTGCAATCCTGAGCCCAGCAAGGAGCCCTTCATACTCTGCTATATTTTTGGTGGCTTCTTCTCGGGCAAAGTGCATCTCGACGACGTACTTCTAGTGCTCCCCAGAGCGGGCAACAAGAAGCACGTCAGCCCCTCACCTTGTAGGAAAAAGCACCTTCAAAATAAATGATCCATTCTTGGGGTGATTCCTTGCCGGGGACGGTTGTTCTTGTCCTTTCCTCATCAGGGGTTGGCGTCCATTCTGCAATAAACTCTGCCAATGCCCTGCTTCGAATAGTTGAAGTGCTCTCAAACTTCAAACCAGAGTTGGATAACTCCAAAGCCCATTCCACTATTCTGCCAGTTGCCTCAGGGTTTCGGAGTATTGTTTGTAATGGAAAACGAGTAACAACCCTAATATCATGGGCTTGGAAGTAGTGGCGCAGTTTCCTTGAGGCAATAATGAGACCAAAGATCAATTTCTGTACACCAGAGTTGTCGGCGTTCAGGGAACGGGGGTCCCCAGACTTGGCTATCTGTGGCCCGCGGCATGGCTCCACTAGTGGCCCTGTACGACCCATCTTCACCAGCAAACACTCAAGACCCTCGCGAGGGGCCAAGCCTCGCGAGGCGGATGATGCAAGAGCTCCTCAGGGCCGGCCTCACCAGGCTAGCTCATGAGGGGGGGGGAGAGATCAAGGCGAGGGACACCTCGCAAGGTTCCTGTGATGCAAGCCATGACGACTAGAGCCACGCGGGCGCCAGCGTGCCCAGTGTCCTCATTTCCTCTTTGGTGCTAAAGGGGCAAGTGCAGACGAGCAGTCCAGAGGCATGAGGCAAAGGTTTCCATATCGGTGCAACAAGACCAAGACCAGCAGGACGGCAGGACGGAGGTCACCGTGGAGCCCAAGACGACAACACCACCAGAGCCTTTGGCAGGCAAAGACTACTTTTGTCACGATAGCTTGTACTAGTTGTCTCCCTTCGAATTTGGCCATTGTGGGATCCCTTCCTGCTCAATATTTGGGAAGAGGACCAGGGCCTCAGCCCAAGAGGCAATCTACCACACCACACTGGAGTACGGTATTACACCACAACGGTGGCCCGAACCAGTATAAATCTTGTGTCTCGTGTTCTTTGGGTTCGTCGAGCTAGGCTGTCAGATCATACAGAGTGCGAGCTAGAGAGGGGGTGAGATCTTTGTGCGCACTCCAGTGTTCATACCTCAAGGGTTTTGCCGGAACCCGAAATCCGACATTTGGCACGCCAAGTAGGGGTGCGCTTAAGCTTTCCTCGTCGTCGATCCATGCATCGCCACTCCACCAAGTTTATGGCCGATGCTCGTCGGGCCCGCGCTGAGCGCCGGGCTGCTCTCGCCACCCGCGTCGCTCAGACATCCCCTGTCGGCAGACCTCCCTGTCGTTCTCCGTCTCCCGCTGCCAACGCCGCCACCAACCTAGCGGCAAACGAGTAGCAAGCTTCTTTGCTGCACCCTCCATGCATCGTGACGGCCGCACCGCCACTCCGTCACTGACTCCGGCCGCTTCATCATCTCACCCTTGCCGCACCCCCAAGTACGCGCAGGCTGTGCTGCTCATGGCACGCGAGCTCCTGCGCTACTGCCCGGTCAACGACCTCTGCGAGGACTAGTTGGACCGCATCGCCGAGCTCGTCAGCGCCACGGGGGGTTCTCTTGCACCATCCCTCTCGCTGCCTCGCCCACCCCCTGTTGTGGGCGATGTGGCTCACGGAGCGCCTCCACCCCCTCAGCACCAAGATGGCGCCCTCGCGCCGAGGAACACGGCTCATGGATGCGTGGCCCAACAGCGTGATCCACAGCGCCGTGTGCCCGCGCATGAAGAAAGAAGTTGCCAGGAGGTTCCCCACCCGCAAGAAAACGCTCCACCGCTTCCAGCACCACCACGTCAGAATCTCTTGCTGTGGTAGGGCCATGTGCCACTTGCCATGGCGGCGCAGTGACGCCAAGGTCAAGCTCCGCTTTCACGACGGGCGCCGGTGGCCACGGCGGGCTGCCGCGCCTTCACTCCTGAGCTGTGTAGCATCGTCTGGCCGAGCAATTTCAAGCCAGATCTGCCTCCTCGCTACGATGACACCGCTGACCCTGCGGAGTTCTTGCAGCTCTACGAGATGAGCATCGAGGCGGCCAACGGTGACGAAAAGGTCATGGCGAACTGGTTTCCCATGGCTCTCAAGGACGATGCTCGCTCATGGCTCCTGAACCTGCCCCCAGGCTCGATTTCCTCCTGGGATGAGATTCACAACCACTTCATCGCCAACTCCGAGGGCACTTGCGACTGCCCCCCAGTTGCCACTGGGGGTGACCTGCGCCGCATCAAGCAACAACAGGGAGAAATCCTACAGAAGTACATCCAGCGCTTCAACAGCGCGTGTATCAAGATCCCCAAGGTGACGGATGAGGCCATCATCTCAGCCTTTTCCGACGGCGTACATGACATCAAGATGAAGGAGGATCTCACCATCCATGAGGAGCTGTGCACGACTTTGGACTATTCAACATAGCAACCAAGTGTGCAAGAGCTGAGGAGGGGCGCCTGTCCCTCCTTGTCGGAGTAATGGGCCACAGGTAGGCTAACCCGAGGCCCATAACCTTTCAAGACATCAGGGCTAACCGCGCCCCTCAAGACAACAGACGGAGAGCCGACTTCAGGAGGGCGGCTGGAGGAACAACCGGCAGCCCATATGCGTCCAAGTCCTAGAGAAGAGATCAAGACTGGCCGACTCCGACTGGCGGCTTCCAGAGAAGCCGGCCACGGGGGGTCGGCCCACAACACCAGCAAAGCCCATGCCCTCATCAGGGGGAATGGGACAGGGAGTGGCGACAGTAAAGCCCACTCCCTCCCCTTTTCCAGGGGATGGCCAGGGCACAGTGCATTGTACCAGCGGAGATCTCCGTATGGCACAGCACTGTTAGCATGCCATCCCTGACATCAGCAACAGTGGGCGGAGTCCTGTACCCATGATGGCCTGACGGTACGATCCGCGGTAGACGGGCCCTACCAGTCAGTGAGAGTCCGGAAGACGACAAGGGCGCCACCAGTCAGGCCCGTAGGGAGCCAGCCCATGGAAGTCGGCCTATCCCTCCCATGGGTGCGGCCTGTGGGCTCCGTACCAGACCAGTCGGATGGGCCCACCAATCGGTGGGCCCCAGCAGTCGGCAAGAGGGCCCACGGGTGAAGAGACTGACAGCTGGGCCCTGCGTCCATACAGTTTACCGTTGTACCCCTGGGGGGTAGGCTTATATAAACCCCCAGGACACCCATACAAAGGGTTCCGATTCATTAGAACTAGACCAGACCTTAGAGAAAGGAGAGAGCTAGCCCTGCCTTCTCCTATCCACAGATACAGCTCGAGGAGCGCCTTTGTACTTACTTTGCCCTAGTGATCATGCGGAGACCCCGCAGAGCAGGACTAGGGGTGTTATCTCCTAGGAGAGCCCCGAACCTGAGTAAAGTACACCAGCGTTCGTGTCTATGCCTCATCCCGTTTCGAGGCACCGACGACGTTCTACTTGCCCCCACCATGATAAGCCATCCATTGGCATATGTCGCACCCAACCCCGGACATTTGACGCAGGCACGGGCGGCCCCGAGAACCTCCTTGCGGGCCTCCTCGATCAACTCCACGTCGCCAGTGAGCCAGCTAGGGACTTGGAGTCCGTAGGCTCCACCGATCCGATGCTGGTCGACTCCGACACCCCGTCGCTTGACACGTTCCCCACCAACGTGGTGGTCTACGACGAACCACTTCCTCGCGCGGAGAGCGGCGAAAGTACCGTCACGGAAGTGCTTGTCATTGATCATGACGAGCACTCTGGCTGTGGTGATTATGACCCGCTCAACGCGGTGCTACAAGACCTGGCGGCGCCCATTCCCGAAGACGCCAACACCGAGACGCTGGAGGCACGCCGCCTTCAGCTAATCGAAGGTGCCAAAAAGCTGGCCAGCATGAGACGCCTATCAGAAGCCTACCAGTGCGAGATGGACCGTGCTGTGGGCGGCACACCGGCTGCGGCTGGGCCTAGCCGCCTTGGCACGGTCCAGAAACGCAGCGCAGCTATCGCTGATCTGTTCGGGGTGAATCGCCCCATCTACGCCACGCCTGCGGAGAATATTCAAGTCGCCCAGGCGGCGGTGGATGAGCTGGACAAGTTCGAGGGCGAAAACCGTCGCTTGATGACGGAGCGCGTCCAACGACTCCTTGACGCGGCTGCTGAGCGGAACGAGGCCGGCTGCCACACTGATGCGCCGCGCCGACAGAATGACAACCTGCTTCCGCGCTGAGACCAAGGCGAGGAGTCTCGGACGCCAAGTGGCAGCGTCCGCGGAAGAAAAGACAAGGAGCTGGCTGCCAGCCGCAGTCGGACTCGCATCACCATAGAGCGCGACCGAGACGGCCGCCCAAGAACAATGGAACGACGGGATGACTATCCGCCTCCTCCCCCTTGAAGGGAAATGCGAGTCTCCGCGCCGCCTGTTGATCACCCGACGATCGGTGACCTCCTTGGTCGCCGAGAGGGAGTCGGAAAGAATGACGCCCGCCACCAGATCGACCGTCTCCACCGATCCCTAGCGCTTGAAGAAGAAGATGAGTTGGGTCCGCCATGTTTCGGCCCCCGCATCCGAGACGAGCCCTTACCCAAAGGGTTCACGCTCCCCAGAGATGCACCCAAATACACCGGCTCCGTGAAGCCGGAAGACTGGCTGGTCAACTACTCCACGGCCGTCAGCATAGCAAACGGCAACAAGCGTGTTGCCGTGAAGTACGTTCCGCTCATGCTCCAAGGCACGGCCCGGACTTGGCTGGATAGCTTAAGGCCCCGCAGCATCAACAGTTGGGTCGACTTCACTAATGCCTTCGTCCGCAACTTCACCACCACGCACAAGCGGCCTCCCAAGCCTCGCCAGCTCTCCTTATGTGTACAGGGCCCCAATGAGTCAACCCGCGACTACCTCACGCGCTGGGCCGAGCTTCGCAACTCCTGCGAAGGCGTGCACAAGGTGCATGCCATTGAGTACTTCACCATAGGATGCCAAGAGGGCACGCTCCTCAAGCACAAGCTTCTCTGCGACGAGCCTGAAACCCTCGACGAGCTGTTGATCATAGCGGACAAGTACGCCACGGCCGACTCCTCCATGAAGACGGAGATTCAAGTCAGCGCGATCGACAAGGTGGCTCCTTAGGCTCCTCGAACTCCGGCCGGAGACACCAGTCAGCGTCAACAGCAGAATGACCACAAGCGCAAAGCCCCACCACTGACTTCCACCAGTCGGCAGGTGGCGACAGTCGAAAACCAGTAGCCAGAAGGGCAGCCCCCGCCCAAACGCCAGATGGGCGGCAAGCCCAACTGGCAGCCGACTTTCTCATATGAGCAGACTTTGGATGGACCCTGCAAGTTCCACAGTGGCGCAAAACCGTCCAACCACACCACTCGGAAATGCCACTGGCTCACCAGGATAGCCAAGGGAGACGGACTTTTGCCTCCCCCACCTGCGGGGCAGCCGCCTCCTCCGCCCCAGCAGCCGGCGGTCAGACTAGTCGGCGCAGTACAAGATGAGTACCCAGAAGAGCAGGGAGCTTATGTCGTGTTCACCAGTGTGGCCGACGATCGATGCAGCAGGCGGCTGCAGCAGCAGGAGGTGAATGCAGTAGCGTCTGACACCCCAGAGTTCATGCACTGGTCTGAGAAGCCCAGCAGCTGGAGCAGAGCTGACCACCCAGAAGGAATGCCCAAACCCGGCTCCTACAGCTTGGTTTTGGACGCCACCTTTGCCACGGACGAACGAGCTGCTCGCTTCTCCATAGTCCTGATAGACGGCGACAGCAACATCAACATCTTGTACAAAGACACCATGGAGAAGTTAGGGATCAGGCAGAGGCAACTACAGTCCAGCCGGACGGTGTTCCATGGCATAGTTCCTGGCCTTTCCTGCTCTCCAATCGGCAGATCTTGATCGACGTCCTCTTCGAAGAGAAAGATCATTTCCGCCGAGAGTCAATTTGGTTCGAGGTGGTGGACCTGGAGAGCCCATACCATGCGCTGCTTGGCCGCCCAGCCCTGGCCAAGTTCAAGGCCGTCCCCCACTATGCCTACCTCAAGATGAAGATGCCGAGTTCCAAGGGGATCCTGATCATAACTGGCGACTACAAGAAGTCGTCCGCCTGCGCATCAGAGAGCAGTCGGCTGGCCGAGTCCCTCCTGATCACAGCTGAGAAGCGACTGCTAGATCGGGTTGTGGCGATGGCAAGCAAATAGCCAGAGATGTCGCCTGATCCCAGAGAGTCGGAAGCTGAGGGATTGTTCAAGCCGGCCAAGGAAACAAAGAAGATACCTTTGGACCCAGAGCACCCAGAGAGGTATGCTGTCATAGGTGCCAACCTCGATAGCAAATAGGAAGGCGAGCTCGTCGATTTCCTCCGTGAGAATCGAGACATCTTCGCATGGTCCCCCAAAGACATGCCAGGTGTCCCGAAAGAATTCGCCGGGCACAAATTACACGTCTGATCTGATGCCAAGCCAGTCAGGCAGCCTTTGCGCCGCTTGTCGAAAGAGAAGAGGAGAGTTGTTGGAGAAGAAATAGCCCGGCTGCTTGCGGCCGGCTTCATCATGGAAGTATTCTTTCCAGAATGGCTGGCCAACCCGGTCCTGGTACTAAAGAAAAACAAGCAATGGCGAATGTGTATTGACTACACTAGCCTCACCAAAGCATGCCCCAAGGACCCGTTCACTTTGCCAAGGATCGACCAAGTGATAGACTCCACAGCGGATGCGAGTTGTTGAGTTTCTTGGATGCATATTCAGGGTATCACCAGATCAAGTTGAACCCAGCCGACAGGCTGAAGACTGCCTTCATCACGCCGTTTGGAGCTTTCTGCTACCTGACCATGATGTTCGGCTTGAGGAACGCCGGAGCCACCTTCCAACGATGCATGCAGAAGTGCCTCCTCAAGCAGCTCGGCAGAAATGCTCATGTTTACGTGGATGATGTGGTGGTAAAAACGGAGAAGCGTGGAACACTGCTGGAAGACCTCGAGGAGACCTTTGAGAACTTGCGCCGATTTCAGATCAAGCTCAACTCGGAGAAGTGCGTCTTCGGAGTAGCAGGCGGCCAGCTCCTTGGTTTCCTGGTCTCCGAACGCGGCATAGAGTGCAACCCTATGGAGATCTAGGCCATTGAAAGGATGGAGGTACCCAGCCAACTGCTGGACGTACAAAAGTTCACCGACTGTTTGGCGTCCATCAGCCGATTCATCAGTCGGCTGGGCGAGAAGGGTCTTCCCCTATACCAACTCATGAAGAAGACCACTTTTTTCGAGTGGAACCACAAGGCGAACAAAGCATTTTTCCAACTAAAGAAGATGCTGACTACTCCACTTGTCCTGGCGGCTTCGACTCCTAAGGAGCCCATGCTGCCACCAACCGAGTGGTCAGCACAGTCATTGTGGTAGAACGCAAGGAGGAAGGCAAAGCGCTACCAGTCCAGAGACCGGTATATTATTTGAGTGAAGTACTATCGACCTCCAAGCAAAACTACCCCCACTACCAGAAGATGTGCTATGGTGTGCACTTTTCCGCCAAGAAATTGAAGCCTTACTTCCAAGAACATCCAATCACTGTGGTATGCACGGCTCCTCTAGCCGAGATCATCGGCAGCCGAGACGCTTTAGATCGAGTGGCCAAGTGGGCCATAGATTTGGCACCCTACACCATCTACTACCAACCTCGCATTGCCATCAAGTCACAAGCGCTGGCCGACTTCCTCGTCAACTGGGCCAAAACCCAGTATCTACCGCCAGCGCCTGACTCCACCCATTGGCGAATGCAATTCGACGGTTCCAAGATGCGCACCGGCTTGGGAGCCGGCATCGTCCTCACCTCTCCCAAGGGCGACAAGCTCAAATATGTGCTGAAAATCCATTTTGCTGCCTCCAACAACGTCGCCGAGTATGAGGCACTCATTCACGGGCTCCGGCTAGCCAAAGAGCTCGGCATTCGCCGGATCCTATGCTATGGTGACTCCGACTTGGTGGTCCAGCAGTCGTCAGGCGATTGGGATGCCAAGGACGCAAACATGGCAAGCTAGCGCTTCCTCATACAACAACTCAGCCGATATTTTGAAGGGTGCGAGTTTCTCCATGTACCAAGAAACGACAACGACCAAGCAGACGCCCTGGCACGAATCGGCTCCATCCGTCAGGCGATACCGTCCGGCGTCGCCCTCCAGCGGCTCCTCAAGCCGTCCGTCAAGCCATCACCGGAGTCAGACTCCATCCTCGAGCCGGCTCCTCCTGAAGTAGTCGGATCCGACTCAAGATCTCCCGCAGACGGCACGAGTATTCCGGCAGGCGGCACGGGAATCGTGGCAGTCGCACCCGGCTCGGGGACTGCGACAATCAGCCTGGGGACTTCAGAGCTCGGCCCGGAGACTTCAGAGCCCGGTCCGGGGATTGCGCCAATCCGCCGAGGGACTTCATCGACACAAGAAGCGGCTGCCGACTCCAACCCGCCACCTCCCGGCCCAGCCGCCCTCGTCGAAGTCACAGTCTTGGCTATTGCAGAAATTGCAGCACCTTCATGGGCCAAGCCCATCCTCAAATTCATGGTGAACAAAGAGCTGCCAACCGATGAGATCTCGGCTCGGCAAGTACAACGCCGGACGGCAGCGTACACCATCGTCAATAGAGAGCTCATAAGGCACAGTGTCATTGGTGTTCACCAGCGCTGTGTGGAGCCAGAGCAAGGCCAAACAATCTTCAAAGACATCCATCAAGGCAAGTGTGGCCACCATGCGGCTTCGAGAGCACTCGTCGCCAAAGCTTTCTGCCATGGCTTCTTCTGGCCGAATGCTCTTGAAGACGCCAAGTCTTTAGTCCAAAAATGCAAGGGGTGCCAGAAGTTCCGCTCTAAGCCTCATCAGCCGGCTTCGGCACTCAAAACTATTCCCATTGCCTGGCCCTTTGCTGTTTGGGGCCTGGACATGGTCGGACCATTCAAGACGGCACGAGGCGGTTTGACTCACTTACTTGTCGCAGTGGACAAGTTCACCAAGTGGATAGAAGCAAAACCAATCAAGACTTTAAATGGTCCGACCGCTGTGACCTTCATCTCCGACATCACAACTCGGTATGGCATACCGCACAGCATCATCATCGACAACGGCGCAAATTTTGCAAAAGGTGCCTTGGCCCATTTCTGCGAGACGTAGGGCATCCGACTGGACTTAGCATCCGTTGCCCATCCGCAGTCCAACGTCCAGGTAGAGCGAGCAAAATGCCTAATCCTGTGCGGATCAAGCCTCGGCTGGTCGAGCCTCTGGAGCGCTCGGTAGGCTGCTGGCTTGATGAGTTGCCAGCCGTCCTCTGGAGCCTGCACACGACTCCAAACAAGTCAACCGGCTTCACACCCTTCTTCCTCGTCTACGGTGCTGAAGCTCTCATCCCAACGGACATAGAGTTCGACTCCCCTAGAATCACCATGTACACCGAAGAGGAAGCAGAAGAAGCACGTCAAGACGGCGTTGATCTGCTGGAAGAGGGCCGGCTATTGGCACTCAACCGTTCCAGCATCTACCAGCAGAGCCTACGCCGATACTACAACCGGAAGGTCAAGCCGCGATCTTTCCAAGGAGACCTTGTGCTCCGGCTGATTCAGCGAACAGCCGGCTAGCACAAGCTCTTAGCACCTTGGGAAGGCCCTTTCATCATCAGCGAAGTGTTGGGCAATGACTCTAACTACCTAATCGATGCTCAGAAGCCCCGAGCATGCAAGAGGGACGACTCCGGCAAAGAGACAGAGCGGCCATGGAATGCAAACCTCCTCTGAAGATTTTACAGTTAATTCAGTATGTATCATGCTACCTTTTGTTTTAAAGTGCGAAGACCTCGGGCCCCTCGAGAAGAGCTCGGGGACTGCCTTCTTTTACCTATATGATAAAGAGTTATGCCTATGAATATGTTATTCTTTGTTATGCCACTTGGCACCGGGTTCGACTAGTCGGCCCGGGGACTTGCCGATTTGAGCTATGAAACGACTTCCTGCAGCCGGACAAGTAATGTGTGGCACTTAAGCCGTCTCCTGTTAGAAGCCGCAGATCGCAGAGCGACTGTCCGGCGAACAGGAGTAAGGTAGAATGGGTGTCCATATGAAAAATGGCTAAGGACTCAAAACTCGCTCATAGTTTAAAGCCGGTTTTCAGCCTTTTACAACCGACTCTTTAGCAGCCGGCTTGCCATTTCCTAAATTAACGTGCTAAAAACTCTAAAAGGCTAAGTACTTGCCTTCCCAAAGAAGCCAAGTTTTTGATCTAGAGGCAGTCTGCAGAGTGGCTGTCGGACTGGCAAGACGGCAACCAAGGGAAGGCGGCAAAGGAAATAGTCAAAGAACAATAAGCAAAAAGAGATAGCATGCGGATAAATATTTACATAGAAAGGCCCTTGGCCAAATCATCAAACAGAAGTTCAAGATACACCCAATGGGTGGAATTGTGCAAAATAACAAGTTCATTGAGAATGCTAAGCAGGTAAAATAAAGATAAAGTGGCAGCCTAGGAAGCCGCAGATGGACTCGGAGGACCGAAGGGGTCGGCGGTGCCAGTTGCCGGGGTGGTCGGCTGGTTGGTCTCCGCTTGATCACCTCTGGCAACAGCTGGCTTAATTGGGCGCGGCTCGTTGCTAGAGGCGCGGTCCAGCTGGGGCTGGCCGTCTGCCTCGACCTCTGGCGCCTCCTCCTCGTCTCCTTCCTCCTCCTCGCCTTCCTCTTCGCCACTGGAGTCGATCACCTCTGCCGAGTCCTCGCCGTCGTCTGGGTTCAGCCCGAACCACTCCGGCGGCGCCTCCTCGCCATTCTCAGCCTGCCCTGGGAGGAAGACGCTGGTGTCGGTGTACTCGGCGATCGACGCGGCGCGCTTGACAAGATCATCTTCCACCGCTGCCAGCTCCGCCTGAGCCTCCAGCCGGAACGTGGCTAACTGGGCTAAGCTCAGCCCAGGATACCACGCCTTGGCGAATTCTAAAGCCCAGCGTGCTCCAGCCCGGGCCGAAGAACCCTTCCAGGCCTCAAGACGGCCTGCTGCGACCTCCAGCCAGTCGGCAGTCTGACTGGGGGTGCGCGGTGCCTGCATATACGGCCATAGGGCGGCAATCGCCTGGGCGCCGACACGTTGAAGCCGGCGCAGCATCCTGTGGGCTGGCCGAAGGCGGGCCTCGATGCTAAGGATCTGCTCGCCAAGAGTTCGGGGGGGCGTTGGCGGCGATCTGTGCGCTGTCCGCCCTCCGTGCTTCACGATCAGCCTCGATGGCTTGATTGGCGGCGTCCGAATGGCCGGGGAAGAAGTCTACTAAGGAAGAAGAATGAAGAAACAAGGTTAAAAATTTAAGGCCGACTCGACTAGCAGTCGGCAGCCTAGAAAAGGAAGCGAGGGGAAGCTCACCATCGACAAGATCTTCGATTGCTTGGAAGCCGGAGACCAGCGTCGCCTCCTTGTCGGTCCAGGAGGAGCGCTCGGACGCAAATTCGGCGAGAAGAGCGGTCTCCTCATCCTCCGCCTCCTTCTGGGCCCTCTAGAGCAGCTCCTTCTGCTCCGCCAGCTGCGTAGCCAGCCGGTCGCACTCCTCCTCCTTGACGCGTAGCGTGGTGTTGACTTCACCCAGCTGCTGCTGAAGGGCGGTGTTGGCTTCTGAAGAAGGAGGGGGAGGGGTGTCAGTCATCAACAAAGAAGAAAGGTCGCCGGGGAGATTGTCACACCCTAGCTAATTCAAGCATTAGAGTGTGCATCATGTTTAAATTTCTCTTAAATTTGAAATGGGGATGACAGAACCCCCAGCACCCCCTGGAACAACTAGGGTTTACTAAAAACTTTTTCAATGAACCTGAAATGCCCTTCTAAAAAGCCCACCCTTTTTGTTTTGGGTTAAAACCTTTGACAAAAATGGTGCACATTTTTCTAGGACATCTTAAGGTCATTGGATTAATTCTTATAGTATTTGCATTTGGGCATTTCAGAGCTATAAAATATTTTAAATGCTCAAATAATCATAAACTAAAATGTTTGCTGTTGGATATATTCTAAGCAGTGGCCATGATTAATTTTATGATTTTTGGAAATACCCTGGCATTTTTAATAAAGCCCTGAATTTACAGAAATAATAGAATAAATAAAAAACAGAAAAAGGAGAGAGAGAACAGAGACTTACCTGGCGCAGCCCACTTGGCCCACCGGCTCGGCCCAGTCCACTGGCTCCTGCCAGTCGTCTTCCTCCACTCGCCAGGAGGACGAGAAGCGCGTGGCCGGCGCCCGCGGCCACACGCCGGCCACCTCTTGCTTCCGCCGACGCCCTGGACGCGCCTACGAGTGCCACGCACTCCCCCACATCCCCCTCTCATTCTCCCCACTCTCCCCGTGGCCCTCTCCCCTTCTCTGGCT
The DNA here is from genome assembly GCF_003073215.2 of Triticum urartu. Lineage (NCBI taxonomy): Eukaryota > Viridiplantae > Streptophyta > Magnoliopsida > Poales > Poaceae > Triticum > Triticum urartu. The sequence continues at coordinate 230,199,754 of NC_053025.1, read as the reverse complement.
CTCTCCCCATTCCCTGTCGAGCGCAGCCGTCACCGCCGACAAGCTCCACCGCAGCCACCGCAGTCCACTCGTTGCCTCGCCGTGCCAAAAAGCTCCGCTGTCGTCCGCTGCTTCGCCTCGACCCATCCCTGAGTGCTCGCTCGCCCCGAAGACGCTGCACCGAGCTCGTCTTCAACCTCGGTCGCCGGAGATCCCCCTTGCCGCCCCGCTCGCTCCAGCTCTTGCCCGAACTCGCCGTTCGCTCCCCTACAACCGCAGTGAGCTACTGACCCGTTTCCCCCTCTGCCCGCACTCGTCCGTGTCCTCTAACCACCATGGCCATCAGAGCCGAAGCTCACCGCCGCCACCGCACGTCGCCGTCGTGGCCACAGCCACGTTGGGTCGCAACCGAGCACGCCTTCGTCTTCAACGCACTTGCAGGAGCCCGTAGCACCCCCGCACGCCCCTCGGCGTGCCTGCTAGCGACTAGTTCAACCTCGCCCGAACTCCGGCCGCCGCGGACATGCTCGCCGCCGTCGTCTCCGGCCACCCCAGCTCCACCTACTGCCACCACTTGACGCGGCTGACTCCCTGCAACACGTAGATGGTCTCCGCCATCCTTTTGGTCGCCGGAGTGCAAAACCCGAGCCCCTCCGCCGCGTCTGGCCTCGCCGGCGGCTAAACGCCGGCGAGTTTGACCACTCTTGACCATGGACTGACGCGTGGGCCCAGGTTGACTTCTCCCCGGAGCCTATGACAGGTGGGGCCGGCCTGCTAATTAGTTTAGGACTAATGTTAGCTATTTTCAATTAGTTTAGTCACTGACATGTGGGCCCAGGCCCCACTGACAGTTTATTAGTACTAATTTAATCCTGTTAATTAGCTGAGACACTGACAGACAGGGCCCACCAGTCAGGTTTGACTTGGCCGACCCAGTTTACCCGCTGATGTCACACCTATGTCATGCTGACGCATTAATTCGATTACTGGAATTATTCTTATATAGGAAATTCCAGAAAATAGCCAAAACTTCTAAAAATCATAGAAAATCAACCATAGCTCCAAATCAAACAAGTTATATATGAAAAATGATCAGAAAAATTCAACCTATCCATCTGTAATGGTTTCATGCATGACAAAACAAGTTAACCTTGATGTTTAAGCAGAATAAGATAATGCACTAATAAGGCCATGTTAAATGAGCTAACATTTGAATCTTTGATTCAAATGAGCTCATTCCTTTCTGTTTTAGCTTGCATTAGGCCAAGACACTTTCATTTTGCCATGTCATAGCATGCATCATATTGTTGCATATTGTCATGTGTTGATCATGTTCGGTGTGTCTTTCGTGGTAGGTTCTGCCTCCGAGGATAACCCCGAGTATCCGTCTGAAGGGCAGTACCCTACTACCACTACAACAGGCAAGCAACCCATTGATCATTCCGATACAAACCCATGTTCTCGCTTCTGCTCTTGTTTACTTCATTAAGACAACGCGATTTAAACAGCTGTGTGCTACGGTAGTTGAACCCTTATCTTCTGCATGACCTGTCAATGCCACAGTAACTAGATGAAACCCACTAGCATGTGTAGGAGTTGATTGAGCCATGTTTGTGCTTCCTACCTTGCTATGCCTGATATGCTTAGAGTTGTGTCAGGTCTGGTTCATCTGGGTGATGGGCTAGAGTGAAATGATTATGTCGGTAATGTGAGGGATGTGTTGAACATGTTTTGGTAAAGGTATCGATGAGAGTCCATGCAGGAGTACATGGTGGGTTGTTTCATTGAGGCCGTCCATAAGAACTGAGATCTGTATGTGTGATTTTAAGAATCAGCTACTACCATGCATTAGGAGACTTAATTGACCCTCTCGGCTTCTTAATCACCCTAGTACTATGTCCAGGAGTTGCAATTAGTTTCTGGTGTTTGTAGGTTATGTGTTGGCGGCCGTGCATAGCACTGACCCTAGGGGTGGGCTATGTTGCGGTAGATACACCGTGGCACGGTGTACCAAGTCACCCGTTTGGTGTCTCGGGAACCCTGTTCACACCGTTCGGGGCCGTATGTGGAAACCTCGGCCGGACTCCCTGCGGATGGAACCTGAATAGGCGATAAACCTGGACTAGAGGCTTGAGTGTTTAGGTAGGCCGTGGCCGACACCCTCGTTGGGCTTCCGCTTGACGGTTGCCGAGTACATGTAGTGTAAACGGCGGTAAGTGGTGAAAGCGTGTATGAAGGAGTACACCCATGCAGGGTATAAAACTATTCGAATAGCCGCGTCTGCGGTAAAGGACTAATTGGTACCTATACAGTTCATAGACAAGCTAATGGATACTACTAAAAGACTCAAGATAAGTGTGAGTACCGATTATGGCCCTCTCGTAGGATGACGAGGGAGGATCCCCGGTGGAGTATTGTATTGGTGATTAGTGGACTCGTGTGCGAAAACTATTTTACTAGTGGAGTTCCATAGGATAGCTTAGCCAAGAGTCAAAGATGGCTTGCTGCAATAACCCCACCACCTTCTTGAGAATGAGCATGTATAGTAGGTTCTGATGTAAGGCTTGCTGAGTACCTTTGTTCTCATGTTTGCTTAACTACTATTTTCAGACGACAACACCGCCCCCTCCGATGGGTTTTATGTAGACCTCGATGACGACGAGTGACTAGACACCCAGGTGGTGATCCTGGCCATGGAGGGCCCTATGTAGATAGACAGGCTTCGAGAAGCCTTCTTGCCTTCTAGTGTCTGTACTCAGACTATTTGCTTCCGCATGTGCTTGTATGCTTGTATGACTTGAGTGTCGGGTCATGTGACCCCTATCTGTATGAACATGTTATGTATGGCTCTTTGGAGCTTTTAAATAAAGTACTTGAGTTGTAGAGTTTTGTTGTGATGCCATGTTGTATGTACTCATATCGGGCATATTGTGTGTATGATTGAAATGCTTGGTATGAGTGGGATCCGACAATCTAGTTGTTTATCCTTGGCAGCCTTTCTTATGGGGAAATGTAGTCTAGTGTTCCTCGAGCCATAGTAGTCCGCTACAGCCCGGTTCACCGGAGTCCTGCTAGCCCAACACTACTGCTCAGGACACTTGACTGGCCGGCATGTGTTTCACTTCGTTCCTATGTCTGTCCCTTCGGGGAAATGTGACACGGTGACATCCGGAGTCCTGCCTAGCCTGCTACAGCCCGGGTTCCCCGGAGTCCTGTTAGCCCAGTGCTATAGCCCGGATTCACTCGCTGATGACCGACATGCTCGATGTGATTCATGTATGCCTGTCTCCATAGGTCTGCGCCGCTTTGGGTTCACGACTAGCCATGTCTGTTGGGGAACGTTGCAGAAAACAAAAATTTTCCTACTCGTTTCACCAAGATCATCTAGGAGTTCATCTAGCAACGAGTCATCTAATGCATCTACATACCTTTGTAGATTGCGCACTGAAGCGTTCAAAAGAACGGTGATGATGTAGTCGTACTTGACGTGATCCAAATCACCGATGACCAGCGCCGAACGGACGGCACCTCCGCGTTCAACACACGTACGAGACGGGAGACATCTCCTCCTTCTTGATCCAGCAAGGGGGAAGGAGAGGTTGATGAAGATCCAGTAGCACGATGGCGTGGTGGTGGATGCAGGGCGTCACAGAAGCAGGGCTACGCCAAGACTACGAGGGAGAGACGCAACGGGGAGAGAGGGAGGCGGCAGGGGCTGGTGTGAAATCCCTCCTCTCCCCCCCACTATATATAGGGGTGCCAGGGGGGTTGGTGCGCAGCCTAGGAGATCTGATCTCCTAGGTGCGGCGGCCAGGGGAGGGTTTCCCTCCCCCCCAAGGCACCTCGGGGTGCCTTCCACCACTTGGACTCCTCCTTGGTGGAAACCCTAGGCGCATGGGCCTAGTAGGGCTGGTGCCCTTGGCCCATGTAGGCCAAGGCGCACCCCCTACAGCCCATGTGGCCCCCCGGGACAGGTGGCCCCACCCGGTGGGCCCACGGGACCCCTTCGGTGGTCCCGGTACAATGCCGATAACCCCGAAACTTGTCCCGTTGCCCGAAACAGCACTTCCTATATATAATTCTTTACCTCCGGACCATTCCGGAACTCCTCGTGACGTCCGGGATCTCATCCGGGACCCCGAACAACATTCGGGTTACTGCATATACATATCTTCACAACCCTAGCGTCACCGAACCTTAAGTGTGTAGACCCTACGGGTTCGGGAGACAAGCAGACATGACCGAGACGACTCTCCGGTCAATAACCAACAGCGGGATCTGGATACCCATGTTGGCTCCCACATGCTCCACGATGATCTCATCGGATGAACCACGATGTCGAGGATTCAATCAACCCCGTATGCAATTCCCTTTGTCAATCGATATGTTACTTGCCCGAGATTCGATCGTCGGTATCCCAATACCTCGTTCAATCTCGTTACCGGCAAGTCACTTTACTCGTACCGTAATGCATGATCCCGTGACCAGACACTTGGTCACTTTGAGCTCATTATGATGATGCATTACCGAGTGGGCCCAGCGATACCTCTCCGTCATACGGAGTGACAAATTCCCAGTCTCGATCCATGTCAACCCAACAGACACTTTCGGAGATACCCGTAGTCTACCTTTATAGTCACCCAGTTACGTTGTGACGTTTGGTATACCCAAAGCACTCCTACGGTATCCGGGAGTTACACGATCTCATGGTCTAAGGAAAAGATACTTTGACATTGGAAAACTCTAGCAAACGAACTATACGATCTTGTGCTATGTTTAGGTTTGGGTCTTGTCCATCACATCATTCTCCTAATGATGTGATCTCGTTATCAATGACATCCAATGTCCATAGTCAGGAAACCATGATTATCTGTTGATCAACGAGCTAGTCAACTAGAGGCTCACTAGGAACATGTTGGTGTCTGTTATTCACACATGTATTACGATTTCCGGATAACACAATTATAGCATGAATAAAGACAATTATCATGAACAAGGAAATATAATAATAATGCTTTTATTATTGCCTCTAGGGCATATTTCCAACAGTCTCCCACTTGCACTAGAGTCAATAATCTAGTTACATTGTGATGAATCGAACACCCATGGAATTCTGGTGTTGATCATGTTTTGCTCTAGGGAGAGATTTAGTCAACGGATCTGCTACATTCAGGTCCGTGTGCACTTTACAAATCTCTTTGTCTCCATCTTGAACATTTTCACGAATGGAGTTGAAGCGACGCTTAATGTGCCTTGTCTTCTTGTGAAACCTGGGCTCCTTGGCAAGAGCAATAGCTCCAGTGTTGTCACAGAAGAGCTTGATCGGCCCCGACGCATTGGGTATGACTCCTAGGTCGGTGATGAACTCCTTCACCCATATTGCTTCATGTGCTGCCTCCGAGGCTGCCATGTACTCCGCTTCACGTGTAGATCCCGCCACGACGCTTTGCTTGCAAGTGCACCAGCTTACTGCCCCACCATTCAAAATATACACGTATCCGGTTTGTGACTTAGAGTCATCCAGATCTGTGTCGAAGCTAGCGTCGATGTAACCCTTTACGATGAGCTCTTCGTCACCTCCATAAACGAGAAACATTTCCTTAGTCCTTTTCAGGTACTTCAGGATATTCTTGACCGCTGTCCAGTGTTCCTTGCCGGGATTACTTTGGTACCTTCCTACCAAACTTATGGCAAGGTTTACATCAGGTCTGGTACACAGCATGGCATACATAATAGAACCTATGGCTGAGGCATAGGGGATGACACTCATCTCTTCTATTTCTTCTGCCGTGGTCGGACATTGAGCTGAGCTCAATTTCATACCTTGTAACACAGGCAAGAACCCCTTCTTAGATTGATCCATATTGAACTTCTTCAATATCTTATCAAGGTATGTGCTTTGTGAAAGACCTATGAGGCGTCTCGATCTATCTCTATAGATTTTGATGCCTAATATATAAGCAGCTTCTCCAAGGTCCTTCATTGAAATTTTTTTATTCAAGTAGGCCTTGATGCTGTCCAAGAGTTCTATATCATTTCCCATCAAAAGTATGTCATCCACATATAATATGAGAAATGCTACAGAGCTCCTACTCACTTTCTTGTAAACGCAGGCTTCTCCATAAGTCTGCGTGAACCCAAACACTTTGATCATCTCATCAAAGCGAATGTTCCAACTCCGAGATGCTTGCACCAGCCCATAAATCGAGCGTTGGAGCTTGCACACCTTGTCAGCATTCTTAGGATCGACAAAACCTTCCGGCTGCATCATATACAATTCTTCCTTAAGGAAACCATTAAGGAATGCCGTTTTGATGTCCATTTGCCATATTTCATAATCATAGAATGCGGCAATCACTAACATGATTCGGACGGACTTCAGCTTCGCTACCGGTGAGAAAGTCTCATCGTAGTCAACCCCTTGAACTTGTCGATAACCTTAGCGACAAGTCGAGCTTTGTAGATGGTCACATTACAATCCGCGTCTGTCTTCTTCTTAAAGATCCATTTATTTTCTATGGCTCGCCGTTCAACGGGCAAGTCAGTCAAAGTCCATACTTCGTTTTCATACATGGATCCTATCTCGGATTTCATGGCTTCTAGCCATTTTTCGGAATCCGGGCCCTCCATCGCTTCTTCATAGTTCGAAGGTTCACCGTTGTCTAACAACATGATTTCCAGGACAGGGTTGCCGTACCACTCTGGTGCGGAACGTGTCCTTGTGGACCTTCGAATTTCAGTAGGAGCTTGATCTTGATCATTATCATTAACTTCCTCTCTAGTCGGTGCAGGCACCTCAGGAACATTTTCTTGAGTTGCGCCATTTACCGGTTCAAGAGGTAATACTTCATCAAGCTCTACTTTCCTCCCACTTACTTCTTTTGAGAGAAACTCTTTCTCTAGAAAGGACCCATTCTTGGCAACAAAGATCTTGCCTTCGGATCTGAGGTAGAAGGTATACCCAATAGTTTCTTTTGGGTATCCTATGAAGACGCATTTTTCCGACTTGGGTTCGAGCTTCTCAGGTTGAAGTTTCTTGACATAAGCATCGCATCCCCAAACTTTTAGAAACGACAGCTTAGGTTTCTTTCCAAACCATAATTCATACGGTGTCGTCTCAACGGATTTCGACGGAGCCCTATTTAAAGTGAATGCGGCAGTCTCTAAAGCATAGCCCCAAAAAGATAGCGGTAAATCGGTAAGAGACATCATAGATCGCACCATATCCAATAGAGTGCGATTACGACGTTCGGACACACCGTTACGCTGAGGTGTTCCAGGCGGCGTGAGTTGCGAAACTATTCCACATTTTCTTAAGTGTGTGCCAAACTCGTGACTCAAGTATTCTCCTCCACGATCTGATCGTAGAAACTTGATTTTCCTGTCACGTTGATTTTCAACCTCACTCTGAAATTCCTTGAACTTTTCAAAGGTTTCAGACTTGTGTTTCATTAAGTAGATATACCCATACCTACTTAAATCATCAGTGAGGGTGAGAACATAACGATAGCCACCGCGAGCCTCAACACTCATTGGACCGCACACATCAGTATGTATGATTTCCAATAAGTCGGTTGCTCGCTCCATTGTTCCTGAGAACGGAGTCTTGGTCATTTTACCCATAAGGCATGGTTCGCACGTGTCAAATGATTCATAATCAAGAGACTCTAAAAGTCCATCAGCATGGAGCTTCTTCATGCGTTTGACACCTATGTGACCAAGGCGGCAGTGCCACAAGTATGTGGGACTATCATTATCAACCTTACTTCTTTTGGTACTCACATTATGAACATGTGTAGCATCACGTTCGAGATTCATAAAGAATAAACCATTCACCATAGGAGCATGACCATAAAACATATCTCTCATAAAAATGGAACAACCATTATTCTTAGATTTAAAAGAGTAGCCATCTCGAATTAAACGAGATCCTGATACAATGTTCATGCTCAAAGATGGCACTAAATAACAATTATTAAGGTTTAAAACTAATCCCGAAGGGAGATGCAGAGGCAGCGTGCCGACGGCGATCACATTAACCTTGGAACCATTCCCGACGCGCATCGTCACCTCGTCCTTTGCCAGTTTCCGCTTATTCCGCAGCCCCTGCTTTGAGTTACAAATGTGAGCAACTGCACCGGTATCAAATACCCAGGAGGTACTACGGGCACTAGTAAGGTACACATCAATTACATGTATATTATACCTTTTGTTTTGCCGGCCTTCTTATCCGCTAAGTACTTAGGGCAGTTCCGTTTCCAGTGACCGCTTCCCTTGCAATAAAAGCACTCAGTCTCGGGCTTGGGTCCATTCTTTGGCTTCTTCCCGGCAGCTTGCTTGCCGGGCGCGGCAACCTCCTTGCCGTCCTTCTTGAAGTTCTTTTTACCCTTGCCTTTCTTAAACTTAGTGGTTTTATTGACCATCAACACTTGATGTTCCTTCTTGACTTCTACCTCCGCTGATTTCAGCATTGAGAACAACTCAGGAATGGTCTTTTGCATCCCCTGCATGTTGAAGTTCATCACGAAGCTCTTGTAGCTTGGTGGAAGCGACTAGAGGATTCTGTCAATGACCGCATCATCCGGGAGATTAACTCCCAGCTGAGACAAGCAGTTATGCAACCCAGACATAGTGAGTATATGCTCACTGACAGAACTATTTTCCTCCATCTTACAGCTGAAGGACTTATCGGAGACTTCATATCTCTCGATCCAGGCATGAGCTTGAAAAACCATTTTCAGCTCTTCGAACATCTCATATGCTCCATGTCTCTCAAAACGTTTTTGGAGCCCCGGCTCTAAGCTGTAAAGCATGCCGCACTGAACGAGGGAGTAGTCATCAACACGTGTCTGCCAAGCGTTCATAACGTCTTGGTTCTGTGGTACGGGAGGATCACCTAGCGGTGCTTGTAGGACATAATCTTTCTTGGCAGCTATGAGGATGATCCTTAGGTTCCGAACCCAGTCCGTATAGTTGCTGCCATCGTCTTTCAGCTTGGTTTTCTCTAGGAACGCGTTGAAGTTGAGGACTATGTTGGCCATTTGATCTACAAGACATATTGCAAAGATTTTAGACTAAGTTCATGATAATTAAGTTCATCTAATCAAATTATTAATGAACTCCCACTTAGATTAGACATCCCTCTAGTCATCTAAGTGTTACATGATCTGAGTTAACTAGACCGTGTCCGATCATCACGTGAGACGGACTAGTCAACGTCGGTGAACATCTTTATGTTGATCGTATCTTCTATACGACTCATGCTCGACCTTTCGGTCTCCTGTGTTCCGAGGCCATGTCTATACATGCTAGGCTCGTCAAGTCAACCCAAGTGTTTGCATGTGTAAATCTGTCTTACACCCGTTGTATGTGAACGTCTGAATAAAACACCCGATCATCACGTGGTGTTTTGAAACAGCGAACTGTCACAATGGTGCACAGTTAGGGGGAACACTTCTTGAAATTATTATGAGGGATCATCTTATTTACTACCGTCATTCTAAGTAAACAAGATGAAAAACATGATAAACATCTCATGCAATCAAATAATAAACGTGACATGATATGGCCAATATCACATAGCTCCTTTAATCTCCATCTTGGGGCTCCATGATCATCTTGTCACTGGCTTGACACCATGATCTCCATCATCATGATCTCCATCATCGTGTCTCCATGAAGTTGCTCGCCATCTATTACTTCTACTACTATGGCTAACACGTTTAGCAATAAAGTAAAGTAATTTACATGGCGATTCTCGATGACACGCAGGTCATATAAAAGAATAAAGACAACTCCTATGGCTCCTGCCGGTTGTCATACTCATCGACATGCAAGTCGTGATTCCTATTACAATAGCATGAACATCTCATACATCACATATAGATCATTCATCATTCATCACAACTTTGGCCATATCATATCACAAACCACTTGCTGCAAAAACAAGTTAGACGTCCTCTAATTGTTGTTGCAAGTTTTACGTGGCTGAATTAGGGTTCTAGCAAGAACGTCTTCTTACCTACGTTAAAGCCACAATGCGATTTGTCAACTTCTATTTACCCTTCATAAGGACCCTGTTCATCGAATCCGCTCCAACTAAAGTGGGAGAGACAGACACCCGCCAGCCACCTTATGCAACTAGTGCATGTTAGTCGGTGGAACCGGTCTCACATAAGCGTACGTGTAAGGTTGGTCCGGGCCGCTTCATCCCACAATGCCGCTAAAGCAAGATAAGACTAGTAGCGGCAAGAAAGTTGACAAATCTACACCCACAATAAATTGTGTTCTACTCGCGCAAGAAGAACTACGCATAGACCTAGCTCATGATGCCACTGTTGGGGAATGTTGCAGAAAACAAAAATTTTCCTACTCGTTTCACCAAGATCATCTAGGAGTTCATCTAGCAACGAGTCATCTAATGCATCTACATACCTTTGTAGATTGCGCATGGAAGCGTTCAAAAGAACGGTGATGATGTAGTCGTACTTGACGTGATCCAAATCACCGATGACCAGCGCCGAACGGACGGCACCTCCGCGTTCAACACACGTACGGGACGGGAGACGTCTCCTCCTTCTTGATCCAGCAAGGGGGAAGGAGAGGTTGATGAAGATCCAGCAGCACGACGGCATGGTGGTGGATGCAGGGCGTCACATAAGCAGGGCTTCGCCAAGACTACGAGGGAGAGACGCAACGGGGAGAGAGGGAGGCGCCAGGGGCTGGTGTGAAATCCCTCCTCTCCCCCCCACTATATATAGGGGTGCCAGGGGGGTTGGTGCGCAGCCTAGGAGATCTGATCTCCTAGGTGCGGCGGCCAGGGGAGGGTTTCCCTCCCCCCCAAGGCACCTCGGGGTGCCTTCCACCACTTGGACTCCTCCTTGGTGGAAACCCTAGGCGCATGGGCCTAGTAGGGCTGGTGACCTTGGCCCATGTAGGCCAAGGCGCACCCCCTACAGCCCATGTGGCCCCCCGGGACAGGTGGCCCCGCCCGGTGGGCCCTCGGGACCCCTCCGGTGGTCCCGGTACAATACCGATAACCCCGAAACTTGTCCCGTTGCCCGAAACAGCACTTCCTATATATAATTCTTTACCTCCGGACCATTCCGGAACTCCTCGTGACGTCCGGGATCTCATCCGGGACCCCGAACAACATTCGGGTTACTGCATATACATATCTTCACAACCCTAGCGTCACCGAACCTTAAGTGTGTAGACCCTACGGGTTCGGGAGACAAGCAGACATGACCGAGACGACTCTCAGGTCAATAACCAACAGCGGGATCTGGATACCCATGTTGGCTCCCACATGCTCCACGACGATCTCATCGGATGAACCACGATGTCGAGGATTCAATCAACCCCGTATGCAATTCCCTTTGTCAATCGATATGTTACTTGCCCAAGATTCGATCGTCGGTATCCCAATACCTCGTTCAATCTCGTTACCGGCAAGTCACTTTACTCGTACCGTAATGCATGATCCCGTGACCAGACACTTGGTCACTTTGAGCTCATTATGATGATGCATTACCGAGTGGGCCCAGCGATACCTCTCCGTCATACGGAGTGACAAATCCCAGTCTCGGTCCATGTCAACCCAACAGACACTTTCGGAGATACCCGTAGTCTACCTTTATAGTCACCCAATTACGTTGTGATGTTTGGTATACCCAAAGCACTCCTACGGTATCCGGGAGTTACACGATCTCATGGTCTAAGGAAAAGATACTTTGACATTGGAAAACTCTAGCAAACGAACTATACGATCTTGTGCTATGTTTAGGTTTGGGTCTTGTCCATCACATCATTCTCCTAATGATGTGATCTCGTTATCAATGACATCCAATGTCCATAGTCAGGAAACCATGACTATCTGTTGATCAACGAGCTAGTCAACTAGAGGCTCACTAGGAACATGTTGGTGTCTGTTATTCACACATGTATTACGATTTCTGGATAACACAATTATAGCATGAATAAAGACAATTATCATGAACAAGGAAATATAATAATAATGCTTTTATTATTGCCTCTAGGGCATATTTCCAACAATGTCGGCCCGGGTTCTCTGTCATATGGATGCTAGTGACACTATCATATACGTGAGCCAAAAGGCGCAAACGGTCCCGGGCCATGGTAAGGCGACACCCGTGGGGATACCGTGCGTGAGGCCACAATGTGATATGAGGTGTTACCGACTAGATCGATGTGACTTGGAATCAGGGTCCTGACAGCATTGGCATCAGAGCCGGACTGCCTGTAGGTTCGTTGAGCCAAACTGGTCGATGTCGAGTCTAGAAATGCTTTATTTATATGTAGGGGAATTGATTGTGGGAGGGAACGTAAGGATCTTTTACTCCTTTACCTTATGCCCTCTGATCTGAGTCATTCTCTTCTCATTCAACGTGGGTTAAGGACTAGGCTCTCTTCTTCTATCAGGTTCACGTGTTACTAATCCGTAGTAGCTTATAGGATTGTTGTTACAAGCCTCAGTATAGTTTCTACTACTTTCAGTATGTTGTCAGTTGAATCAGAACCTTGATATGATGTTGTTGAGTGGTATTGCAAACTGTTGTGAATATCTCAAGTCCTTTTCTGAGCATTTACAGCTGTTATACTGTCCAATTTTCCCTAGAAATTCTAATGCCTTTGCATTGTGGTTGTGCTTTCAAATGGCCACTCGTGCTCAAAACCAAGTGGTTCGCTTGACCCGGTGCCTCGATGTGCCCAGTCATACTGCTATGTTAGTCCGGGTAATGGTCGAGACGGGTTACCGTTGGTATCCTGAATACACTGTCGAAGAGCAGTTCAGAGACTTCAACTAGAGCCAGTACCTCTATATTGTCAGGATATATCCCTCTTATCCTGGAGCCACTGAGCCCCTTCACTGTTCCTATGGACTCGGGGTTACTGTTGAGATGGCTGTGCAGGATGCTGCCTATTCCATGATGACCATCATGCGAGTCCGGACTGGCCTGCTTCGGAACACCGACTTCCGTTATATGCCAGCTTCACTTCCGGGAGCGCAAGGGTATCTCCAGGCTATCTATGCTGACCCCACACATGAGGAGTCACTACTCCGCACCACTGCCGAGATGCTCGAGGATAAGGACCGCGAAAATCGGGCCTTGCGTATGGAGCTTTTTAACTCTCGTGCTGATCACTGGGCCACTTTGACTCGGTTTGCACCGGCGGTACAGGCAGGATACATGGATCTGAGGGATCTGTACCCTGTACGATCTAGATTGCCAGATTGTATGGAGTGGCGCGATGTGAGAGGCATCACCCCTCCTCGTGGTCCCCGTCTGCCACCACCTGTGGGACCAAGGCCACATCCGAGTCCCTTTGGTCCGCAAGTTCCGCAGGACCGTCTGTTCCCAGATGATCATGTTCCACTTCCAGGTTTTGGTGGCAACTTCTATGAGGATTACTACGGAGCCGTCTGAGCTAGTAGTAGTCTCACTAGTATTGTAGTAGTTGTATTCTCCACAGTCCTGCGTGACCGTGGGATACGGCTTGGTGTGTATCACACTCCGAAGGTGTAGGAAAAATAATGTATAGGAGCTTGGAATGCCTTCGATGAGATGTAATGTCTTTCACCGTAGTTGTACTCTAGCCTGGGCTTGTACTAAACTATGTACGGTGTGTATGACCAATGGTATATATATGGCAGTTTCTATATTACCATGTCGTGCAATGAACATCTCTGCATTCCGTGTTATCCATTACATTCTGCACTTGCTTGCTAAGTTTGTGCCATCCTTATCTAAACTGTTGTCTTGTTTTCTCCTAGGATGGTCAACACCCGCAGCAACCCCGCTGCCCCGGAGCAGGGGGAAGCCAGTGCAGCTAGGGGTGAAAGTCTGCCTCACCCGCCTTCTCTGGCCGAAGTGATGCTGGAGGCGGAAGGAAACAAGCGTGAGACTAACCGCTTACTAGAGCGGATTGAGCAGAACACTGCACGCCATCAGCGAAATGACTTGGTGTCAATCAATGACTTCATCAAGTTGTACCCACCAAAGTTTAATCATTCCGTCGAGCCCCTCTACGCGGATGACTGGCTTCGCAGCATCACCCACAAGCTACGTTCTGCCAACGTAGCCGAAGCTGATAAGGTTACTTATGCTGCCTATCACCTCGAAGGCCCTGCTAGCCCTTCGTGGGAAAATTTTGAAGCTATGCGCCCGGTCGGCCAAATCACTACTTGGGCTGAATTCAGTGAGGCTTTCCGTGAGCATCACATTCCGGAAGGTTTCATGGATCGCAAGAGGGAAGAGTTCTGCAATTTCACCCAAGGAAGACTGACTGTGGATGCATATAGCCGTGAATTTGGGAATCTGGCATGATATGCTCCTGAAGAAGTATCTACCGATGCTAAGAAGCAGGGAAGGTTCCGCAAGGGACTTAGCCCTGAGCTTCGCTGCGATCTTCATCTGCACGAGTGCACCTCCTTTCAGAAGTTGGTCAACAAAGCCATCAGTGCTGAGACATGCCAGTCCAATTATGACGCTTCACGCAAGCACTCTCGTGATTTTGGCTCTTCATCCGGCTCTGGATCTCAGAAGCGCCGGGTGTGGATTCCAAGCACGACACTGCCACTCAGGTTCATTCCGAGGCCATCCTTTGAGGCGCCTCGTCCCAACCAGCAGTTTGCACCGCCCAAGCCCTATGGTGGCCCCGTTGCTAATGCTGCTCCACGCCCCAATGTTGTGACATGTTTCAAGTGTGGAGAGCCGGGTCACTATAGTCGAGAGTGTCCTTAGAACAACAACCCCAATCAATCTGGAAAGTCCGTTGGCCATGGTAAGCCAGTGGGAAAGGCATTCTACGCCAAGCCGGTCAGCACTGCACGTGGCCATGACAACTATGTTTCAGCCGAGGAGGCTCATGAGGATCCTAATGTCGTCCTTGGTACGCTCCTTGTTAATTGCCATCAGGCATCTGTTCTTTTCGATACTGGAGCATCTCATTCATTCATATCCGAGAACTATGCTCGATTGCATAACACGACATTCTGTGACATGCCCACTTCCATGGTAATCCAAACTCCGGGTTCCAAATGGCAAACTTCTAGAGTAAGCCATGGGAATGAAATTCTTGTCGATAGACTTGTCTTCCTTGCATCCTTAATAGCTCTCAAGTCCTCGGACATAAACATCATCTTGGGTATGGACTGGATGTCAGCTCATTATGCTAAGATTGATTGTGCCACTACAACCGTTCAACTTACTCACCCATCCGGCAAGACAGTCAATGTCTTAACTTGAGTGGCCAAGCGCCAGCTTTATTCCCTAAATTCCAACCCCCTTTCCAGACCTTGAGGATATTCCGGTAGTTCGAGACTTTACGGATGTCTTTCCAGAAGAACTGCCAGGTGTTCCACCTGACAGGGATGTCAAGTTCGTGATAGACCTTGTTCCAGGAACCATTCCAATTTCTAGAAGACCCTATAAGATGGCACCCTTAGAACTAGCTGAGCTTAAGAACCAAGTCGATGAATCCTTGAAAAAGGGTTTCATCCATCCTAGTTCCTCTCCTTGGGCTTGCCTCGATCTCTTCGTCAAGAAGAAGGATGGAACGGATCGGATGGTTGTAGATTACCGACCTGTCAACTTGGTCACTGTCAAGAACAAGTATCCGCTTCCTAGGATCAACGATCTGTATGACCAGCTCCGTGGATCCTCAGTCTTTTCCAAGATGGATTTGAGGTTGGGCTACCATCAAATCAAAATCAGAAACGGGGACATTCCCAAAACGGCCTTTGTTACTCGTTATGGCCAATACGAGTACACTGTTATGTCCTTCGGTTTAACCAATGCCCCAGCCACCTTCTCTCGGTTAATGAACTCGGTCTTCATGGAGTATTTGGATAAATTCGTCATAGTATACTTTGATGACATACTCATCTACTCCAATAATGAAGAGGAACATGCCGAACATCTAAGGCTGGTATTGACGAAACTTCGAGAGCATCGCCTTTATGCCAAATTCTCCAAGTGCTAATTTTGGTTGCTAGAAGTGACCTATCTAGGCCATGTAATCTCTGGTAAGGGTATTGCTGTCAATCCCGAACGAGTTCAAGCCGTCCTTGATTGGACTCCACCAGAGACGGTCAAGCAAGTTCGGAGCTTCCTTGGCTTAGCAAGCTATTGCCGCCACTTCGTCGAGAATTTCTGCAAGGTTGCTAAACCGTTAACTGAACTCCTCAAGAAAGATAAAAGGTTCGAGTGGACCCCACAGTGCGAGTTCAGCTTTCAGGAACTGAAAAGACGCCTGACATCTTCTCCCGTACTGGTACCACCAGATTTCTCCAAGGACTTTATTATCTATTGCGGCGCCTCGCGACAAGGACTAGGTTGCATACTCATGCAAGGTCTTCAGGTAATTGGCTATGCTTCACGGCAATTACACCCACATGAGGAAAATTATCCCACTCATGATTTAGAGCTTGCAGCTGTAGTCCATGCACTTAAAACCTGGCGACATTACCTCCTCGATAATCGTTGCGAGATCTTCACCGATCACCAAAGTTTGAAATATATCTTCACCCAACCGGATTTGAATCTCAGGCAAAGACGTTGGGTCGAGTTGATCTCGGATTACGACTTAGGAATAACTTACACCTCGGGCAAAGCCAATGTCATGGCTGATGCGCTAAGTCGTAAATCTTATTGTAACAACCTGATGTTACAACAAAGTGAACCACTTCTCCACGAGGAATTTCGTAAGCTCAATCTTCACATTGTTCCTCGAGGATTTCTATCCACCCTGGTGGCAAAGCCTAACCTTTTGGATCAGATCATAACCACCCAGCGGTATGATAAGGGCATATCCCGGATTAAGGAAAACATTGCTAGCGGAGTTGCTAAATGTTTTTCCATGGATGAATGAGGTGTTGTCTTCTTCGAGAACCGCTTGGTGGTTCCCAAGAAACAACATTTACGCCAGTTGATTCTTAAGGAAGCTCATGACTCCCCCCTCACCATTCATCCCGGTAGTAAAATGTATCAAGACCTACGCCAGAGGTTTTGGTGGACTAGGATGAAGAGAGAAATCGCTCAATATATTGCTAATTGCGACGTTTGTCGTCGTGTTAAAGCAGAGCATCAACTGCCCCCTGGCACCCTTCAACCTTTGGCTATTCCTGAGTGGAAATGGGATAAAATCAGTATGGATTTCATTACTAGGTTTCCCAGGACCAAGACAGGGAATAATGCCATCTTCGTCGTGATCGACCGTCTTTCCAAAGTAGCCCATTTCCTACCTGTTCGCGAGAGTATCACTGCTAGCCAGCTAGCTGATTTATACATCTCCCGAATAGTGTCTCTTCATGGTGTTCCATTAGAAATTAACTCAGACCGTGGGAGTCTCTTCACCTCTCAATTTTGGGAAAGTTTCCAAAATGCTACGGGAACTCGTCTCTCTTTTAGCACCGCCTTCCATCCTCAATCAAGTGGTCAAGTAGAGCGAGTCAATCAAATTCTGGAAGATATGCTCCGAGCTTCTGTCATCTCATTCGGAATGGGTTGGGAGAAATGCCTTCCATTCGCGGAGTTTGCTTATAACAATAGTTATCAAGCTAGCTTGGGCAAAGCTCCTTTCGAAGTTCTCTATGGATGAAAATGTCGAACTCCTCTTAACTGGTCAGAAACCGGGGAAATACAACTCTTTGGCTCGGATATGATTCAGGAAGCAGAAGAGCAGGTTCGCGTTATTCGTGAGAAACTGAAAATAGCCCAATCTCGTCAAAAGAGCCAATATGATCGTAAACATAAGCTCATGACTTATGAAGTCAGCGAGAAGGCTTACCTTCGGGTTACTCCGTTAAAGGGAACCCATCGTTTCGGTATCAAAGGCAAATTGGCTCCTCGTTACATCGGACCCTTTCGCATTCTTTCCAAACGAGGAGAAGTTGCCTACCAATTGGAACTACCTTCGCATCTTTCCAGAGTTCACGATGTCTTCCACGTATCTCAACTCAGACGTTGCTTCGCGGATCCTATCCATGGATTGGACCACGAAACGCTTGATCTACAAGATAACCTCTCATATCGGGAATATCCCGTTCGTATCCTTGATGAAGCCGAGCGTACCACTCGACGCCATAATATCAAGTTTCTCAAGGTTCAATGGTCACACCATTCCGAGAAAGAGGCCACTTGGGAAAGGGAGGATCGTCTTCGACTCGAGTACCCCACCTTCTTCCCGGAGGATCCTAAATCTCGGGACGAGATTCTTTTGAGTGGGGGTGAGTTGTCACACCCTAGCTAGTTCAAGCATTAGAGTGTGCATCATGTTTAAATTTCTCTTAAATTTGAAATGGGGATGACAGAACCCCCAGCACCCCCCTGGAACAACTAGGGTTTACTAAAAACTTTTTCAATGAACCTGAAATGCCCTTCTAAAAAGCCCACCCTTTTTGTTTTGGGTTAAAACCTTTGACAAAAATGGTGCACATTTTTCTAGGACATCTTAAGGTCATTGGATTAATTCTTATAGTATTTGCATTTGGGAATTTAAAAGCTATAAATATTTTAAATGCTCAAATAATCATAAACTAAAATGTTTGCTGTTGGATATATTCTAAGCAGTGGCCATGATTAATTTTATGATTTTTGGAAATGCCCAGGCATTTTTAATAAAGCCCTGAAGTTACAGAAATAATAGAATAAATAAAAAACAGAAAAAGGAGAGAGAGAACAGCGACTTACCTGGCACAGCCCACTTGGCCCACCGGCTCGGCCCAGTCCACTGGCTCCTGCCAGTCGTCCTCCTCCACTCGCCAGGAGAACGAGAAGCGCGTGGCCGGCGCCCGCGGCCACACGCCGGCCACCTCCTGCTTCCGCCGACGCCCCGGACGCGCCTACGATTGCCACGCACTGCCCCACGTCCCCCTCTCCTTCTCCCTACTCTCCCCATGGCCCTCTCCCCCTATCTGGCTCTCTCCCCATTCCCTGTCGAGCGCAGCCGTCGCCGCCGACAAGCTCCACCGCAGCCACCGCCGTCCACTCGTTGCCCGGCCATGCCAAGAAGCTCCGCCATCGTCCGCTGCTTCGCCTCGACCCATCCCCGAGCGCTTGCTCGCCCCGGAGACGCTGCACCGAGCTCGTCTTCAACCTCAGTCGCTGGAGATCCCCCTCGCCGCCCCACTCGCTCCAGCTCTTCCCCGAGCTCGCCGTTCGCTCCCCTGCAACCACAGTGAGCTACTGACCCGTTTCCCCCTCTCCCCGCGCTCGTCCGCGTCCTCTAACCACCATGGCCATCGGAGCCGAAGCTCGCCGCCGCCACCGCACGTCGCCGTCGTGGCCACAGCCACATTGGGTCGCAACCGAGCACGCCTTCATCTTCAACACACTTGCAGGAGCCCGTAGCACCCCCGCACGCCCCTCGCCGTGCCTGCTAGCGACTAGTTCAACCTCGCCCGAACTCCGGCCGCCGCAGACGTGCTCGCCGCCGTCGTCTCCGGCCACCCCAGCTCCACCTACTGCCACCACTCGACGCGGCTCACTCCCCGCATCACGTAGATGGTCTCCACCATCCTTTTGGTCGCCGGAGTGCAAAACCCGAGCCTCTCCGCCGCGTCTGGCCTCACCGGTGGCTAAACGCCGGCGAGTTTGACCACTCTTGACCGTGGACTAACGCGTGGGCCCAAGTTGAC
Source organism: Triticum urartu (assembly GCF_003073215.2). NCBI lineage: Eukaryota > Viridiplantae > Streptophyta > Magnoliopsida > Poales > Poaceae > Triticum > Triticum urartu. Next base: position 230,180,115 of record NC_053025.1, on the reverse strand, counting down.
TTCCCCCCTGAGCCTATGATAGGTGGGGCCGGCCTGCTAATTAGTTTAGGATTAGTGTTATCTAATTTTAATTCGTTTAGTCACTGACATGTGGGCCCAGGCCCCCACTGACAGTTTATTAGTACTAATTTAATCCTGTTAATTAGCAGAGACACTAACAGACAGGGCCCACCAGTCAGGTTTGACCTGGCCGACCCAGTTGACCCGCTGACATCACACCTATGTCATGCTGACGCATTAATTCAATTACTGGAATTATTCTTATATAGGAAATTCCAGAAAATAGCCAAAACTTCTAAAAATCATAGAAAATCAACCATAGCTCCAAATCAAACAAGTTATATATGAAAAATGATCATAAAAATTCAATCTATCCATCTGTAATGGTTTCATGCATGACAAAACAAGTTAACCTCGCTGTTTAAGCAGAATAAGATAATGCACTAATAAGGCCATGTTAAATGAGATAACATTTGAATCTTTGATTCAAATGAGATCATTCCTTTCTATTTTAGCTTGCATTAGGCCAAGATGCTTTCATTTTGCCATGTCATAGCATGCATCATATTGTATCATATTGTCATGTGTTGATCATGTTCGGTGTGTCTTTCGTGGTAGGTTCTGCCTCCGAGGATAACCCCGAGTATCCGTCTGAAGGGCAGTACCCTACTACCACTACAACAGGCAAGCAACCCATTGATCATTCCGATACAAACCCATGTTCTCGCTTCTGCTCTTGTTTACTGCATTAAGACAACACGATTCAAATAGCTGTGTGCTACGGTAGTTGAACCCTTATCCTCTGCATGACCTGTCATTGCCACAGTAACTAGATGAAACCCACTAGCATGTGTAGGAGTTGGTTGAGCCATGTTTGTGTTTCCTACCTTGCTATGCCTGCTATGCTTAGAGTTGTGTCAGGTCAGGTTCATCTGGGTGATGGGCTAGAGTGAAATGATTATGTCGGTAATGTGAGGGATGTGTTGAACATGTTTTGGTAAAGGTATGAATGAGAGGCCATGTAGGAGTACATGGTGGGTTGTTTCATTGAGGCCGTCCATAAGAACTGAGATCTGTATGTGTGATTGTAAGAATCAGCTACTACCATGCATTGGGATCCTTAATTGACCCTCTCGGCTTCTTAATCACCCTAGTACTCTGTCCAGGAGCTGCAATTAGTTTCTGGTGTTTGTAGGTTATGTGTTGGCGGCCGTGCGTAGCGCTGATCCTAGGGGTCGGCTATGTTGCGGTAGATACACCGTGGCACGGTGTACCAAGTCACCCGTTTGGTGTCTCGGGAACCCTGTTCACATCGTTCGGGGCCGTATGTGGAAACCTCGGCCGGACTCCCTGCGGATGGAACCTGAATAGGCGATAAACCTGGACTAGAGGCTTGAGTGTTTAGGTAGGTCGTGGCCGACACCCTCGTTGGGCTTCCGCTTGACGGTTGCCGAGTACATGTACTGTAAACGGCGGTAAGTGGTGAAAGCGTGTATGAAGGAGTACACCCATGCAGGGTATAAAACTATTCGAATAGCCGCGTCTGCGGTAAAGGACTATTTGGTTACCTATACAGTTCATAGACAAGCTAATGGATACTACTAAAAGACTCAAGATAAGTGTGAGTACCGAGGATGGCCCTCTCATAGGATGACGAGCGAGGATCCCCGGTGGAGTACTGTGTTGGTGATCAGTGGACTCGCGTTTGAAAACTATTTTACTAGTGGAGTTCCGTAGGATAGCTTAGCCAAGAGTCAAAGCTGGCTTGCTGCAATAACCCCACCACCTTCTTGAGAATGAGCATGTATAGTAGGTTCTGATGTAAGGCTAGCTGAGTACCTTTGTACTCATGTTTGCTTAACTACTATTTTCAGACGACAACACCGCCCCCTCCGATGGGTTTTATGTAGACCTCGATGTCGACGAGTGACAAGCCACCCAGGTGGTGATCCTGTCCATGGAGGGCCCTATGTAGATAGACAGGCTTTGAGAAGCCTTCTTGCTTTCTAGTGTCTGTACTCAAACTATTTGCTTCCGCATCTGCTTGTATGCTTGTATGACTTGAGTGTCGGGTCATGTGACCCCTATATGTATGAACATGTTATGTATGGCTCTCTGGAGCTTTTAAATAAATTACTTGAGTTGTAGAGTTTTGTTGTGATGCCATGTTGTATGTACTCATATCGGGCATATTGTGTGTATGATTGAAATGCTTGGTATGGGTGGATCCGACAATCTAGTTGTTTATCCTTGGCAGCCTTTCTTATGGGGAAATGTAGTCTAGTGTTCCTCGAGCCATAGTAGTCCGCTACAGCCCGGTTCACCGGAGTCCTGCTAGCCCAGCACTACTGCTTAGGACACTTGACTGGCCGGCATGTGTTTCACTTCGTTCCTATGTCTGTCCCTTCGGGGAAATGTCACGCGGTGACATCCGGAGTCCTCCCTAGCCTGCTACAGCCCGGGTTCCCCAGAGTCCTGTTAGCCCAGTGCTACAGCCCGGATTCACTCGCTGATGTCCGACATGCTCGATGTGATTCATGTATGCCTGTCTCCATAGGTCTGCGCCGCTTTGGGTTCACGACTAGCCATGTCGGCCCGGGTTCTCTGTCATATGGATGCTAGCGACACTATCATATACGTGAGCCAAAAGGCGCAAACGGTCCCGGGCCATGGTAAGGCAACACCCGTGGGGATACCTTGCGTGAGGTCGCAATGTGATATGAGGTGTTACCGGCTAGATTGATGTGACTTGGAATCGGGGTCCTGACAGAGATTCGGCCCGACTGCTCAGCAGTCGGCCTGAATATCGGGGACTACAACCCGCGGGTGCGCCAGCACGCCCCCGCAGAGAAAGAAGAAGACTCACCCCAGTTGTCCGACAAGTCGGCGGTCCGCTTGGCCAGCTCCTCAACATTGTAGTTGAAGGAGGTCACGCGAAGATTAGAGTGTTGGTACTTGGAACTCACCGATTAGAGTTCCGAGCCGCCTGCTCAGCAGCCGGCCCGAAACTCGGGGACTACACCCAGTGGGTGCGCTTGCGCGCCCCCACAAAGGAAAACAAGGAAGCAAAGCAAAAAGGAAGGATGCGTACCCGGATGGCCGCTCGTGATGCCAGATATGCCTTGGTGCACTCCTTGATGGCGTCACCCTCGGCCCGGAGCTTGGCTTGGATGTCCATGAGTGCCCGGTTCAACGGGCCCGTCCCGCCTCCCCACACCCACCCGTTGGGCGCGGCGCTCGACACCTCGGTGTCCGGGATCGTGGACCTCGCAGCACCGGTCTCCAGAGGACGCGGCGCTGAGGCCGCCTTCACGAGACGGCAGCGCATCGGTGTACTAACCTCGAAGGCCAGACCCGTCGCCGCCGCGCCTCCGGTTGGCGGCACTGGCGGGTCCGCCGGTTGCCCGCCTGGCGCGCCTCCGAAGGATGGCGGTGGCGGCACAACGACTTCCGGCGTGGGGGTGACGTCGTCGTCCCTTTCCATGACCGGGCTCTCGTCGCCGACTTCCCTAGTCTGCGCCGTGAACTCCGTTGGCGGTGGCACGGAGTTCAAGGGGACGACAAACACCGCCGACTGGCGGTGTGCGGCTTCCTCTACGCGCTTCTTGTCTGCATCGGTGGCCTCGGCCTCTGCCAGCTTCTTCAAGGCGGTGGCCTCCGCCTTGTCGGCTTCCGCCTTCTTCAAGCGGGCGGCTTCCCGCTCCTTACGCCCCTCCCGCGCGTTCCGCTCCGTTGCCTCTCGGAGGTCAGCGGCGGGATCAATCCTCCGGGTGGTGGAGGAGGTCTCCGCCGACTTTACGACGGAGCTGGCGGCCGACTTCTCAAGAGAGAGCGGGGCCCTAAAGTCGGGAAAATAAAGTAAAGGGATTTCAGACAGACTCAATAAAGGAATGTGAAGGTATGAAGGGAGGTAGTACTTACGCCGAAATCCGCTGCGGTGTCTTCACCACCTTGCGGAAGCGGTTGGCCTTTGCGGTCGCTTCGTCCCGCTTGGTCGCCGCAGCTGAGCCCTTGGGCTTCTTCGGTCGGCTGCCGAACAGGCTCGTCCCGGCCCTGCGCTTCTTGCCGCCGCCTTGAGCGTCCGGTGGGGCTGACGAGCCCGTGCACGGCTTGCCGGCTCCTGGCTGGTGGCGTGGGGCAACCTCCTCGTCATCATCAGGCCAGTCCTTGAGACTGGCCCCAAGTCTCGGGCCACCTAACGCGCCGCCTCCTCTGTTGGCGTCGTCCTCCAGGGCCGCCGCCCCCAAGTCGGGGTCGTCCACATCGCTCTCCGCTCGGTCGGGGAGGAACTCGCGGTCCGGCCCCACGGTGCCGGCTGCTGGCTCGAGGAGGGGGTTCTGACCAAAGCCGACTGGTCAGAACGAGCAAGACGGACTCGGCAGTTAAGATGTCAGGAGAATCGAAGAAAAAGAGAGAAGGAAAACGACTCACCAGAGGCGGAGGGGCATCACTTGAATACGGCTCCTTGCCGAACTGCCACTCTTCGTTGAGGTCGCAGCTCGCAAGATAGTTCACCATGTAGGCTACCTCCTCGTGAGGCATCTCCTTGGTGCACATTCGGCTCGGGTCTTGGTCCCCGCCCATCTGGCAGATCATGTGGGGGCGACTTTGGAGGGGCAGCACTCAGCGCGCCACGAAGTCGGCCAGCAAGTCCGGCCCGGTCAGGCCCTCCAACTGCGCCAGCGTCTGGGCCCGGTCAGGCTCCTGCAGGCGTCAGCGTCTGGGCCCGGTGTGACCAGTTGGGCTGTCTCCCAGCCGGCGGGCCGGCTACGTAGGCCGGAAGGTTGACCCAATCACCCTCTGCGGAGACGTTCTTCACGTAGAAGTACGACCGCTGCCACATCTTCACCGACTTGATCAGCCTGATGGAGGGAAATGGGTTGTCGGCCCCCGACCTCTGCACGGCGATGAACGCGCCGCACTGAGCCGGCACGCCCGCGGATTGGTTGCCGGGCTTGGAGAAGAAGAACTCCCCCCAGAGCTCGATGGTGGGGAGAACGCCGATGAAGCCTTCGCACAGGGTGACGAAGGCAGACAGTAGCACCACCGTGTCGGGGGTGAGGTGGTGCGGCTGGAGTCCGTAGAACTCGAGGAAGGATCTGAAGAAGTTGCTCGCCGGCAGGCCCAGGCCGCGCAGGCAGTGCGAGCGGACGACGACCCGCTCGCCCTCCTGCGGCACCGGCGAATTTCTCCCCTCTGTGCGAGGTGGACCCTCACAAGGTCCTCGTCGGGCAATCGACGCGTCTTGCGGAGGAAGTCGATGTGATCCTCGTGGACCTCCGAACCATCCTAGGTACCGGAGTGCGCCGTCAGGGGCGTGACGGCGGAGAAAGAGCTCATCGTGAGCGGACCGCCGCAACGTTCGACGAGGCTCAAGGTGCAGAGAGAGAGAAAAGAAGGAGAGGAAGCGGTGGGGAGGCGGGACGCGCATGCTCCGCCGTTTCCCCTCCTCCCCCTACTTATAGCCCAGTGGGCTGCGACGCCGAGGGGGTGGTTGTGGGATTTACTGCGACCACTACCCCACGCCCCCACGTTTATCGCGCAAAGTTACTACGCGCAGTAACTCCGTGGGAACCTCAACCGTCCCCCACGGCCGCAGCGGATCCGCTCGTGTGCCGAGGCATGGTAGTGGCGGGCCCCGCCTACGAACATGTCCCATCTCGCGGACGAGTAGGCAGGCTGGACCGGCCACTAGTTGCCACGTGGTGGGCACGAAGTGGGTGGTGGCCAGGAAGCTTAGCTTGTACGCCACTGAGTTCCCGCCAGGGGATTCGAAAGTATTTTTTGGGCGAGTCAAAGTCGGGCGACTCCGACTCCTACCAGTCGGCCCGGCAGAGTCAAGCGGAGTCCCCACCTCAAGTACTTGGAGAATGAAGCTACTGAGGCTCCTCGGCTGGATGTCCACGGCGCCTCATCAGTTTCGGGGACTACTATCAGAGTAATGGGCCGCGGGTAGGCTAACACGAGGCCCATAACCTTTCAAGACATCGGGGCTGATAGCGCCCCTCAAGACAACAGACGGAGAGCCAACTTCAGGAGTGCGGCTGGAGGAAAAGCCGATAGCCCATATGCGTCCGAGTCATAGAGAAGAGATCAAGACCAGCCGACTCCAACTGGCGGCTTCTAGAGAAGCCGGCCACGGGGAGTTGGCCCACAACACCAGCAAAGCCCATGCCTTCATCAAGGGGAATGGGACAGGGAGTGGCGACAGTAAAGCCCACTCCCTCCCCTTTTCCAGGGGATGGCCAGGGCATAGTGCATTGTACCAGCGGAGATCTCCGTCTGGCACAACACTGTTGCCATGCCATCCCTGACGTCAGCAATAGTGGGTGGAGTCCTGTACCCACGACGTCCTGACGGTACGATCCACGGAAGACGGGCCCTACCAGTCAGTGAGAGTCCGGAAGACGGCAAGGGCGCCACCAGTCGGGCCCGTAGGGAGCCGGCCTGTGGAAGTCGGCCTGCCCCTCCCATGGGTCCCACGCGCCATTAACCAGACGAGACGGGGAGTGGCTACAGTAATCGCCTGCCAGGCGGGAGGACTGTAGCCACGACCCCATGACCAAGCCTGCGTCATTAGAAGCGTGGCTACAGTAATCAGCAGCCGGCAGGACCCGCCAGCGGCGGGTGTGGCCTGTGGGCTCCGTACCAGACCAGTCGGCTGGGCCCACCAATCGGTGGGCCCCAGTAGTTGGCAAGAGGGCCCGCGGGTGAAGAGATTGACAGCTGGGCCCTGCGTCCATACAGTTTACCGTTGTACCCCTGGGGGGTAGGCTTATATAAACCCCCAGGACACCCATACAAAGGGTTCCGATTCATTAGAACTAGACCAGACCTTAGAGAAAGGAGAGAGCTAGCCCTGCCTTCTCCTATCAACAGATACAACTCGAGGAGCGCCTTTGTACTTACCTTGCCTTAGTGATCATGCAGAGACCCCGCAGAGCAGGACTAGGGGTGTTATCTCCTAGGAGAGCCCTGAACCTGGGTAAAGTACGCCTGCGTTCGTGTCTACGCCTCATCCTGTTTCCAGGCACCGGCGACATTCTACTCGCCCCCACCACGATGAGCCATGCATTGGCATATGTCGCACCCAACCCCCGACACTCCTCGAGCTCCCTGCTGCAGATCCATAGGAGAAGAAGGCCAAAGTCTAGGACGTTAAGCGCAAAGGAGTGGCCGTACTCACGGCAGAACCGGACACCAAGCGCGGCCAAGATCTTCCCGAGACCTCCAAGGGCAGTCGTACGTTCTGAGCCTTCCACAACGTGCGCATGCACAACACCAATGACTATCAAGAGCTCAGGGCCATTCGAGACGGACGCTTTGGTCAACGCCCCGAGCGCAACAACCGGGGCTACGGCTAAGGAGGTGGATGACGTTGGGACGACCAGGACCCTCGCTAGGAGTGGCGCGACCAGCCTCGCGAGGATCGTTGGCAGGACCAGCCTCGTGCGGGCGCCTAGAGGGACCAGCCTCACGAGGACCATCCTCAGGGCAACCTTGGTCTCCCTCTGCTGCCGCCTCCAAGAAGGAACGACATCCAGCAACAGGATGAAGTGGCTGGGGGCTTCCAGGAGCCGCGCGCCATCGCCCGCATCTTGGGTGGCGCTTAGGCCCCAACTTCCCAGCGTATGTTCAAGCAGTTCTCTCGCGAGGTGAATGCAACCCTCCCCAAGCTCGAGGCCACGCACCCGCTCAGGTGGTCTAAGTACTCCATCACCTTTAGCTCGTCAGACCAGCTCAAATGTGCGGCAACCGCTGGCGTCCTCCCGATGCTTTGTTCACCCGTCATCAGCAATGTCCAAGTCACCAAGACCCTCACCGATGGCGGCACAGGGCTCAATGTTCTATCCATCGAGACGTTCAACAACCTTCATGTGCCATACGATCAGCTCCAGCCCACCAAGCCTTTCTCAGGAGTGACAGACGGCTCCACCACCCCGATAGGGCAAGTTCGCCTCCTTGTCATCTTCGGTCAGTGCGACAACTACCACACCGAGTTTGTCGACTTCGATGTCGCCCACATCCGCCTGTCGTACAATGCCATCCTCGAGTACCCAAAACTGGCCAAATTCATGGCAGTCACCCACCATGGCTACAACATCCTCAAGATGCCGGGAAGCGGCGGAATTATCACAGACCCTTGCGAAGAAAGAGAACCGGTGTACTCCCTCGAGCGTGCCTTCCAAGCTGCATCAATTGAAGAACCTGACAGCACGGGTGCGCAATAACGTCCTGCGGCTAACCCCAAGAAGAAGAAGCAGCTACTACGCACTGGGCCTCAAGGGAGTGGCACCTCCAGCGGCGCCACTTCAGGATCTGCGCCAGCGCATGGGGCACCTCCCTCCCTCGCTTAGGGAGGCGCGCCCGACACCCTCCTCGGGCAGGGCTCGAGAGCTCTCTTCTGGAGGGCCTCAGACTTGGCCAACATCATGAGGGAGGCGCTCAGGCACCACGTGGAGGCATGCTTCGCGGCATGTTTCCCTCAGGAGAACACCGGGCGAGGAGTGCCCGACGCTCAGGAGTTCATCACCAAGGCATCTCAGGAGCTTCAGGAAGCAAGAGCAATACACGGCGACTGCCGCCCACCTGGCGCTGCTCCCCACCCAGGTGAGGGTGGTGAGCTGCGCGTCTGCATCGATATCCCAGGGCTCAACAGGGCCGCATCTCGGGAGGACTTCTGGCCTTCGCGTGCTGGACGGTGTGAGGGTCCATCTCATAGCTATGTTCGCATGCCGTTCGGCTTGCCGAGCGTAGCAGCCGCCTTCTAGCGCAACCTGGGGAGCACCCTAGCGGGTCAGGAGGCCAGACATCATGCAGTCCTGGCAGAGATGGAGACGGTCCTCAGGAGGCCACTCGAGCCTCCAGAGCCTCCTGAGGCTCAGGGTCTCAATGGCTCGTGAGGAGCAGCTTCTTCAGCGCGTGTCTTCGGCTGCCCCAACACTCCTTCGGCAACCAAACCAGGTGACATTTTTCCAAGTTCATTCAGCTGGGAGCGCCCCCTAGGCTGCATCATCCCCAGGTCATGTGGGTCCGTCCCTGCGCCATGTATCCGCTTGCATCTTTAGTTCACCCTGCTTGGGGCGCCCATCGGGTTGCATTATCCCCAGGCCGCTCGGGTCTGACCCAGTGGCCTGTATTATTCTCGCATTTACCTAAGCTAGTTGCTTTTCATGCGTAACCTATCTATGGATATCACTTGCTTGATTTTCACCCACCATGGGAGCCGCGCACCGATCGTCTTTCTTCAAGATCCTTCGCATAAGAAGGCTAGGCATGGCGTCTATGCTCGGGCCCGTCCCTGCAGCATCAATAAATCCAATGGCTGAGCTCTGTCTGGCGGGCCGGCCCCGTTCACGTCACCTCCTGGGGTCGTTGGCGCATGGCCTTCTCGTGCGATATCCTCAGGAAATTCATTCGGTGCAGGCTGTCTAACCATCTCACAGGAACGCCAAAGCCACCAGGAACCAGGACCAGGCGCAACCCGCCTTGAGGTAGGGCCTCGTGAGTCCCGCGCTGGCTCACAAGTGCCCACACACCTCGTCTAGCCCAGCCGTGCAAGCCACGTGTCAGGGCGGGGCTGTACATGCCCCGGGGGCTCTCCGCAGTAGGGAGTCCCCTCCCATGTGCTAGTGGAAGCACCATGCTCCATGCCGACAGTCGACACTTCCGAGGAGCGGCTATGCCCGTGCAAGTATGGAAGCGCTATGCTCCGCGCTGGTGATAAACAACTGAGGGCTGCCTCACGGCCATATCAACCTCAGGGAGCCTCCAGGCTCGGTGCCTGGACTCATTGCAACACCTCCCCTCGGGAGAGTCGCGCGAGGGGGCTGGGCACAGGGGTTGTGCTCGGGTCACGCCCAAGCATATGCCACCCTACCACGTCCCTCGGAGCTTAGGTATGAAGGTCGTTTGAACGTCAAGGGGGACTCCTGAGCATCACGACTCATGAGCCTATCTCACCATGTAGCCCCTCACTCCTTGGTCCGTCCTGGTGATCCGGACGGCCCAATGGCTGCTGAGGTATGCACGGGGTTGGGCCCTGCTGACATAGAACGTAAAGAAAATAGAAAGGAAATCATAGAATTTCAAAGCAAATATTACAGGACATATTGTTCCCCCGAAATCAAACGCGGGTTTAACGCATCCACGAGGCATGGTGCATATTGCAGAAACTAAAATAGGAAAGGAGCCACCAGCAAGTTGTCTCGTTGTCCCTGGACGCCGCTGTCGCCTGCAAGGGATGCTTCTTCTCCAAGGGCGTTGCCTTCACCTGCACCACCAGCCGGAGTTGCAGGATCAGTAGCACCGCTGGTCGGGGGCGCGGGTGTGAAGGCGCGGAAAATCTTCAGCAGGGCCTCCACCTGACCATTCACAGCTGCAGCAGTGGCCTTGTAATGCTCGTCTTTCACAGGCTCCAGCAGCTCATCAAGGCGGGCGGCAGGATCGCGAAGGTGGAGGTGGCTGAATACGCGCGTCAGCGCGGCTGAGGAGAGAACATGGGCTTCTTCCTCTGCCATGGGGCCGATGCCGCTCACAACATCCTCCAGTGCACCAACCAGATAAGGAACCAGCTGGTTGGGGCCCTCATCATCGGCAACCAACGGATCCTCCAAGCCCTTCTCATAGAGCGACTTCAGTGCCGTCCGAGCCTTCTCTTCAAGGAGCTTGAAGGTCGCACGGTCCTCAGCTAGGACCTTTTCCTTGGCGTCAAGCTCAGCCTACTCCACCTCCAGCTTCTGCTCCAACTCCTCCAACCGGCCGCGCTCATTGGCCAGTGCCTTCACCAACTGCTCCAGTTTGGCGTCGTGATCCTTGATGGCGTCCTCCCGGGCTTTCATCTTCTCCTCCTCCGCCTTGCAGCCACGGGTTTCTTTCGCGCACTCCCTCCGCACGGTCTCCAGCTCAGCTGCCAGCAACCGGCAGCGGTCCAGGGCGGCCTCGGCATCCTTCAACGCCACATCATGGGCGACCACAGCATGGGTGATGGCCCTCATGTCCTTCTCGGAGTCAGCAGCAGCTTGGCTCAGTGTCGCCCGGACGGACGCGCCAGAGTGCAGCCAGCCAGAGACCAGCTCCAGGCGTCCGTCCACTAGGCAACGGTCGGTGCCCTGAAGATCTTCTCGCAGCAGGGCCATCGCAAAAAGAGCCCGCTCCAGGACATCAGGAGAGACGGAAGAAACCGAGGACAGCAATGCGGCAGGAGGAGGAGGCGTCGTCATCACCATGGCCTGAGAGGCGAGAGGCTCCTGAGGCTCGGGGACCCCCGCGCCCGAGTCGGACACTGGCACCTCCAGAGCCAGGGGGCCACGGGGGCTGACTCCTCCCGAGGATGCTCCACCCAGCCTTGCGAGGATGATCGGGCTCGAGAGGCACGAGCGCCGTCGCCGCCCTTACTCATGTAGAGGGGTGCGGCCGCAAGAGCCGATCCGGGCTCGAGCAGTACCACCTCGCCCTCCCTTCTCCTCTTCACCGCAGGCGTCAGCCTAGTTGCACAACGAAGAAGAAGAGTAAGAAACGAGCAGCAGAAGCAAAGAACAAGGCAGGACGAGAACACTTATTGGTCCACTTCGGCATAGTCCCTCCACTTCGTAAGCTTGAAGCCGGAGAGCTTCGTAGCCTGAGGCGCGGGCACGCCGGCTCCGAGAGTAGATGAAAGGGCAGCAACTGTACCAGAAGCACCTCCAGGCGGCAGTGAGGTAGGAGCGTCGTCCCGGGAGAGCAGCGCCGACCTACCCTTTGTCGGAACAATGGGTGGCTCCTCTCTCTCCGTAAGGATGCCGTCATCGTCATCGTCATCAGGCATGGTGCAGAGGATGTCGGCCTTGTGCAAGGGGGAGGTCTCCCCCATCCCCTCAGGGGTCCCCTCCGAATCACGCTCCTCGTCCTCCTCATCCTCCCCATCCCTGCGGGAATCGGTGGAAGACACGTCCACCATCGCAGTCACCACCGGGATTTCAGAGGGCACCGGCGGCACCAGGCCGTGCCCGTCAAAGGTGGGCATGGCGGCCACGATCACCGCCCTGTCCTTCCAAAGGAACAAAGGAGCGTGGGCACTCGGCGGATACTCTTGGTCGTTCCCGACCAAATGGCGGAGAGCCATGGCCAGCTCCCCTTCAGACAAAGCCTCCGGACTCAGGCGAAGCTTGTCCTCGCCATTCCGGAGCGTCCACAAGGGGCGCGAGCACGCCTGTAGAGGAGCCACCCGCAGCGTCAGGAACTCCCTCAGGAGCATGGCCCCCGTCAGCTTCGCCGCCTTCGCGTTGCCCGTCCTGAGGTCGACGGTCATCTTCTCCAACTCCGCCTTCGCCCGGTCGTCAGTAACTTTGCGCGAGACCACCCCTCGTCAGACTGGGGCATCTCCATCGGCAGCTTCAGTCGTGGGTAGATGCACTTGGCATCCATCATAACCCACTTGCTCCGGAAGCCATCAACATTCTTGCCAGCCTTTGAGATCGCGTTGGCCTTGCCAGCTGCGACGAAGTTGGCGCACCCCGTGGTGTGGCCTTCTTGATTCGGAGGAAGAAAAAATGGCGCAACAGTGCCATGAACTGGATAACCACGACATACGCCTTGTAGTAGAAGACAAAGATTGACAAGAGAAGAATGGAGTTGGGATGGAGGTGGAAAGGTTATAACCCGTAGTGTTGGAGGACTGCGTAGAAGAAGTCGGAGAAGGGGGGGAGCAGGCCGGCGATGACCCTTCTCATAAATAAGGGGTAGAAGGAGCTCTTCGAAGCCTCAGGCACGACAGAGCCAGCCCGGAGTTCGGTCTTCCCCTTCTCGTTGTTCTCCCCCGCCGTCAGCAGGCGCATGGTGGCGAGGTTCTTCGCCGAGACATTGGGCGCCTCTAGAGCCGGCTCGTACCAGGCAGGCGGCAAATCAACCTTGGGCTTTGGGGGCGCCATTGGTCGGAATCTCAGAAGGGGATCGGAGCAGATCTGGAGATTTTGGAAGCAAGGAGCAAGAGAGGGGATCTGGAGCAAGGCGAAGGAAAGTAATAAATACAAGCGTTGCCCGCACCGGCCTTTTTGTCAGATGGGCAGTTGCCGAGGCAGCGTGGGGAAGCGGATACGCCCACGTCCAATCAGTCGCCACATGCCAACCATGGCCGCAGGCTAATGGGGCCCGCGGCACTCCATGCTTGCCCTTTGGATTCGCCTCGAAGCCAAGCCCGAGCGCACCTTGGGCCTGGGGGCTAATCTCGGCGTTCTGGGAACAGGGGTCCCTAGACTTGCCTGCCTGTGGCCCGCGGCGAGGCTCCACCAGCGGCCTTGTACGACCCATCTTCACCAGCAAACACTCCAGACCCTCGCGAGGCGGATGACGCAAGACCTCCTCAGGGGCGGCCTCACCAGGCTGGCTCATGTGGGGCGGAGAGATCAAGGCGAGGGACACCTCGTGAGGTTCCTGTGATGCAATCCATGACGATTGGAGGCACCAGAGCCTTTGGCACGCGAAGACTACTTTTGTCAGGATAGCTTGTACTAGTTGTCTCCCTTCGAATTGGGCCGTTGTGGGATCCCTTCCCGCTCAATATTAGGGAAGAGGACGAGGGCCTCTATAAATAGGACTTGCCACCACCATAGCGGGGGCGAATGAGGGCGAATTGGGGCGAATGAGGGCGAATCAGAGAGAGAGAGAGAGAGAGAGCATCAACGCACCAAGCACAAGAACACATCACTCACGAGGCTGTTCTTACCTTGTAACTGTTCATCCTTAGCCCAAGTGGCAATCCACCACACCACACTGGAGTAGGGTATTACACCACAACGGTGGCCCGAACTAGTATAAATCTTGTGTCTCGTGTTCTTTGGGTTTGTCGAGCTAGGCCATGAGATCATACGGAGTGCGAGCTAGAGAGGGGGAGAGATCTTTGTGCGCACCCAAGTGTTCGAACCTCAAGAGTTTTGCCGGAACCCGAAATCCGACAAGAGTACCTGCCCCCTGTAATTAGGAGCTGATGAAGTACACCAGGCGCTGCACCATTTTCTTCCTTGATGTGTCCCTGGGGTTGTTTTCTTTGCCGTGCTCAGTGCTATCCTGATCCTTCTCTCACTCAGCTATTCTCTGTTCAGTTTCCGTCTCATCCACCTCTCGATGCGCTACCAACAGTGCACTGACTACCTGGTTGGTTGCCGCCAAGTATAGCAACAATGGTTCTTGGGGTTTGGGTGAAACCAAGGTGGGTATGGACGACATGTAGGCTTTTAACTCTTGCAGAGCTGCATCTGCTTCCAGGGTCCACTTTCGGGGTCTCATCCACCTTGAAGAACGGTAGGGCACGCTCGACACACTTGAAGATGAATCTGCTCAGCGCGGCAACGCATCCCGTCAATCGCCTCATATCCTTAACTATCCTTAACTGTCAAGTGCCTCATCTTTCTTAATGCATTACTCTGTTCTTACGAACTTAATACTCTAGATGCATGCTGGATAGCGGTCGATATGTGGAGTAATAGTAGTAGATGCAGAATCGTTTCAATCTACTTAGCACAGACGTGATGCCTATATTCATAATCATTGCCTAGATATTCTCATAACGATGTGCTCTTCTGTCAATTGCTTGGCAGTAATTTGTTCACCCACCGTAATACATGCTATCAGGAGAGAAGCCACTAGTGAAACCTATGGCCCCCGGGTCTCTTTCTTATTATATTGCATATCTTTTTATTATCGCATCTCTTTTACTATTTTGCAATCTTTACTTTCCAATCTATAAAAAATACCAAAAGTATTTATCTTACTATCTTTATTAGATCTCACTTTTGCAAGTGATCGTGAAGGGATTGACAACACCTTTATTGCGTTGGTTGTGAGGTTCTTGATTGTTTGTGCAGGTACTAGGTGAATTGTGTGTTGGTTGTGTAGTCTCCTACTGGATTGATACCTTGGTTCTCAAAAACTGAGGGAAATACTTACGCCACTTTGTTGCATCACCCTTTCCTCTTCAAGGGAAAACCAACGCATGCTCAAGAGGTAGCAGGCTCCCACTTAATCGCCTTGCGGCTTGACACTGCACCGATTGACAACGTGTGTCGCGCTTGAGTGGTTGGTGGGGTGGTTCAGCCCCCGCGAGCCCCAGCAGACCTTGCGGGGGTGCCTCGGTTGCCTGCTCCTTGCGGTGGCCTTGCTCCTTGCCGGGCTCGCCTGCCCAGCATGGGAGGCCCTTCTCTTGCCGATATTTTGCTCTTCTGGCTCGATCTTGGTCTCTCTGGACTGCATGTTGGTTCCTCAAATCTCTTGGTCCTTCAATCACTGACTTGGGTTGGTGCTTCAATCTTGATCTCGTGCCTGTGCACAGTCTGGGCAACAGACCCAGGGTTTGTTGCACCGACACGGTTGCAGCAACAAAGAAGTTAAAAAACCAAGTTTTGCAAAAGGTACCTTGATTCGTCCATTTTACGTCATGTTTTCCTACTGTTATTTATGATGTTTTTATGCATAATAATGCTTTCTGGAGTAATTCTAATGCCTTTTCTCTCATAATATACAACGTACACACAAAGAGGGAGAATTCCGGCAGCTGGAAAACTGAACATGGAAAAGCTACGTCAGGCTACCTATTCTGCACAACTCCTAACAAGCTAAAACTTTACAGAGAATTTTATGGAATATATGTGTAATATTGGAGCCAATAAGTACTAGAGGGGACCCACCAGGTGGGCACAACCCACCTGGCTGTGCCAGGGGGCCTAGGCGTGCCCTGGTCGGTTGTGCTTACCCAGGCCCACCTCCGGTGCCCATCTTCTGGTATATATGTCATTTTTACCAAGAAAAAAATAAGGAGAGGACTTTCGGGATGGAGTGCCACCGTCTCGAGGCAGAACTTGGGCAGGAGCACTTTTGCCCTCTGGCAGAGCGATTCCGCTAGTGGAACTTCCCTACCGGATGGGGAATCATCGTCATCATCATCACAGACAACTCTCCCATCTTGGGGAGGGCAATCTCCATTAACATCTTCAATAGCACCATCTCATCTCAAACCCTAGTTCATCTCTTGTGTTCAATATTTGTACCAGAACTATAGATTGGTGCTTGTGGGTGACTAGTAGTGTTGATTACATCTTGTAGTTGATTACTATATGGTTTATTTGGTGGAAGATTATATGTTCAGATCCCTTATGCTATTTAAAACCCCTCTGAACTTGAGCATGTTTATCACTTGTGAGTAGTTACTTTTGTTCTTGAGGTCACGGCAGAAATCATGTTGCAAGTAATCATGTGAACTTGATATGTGTTCGATATTTTGATAATATGTATGTTGTGATTCCCTTACTGGTGTCATTTGAACGTCGACTACATGACACTTCACCATATTTGGGCCTAAGGGAATGCATTGTGGAGTAGTTATTAGATGATGTGTTGCGAGAGTGACAGAACCTTAAACCCTAGTTTATGCGCTATTTCGTAAGGAATGATTAGATCCAAAAGTTTAATGCTATGGTTATGATTTATCATTAATACTTTTCTCGTAGTTGCGGATGCTTGCGAGGGATTAATCATAAGTAGGAGGTTTGTTCAAGTAAGAATAGCACGTGTACCCTCAAGAATGCTTTGCTTATTGTAAGAGACCATTTTGGCCTATACTTTGCCTCAAAAGGATTGGGCTACCTTGCTGCACTTTTCTTACAATTATCATTACTTGCTCGTTACAAAATATCTTGCTATCAAACTACTCTGTTACTTACAATTTTAGCACTTGCAGACATTACCTTGCTAAAAACCACTTGTCATTTCCTTCTGCTCCTCATTGGGTTCGACACTCTTACTTATTAAAAATAGCTAAAATTGGTCCCCTATACTTGTGGATCATCAAGGCTATTTTCTGGCTCCGTTGCCGGTGAGTGAAGAGCCTTTGGTAAGTGGAAATTGAGAAGGAAACATTTATATAGTGTGCTGAAATTTACTATCACCTGTGACTATGGAAAACAATCATTTGATGGGTTTGTTCGGGGTATATTCATCTCGACTGGAACCACAATTAGCTACCCCTCAACCTACTACACACACTGAAAATATTGAATATGAAATTCCTTCGGGTATGATAGAACAACTGCTAGCTAATCTTTATGCAGGAGATGGAACCAAACATCCAGATATGCACTTAATATATGTGGAACAAATTTGTGGATTGTTTAAGCTTGCAGGTTTACCCGTAGATGAAGTTAAGAAGAAGGTTTTCCCTTTATCTTTGAAGGGAAAAGCATTGGCGTGGTATATGTTATGCGATGATATTGGATCTTGGAATTGGAATCGATTGAAATTGGAATTTCACCAAAAATATTATCCTATGCACATAGTTCGTCGTGATCGGAATTACATACATAATTTTTGGCCTCGTGAAGGAGAAAGTATCGCTCTAGCTTGGGGACGCCTAAGTCAATGTTATATTCATGCCCCAATCATGAGCTCTCAAGAGAAATTATTATTCAAAAAATTCATGCTTGGCTTTCTCGTGATGATCAATCCATACTCGATACTTCTTGTACTAGTTCTTTTATTACGAAGACTACTGAATTCCGATGCGATCTTTTTGAAAGAATTAAAAACAACTCTGAAGATTGGGAACTCGACAAAGGTCAAGAGTCAGGTATTAAGCTTAAGTATGATTGTGTTAAATCTTTTATGAATACTGTTGCTTTTCAAAAGTTTAGCACTAAATATGGACTTGACTCTGAGACAGTAGCCTCCTTTTGTGAATCATTTGCTACTCATGTTGATCACCCTAAAGAGAAGTGGTTTAAATATCACCCACCTATTAAAGAAGAAATTATAGAACCGGAACTAACTAAAGAGGAAACTATACTTTTTAATGTTGATCCAGTTGTTCCTACTGCTTATATTGAGAAACCACCTTTCCCTATTAGGATAAAGGAACATGCTAAAGTTTCAACTGTGGTTAACAAAAGTTATATTAGAACACCCAAACCTGATGAAGAAATCAAAGTAGAACCTAGTGTTGGTATGGTTAAGGATCTCTTGGAAGAGAATGTAGATGGGTGCTGGTGCAACACACCCTGGGTCTGTTGCCCAGACTGTGCATCGGCACAGGAGGAAGAGTACACCACCAGCCCAAGTTAGGGTGCAAGATACCAAGGGATTCGAGAAGCCAACATGCAGATAAAGAGGACCAAGATCAAATAAGAGAAGCGAGATGCCACAAGCAGAAAACCCTCCCTTGCTGGGTAGACGAGCCCGGCAAGGACGGGGCCACGATCAGAAGAAGACGTCCAAGACATCCCGACATGTCCTGCCAGGACTCACGAAGGCTAATCCACCTCACCCTACCACTCGGCCACGACCCACGTCATCAATCATTGTGGTGTCAAGCCGCAAGGTGACTAAGTGACAACCATTCACCACAGGGCAGCCTCTATCTACAGGAAATACCTACAAATGACACCCATTCTACGATGTGTCAAGCAAGCAGGTGTGGAGCAGGCGTGATAGCCCGACAAAGCATGCCGGGAACCCAGTGACGTGACATTGACCGGTGCATTTAATGCACCCTGTCAACCAGCAGAGTTAGGTATGATAGCACTGTTTGCTATCTTATCAGTGCATAATGACTACTTTTCCTTTATGGTGACCCCTTCTATACCTACTAATAAAAGAAATAGGTATTCTTAGTCTGTCTTGCAATTTTATAGAAAACCCCCTAATATTTCTTACATTAAACCCGCAGTACATATTTCTTTTTAAAATACTCATATATCTTCTAAATCGTAACTCCAAATTTGACATGTTATATATGGAATTTGATTGGAAAAATATATAGAATGTAAATATGATGTTATTTTACCTGTTAACAATTTAAAAAATACTATATAGGCTACAGTGTTAATCAACAATGCATTATCCGTCTTTTTTTCATACTGGTACTGATTCAGATTTGGAATGATCACCTCACCAAAATCAGGATCAGACGGAAACTAAAGATAAATTTGCTAGAGACACACAATCAAAGGACATCCATGCATGACATGAATAAATGCATTATCACTTACGCGTTTCTTTGTACGGATTAAATCTACATGTAAGCCGTGCTGAAATAGAACACTATAGCATCTTAAACTGTGTTTTTATGGGTTAAGACAATCTTTGTTTGGGCTGTAGCTACAAATTCTCAAATTATAGATGATCTTTTGTAAATTAAGAGTGTGTGGTATTTTTTCTCCCGTCGCAACGCACGGGCCTTTTTGCTAGTAATCTATAAAAGGAGGCCCATGGCGACCGTAGAAAGGGTGCCAAGGTTGGATAACTCACACCCCCATATGCGCGTCGCCACTACTGCCCCTGCCGGGCAAGTGTACTACTCTCCACGACCACCATTCCACCATCAATCCACCAAAGCAGTAGTAGAGTTTTACGCCTCACGGCGGCCCGAAACTGGGTAAATTTCCTATGTGATCCTTGACGTCCTGCCCCATGCTCATCTTCTCTTTGTTCAACATGATGTCCCCACTTCCGAACCAGCAAGGGGCCCTCCGGTCCCATAGGTGGCCATGGTTTCAAATGACATCTTTGGCGCGCCAAGTAGGGGGACCGCTTGCGCGAACCTGAAGGCATGTGCAGCGCGCCATCTTCATCATTGTCTTCATCTTCGACGACGCCATCAACCATGGCGCCCAAGGAGAAACCCGGTGCTTCGGGTCATCCATCCACCTCGAAGGGTCCGCCACCCGCGGCCTCTGGTGCTGCGGGGGATGCGGAGGCACACGAGGACGCGGACACTGCTCGAGATGTGGCCGGAGCAGGAGGCATCGTCACCACTTCCCCCGCGGCCGACGTAGGAGCAGGAGACATCGGAGGAGAACAACATCAGTGACGCCCCGACGGCCACACTCCACAAGGTACGGGTAAGGGGGTTACTCCAACCACGCCCCCTCCTCTCGCCCACGGGCACAGCCGCAGCAATGGCACTCGGTCCAGGGGTAATCGCCACCCTTTGGTCGCCCCCACCACGGGAGCGGCCGCGGCGCGCGCACCTCCCCTGAGACGGGTCGACCAAGCTGTTGTGCTTGACGGAGCTGCTGGCCCTCTAGCACCTTCGCCGCACTCCCACGCCATCCAGGTGGCCGCTCCAAAGTAGCGGGGACGTGATGCCGCCGCTGCTGGCACCGTTAGGAGCCGAGCGACAATGCGTTCAACTTCATCATCACCAATGCCAAGTACAGCCACAGAGGCCATGGCGCGGGCTCATCTACTGCTGACATTCGTGCCAACGGCCGAGCGAATGGATGAATGGCGTGAGACCATCCAAAGTCTGCTCTATTTCGCCAAAGCTGGGGGCTCGTAGTGAGCTGCCCTTCATGGCCTCCCCGAGCGACAACGACGGCTCATGCTGCTGGCCGTACAGAAGGAGCCACCCCTACGGTGCAGTCCCCGCCACGGCAGCCAGCGCGAGCACAACAGAATCAAGCCCCTAACGATGTCTCGATGGCCTCTTCTGACCATCGAGCACATCCAGGCCGACAAGGATCTCCGGAGGATGGGCGGAGGGGAGACACGCGCGTTGTTGTTGAACAACACCGCGATGAGCCCCGCCGGACCGATGCATGCGACGGCCCTGACATCGACGAGCCAGCACTCGGTGTCAGCGGGTGCCGTCCGTTCGCACATTCAAACCAGAGATACCCAAGAAGTATGACGGGAGGTTGTACCCGGCAGAGTTTCTAAGCATCTACACCATCGCTGTTCAGGCTGCCGTGGGAAGAGATGAGAAGGTGTTTGCCAACTACTTCCCTTTGGCTCTGAAGTCAAATGTGAGGTCTTGGCTGATGCACCTGCCGGAGAATTCCATTTCGACGTGGGCTGACCTATGCCATGAGTTCATTGGTGCCTTCACTGGTAGCCACCAAGAACAAGGAAGGCACAGTGACTTGAAGTTTCTACAACAGAAGGAAGGATAGACCCTCTATATGTATTTACAGAGATTCAGCATAGTTCATAGAAACATCCCAAATATCCATCCGGCAGCTGTGATAGCCACCTTCCAGTCCAATGTTCACAACTACCAGATTCGTTCCAAGATGAATGTGCGGTTGACCAAGACTGTGAAGGAGCTTTACACATTGGTGGATAAGTGTGCTCGGATGGATGTAGGAAGGAAGTTGCCTGTAGAGGAATATTGCAGCAATGTCGATTCAAAGGATGATGATTAATTAACTAGTCAGAAGAAGAGCAAGAAGCGCAACAAGCGGAAGGCCAAAGCTGAGGCCCCCGGCAAGGAAGCTGCCATGTGCACTGACTGCTGGGAAGCCGCGGCTGCCGGGAAAGCTGGGAAAGGTGATGGGTCATACTACAAGATGCATCAGACCAAAGGACATGACCTTCAAGAGTATTATCAAGTTGAACAGCTAGTCAGGAGACAGAGAGCAGAGTATGAGAAGCGTGACAAGGAAAAGGGTCAGAATATTGGTGGTGGTAAGGGCCGAGGCAGTGAAGTAAATCGCCCTGGCAAGCCCTTTCGGAACCACGGAAAACCCGACAGGGGTCGAGAGAAGGAAGCCTATGATGATGAGAGTGATGGAGGGGATGAAGAAGAAACCAGTGAGCAAGAGTTTCGGAAGGCCATTGACACCCCGTGCATTGACAGGGGTGCATCTTTGCACACCTCTCACCACCATCTCGAATAGTGGGAACAAGAAATCAATGTCGTGGACCAGCGCCAGAGGCCCGGAAGCTGCTCAAATGGTCACTCACGCCCATCATCTTTGATGAAGAAGACCATCCTAGCCGCACCACTGCGGTAGGGTGTTTGCCGTTGTTGGTCTCTCCAACTATTTGAAACCTCAAGGTCACAAAGATGTTGGTGGACAGTAGGGTCGGGTTGAATCTGATCTCCCCGGCAGTCATCAAAAGACTTCAGATCACAGAAGAAGAGCTGGAAGTTACCAACACATTTCAAGGAATTAATCCCGGAAGGAGTCATCCTAAAGGAAAGATTGCATTGCCGGTGACGTTTGCGGGAGAACTGAACTATCGGACTGAAAGGATTGTGTTTGATGTGGTTGACCTCCCCCTGCCGTACAATGGGATTTTGGACGCCCAGCCCTGGCCAAATTCATGGCGGCATCCCACTATGCCTACAACACCTTGAAGATGCCTTATCGAATGGGAGTCCTAACCATCCCATCAAAAGCAAAAGATGCAATCATTTGCATGGACAAGATGTACCGGGACGTAGTCACGGTAGAGGTAGCTGCAACAGCAGTTCCCACCAAGAAGGACAAAGGAAAGAAGAAGGGTTGTAGGAACTCTCATAAAGAGTCCAGGAAGCGTGCCCCCACCAAGAGGACGATACCCGTTGACGACGTGCTGGAGTGTTCCAGTAGCAAGAGATCCAATGTCACTGCACCCCAAGTGAAGAAGGTCCCGGCAGGGCTGGCTGGCGTTGATGGTACGGTCACTATCAGCGCCACCCCCGATGACAAATAGGAAAGAGCGCTCGTTGCCTTCCTGTCGGCGATTATCGATGTGTTTTCCTGTCAACCATCTGATATCCCCGGTGTTCCCGTGAAGGTAATCGAGCACCACCTTGTTTTCTGACCACACGCCCGACCTGTCAGGCAGAAGGTCCAGAAGCAGGCCTTGGAGAGGTAGCAGTTTATTGCAGAAGAGATCAAGAAAGTGTAAGCAGCTGGTTTGGTCAGAGGAGTGCTGCATCCCACGTGGTTGGCAAATCCAGTGGTAGTCCGAAAGGCTAATGGGAAGTGTAGGCTTTGCATAGATTTCATAGATCTCAACAAAGCTTGCCCAAAGGACCCGTTTCCCTTGTTGCATATCGATCAGATTGTGGATTCCACTTCAGGCTATGATTTGCTCTCCTCTTTGGATGCATATTCTGGGTACCACCAGATCTTCATGTCCAAGGAATATGAAGAGAAGGCGTCGTTCATCACTCCATATGGTACATATTGTTTTGTCGGCATGACATTCATTTTAAAGAGTGTTGGGTCCACTTTTGCAAGGGCAGTCCAGATCGGTTTTGAGCCACAACTGCACAGAAACATAGAGGCTTACATGGATGATATTGTGGTTAAGACCAGAGATAGATCCACCCTTATTTAGGATTTTGAGGAAACATTTGCTAATCTGCGCAAGATCAACTTGGAGCTTAATCCAAAGAAGTGTGTGTTTGGTGTTCCCTTCGGCGAGCTGCTTGGGTTCTTTGTGTCCCATCAGGGGATTGAAGCCAACCCCGACAAGACTAAAGCTATCGAGCAGATCCAAGCACCAAGGACAGTCAAGGATGTGAGGCGCCTGACTAGATGAGTTGCAGCGCTAAGAAGATTCATCTCCATGTCTGCCAAGCGCGCCCTGCCGTTCTTCAAAATTTTGAAGAAGGCAGGGAACATGAAGTGGACTCTAGAAGCAGATGCGGCTCTGTAAGAGTTGAAGACCTACTTGTCCTTTGTGCCTATCTTGGTCGCTCCCAAGCTACAAGAACCGTTCCTGCTATACTTAGCGGAAACCAACCAAGTGGTTAATGCAGCCTTGGTGTCGCAACGAGAAGTGGATGAAGCAGAGGGTGAGCAAGTACCGACAGTGTCAGAAAAGGATCATGACAGAAATGGGCACGACATCGAGAAAAACCCCAAGGAAGCGGCAACAAAGAAAGTGGTGTAGCGCCTACTGTACTTCGTCAGCTCCTTGTTGTAGGGGGCTAGATCAAGGTACTCTGGCATGCAAAAGTTGATCTTTGGCCTCATCATGGCCTCAAGGAAACTCTGCCACTACTTCCAAGCCCATGAGATAATGGTTGTTTCTCGGTTCCCGTTGCAAAGAATACTCCGAAACCCTGAGGCTACTGGCAGAATAGTGGAGTGGGCTTCGGAGTTATCTAGATTTGGTTTGAAGTTTGAGATCACATCAACAATCCAGAGCAGGGCATTGGCAGAGTTTATTGTAGAATTGACACCAACCCCTGATGCGGAAGTGCCAGAGACAACTATCCCCGGCAATGAATCGCCCCAAGAATGGATTATGGATTTCGATGGTGCCTTTTCCCTACAAGGTGCAAGAGCTAGCGTGCTCCTTGTCGCACCCTCTGGGGAGCACCTGATGTAGGTCGTCCAGATGCATTTTGCCCGGGAAGTGGCAACCAGCAATACATCGGAGTATGAAGGGCTCATTGTCGGGCTCAGGATTGCAGCTGAATTGGGAATTGAGAAACTAATGGTTTGACGAGATTAACAGCTTGTGGTGAGACAGGTCAACAAGGATTACCAAAGTCCATTGATGGAGGCATACGTTGAGGAAGTGAGGAGATTGGAGGAACGCTTTGACGGATTGCAAATAGAGCACGTACCCCTTGCAAAAAATAGCATAGCTGATCATCTGTCAAAGTGTGCTGCGCAGAAGCTTCCTGTGGAACTAGGGAGTTTTGTTCTCCATCTCACACAACGCTTTATATCCCCAGCAATAATGGCACGAAAAAGGAGGAAATTGGACTCCGGTAAGCCTCTCCCGGTAGAGCCGCCGCTCCTGGCAGAGAACCTGCCGGCAACAACTCCTCGCCACCTGCCGGACCACACCCTCCTGCCGTGAACGGGGCATGTGCTCCCAGAGTAGTGGAGGTGCCGCTAGTCCTCGTTGCTAAGCCTCAGGCTCTCACTTGGGCAGGGCACATAGTCCACTTCCTCCAAACCGGAGAGCTTCCCAGCGACCAACATGAAGGTGAAAAAGTAGCCCTCAGGGCCAGTATGTATTAGTTTGTTGATAATACTCTGTACAGAAGAAGGCCCAACGGTGTGAAATTTAAGTGCGTCTGCTGGGAAGAAGGAAAGGAACATGTGGCTGAGATACACAAAGGCATGTGCGGCTCCCACATTGGATCAAGGGCATTAGTTGGGAAAGCACTCCAGCGAGAATTCTACTGGCCCACAGCCCTCCAAGATGCGGTCGAGCTAGTCACTAAGTGTGAAGCATGCCAGTTCCATTCCAAGAAATCCCACCTGCCTTCCCATGCTCTTCAGACAATCCCTTTACCATGGTCATTTTAGTTCTGGGGGCTCAATATCCTCGACCCCTTCCCCTGAGCAATTGGCGTCTTTGAATTCTTGTTCGTTGCTATCGACATGTTTACAAAGTGGCCGGAAGTGACTGCCATGAGAAAGGTGACTGCTCATTCAGCTATCATGTTCTTGAAAGAATTGGTGTGCCGTTTTGGAGTTCCGACAAGGATTATTATCAACGAAGACACCAAATTCATGAGCCGCGCCTTCATGCAATATGTTCATGCCCTCGGATGCAAGATGTCATTTGCCTCTGTTGCACATCCCAGGAATAAAGGGCAAGCTGAGAGGGTGAATGCTGAAGTGCTACGAGGACTCAAGACAAGAACCTCCGATACGCTATGGAAGCATGGCAGGCGGTGGATCGATGAGCTGCTAGTAGTTCTGTGGTCCCTCGGAGTGACACCAAATCGAGCTACCGGGCAGACTCCCTACTCCCTGGTCTATGGGTGTCAGATTCAGGGTTTCGCAGACCCTAGAGAGGTTCGAACACTGGGGTGCGTGCGAAGAACTTGTCCTCACCAATCTGCCTGTGCCCCAATCCCACGGCCTAGCTCGACGAACCCAACGGACAAGAGACACAGCAGTTTATCCTGGTTCGGGCTACCTTGCGGTTTAATACCCTAATCTAGCTTTGTGGTGGATTGCCTCAAGGGGCTGAGGATGAACTAGTATAGTTGTAGAACAGCCTCGGGAGGTGAGGTGTTTTTGAGCTCGATGAGCTAGTGGGTCAGAGGGTGACCTGAATGATCCGTCCCCCTCTATGGTGGTGGCTAAGTCCTATTTGTAGTGGCCTTGGTCCTCTTCCCAAATTTATGCGGGAAGGGATCCTACAACGGCCAAATTTGAAGGGAGACAATTAGTACAAGTTATTCTAACAAAAGTGGTCTTCGCCTGCAAAAGCCTCTGGTGGTGACGTCGCAGTGGGCTCCGCGATGACCTCCGTCCTGCCATCCTGGTGGTCTTGGTCTTGTTGCACCTATATGGAAAACTTTAATTGATTCCTCGGGACCCCGCGCCTGCGCTTTCCTCCTTAGCACCCAAGAGGAAACCGGTACACTGCACCCTCTGGCGCCCACCTGGCCTTGGTCGTCATGGCTCATGTCATATGTACCTCACGAGGTGCACCTTGCATTGATATCTCCGGTCACCGGGAGCCAGCATAGTGAGGCCGCCCCCAGGGAGGTCTTGGCGCCGTCCGCCTCGTGAGGCTTGGCCTCTCATGAGGGTCTTGGGTTGTCGATGCTTAAGCTGGGTGATACGTCCATTTTGCATCATGTTTTCTTACTGTTATTTACAATGTTTTTATCCATAATAATGTTTTTTGGAGTAATTCTAATTCCTTTTCTCTCATAATTTGCAAAGTACACACCAAGAGGGAAAATTCTGGCAGCTAGAAATCCAGACCGGGAAAAGCTACATCAGGCCACCTATTCTGCACAACTCCAAACAAGCTGAAACTTCACGGAGATTTTTTATGGATTATTTAAGTATTATTGGAGCAAATAACTACCAGAGGGGGCCCACCAGGTGGGCACAACCCACCTGGGCGTGCTAGGGAGCCCAGGCGCGCCCTGGTGCATTGTGCCCTCTTCGGCCCACCTCCGGTGCCCATCTTTTGGTATATAAGTCATTTTGAGCTAAAAAATAAGAGGACTTTCGGGACGAAGCGCCGCCGCCTCGAGGCGGAACTTGGGCAGGGGCACTTTTTCCCTCCGGTGGAGCGATTCCGCCTTGGGAACTTCCTCCCAGAGGGGGAAATCATCGTCATCATCATGACCAACAACTCTTGGGGAGGGCATTCTCCATCAACATATTCAACAACACCATTTTCTCTCAAACCCTAGTTCATCTCTTGTGTTCAATCTTGTTACCGTAACTATAGATTGGTACTTGTGTGTGACTAGTAGTGTTGATTACATCTTGTGGTTGATTACTATGTGGTTTATCTGGTGGAAGATTATATGTTCAGATCCAATATGCTTTTTGATACCCCTCTGATCATGAGCATGTTTATCATTTGTGAGTAGTTACCTTTGTTCTTGAGGTAACTGGAGATATCATGTTGCAAGTAATCATGTGAATTTGATATGTGTTCGATATTTTGATAGTATGTATGTTGTGATTCCCTTAGTGGTGTCATGTGAACGTTGACTGCATGACACTTCACCATATTTGGGCCTAAGGGAATGCATCATTGAGTAGCAATTAGATGATGGGTTGCGAGGGTGACAAAAGCTTAAACCAAAGTTTATGCGCTATTCCTTAAGGAACCGATTGTGGGAGGGTTAATCATAAGTAGGAGGTTTGTTCAAGTAAGAACAGCACCTAAGTACCGGTCCACCCACATATCAAATTATCAAGGTAGCAACACAAATTAAACCAACATGATGAAAGTGACTAGATGAAATTCCCATGTACCCTCAAGAACGCTTTGCTTATCATAAGAGACCATTTGGCATGTCCTTTGCCTCAAAGGGATTGGGCTACCTTGTTGCACTTTTGATAGAGGCAAAGGTGTCCCATCTTTCGATGAGATGGTGGCTATCGTTTTAGAGGAAGTCGACTTTGACGATCCGACTACGAACGTGCGAGGACGTCGCGCCTTAGCAATCGCTAAACCAACTCCGAGGGGTTATTGACCACACCGGAGCACGATTAACCTGACCGCGAGGGCCTGTTTCCTGCGAGAAAACGAAGAACAAGCAAGAAACTAAGATTGCAATCTGGATATTGCGAATATAAGATGAAATCTTTATTGATCAAGGTGGGGTTCTGTGACGTCTTGGTCTGGTCATTGGACACAAACGAAGTACGCGAAGTTGCAGCTATGGCGAACTTTTAATCTAAACAAAACCCAAAGTCTAAACGATGCCCTAAGGGCTGTATATATGGAGGAGAGAGGGGGAATTTCGTGGCCCTTGGTGGAGGGGTCCGAAACCAACCCTAACTCTTGTTTTCCCCACACATACGGACTCTAAAAACAGCCTATACTTAAGTATTTCAAAAATACATGGGCCTGGCCCAATAATAAGGTGACGCAGCACCTAGAATAGCCTCTGGACGAAATTTATTAAGTGGCATCTTGTATATTTCGTCCCATGCTTCATGCACTCATTATGGTGGCTTCAGAGTCCTGGAATCATCACTTGTAACTCCGTTCTTGTTCCCCTTCCGCATGCCATCATCTCCATGCTTGAACTTGCTCCAAGGTTCACCTTTCTTGTCCAAGCTAGGCCCTTCATTTGTAAGCAAAACAAATGTATCCAACTTAGGCAGCATCATATTCACATGAACATTAGAATCATTACCAAGAAACGAAAGTACCTGATAATTCAATTGGCATGCGCGAGCTCTAGTAATTGGTCCAGTATGTACATTAGCAGGGGCTGCGGGTGTAACAATGGTATTGATGTCCTCATCATCCTCCCCTTCTTGAAATGAAGTCGTCCTCGACGAAAGTTCATCGTCCTCACCCAAATAAGGCTCAAGTTTATATGCATTATCATTTATTTTCTCTAACACCTTAAAAGGACCATCAGCACGTGGCATTAGCTTTGATTTGCGCAAATTAAGAAATCTATCCTTACGCAAATGTAACCAAACAAGATCTCCAGGTGCAAACACAACATGTTTTCTACCCTTATCTCCAGCAAGTTTATATTTAGCATTCATATGCTCAATGTTTTCCTTAGTTAACTCACGCATTTTTAAATCAATTCAGCATGTTCTTTAGCATCAAAATTAACCTTCTCTGAAGATGGAAGAGGCAACAAATCAATAGGTGCACGAGGTAGGAAACCATACACAATTTCAAAATGGCACATCTTAGTACTAGAATGCAATGAACGATTATAAGCAAATTCAATATGAGGCAAGCATTCTTCCCACATTTTCTTGTTATTCTTAAAAACAGCCCTAAGCATAGTAGACAATGTTCAATTGACTACTTCAGTTTGTCCATCAGTTTGGGGGTGACAAGTAGGACTAAAAAGTAGTTCAGTCCCCAACTTAGCCCATAAACATCTTAAAAAGTGGCTAAGAAATTTAGTATCACGATCTGAAACAAATAGTATTTGGCACACCATGCAAGCGAATAATTTCATGAAAGAACAAATCAGCAACATTAACAGCATCATCGCTTGTATGACATGGTATAAAGTGTTCTATTTTCGAGAACCTATCCACGACAACAAATATGCTATCCCTCCCCTTCTTTGTTCGAGGTAAACCTAAAACAAATTCCATAGATATATCCTCCCAAGGAACACTAGGTACAGGCAAAGGCATATATAAACCATGAGGATTGAGTCATGACTTAGCTTTTTGACATGTAGTGCAGCGAGCAACAAAACACTCAACATCCCGTCTCATCTTTGGCCAAAAGAAATGTGCAGCAAGTATATCCTCCGTCTTCTTGACGCCAAAGTGTCCCATTAATCGTGCTCCATGCGCCTCCTGCAACAACAAAAGACGAACAGAGCTAGCTGGAATGCAAAGCTTGATAGCACGAAACACAAATCCATCGTTAAGGACGAACTTGTTCCAAGTTCTCCCTTCCTTACAATTCTGCAATACATCTTTAAATTCAGCATCATGCACATAATGATCTTTGATGGTCTCCAAACCAAATATTTTAAAGTCAAGTTGTGAAAGCATATTATAACGACGAGACAATGCATCAGCAATAACATTTTCTTTACCCTTCTTGTGTTTAATGACATAAGGAAAAGTCTCAATGAATTTGACCCATTTAGCATGTCTACGGTTCAGTTTTGCTTGACTTTTAATGTGTTTCAAAGATTCATGATCAGAATGTATAACAAATTCCTTGGGCCATAAATAATGTTGCCATGTTTCTAAGGTCCGAACAAGAGCATATAATTCTTTGTCATAAGTAGAATAGTTCAGACTAGGCCCACTCAATTTTTCAGAAAAGTATGCAATAGGTTTGCCATCTTGTAATAACACACCTCCTAATCCAATTCCACTAGCATCACATTCAAGCTCAAAAGTCTTATTAAAATCAGGAAGTTGGAGTAAAGGAGCATGTGTCAACTTATCTTTGAATACCGTGAAGGCTTCTTCCTGTGCGGTACCCCAAACAAAAGGTACATCCTTCTTTGTAAGCTCGTTGAGAGGTGCAGCAATGGTGCTGAAATCTCTCACAAAACGCCTATAGAAACTAGCGAGGCCAAGGAAACTCCTCACTTGTGTGACCGTTTTGGGCTGCGGCCAACTCTCAATAGCTTCAATCTTGGCTTTATCAACTTCAATTCCCTGTGGAGTAACAACATAGCCAAGAAAAGATACTCGGTCGGTGCAAAAGGTGCACTTTCCAAGGTTACCAAACAAACGTGCATCACGTAGAGCAATAAAAACAGTACGTAAATGTTCCAAATGTTCCTCCAAAGATTTGCTATAAATCAATATGTCATCAAAGTAAACTACCACAAATCGTCCAATGAAAGAATGTAAAACTTCATTCATTAACCTCATGAAAGTACTAGGTGCATTAGTTAACCCAAAAGGCATGACTAACCACTCATATAATCCAAACTTAGTTTTAAATGCGGTTTTCCATTCATCTCCCAATTTCATACGAATTTGATGGTATCCACTACGCAAATCAACTTTGGAGAATATTGTAGAGCCACTCAATTCATCAAGCATATCATCTAGCCTAGGAATAGGATGACGATAACGAATAGTAATATTATTAATACCTCTACAATCAACGCACATACGCGATGTACCATCCTTTTTCGGCACTAAAATGATAGGAACAGCACAAGGACTAAGGGATTCACGTATATAACCTTTGTCGAGCAGTTCTTGTACTTGATGCATAATCTCCTTCGTCTCTGCTGGATTGGTACGGTATGGTGCACGGTTGGGTAATGACGCACCGGGAATTAAGTGAATTTGATGCTCAATCCCTCGAATAGGTGGTAATCCCGGTGGCATGTCTTCTGGAAAGACGTCAGCGAACTCCTACAAAATGTTAGTGACAGCAGGAGGCAAAGAGGAAGGCACGTCCTCGAATGAAAATAATGCCTCTTTGCTCACAAAAGCATAGCAAACAGATTTGCTGAAATCTAGATCATCAATATCAGATTTTGTGGCAAGTAAACATGCAGTTTTCAATTTAATTTTAGAAGCAACACTAGATGGTTTATTATTAGGTTTCATTTGTTGCTCAAATTCTTTTGCCACAATCTGATTTTCACTCTTATTTTCTCCTGTTTTGCTTTATTAGCTCTATTAATATCATCTTTCAAAATGGATTCAGGAGTCATAGGAAGCAAAGTAATATTTTTATCCTTATGAACAAGAGTATATTGATTGTTTCTACCATGGTGTACATAATTTTTATCAAATTGCCATGGTCTACCAAGTAATAAGGAACATGCTTGCATAGATACCACATCACAATCAACATAATCAACATATGTAGAGACACTAAAATGAACACGAACAGTACGTGTTACCTTAACCTTGCCGCTGTTGTTGAACCATTGGATGTAGTAAGGATGTGGATGTGGTCTTGTGGTGAGAGATAGCTTCTCCACCATCTCCATGCTAGCCAAGTTATTGCAGCTCCCTCCATCTATGATGACGCGAACAGAACGTTCCTTCACAACTCCCTTTGTATGGAACAAATTATGCCTCTGATTTTGCTCAGCTTGTGTGACCTGCACACTCAAAACACGTTGAGCAACTAAACATTCATACCTGTCAGCATCTTCAGGAGCCATGTATTGCGTCTCATGATCAGAATCATCTCCATCGTATTCTTCACGTGTAATAAGAGCCAAAGTCTCCTCATCATAGTCACTAGCGGAGTCATACCCACCATCCTCAGTAGCAATCATCACATGCTAAGATTGGCATTCTCTCGCAAAATGTCCTCTTCCCTTACAACAACGACAAATAATATCACCTGTGTGCCCTATTGATGCCATGGAAGAAGAAGAGCTCTGCGCAGGTCAGGTAGGTGTGCTCTTGGCAGATAGTGGTGGTTGTGCCTGCTTTCTTGTATCACGGCTGGAGGTGGCACCTGATGGAGGTGCTGGTGGAGTGGAAGCAGAGGATGCACGTGGTGTCCATGATGAAGATCGACCTGCAGAAAAGGTAGTTCGCGCCAATGCCTGTCGATCCTGCACTTCACGTTCAGCTTTACAAGCAAGATGGAATAAACGAGTGATATTAGTATACTCCTTATACTCCAAAATGGTCTGAATCTCTCTATTTAATCCACCCATAAAACATGCAAGCATAGCTTCATTCTCCTCAACAATACCACATCTAATCATGCCAGTTTGTAATTCCTGATAATATTCTTCTACAGAATTTTTTCCTTGTCTTAAGCGCTGCAATTTTTGAAGTAATTCACGTTGGTAATATGGTGGAACCCAATGAGTATGCATAGCAGTTTTCAAAGCAGCCCAAGTAGCTGGAATAGGATATAATCTACAATGTCCAGACCACCAAACACATGCAAAGCTAGTGAAAGCACAAACAGCAGCAGGAACACGTCTCTCCTCAGGATATTGTAAACATGTAAATCGTTGTTCAGTTTCTAACTCCCAAGTAAGATATATATCAGGAACATATCTACCCTCAAATGGTGGAATATTCAATTTTAGTTTAGGGAGATGGTCATGATCTCGTACCTGAGGGTGAGCCCTACCATTGCCATTATTTGCATGTGGACGACCTGGTGGTTGCGGTGCTGGTGGTGGCACGTAGTTCTGATTTTGATCAACCTCATCCTCGTAATCTCCCGCAAAATCCTCCTCCTCCGCATCAGCAGCAGGAGCCACAGAAGTATCAACAGCAGCACCAATAGTTTGGCCAGGTGCAAGAGGGAGACAGCTCGCTCGGTGGAGGGTTGTTTCACGATGTGGAGGTAGTCGTTGTTGTTGTTGTTGTTGTTGTTGTTGTTGTTGTAGAGGTGCATTAGGTGCAGACGGTGGTGGTGGTGGAAGACGTGCGAGCAATTCATTAAACCTGTTATCAAGCTTTTTTTCGAACGTCTTCTCCATGCCATCTACCTTCTCCATGGCCTCTTCAAATCTGTTTAGCACATCTTGCACCTGTCCACTCATCATTTGCTGAAATTTATCATGCAACTCCTTATTCGTCATGTTCTCCCAGTCAGTCTCGTCGGCTTGTGATCCTGCCATGGTTAGCAACAATAGAAACACACAAGAATATGATCCTACATAATACTAACAAGAGGTGGTGTTGGTGCCAGAAATCCGTCAAGAAAATCTCAAATTCTTACCAGTTCTTACCCAGTAGTAGGCGGTGATTGGCAACCGTCATAGTCAAAACTCTCAAAGCTTGGATAGAGCGATTACCAGGGAGAGTCAAATGCACGACGTAGATGTATGTGGAGCTGGGAAGGCTTATAATATGGTAGCAAAAAGGGTCAACAATAATCAATTCAGAGATGCAAAGTTGAATAAACGCTCAACGACGGTAATGTGCTGATCCTAGGCTAGACCATGCTAGAGACACGAGCCTAGAACACTAACAAAATCACGGCGTTGCACATAAACAAGGGTGGAGCACGCTCTGATTTTTTTCTTATTTTTTCACTTTTTTTGGCACTTTTTTTTCCTCTTTTTTGGCTCCGCAACAATTTTTTTTTGAAAAAGTCTACAAATGGTCTAAAAACTGCCTAGCCAGAATTTTCCAGACTTAGTTTATTTTTGAGTTTGGAACTATTTTTCTTCTACGAATGGTTCGAAAGTTGGGGAGCCCTACTCTGTCACGACTCGGAGTATCGCATGATCCGGAACTCGAAAACAAAGCAACAAATACTGGACTCGGACTGGTGGCGGAGATGAATCTGGTGGAATCTCGGATTGGTGGCGGCGATGAATCTGGTGGAAATCGGATTGGTGGCGGATATATGTTGCAGGTGGACTCGGACTGGCGTGATGGCGGCAGATATGTGGTGGCGTATATGGACTCGGATTGGTGGTGAATATGTGGTGGTGAATATGGCAGCGGCGATGAAGTTGGTGTGGTGGTGGTATATGGCAGCAGCGATGATGATGATGCGGTGGTGATATATGGCAGCGGCAACGTGACAACCTGTGAACAAAACTCGAAACTCTAAAGGACTAGACGCTAAGACCAGCAGCTTGACACGACGATGCAACCGCAAATTCAACAAAGCAAATACAGAAAAGATTATGCAAAGGCTCAGATTGGTTCGGATAGGATGAACTAACCCTATTTTTTTGGCTTTTTCGTGGACTATAGGTACGAAGAACAGACTCGATCTAAACTACGAAAAACTGTAAAATCTCACCGAGCAACCTGGAAATCTGATACCACTTGATAGAGGCAAAGGTGCCCCATCTTTCGATGAGATGGTGGCTATCGTTTTAGAGGAAGTCGACTTTGATGATCCGACTACGAACGTGCGAGGACGTCGCGCCTTAGCAATCGCTAAACCAACTCCGAGGGGTTATTGACCATGCCGGAGCACGATCAACCTGTCCACGAGGTCCTGTTTCCTGCGAGCAAATGAAGAACAAGCAAGAAACTGAGATTGCAATCTGGATATTGCGAATATAAGATGAAAGCTTTATTGATCAAGGTGGGGTTCTGTGACGTCTTGGTCTGGTCGTTGGACACAAACGAAGTACGCGAAGTTGCAGCTATGGCGAACTTTTAATCTAAACAAAACCCAAAGTCTAAACGATGCCCTAAGGGCTGTATATATGGAGGAGAGAGGGGGAATTTCGTGGCCCTTGGTGGAGGGGTCCGAAACCAACCCTAACTCTTGTTTCCCCACACATACGGACTCTAAAAACAGCCTATAATTAAGTATTTCGAAAATATATGAGCCTGGCCCAATAATAAGGCGACACAACACCAAGAATAGCCTCTAGACGAAATTTATGAAGTGGCATCTTGTATATTTTGTCCCATGCTTCATGCACTCATTATGGTGGTTTCAGAGTCCTAGAATCATCACTTGTAACTCCATTCTTGTTCCCCTTGCGCACGCCATCATCTCCATGCTTGAACTTGCTCCAAGGTTCATCTTTCTTGTCGAAGCTAGGCCCTTCATTTGTAAGCAAAACAAATGTATCCAACTTAGGCAGCATCATATTCACATGAACATTAGAATCGTTACCAAGAAACGAAAGTACCTGATAATTCAATTGGCGTGCGCGAGCTCTAGTAATTGGTCCAGTATGTACAGCAGCAGGGGATGTGGGTGTAACAATGGTATTGATGTCCTCATCAACTTTTGTTACTACTATCGTTACTTTCTCATTACAAATTATCTTGCTATCAAACTACTCTACTACTTACAATTTCAGCACTTGCAGACATTACCTTACTGAAAACTACTTGTCATTTCCATCTGCTCCTCGTTGGGTTCGACATTCTTACTTATCAAAAAGAGCTACAATTGATCCCCTATACTTGTGGGTCATCAAGGCTATTTTCTGGTGCCATTGTTGGGGAGTGAAGGGCCTTTGGTAAGGAAACATTTATATAGTGTGCTGAAATTTATTGTCACTTGTTACTATGGAAAACAATCCTTTGAGGGGTTTGTTCGGGGTATCTTCACCTCGTCCGGAACCACAGTTAGCTACCCCTCAACCTACTGCACCTACTGAAAATATTGAATATCAAATTCCTTCGGGTATGATAGAACAATTTCTAGCTAATCCTTATGCAGGAGATGGAACCAAACATCTTGATATGCACTTGATATATGTGGAACAAATTTGTGGATTGTTTAAGCTTGTAGGTTTACCCAGAGATAAAGTTATGAAGAAGGTTTTCCCTTTATCTTTGAAGGGAAAAGCATTAGCATGGTATAGGCTGTGCAATGATATTGGATCATGGAATTGGAATCGTTTGAATTGGAGTTCCACCAAAAAATTTATCATATGCATCTAGTTCATCATGATCGGAATTATATATATAATTATTGGCCTCGTGAAGGAGAAAGTGTCGCTCTAGCTTGGGGAGGCTTAAGTCAATGTTATATTCATGCCCCAATCATGATCTCTGAAGAGAAATTATTATTCAGAATTTTTATGCTTGGCTTTCTCGTAATGATCAAACCATGCTTGATACTTCTTGTGCTGGTTCCTTTATGAAGAAGACTATTGAATTCCAGTGGGATCTTTTGGGAAGAATTAAACCCAACTCTGAAGATTGGGAACTCGAAAAAGGTAAAGAGTCAGGTATTAAACTTGAGTATGATTGTGTTAAATCTTTTATGGATACCGATGCTTTTCAAAAGTTTAGCACTAAATATGGACTTTACTCTGAGATAGTAGCCTCCTTTTGTGAATCATTTGTTACTCATGTTGAACTCCCTAAAGAGAAGTGGTTTAAATATCACCCACCTATTAAAGAAGAAATTAAACAACCGGTACCAGTTAAAGAAGAAACTATACTTTATAATGTTCATCTAGTTGTTCCTTCTGCTTATATTGAGAATCCACCTTTCCCTGTTAGGATAAAGGAACATGCTAAAGTTTCAACTGTGGTTAACAAAATCTATATTAGAACACCTAAACCTGATGAACAAATTAAAGTTGAACCTAGTATGGCTATGGATAAATATCTCTTGGAGGAAGATATGGATGGGCATGTTATTTACTTCTGTGAAGAAGCTACTAGAATTGGCAAACCTGATAAGAAAGATAAACATAGACCTGTTGTTGGCATGCCTGTCATCTCAGTCAAAATAGGTGATCACTGTTATCATGGTTTATGTGATGTTAGTGCTAGTGTGAGTGCAATTCCTTACACCTTATACAAAGAAATTATGAATGACATAGCACTGCAGAGATAGAAGAAATAGATGTTACTATTAAAATTGCTAATAGAGACACTATATCACCAAATGGGATTGTTAGAGATGTTGAAGTCTTGTGTGGGAAAATAAAATACCCTATTGATTTTCTTGTTCTTGGTTCCCCACAAGATTCCTTTTGTCCCATTATTTTTGGTAGACCCTTCTTGAACACCGTTAATGCTAAGATAGATTGTGAGAAAAAAACTGTTGGTGTTAGTTTTGGTAATGAGTCTCATGAGTTTAATTTTTCCATGTTTAGTAGAAAGCTTCATGAAAAAGAATTTCCTAGTAAGGATGAATTAATTGGTCTTGCTTCTATTGCTGTACCACCTACTAATCCTTTAGAACAATATTTGCTAGACCATGAGAATGATTTTCATATGCATGAAAGAAATGAAATAGATCAAATTTTCTTTGAACAATGTCCTCTGGTTAAACACAATTTTCCTATTGAAACTCTAGGAGGTCCTCCTCCACCTAAATGTGATCTTCTGTTTGAGTTAAAACAATTGCCAGACACTTTGAAATATGCCTATCTTGATGAAAAGAAGATATATCCTGTTACAATTAGTGTTAACCTTTCAAAACATGAAGATGAAAGATTATTGAAAGTTCTAAGGAAGCACCGAGCCGCTATTGGATATACTCTTGATGATTTAAAGGGCATTAGTCCCACTCTATGTCAGCACAAAATTAATATGGAACCTAATGCTAAACCCATTGTTGATCACCAACGTCGGTTAAATCCTAAGATGAAAGAAGTGGTAAAAACGGAAATATTAAAACTTCTGGAAGCAGGTATAATTTATCCCATAGCTGATAGTAGATGGGTAAGCCTTGTTCATTGTGTTCCAAAGAAAGGAGGTATAACTGTTGTTCCTAATGATAAGAATGAACTTATTCCACAAAGAATTATCACAGGCTATAGAATGGTAATTGATTTTAGAAAATTAAACAAAGCAACTAGAAAGGATCATTACCCTCTGCCTTTTATTGATCAAATGCTCGAAGGATTATCTAAGCACACACACTTTTGCATCCCTGATGGATATTCTGGCTTTTCAGAAATACTTGTTTCTCAACCTGATCAAGAAAAACTACTTTTACTTGTCCCTTTGGAACCTATGCTTATAGACGTAATGCACCTGCTACCTTTCAAAGATGTATGACTGCTATATTCTTTCACTTTTGTGAAAAGATTGTTGAGGTTTTCATGGATGACTTTTCTGTTTATGGGAAGTATTTTGATGATTGTTTAAGCAATCTTGATCGAGTTTTGCAGAGATGTGAACAACCACATCTTGTCTTGAATTGGGAGAAGTGCCACTTTATGGTTAATGAAGGAATTGTATTGGGTCACAAAATTTCTGAAAGAGGTATTGAAGTGGACAAAGCTAAGGTTGATGCAATTGAGAAAATGCCATGTCCTAAAGATATAAAAGGTATTCGTAGTTTCTTAGGTCATGCTGGTTTCTATAGGAGATTTATCAAAGACTTTTCAAAAATATCTAGGCCTCTTAATATTCTCTTGCGGAGGGACATTCCTTTTGTTTTTGATGATTTTTGGAAGCCTTTCACACACTTAAGAAAGCCCTAATTTCTGCACCTATTGTTCAACCACCTGATTGGAACTTGCCTTTCGAAATTATGTGTGATGCTAGTGATTATGTTGTTGGTGCTGTTCTAGGACAAAGAGTTGACAAGAAACTTAATGTTATTGTGATAGCCTAGCTTATTAGGGATGATAGACTACTCATATCAATAAGGAAATCCTTCTTTTCCGGGAGCCCATTTGGAAAGAACTCCAAAGTTAAGCGTGCTCAGCTTGGAGTAGTTTCAGGATGGGTGACCGACCAAGAAGTTGCTCCCGGGTGCACATGAGTGAGGACAAAGTCCGCAGAAAAGACTAGTATTGATCTGTGGGGCCAGTCTAGATCCTTCTAGGAGTAACGGCCACCGGCGGGTGTGTCCGGGGCGCTACAAGTTGGTATCAGAGCTGACCCTCGCGGTTACACGGATGTTTGAGGACAGGTTCGCGGTCATGTTGTGCATGACGTTTGTGACCCGTCGTGGCACACGGCATGGAACATGTGCCGGACTGGACGCACAGACGTATGTGCCAAGAGGGATTGTTGCTGGGGCCCGACAAGGATGTCGGTTCCTCTGAGTGGCGGTGTATGTGATATCCTGGCTTATTAGGGATGGTAGACTACTCATATCAATAAGGAATTCCTTTTTTCGGGAGCCCATTCGGAAAGAACTCTAAAGTTAAGCGTGCTCAGCTTGGAGTAATTTTAGGATGGGTGACCGACCGGGAAGTTGCTCCCGGGTGCGCATGAGTGAGGATAAAGTGCGTAGAAAAGACTAGAATTGAACCGTGGGGCCAGTCTAGATCCCGCTAGGAGTAACGACCACCGGCGGGTGTGTTCGGGGTGTTACAAGTTATTCATTATGCTAGTAAAACTCTAGACAATGCTCAAAGAGATTATGCTACTACTGAAAAGAAATTCTTAGTAGTTGTGTTTGCTTGTGATAAATTTAGACCTTATATTGTTGATTCCGAAGTAACCGTTCACACAGACCATGCTGCTATTAAATATCTTATGGAAAAGAAAGATGCTAAACCTAGACTTATTCGATGGGTTATCTTGTTACAAAAATTTGATTTACATGTCATTGATAGAAAAGGAGCTAAGAACCCAGTTGCTGATAATTTGTCTAGGCTTGCAAATGTGCTTGATGACCCACTACCTATTGATGATAGTTTTCTTGATGAGAAGTTAGCTGCAATAAATTTTTCTCATAGTACTCCTTGGTATGCTGATTATGCTAATTACATTGTTGCTAAATATTTACCACCTAGCTTTAAATACCAACAAAAGAAAAAAATTCTTCTATGATTTAAGACTTTAGTTTTGGGATGACCTGCATCTTTATAAAGAATGAGTAGATGGTATTATTAGACGTTGTGTACCTGAGCATGAACGGGGACAAATACTACGGAAATGTCACTCCGAGGCTTATGGAGGTCATCATGCTGGAGATAGAACTGCTCACAAGGTATTGCAATCTGGATTTTATTGGCCTACTCTCTTCAAGGATGCTCGTAAGTTCATCTTATCTTGTGATGAATGTGAAAGGATAGGTAATATCGGTAAGCGTTAAGAAATGCATATGAATTATTCACTTGCTGTTGAACCATTTGATGTTTGGCGATTTGATTACATGGGACCTTTTCCTTCCTCTAATGGGTATACACATATTTTGGTTGCTATTGATTATGTTTTTAGATGGGTAGAAGCTATTCCAACTAGTATTGCTGATCACAACACCTCTATTAAAATTCTTAAGGAAGTTATTTTCCCAAGGTTTGGAGTCCCAAGATATTTAATGACTGCTGGTGTTTCGCACTTTATTCATGGTGCTTTCCGTAAAATGCTTGCCATGTTGTAACGCCCCGAGACCGATGTGCCAGGTGTCCTCCAGCTATTCGCTGTCGTTGCCTTGTCATTGCTTGCGTGTCTTGCATTGCATATCATGTCATCATGTGCATTTCATTTGCATACATGTTCGTCTCATGCATCCGAGCATTTTCCCCGTTGTCCATTTTGCAATCCGGCGCTCCTATGTCACCCGGTGTCCCTTTCTACCTCTTATCATGTGTGGGTGTTAAACATTTCCGGATTGGACCAAGACTTATCATGCGGCCTTGGTTTACTACCGGTAGACCGCCTGTCAAGTTTCATATCATTTGGACTTCGTTTGGTACTCCAACGGTTAACCGAGGGACCGAAAAGGCCTCGTGTGTGTTGCAGCCCAACATCCTTCCAAAGTGGCCCAAAACCCACCTAACCCTCCTCCATCATCTCGGTCGTTCGATCACGATCACGTGGCCGAAAACCGCAACTCATTTGGACTCTCCTAGCTCCCTCTACCTATAAATATGTGTATCCCTCTGAATTTCTCGCGCAGGCAAACCCTAGATCCAACTCCCTCCGCGCCGCCGGACATGTCCGCTCACTGGCGGACGCGTCCATCCCGCGCCACCTCACTCCGGCGAATGAGGTGTCGCCACATCAGCCAACCCTGTGCCGCCACCTGTCGCCGCCGCCGTCCCCGCGCCGCCGGGCCCGAGACACCCAGATCCGGCCCGCCCGGCCCGGATCTGCCGCGCCGGCCTCCCAACCGAGCTGCGCCGTCCGCCCCGCCGTCTTCTTCGCTTCCGGTCACCGGAGTTGCTCCGCGCCACCTCGCCGGCGACCACCGCCCCCGCCGCGCTCGCCGCCGCCCGTCGTCTTGCTCGCCGCCTAGCACGCCGTGCCCCGCGCCTCCCGCTGCCCTGGTCGCTGCCCCGCGCCGCCCGCGTTTCTCCGACGCACTGCTGCACGCTTCGCCGGCCGCCACCTCGTCCGACATCGCCGTATTGCCGCCCCCTTGCCTCGGCTTCCGCACCGCTCGTCGCGCGCCCGCGCCTCTTCACCACCCTCGCGGCCGAGCTCTGCTGCTCGATCTCGTCGCTGCTCCGGCAGGCGCTCGCCGGAGTCTGAGCCGCCCCTCGCTGGAGTTCATGCAGCTCATCGGAGATCCTCCTTCGTCACCGTATCCGGAGAAGAAGCGGGACCAGATCCACCAGTCCCTTCAACCAAACGGCTCCTTCCCCACATCACGGATATCCTCATCCCGCGTTGACTTTTCGCGGAGGTAAAATATCCACTAAGTCCCCGAAGTTTCCAGATTCATATGCCCATTTTCATTGCATCATAACTCCGTCACCGTTGCTCCGACTCATGCATGTGGCATATCAAAATGTTCGCCTCGACGAGTACATAATTCCATCTCACTGCATCATTTTCATTTGAGCTCATCTTGATGCCCGAAATGCTGTTGGAAGAGGGCTATGTGATGAATTTGTCAGATCTGTTTCAGCAAATGGCATTT
This sequence comes from Triticum urartu, assembly GCF_003073215.2. Lineage (NCBI taxonomy): Eukaryota > Viridiplantae > Streptophyta > Magnoliopsida > Poales > Poaceae > Triticum > Triticum urartu. The sequence continues at coordinate 230,138,304 of NC_053025.1, read as the reverse complement.
TGTCATTTTTTCCATGATTAATGTGTGCATGCTATGATCCTGAGCTCTACATGTGTTTTGTTATATCCCATGCCATCTTTACAGAGGTGCTTGCCATGTATTTCTGTGATATTTGTGGTGACTAGCACAATCTTGCAAAGTAGCGTAATCGTTAATGCTGATTTCAGGGACTTAGAATTTCACAAAGTCCTTGTCCTGTTTTTGTTTTTATGCCATATGTTCATGTTGTTTCCTAGTGATCCGTGCCTCTTTTGAGGATGATCAATAAGGATGTTTTGTTAAAATTGTGGTGCTCTATCCATCCATGTCTTTGTTTGCATTTATGGAGCACCCTAGCTTGATTCAATCGAGCTCTACTTTTGCTATAAAATGTTCCTGGCAGATTGTTAACTTGTTTAGCGATTTTGTCGAGGTTGTTGCTATTGATCCGTGCATGCTATGTTATTGTTCTTGCCATGTCTAGCTTCTATGCCATGTCTTCTTGATGGGTGTATGCTTATTTTCTCATTCCATGCTCTGTAGTGAGTGCATCGAGCCCGTAAACATGCCTACTCGTTAACTGTTTTGCCATGATCCAGTTTTTCACTAAATCTGAATCTGTTTATGTTTTTGCCATGTTCACATGCTTGCAATTGTATTTTCTGAACCCTTTTGGCTCAAGGTCACTAAGGGACTTTTCTTAAGTGATTTGAGTAGCTTCATGCCATGCCTTGCTTTGCCATGATATGTTCCTGTAGCATGTAGTTTTCATGCTCTAAAGATTGCTACCTGATGATAAATTCTAGACTTGTGTTAATTTCACTAAGTCTGAAACCTGTTATCATTTGCTCTTTTCCCATGCTTGTTTGAACCTGTTATTGAGTGAATTAGCCGTAGCTCAGTGTTCATCTTTTGTCAAGCATCATGAGTGGACCCATGCCATGTATTTTGTTTTCATGTTTGAGTGCCGTAGCATATTTATCTTGATGCATTTAGATGGCTACTTGCCGATTATCGCAGACCGGTGCCATATTTGTTTTGCTTGCCATTTCCAAACCGTGCATCCGATTCCGGCGGTCTTTATATAGATTTCAACCGAAATCACCTCACCTTTCCAGTGGCACTCTTGGAATTCCATGTTGAGGCCAGGTTCAATCATTCCTTGTTAAATCATGCATATGCATCGCATACCGCATCCCGCATATCATACCGTGTTCATGTGTTGGTTGTTTACTATGTTATGTGCTTCTTTTCGGTGTTGATTCTTCAGTTTGGTTCCGTTTACGTCGCTTTTGTGAGGACCCGTTCGGCTAAGTCCGTTTGTCTTCTTCATGGACTCGTTCTTCTTCCTTGCGGGATTTCAGGCAAGATGATCATACCCTCGAAATCACTTCTATCTTTCTTGCTAGTTGCTCGCTCTTTTGCTATGCCTATGCTGCGACACCTACCACTTGCTTATCATGCCTCCCATATAGTTGAACCAAGCCTCTAACCCACCTTGTCCTAGCAAACCATTGTTTGGCTAGGTTACCGCTTTGCTCAGCCTCTCTTATAGCGTTGTTAGTTGCAGGTGAAGATTGGAGATTGTTCCATGTTTGGAACATGGATATTTTTTTGGGATATCACACTATCTCTTATTTAATTAATGCATCTATATACTTGGTGAAGGGTGGAAGGCTCGGCCTTATGCCTGGTGTTTTTGTTCCACTCTTGTCGACCTAGTTTCCGTCATATCGGTGTTATGTTCCCGGATTTTGCGTTCCTTACGCGGTTGGGTTATAATGGGAACCCCTTGACAGTTAGCCTTGAATAAAACTCCTCCATCAAGGCCCAACATTGGTTTTACCATTTTCCACCTAGCCTTTTTCTTTCCCTTGGGTTGGCCAGCCCAAGGGTCATCTTATTTTAACCCCCACGGGCCAGTGCTTCTCTAAGTGTTGCTCCAACCCAGCGCACCGTGCGGGGCCGTCCCTTGGCAACTTGGGTTACGTTGGCTCCCATACGCTTAGCTTATCCGACGTGCCCTGAGAACGAGATATGTGTAGCTCCTATCAGGATTTGTCAGCATAGCGGGTGGTCTTGCTGGACTTGTTTTACCATTGTCGAGGATGTCTTGTAACTGGGATGCCGAGTCTGATCGGATTGTCTTGGGAGAGGGAATATCCTTCGTTGACCATGAGAGCTTGTGATGGGCTAAGTTGGGACACCCCTGCAGGGATTTGAACTCTCTAAAGCCGTTCCCGCGGTTATGGGCAGATGGGAATTTGTTAATGTCCGGTTGTAGAAAACCTGAAGTTGACCTTAATTAAAATACATCAACCACGTGTGTAACCATGATGGTCTCTTCTCGGCGGAGTCCGGGAAGTGAACACGGTGTTGGAGTTATGCTTGACGTAGATTGTTCTAGGATCACTTCTTGATCATAGTTGTTCGACCGTGCTTTTGCCTTCTCTTCTCGCTCTCTTTTGCCAATAGGTTAGCCACCATATATGCTAGTCGCTTGCTGCAGCTCCACATCATACCTTTACCTTACCCATGAGATCAAATAGTCTTGATCGCGAGGGTGTGAGATTGCTGAGTCCCCGTGACTCACAGATACTTCCAAAACCAGCTTGCAGGTGCCGTTGAACCGTGCAGATGATGCAACCAAGCTCAAGGAGGAGCTCGATGAAGATCTTGTTCTTTATTGTCAGGACCGGATTTTCGGGATATAATTTCCCCGAAAATGGCCCTTGGGCTCATCAGCCCCAGGATTACTGTTAGCTGATGAGGCACCAACTTGATACAGAAATTTCCAAGCAAAGTACATAATATGTAGTACAAGACCATTCTGGCCTATGGGTACAACAATTAGTTTCTAGTGGTTGACGGTGGAAGCGCTTGGCGGATCATCAACGTCTATGGGACTCCATTTCCCACAGGAACAGCTGACCAGGATAACTCCTATATTCGCGATGCTGCTATCACCATTACGTAGGTTCCGGGGCTGTCATCGCAACGTTCCTTTCCACGCAAGAAATCTGGCCAAGACAATAGCCAGGGACAAGCCAGTGAGTACTTTGAATGTACTCGCAAACATTAAGAACACAGGTATAATATAGCCACTGATAATCATGCTTTGAAATATTCCATGATTACTTCGTCAGTCATAAATGAAGCTCATGATGCATGCAAGCAGGTTAATCATGTCATATATGAATATGCAATCAGCGAGTAGAAATAGAATGCACCGATCGGGTGTCTGAAGCGACGCCTCGAAAGGATAACAATATAAAGTATGCCTCAGTCGGGCGTCTAAGCGACACCACATAAAGGGCTTATAAGTAGATAAAATATCAAGCATGCCACAGTCGAGCGTCTGTGCGACACCGCATAAAGGGCTTATAAGTAAATAAAATAACAAGCATGCCACAGTCGGGCATGTGTGCGACACCATATAAAGGGCTTATAAGTAAATGAAATAACAAAACATGCCACAGTCGGGCATCTAAGCGACACCACATAAAGGGCTTATGTATAAAAATAATCATGGTGAATATCCAGGAGGTAGAACCGTCCCAGGGATACTCAATAATTCAAATAACATAAATGGTTAGTCCATAATAATAATAATCATAATCATCATACATCACAAGTCAGGATCAATATTCTGGTTTAATAATCATCATACATTGGCTCCTCATCTGGTCGAACAAAGGTGAGGGCTCCGGCGATCAACGCCGGCGAACGGCGGCTCCTCGAGGGCATCCGAGGCCAGGGATGGATCCGCCACTCCCAGGAGGTCCTCCCGGTGGTCGACTGGCCGGTGGGGACGGAGGGGGAATCGTCGGCGGCGAGCTCCGCGGTGGAGGGAGCTTAGGGCATGATTGGGGGATTTGTCTCCGCTGGCTCCCGATCAAAATTGAGCTTGGGGTGGACTCACATGATGAAGATTGGGCCTCTGGTGAAGAGAGTGGAGAGGGGGAGGCCCTGGTGGCGCCGGAGTGAACGAGGCAGTGGCGGCAGCCGTGGTTGCCGGAGAAGAAGAAGACGACCCCTCTGGTCTTTCTACTGCTACGGCCAGATCGGTGAGGGAGTGTGGGAGGTTGCTTGAGGGTTTGGTGAGCTCGGGGGGTCCTTATATAGCGATCGGGGGCGGTTCCGACGATGGCCGAGGATAAGAACGCCGGCGACCGCCGTACTGTGCTGCAGGGCGACGTGGCGGCGACGAGGGCTTGCGGACATGGCTGCGGATGAGCTTGAGCTGTTCAAGGGGGCAGCTGGCGAGCGCTGCTGGCTCGGGCGGTGCCGTCGCTGGCAGAGGCTGCTGTGGCCGCCCGCTAGCCGCCGTTGCCGACCTGACGGTGGCGCTGTTGGTCGCCAGGGGGGCTTGGCTGGTTCCTGCGAGCGGATGAGGTCGGGGGTGCGGCTCTGCAGGTGAGCAAGGGCCGGGGCACGACGCGGCGACCCGATCGCACACACGTGCAAAACGAGTGCTCTGGGCGCGCTCAGAGCACGCACGGGACATGCTCGACAATATGCCAAGGCATGCTAGGGGCCTCCAAACCACAAGGGAGTTAGCAGGGTGAGGCAATAGGCTAGGTCAAGTCCATGGGACAAGCTGGTTTGGTCAGGGGATCAAGTTCACAATGTAAACTTGAAATCATGCCAAATCTGGTTGTGCACACAGGGTGTTTGACAAAATGCCAAAGGCATCTAGGCAATTCTTGGGGTGGCCAAATTCTCCAGATCAGGGTCTCTTTAGTTGAAAGAGAGGGTGGTGAGGTTAGTTTGACAAAATCAGAAACTTGTTAGTGCAAGTTTTGCAAAATATCAGTTTTGGACAGAAAGAAAAAGGCATGGTTGCATGCACTAAAAATTCTCCAATGGGTCCACTCTTCTGGACTTAAGGGTTTTGTAGCAAGGGCTATAAGCAGGAGAAAGCTCAAGAGTAATAGAGCAAATTTAACTAGGGTTGCAGTAGAAAAGGCCAAACTGTACCAGAAAGCAAAAGAGGTTGATTCACTCAAATTTTTCAAATAACACCACTGGGTTTTTGCATAAAGTTGAATTACATACCACTACTAACATCCCACAATTTTGGTGGAAGTTTTAAAGAAATATTTAATTAGGTTGTAGTGCAAAATTGCTCTCTAGACCAGATTTTTAAACATGGGGTAGAGCTCAAAATATTAAAAGAATGAAATGTATTTTTGCATAAAAGTGAGTTAAAAACATCACATGACACCTCCAAATTTTGGTGAAAATTTTAAATAAATTAATCAAGTGGTTGTAGTTCAAAAGAGCTCCAAAGCTAAAGCTCAGAGAGAAATAATTGTGCAAATCAATTCCACTGATAATAGTAATGTTTTTCTTGAAAGGGCAAACAAGTCCAATAATATATTTGGAAACTTTCACTTGGGATAAAACTCCATAAAAAACCAAGAAAAGGGTGGTACTGAAATCAAAGAAAACCCAGAAAGATGAAAAGTTTAATTTTCCTGGCAAAATTTTAATTAGTAAAACAAGGTTAAAATTTTGGTGTGTCACATTTATGTTGTTCCGTTTTCCAGTTGATCAGTAGTGGAGCCCAGTTGGGACGATCGGGGATCTGTGTAGCATCTGGGGTAGTCTTCTTTTATTTTGGTTTCGTAGTCGGACCTTGATTGTATCTGGATGATGTAATGCTTTATTCATGTATTTGTGTGAAGTGGTGATTGTAAGCCAACTATGTCTCTTTCCCTTATGTATTACATGGGTTGTTTGCGAAGATTACCACACTTGCGACATTGCTTTCAATGCGGTTAGGCCTCTAAGTCGTGCGTCGACACGTGGGAGATATAGCCGCATCGAGGGCGTAACACAAGTATGATGTTAACCATATAATTGCATCACCTTATTATCCTCAGTCTAGTGGTCAAGTTGAACTTAGCAATATAGAAATAAAATTAATTTTGCAAAGGACTATCAATAGGTCCAGGAAGAATTGGTCTAAGAAATTAGATGATGCACTTTTGGCTTATAGAACAGCATATAAAAATCATATGGGTATGTCTCCTTATAAAATGGTTTATGGAAAAGCTTGTCATTTGCTTCTTGAGTTAGAACATAAAGCATATTGGGCAATCAAAGAACTCAATTATGATTTCAAACTTGCTGGTGAAAAGAGGTTATTTGATATTAGCTCAATAGATGAATGGAGAACCCATGCCTATGAAAATGCAAAATTATTTAAAGAAAAAGTAAAAAGATGGCATGACAAAACAATTCAAAAGCATGAGTTTAAAGTCGTAGAATATGTTCTTTTGTACAATTCTCGTTTCAGATTCTTTGCAGGAAAACTCCTCTCTGAATGTGAAGGCCCATATGTCATCGAGGAGGTTTACCAGTCTGGAGCCATCAAAATAAATAATTCCGAAGGTACTAACCCGAAGGTTGTCAATGGGCAACGAATAAAGCATTATATCTCACGTACGCCTACTAGTATTGAAAGTAATATTATCCAAAATATGACATCAGAAGAACACATAAAGGAGTCCTTCCAGAACACTCCAAAATCGTGAAAATAAGGAGGTACGTGATACGGTAAGTAAACGGACTCCAAAAAATATGCAAAAATATTTTTTATCAGTTTTAGAATATTTTAGAATTTTGGGAATAAAGAAACTTCCAGGAAGCGTCCCCTGGTGGGCACAAGACACCAGAGTTGTGTCCACCTAGGACACCTTCCGTAATCCGTTTTTCTACCTTATACTTGTCCTCCAAGATAAAAAATATATATATATACTTCCCGAACCTGTTGATCACCATATCATGGAGAAATCCTCTGTTCTCTTTTTCCTTGTTGTTTTCTGTCAGGTCCCATCTACCATGGCCTCTTCAAGCTCCTCCAAGGACAAGTTCTTGAAGAACGTCATCAACCCATATCTGCGGGAAGTGGAGCAGCACCCTCAGGTCATCGAGATGCATGAGGGTGTGCTTCACCTCCGTGATGTGCCATGTTCAAAGGGGACGGGAACCATGCAGGCCAGGCTTGAAACCGTGGAGCAAGACGTCTTCCGGTGCAAAGGGATGGTGGAGCGTGGGCTCAATGCCAATAACCTCATGATCACGGACCTTTCCCGTGATCTCAAGGTGCATGGCAAGCCCATGAAGGACATCATCTTCACCCTCAACGAGCAAATCAACTTCCTCCAAAGCCAGATCTATGATCTTCAAAACCAAGTCTTTAATATGAGGCGAGGTTTAAAGGTATGAGTTTTGCTGCTAGTTGCAGGACTCGTGAGACTCACTCCTCCTCTCACGATGGTGGACCACTGCCATGGAAATCCGAGGACAAGATCTCTTCTTCACCACCATCATCTTCTTCACCACCAAAGGAGAATTGAGTATCGGGTATGGGAAATCCCCTTGGCTTTCGCCAAGCTTGGGGGAGGTGCCCCGGTATCGTATCATCCCACTATCTTTTTTCTTTTACTTATTTTAGTTCGATCCTTTTGCTTTAAATGAATAAATGTTTAGTCCCATCCTTTCTTCTTTGAGAGTTTGCTTAGTAATCTATCCTTGTAATTGTGTGCAAGTTATATAATAAAGTTCAGTATGAGTATTTGCTTTCTTTACTTTCATGTCGCAAATAAAAGAAAAGAAATAAATAGAGAAAAGATTATATACTAATCCTATGGTAGGTGATGGCACCACATAAGGAAAATTATAATTGGAAAATTTTATTAGATATTGAAAAACATAGCATTAGTCAATGATGCAACTCATGAAAGAATTAATAAGGGAAGAGAAGGTTCACATATAAATATAGTATCCTACAAATCTTTTTGTGATTGTGAGCCCTCATCAAAATATTATATGTGAAAATTGTTGACGTTGGACAAGGAAGACAACTTAATGATTTATGTTTGTTCATATTCACACAAAAGTCATATTTTCATAGATCCTTTAACATGTGGTGCTTGCCCCCTATCTTTGCTAGCCAAAAATTCCGCACTAAGTTGAGATACTACTTGTGCATCCAAAAACCCTCACCCAAATCTTATTTTCAAGGGTCCACCATACCTACCTAGGGATTGATCAAGATCCCTCAAGTAAGTTGTCATCTGTGCAAAAAGGCAATAGAAATTGCTTCTAAAAGTGTGGGATCATTTATTGTAAGAGAAAATTGAGCGTTGCACAAACTTGTGATGGCGAATAATAAAAGTGGCAGACTGCATAATAAAGGTCGCTATCACAAGGGGCAATATAACATGACGTTCTTTTGCATTAAGGGATTGAGCATACAAACAAATAAGCGCATGGCAACCTCTGCTTCCCTCTATGAAGGGCTTATCTTTTACTTTTATGCAAAGAGTCAATGTTTGTCTCTATATTCCTTTTATTTTTCTCCTTGGCAAGCATCATGTGGTGACGAAAGATCTAGGCACATATTTCCAGTTGAGTATGGGTGGCATGAGTTATTATTGTTGACATCACCCTTGAGATGAGTATGTTGGGAGGCAAAATAATAAGCCCCTATATTTCTATGTGTCCGGTTGAAACGTTTTGCTCATGGGTACGAGGTCAGTGTTAGCAATCATAGAAGACTATATGATGGTTGAGTATGTGAACTTTCCTAAAGGCTCCGACACGTGACTCTTCCTGAAAAGATGATGAATTGTAGTTGCAAAGTTGACTGAGAACATAGTTTGTTGATTTCTAATAGAGTTTTTGATTTATACTTCAATTGCGACATGAACTATTACTTATTCATGAGAAGTATATGATGAAAGTTCTATGATAAAAGTCCTATGTTTAATTTTGTTGCTCTTATAATAATCAACACGGTGCTTCTATGTCTGTGTTTTGTTTTTATCGACACCTCTCTCTCAAAGCATGTGGACATGTTTTTTGATTTCGGTTTTTGCTTGAGGACAAGCGAGGTCTAAGCTTGGGGGAGTTGATACGTCCATTTTGCATCATGTTTTCTTATTGTTATTTACAATGTTTTTATCCATGATAATGCTTTTTGGAGTAATTCTAATGCCTTTTCTCTCATAATTTGCAAGGTACACACCAAGAGGGAGAATTCTGGCAGCTGGAAATCTGGAACTGGAAAAGCTACATCAGGCCACCTATTCTGCACAACTCCAAACAAGCTGAAACTTCATGGAGATTTTTTATGGATTATTTAAGAATTATTGGAGCAAATAACTACCAGAGGGGGCCCGCCAGGTGGGCACAACCCACCTGGGCGCACCTAGGAGCCCAGGCGCACCCTGGTGGGTTCTGCCCTCCTCGGCCCACCTCCGGTGCCTATCTTTTGTTATATAATTCATTTTGACCTAGAAAAAAAATAAGAGGAGGACTTTCGGGACGAAGCGCCGCCGCCTTGAGGCGGAACTTGGGCAGGAGCACTTTTTCCCTCTGGTGGAGCGATTCCGCCGAGGGAATTTCCATCACCAACAACTCTCCCATCTTGTTGAGGGAAATCTCCATAAATATCTTCAACAACACCATCTCCTCTCAAACCCTAGTTTATCGCTTTTGTTCAATCTTGTCACCGAAACTATAGATTGGTACTTGTGGGTGACTAGTAGTGTTGATTACATCTTGTAGTTGATTACTATATGGTTTATTTGGTGGAACATTATATGTTCAGATCCAATATGCTATTTAACACCCCTCTGATGATGAGCATGTTTATCATTTCTGAGTACTAACCTTTGTTCTTGAGGTCACGGGAGAAATCATGTTGCAATTAATCATGTGAATTTGATATGTGTTCGATATTTTGATAGTATGTATGTTGTGATTCCCTCAGTGGTGTCATGTGAATGTCGACTACATGCCACATCACCATATTTGGGCCTAAGGGAATGCATTGTGGAGTAGCAATTAGATGATGGGTTGCGAGAGTGACAGAAGCTTAAACCCCAGTTAATGCGCTATTCCGTAAGGGACCGATTGGATCCAAAAGTTCAATGCTATGGTTAGAATTTATTCTTATACTTTTGTCGTAGTTGCAGATGCTTGCGGGAGGGTTAATCATAAGTAGGAGGTTTGCTCAAGTAAGAACAACACCTACGCACCGGTCCACCCACATATCAAATTATCAAAGTAGCGAACACAAATTAAACCAACATGATGAAATTGACTAGATGAATTTCCGGTATACCCTAAAGAACGCTTTACTTATTATAGGAGATCGTTTGGCCTGTCCTTTGCCTCAAAGGGATTGGGCTACCTTGCTGCACTTTTGTTACTACTATCATTACTTGCTCGTTACAAAATATCTTGCTATCAAACAATCTACTACTTACAATTTCAGCACTTGCAGACATTACCTTTCTGAAAACTACTTGTCATTTCCTTTTGCTCCTCGTTGGATTCGAAACTCTTACTTATTGAAAAGAGCTAAAATTGATCCCCTATACTTGTGGGTCATCACTGGGACGTACCGGGCCGCTGACGGAGCCACGCCGTGGGCCGCAGGCAGGCAAGACTGGTTACCCTCGTTCCTAGGAGGACGACCGTAACCCCCGGGCCCAAGGCGCGCTCGAACTTGGCTTTGAGGCGAAGACAAAGGGAAAGTGTGGAGCACCACGGGCCCCTTCCGCCAGCAGCCTTGGTTGACGCATGGCTATTAATAGGACGTGGGGGCCTCCAGTTCCCCACGCTACCTCGGCAACCGTTCGACTTGGCGAGACTTTGCTACATGCGGGGAAAACCATCATTGCATGGGATCATGGAGGCCGATGGTTGGCCTCCTTCCTGCTATAAATGAGGGGAGGGGCGGAGCCCCCTTGCTCATATCTTTCTTCTCGCGACCCGCTCCTTCTTTCTCCTCCTAGCCTAGCTGACTTGCCGTAGCACCCATGGCGCCGATGAGGAAGTTCTCCGCTGCCGAGAAAGGGAAGGCCCCAAGGAGGGACATGGCTCGCCGCCGCCCAAGAGAGGGCGAGGCTGCCCCCGTAAGCATGCTGCGACCCCTGTTGTGGCCCCTTGGGGGCGCGGGCGCACTCCTTTGGGGGGCAGCGCTGCCCTAGGCGGCCGTGGCAGTGTTCCTTCTCGCGGCGCAAGCCGCCAAGGGTGAGGCACCCCCTATGACAAGGGGAGGCGGGCCATGGTTTCCCAGCCTCCTCGGCCACGCTTCCACTTGGCAGAGGTGCTCCCGGAGTTCGTCATGTGGTTGGAGAGGCCAGCCGGCACCTGGCTCCAGCTTCTGTGCTTCTTTGTCGGCGAGCTGCCGGTCGCGGGGCCTGATTGACTCTGGCTGCAGGCTGTTGGCTATTGTAGTAAGGCCTCGTGGATCGGGGTCGAAGTTTCCGCCACCGGGAACGTGTCTCTGGCCCGCAGCTAGCAGGCATTTTCCTACGCGCGCGTCCAGAGTGGGAGGTGCACCCTTATGACGTCCCAAAACTGACTCTCCGGATGCCTTCCCTTTATTCCCATTGTCACCGTGTGTTTCAATTGCTTTGTTGCATTCATCATGTCATCGCTTGCATTGCATCATGTCGTCATGTCATCATATCATTAATTTTTGCAATTCAACTAAACAAATTATATGGATCTTTGGTCCATTTAAATCGGGGGATTTTCACAATGGTGATTTCTCTTCAAAACGTATCCTCCCAATATTAGGGAGCTATTATAAAATATTCCATTGATGTCGAATTACCTTTGACACACTTGCAAAGAAATCCCAATGCCTTTGTTATCTCAATTCTTGGTCTCTGACTTGTCCTCATATTCTTTTATCGTTTTATCGAGACTCTTCCTACATTCTCAACATTTCTGGGCACTTCAAAACCCTAGTCCTAGTTCAAACCATTTGATTAAATTTGGATGAGTTTGAGTTTAAATCTTGCAATCATGCAAACTTCTATTTTTCTCGGACCAAGCTCATTTAGCGAGTCCAGGAAAATTAAACCCATTCCCAAATTACTTCCCTAATCCTTACTTCTCTCTCTTTTGCTTCCTTCCTCGACGAATGGAAAATTAGTCAGCCAGGAAATTCTGGACAAGGTTCTTAACTAAAAAGAACCAGATCGTCGACTGCGTGGATGCCGAAGCTCTAGTAGCCTTTAAGCACAACATCCGCGACGAATGGATCGCCTGACACCTCGGCCAATAAAAGGCGATGTCCATGGCAGCCCTCACGGAACTTATGACCCGCTTTTATGCAGGCGAGGATAGTTGGCTAGCCCGTAGTAATCATAATGCAAGCGAACCTGGCACCTCCAAAGCCAAGAATAGCAACGGCAAGCCCTGACGCAACAGGCATAAGCGTCGAAACAATGGTGACAATACTGATGACACGGGGGTCAACGCCGGATTCAGTGGCTCCAAGTCCGGTCAGCGGAAGAGGCCATATAAAAGGAACAATCCGTTCTCTTCCAGCTTGGACCGCATACTCGATCATCCATGTCAGATCGACGACACCCCTGATAAACCAGCCAATCATACCCACCGGAGTTGTTGCGTCTTTAAACAGGCCGGCAAGTTAAATGCCGAAGACAAGGAGAAGGGATCGCAAAGCGAGAATGATGACGAGGAGCCCCGTCCGCCGAACACAGGGGGACATAAGAAGTTTGCCCACAGGTTAAAACGGTCAACATGATATACGCTACCCATATACCCAAAAGGAAGCGCAAACGAGCGCTCAGGGACCTCTATGCGATACAGCCAGTCGCCCCAAAATTCAACCCGTGGTCGTCCTGTCTGATCACCTTCGATCGCAGGGATCATCCGACCAGCATCCATCATGGCGGTTCAGCCGCATTAGTCCTCGACCCAATAATTGATGGATTCCACCTCACGTGAGTCCTCATGGACGGTGGCAGCAGCCTCAACCTGCTCTATCTGGATACATTACGCAAAATGGGCATCGATCCATCAAGGATCGAGCCCACAAAAACTACCTTTAAAGGAGTAATACCAGGTGTAGAGGCCTGCTGCACGGGTTCAATCACATTGGAAGTTGTCTTCGGATCCCCAGACAACTTCCGAAGTGAAGAATTGATCTTCGACATCGTCCCCTTCCGCAGTGGCTATCACACACTGCTTGGAAGAATTACATTTTCTCGATTCAATGCGGTGCCACACTATGTTTATCTCAAACTTAAGATGCCCGGACCACGCGATGTCATAATAGTCAACGGAAGCACGGAGCGCTCCCTCAAGTACAGAGCGGCCTTACCAAGTAGAACCTTAATTCGGCGGCCAAGCTCCCGCACACTGTCAAACGAGTCCGGACTACTCTGCAGTAGGACAGTCCAGCTCGTCAGGAGCTCGACTAGCAATTCGTCCTCCGTCTCAGTCCCGACCAAATGGCAGCATATGTACCGCATACATAACTACGCACTCCAAATACCATGGGCATAGACAGAGGCATAACTTGATTGTGGTCCATCATACGGCTCCCACACATGCTTTTTCTTTTCCTTTTTAACATTTTTTGGTCTCTTCTCTATAGGCCCCTCTCGACGGCGTAATCACCGGTCCTTTCGAAGGAAGGATATACCAAGGCGGCAAGAAGCACAGACATGTGGGGGGAATCTCTAGATGTTCTTCTTGATGATCATTCTACCTGTTTTCACGACCCGCACTCTAACACCCACAATGTGGCTCTATCTCCCACGTGTCGGGGCACGACTTAGAGGCATAGCCGCATGGTAGAATTGTCGCAAGAGGGGTAATCTTCACACATCTCATGTACTGAATAATAAAGGGATAAAGAATTGGCTTACAATCGCCACTTCACACAATACATAAATAATTCATACATCATCCAAAATACAATCAAAGGTCCGACTATGGAACCAAAATAAAAGAAGACAACCCCAAATGCTAGATCCCTGATCGTCCCAACTGGGCTTCTCTACTGATCATCCGAAAAAGAAACATAGTAACGGCCGGAATCCTCATCGAACTCCCACTTGAGTTCGGTATCGTCACCTGCACTGGTATCCTTGGCACCTGCAACTGTTTGGAAGTAACCGTGGGTCACGAGGCCTCAACAATCTCACACCCGCAAGATCAAGACTATTTAAGCTTATGGGTAGGAGAGGGTAGTGAGGTGGAGCTGCAGCAAGCACTAAGCATATATGGTGGCTAACTTATGCAAGTAAGAGCGATAAGAGAAGAAACGGATAGCCGAGAAGCTATAAGTGATCAAGAAGTGATCCTAAAGCTACTTAAGTTGAAGCATAACACAAGACCGTGTTCTCTTCCCGGACTCCGCCGAAAAGAGGTAATCATGGCTACACCCGTAGTTGATTTATTTTAATTAAGTTAAGTATCAAGTTCTCTACAACCGGATATTAACAAATTCCCATCTGCCACATAACCGCGGGTACGACTCTCGAAAGTTTATACCATGCAGGGGTGTCCGAACTTAGCCCATCACAAGCTCTCACGGTCAACGAAGGATATTCCTTCTCCCGGGAAGACCCGATCAGTCTCGGAATCCCGGGTACAAGACATTTCGACAATGGTAAAACAAGACCAGCAAAGCCACCCGATGTGCCGACAAATCTCGATAGGAGTCGCACGTATCTCATTCTCAGGGCACACCGGATGGGCAAGACTTCGGGTTGGCATAGACCATGGTTGCCTAGGGGGCGCCGGACATCGCCCAGTTTGGACCAACACTCAGAGTAGCACTGGCCCGGGGTTTTAAAATAAATATGACCCTTGAGCCCAGGGAACCCAAGAGAAAAAGGCTTAGGTGGAAAATGTTAAAACCAAGGTTGGGCCTTGCAGGAGGAGTTTTATTCAAAGCGAACTGTCAAGGGGTTCCCATAACACCCAACCTCGTAAAGAACTCAAACTCAAGGAACATAACACCAGTATGATGGAAACTAGAGTGGCAAGAGTGGAACAAAACACCAGGCATAAGGCCGGGCCTTCCACCCTTTACCAAGTATATAGATGCATTAAATTAAATAAAATATAATAATGATATCCCAAAAAAATATCCATGTTCCAACATGGAACAAACTTCAACTTCACCTGCAACTAGCAACGCTATAAGAGGGGCTGAGCAAAAGCAGTAACATAGCCAAACAATGGTTTTCTAGGAAGGTAGGTTAGAAGCTTGACATGGCAATATGGGAGGCATGATAACCAAGTGGTAGGTAGCGCGACATAGCAATAGAGCGAACAACTAGCAAGCAAAGATAGAAGTGATTTCGAGGGTATGGTCATCTTGCCTGCAAAATTCTCATAGTTGTCGAAAGCTTGATCCTCGTTAGGGTACTCAACAGGTTCCTCGGTCACGTACTTGTCTGCCGGCTCTACCCAAAGCAAGAACACAAGCAACGGAACTACAATCAGTCACAGGGCAATGCACAAGCAACATGATGCAATACATGGCATGATATGCAAAGCATATGCGTGCTCTAGAAGGGAAAGAATGATCAAGGCATCAACTTGGCAAACAAATTGTGCCGCTGGAAAGATGAGATGATTTCGGTTGAAATCGATATAAAGATCACCGGAAACGGAGGCATGGTTTGCAAATGGCAAGCAAAACAAGAATGGTGCTATTCTGCGATTAACAACGCGATGCCCCTTGGAATGCAACAAGAAACTAAGCTACTTTACACCAACATGGCAACAAAGCATACGGAAGTGATGTACAAGAGATGCTTGACAAAACATGAACACTGAGCTACGGCTAAATCACATAAGAGCAGGTTCAAACAAGCAAGGAAAAAGTGCAAAAGATATCAGCATCACAGACTTAGTGAAAATACTAACATGTCAAAAACAACATCAGGAAGCAATGTTTAGAGCAAGAAAACAACATGCTACAAGAACATATCATAGCAAACAAAGGCATGGAATGATTCTACTAGAAGCATAGATCAATAGTCCCTTAGTGATCATGGGCCAAAAAGGCACAGAAGACATGTTGTGACCCACGTAAACATAGCAAGTTTTATTAACAGTTTCAGACATAGCAGAAAAATAGAGCATGGCATAAACAGAATTATGATAGCAACTTTGCGAGCTCATTCCACTCACCATAAAGCATTGCATGACAATAAAAGCATACCAATAGCAAGATGACATGTTCATGAAGCTAAGAATGGCAAGATAAAGTTCATAGGACGCATGGATCACTAGCAACAACCACGGAAAAATTGATTAACATGTTAACATTCTGCCAGGAACATTTTATAGCAAAAGTAGAGCAAGCAAAATACATGCTAGGGCACTCCGTAATTTTATAGGAAAAGACTCGGCAAAATCCCAAGTCCCTGAAAATAGAAACATCATGAAGCCTAGTTTGCATGCTTGTGCTAGTTCCCACATAGATCACAAGAATACAAGACAAGCACCTCTGTAAAGATGGCATGATGTAGTTAAAAATACATGTAGACCTCAAACTCATACGAGGCACACATCAAATGCAACAAAAATGACAAAACCTCATGATCTGATAAGTACCAGCAATTAACATTTTATAGCACTCTTGCATCAATGAAAAAAGGCATCATAAAGGACATTATCATGCATGGAAATGCTACTGGCATGAAGAGATCAACGAGACGAACAAATCGTCATATAATATGCATGATTCAGAGCTACGGTCACCGAGATATGACAGGTCAAAGGAGGCATAAAAATGTAAGGGGATTTCGGGACTTAGAGAAAATCATCACCTCCGGAACGGATCTAGGGTTTCGGCACGCGGATCGAGGTTCACCGGATGAGCTCGCCGGAGTTCTAGCCGGAGTGGAAGAAGATGGCCGGCGTCGAGGGAGGATCTCGCCAGAGAGGAGACCGGATCTGGCGTCGGCGGGGAGAGGCGGCACGGGCGTGGAGGAGCGATGGTGCGAGGTCTGCAGTGGAGTATGGGGCCGGCGACCCGGCAGGGCCGGCGAGGAGTGGTGCGGGTGGCGGCGGCTGGGCGGTGGCGCGGTGAAGAGCAACGGCAGCGGGGCGCTCGACAGGGAGGCGCGTGGGCGCGGTGGCGGCGATGGGCTCAGGGGCCCGCCTCGGGCCGAGCGGGCCAGCACGGTGGGAGGTCGCGGTGGGCCACGTGGCGCTCACCGATTGGCTGCAGGCGGCGGCGCGGATGCGTCCGGTCGTGGAGGAGGCTAGACTAGGGTTTTAGGACCCAGGATTCCGGAGGAGTGCACATATTTATAGGTAGAGGGAGTTTGGAGTGTCCAAATGAGGTGTAGTTTTCACTCACACGATCGTGATCCGACGATAGAGGACATGGAGATGGTTTACATGGGTTATTAGGTCGTTTTTGAGGGGTGTTGGGCTGCAACACACAAGAGGCTTTCGTGGTTACCCGGTTAACCGTTGGAGTATCAAACAGACTCCAAATAGAACGAAATTTGACAGGCGGTCTACCGGTGGTGTACCAAGGCCACTTGACAAATATCTTCCCATTCCGAGAACGTTTAAAACTTTCTCATTAAAAGAGACAAGAGGGGTGCGGCGGTGCATGTGGGAGTGTCAGACTGCGAAACGAACAAGGGGGAAAATGCTCGGATGCATGAGACGAACACGAATGCAAATGCGATGCACATGATGACATGATATGGAATGCATGTCATGAACAAAATGCAAACCGAAATACAAAACCAAACCACAAAGGGTATCTCATAACTTAAAGCCAAAAATGGCAAGAGTGAGAGTTACAAATATGGCAAGTTACATCCGGTGTGTTACAACACTCCACCACTACGAGAGGATCTCGTCCCGAGATATAGGAATGAAAAAACTCCGGATATTCGAAACGGAGGTGGTCCTCGCGTTCCCAGGTGGCTTCTCGGTCGGAATGGTGTGACCACTTCACTTTCAGGAATTTGATTGACTTTTTGCAAGTCTTGCTCTCGGTTTCTTCAAGAATAGCAACGTGATGCTCATGATAAGACAGATCTTCTTGGAGATCAATCTCTTCGAAGTTGATGGTGCACTCAGGAGTCTTGAAGCAATTGCGAAGCTGTGACACATGAAACACATCATGCACATTTGTGAACTTGGACGGAAGCTTAAGTTGATAGGCGAGGTCGCCTCTTTTGCCAATGATCTTGAAAGGACCCACGTATCTAGGGGCAAGCTTCCCTTTGATACCGAAGCGACGAGTACCTTTTATTGGAGAGAGGCGGAGGTAGACATGTTCTCCGATCTCGAAAGCCAAGTCATGGTGCTTTCTATCATAGTAACTCTTATGGCGCGATTGCGTGGCTTTGATATTTTCATGGGTGACTTTACACATTTCTTCAGCTTCTGTGATTAAGTCAATGCCAAGAAGTTGGCGTTCACCAGTCTCTCACCAATTGAGAGGAGTACGACACTTTCTACCATAGGGAATTTTGAATGGGGCCTTGCCCGAACTCTCTTGGAAGTTGTTATTGTAGGAGAACTCGGCATATGGAAGACAATCATCCCACTCCATACCGAAGGAAATGAAACAAGCCCTGAGCATATCTTCAAGAATTTGATTGACTCGCTCGACTTGGCCACTAGTTTGAGGATGGAAAGTTGTGCCAAAGCGAATGTGGATGCCCATGGCCTTCTAGAAGGAGTCCCAGAACATAGAAGTGAATATGCTTCCAAGATCTGAAGATATCAATTGCGTAATGCCGTGCAAAGAGAGAATCCTGGAGCTGTATAGCTCTGCCAGCTGAGCTGCTGTGATAGATTATTTTATTGGAAGGACATGAGCCACTTTAGTGAGCTTGTCGATGACAACGAATATAGCATCATTTCCACGCTTGGACTTGGGAAATCCAGTGATGAAGTCCATCTCGATATGGTCAAACTTCCATTCTAGAATAGCAAGAGGTTGGAGGAGACCAGTTGGCCATCGGTGTTCTACTTTCACCCTTCTACAGACATCACATTCATTCACGAATTGAGCAATTTCTTGCTTCATTTGAGTCCACCAATACGACTGCTTGAGGTCATGGTACATCTTTGTACTTCCAGGATGAATGGATAGAAGAGAATTGTGCACTTCGTTCATTGACCTTCCTTAGATCACCTTTAGGAACCACAATTCGGTCCTTGAAGAATAAAGTGTCTTTGTCATTAATGCGATAGCACTTGTATTTGGGTTGGCTCTTGGCAATCCCTTGTTTCACCTTCTTCACCATGGAATCCAAGAGTTGTGCCTCACAAATTTGATCTTCCAAAGTAGGAGAGACTTGGTGGTTGTCAAGAAAGCCTTGAGGAACAACTTGGAGATACAGTTTGCGGAAAGCTTCACAAAGGTCCAGTTGGAAGGGCTTGAGAATTAGGCTGTTGCTGTAAGCCTTCCTGCTCAAAGCATCTGCAATGACATTGGCCTTGCCTAGAGTATATTCAATACTCGGATTGTATTCCTGAATCATTTCGACTCATCGAGGCTGCCTGAGGTTGAGGTTGGGTTGAGTGAAGATGTACTTGAGGCTCTTATGATCTGTGAAGATGTCCTCTTTCCTTCCCAACAAGAGATGTATCCACATTAATAATGCATGAATAACTGCCGCTAACTCAAGATCATGAGTGGGGTAGTTCCTTTCGTTGGGCTTCAACTAACGAGAGGTATAATCCACAACCTTCTTCTCTTGCATTAACACAGCACCGAGACCATGTAAGGAGGCATCACAGAAAACTTCAAATGGCTTGGATTCGTCAAGAGGAGTCAAGACAGAAGCTGTGACCAGCTTCTCTTTGAGGGTCTTGAAAGCAATGTCATATTCAGGTGTCCATACATACTTGACATGCTTCTGGAGGAGGTTGGAAAGAGGCTTTGTAATCTTAGAGAAATTCTCAATGAATCTTCGACAATAGCTTGAAAGCCCAAGAAAACTGCGGAGCTGCTTGACATTCTGAGGAGGTTTCCAATTCACAATTGCAGACACCTTCTCGGGGTTAACAATGATGCCCTTGGCGGAGATGATATGACCAAGGTAAAGAACTTCATCAAGCTAGAACTCACACTTGTAAAACTTCACATAGAATTGATGCTCTCTGAGTTTGTCAAGCACCAATCTCAAGTGCTTGGCATGATCCTCCTTATTCTTTCAGAAGACCAATATATCGTCGAGATACACCAGGATGAAATCATTTGGGTACGGGTTGAAGATAAAGTTCATCATGCGAGAGAACGTTGGAAGAGCATTGACAAGGCTGAAAGACATGATAGTATATTCATAAGAACCATAGCTTGTTCTGAATGCTGTCTTGGGAATATCTTGTTCACGAATGCGAATATGATGATAACCCATATGGAGGTCAAGCTTGGATAATACTTTGGCCCCTTTAAGTTTCTTGAATAGCTCATTGATGTTGGGAAGTGGATACTTGTTCTTTATTGTCTTCTTGTTCAGTGGACGGTAGTCAACACAGAGTCATTTCGTTCCATCCTTCTTCTTGACAAAAAGGACACCACAACCCCATGGAGATGAAATCGGTCTGATCAGACCCATACGATCTTGTTCATCGAGTTATTTCTTCAACTCCTTCAACTCCTCTGGGCCAAGCTTATAAGGATGCTTGCAAACAGGTTCCGTGCCAGGCTCAAAATCGATAACGAATTCAACTGGCCGTGAGGAGGCATTCCCGGAAGCTCTTCTGCAAAGACGTCTTGGTATTCACAAACGACTGGAATCTGAGACATGGAATTCAACTCGCCCTTCTCATTGAGAGAAAACAGTCAAATGGTTTCATCCCGAGTGACATAGATGATCACATCCTCAGAAGAGTGTGTCAATTGAATCTGCCTGCCAGCACAATCAAGCTGAGCCTTGTGCTTAGAAAGCCAGTCCATCCCGAGAATTAGATCAATATCCGAGTCACCAAGGACCATTGGAGAAGACAAAAATTTATAGTCTCCCATCTTGATGGAAACATCTAGAGCCATCATTTTGGTGTTCATGAACAAACCCGGAGAGGAAACCGCTATCAGCTTAGGAAAATCGACAGTATGCAAATCGTACATGGATGCAAAAGGCTTCGATATGAATGAAATAGACGCACCAGTATCAAATAAGACTCTTGCAGGAATATCACTGACTGGAAGATTACCCATGATCACTTCTGAAGAATCCTCTGCCTGAGCTGCATTCATCATGTTCACCTTTGCATACTTGGAATTATGCTTGACCACTGCATTGCTGGAAGATCTCACAGGAGGAGGAGGCGGAAGGCGCCTTTGGTTGAAGCACTTGTTTGCATATTGCCCTTTCCGCTGACACTTGTTCCAAGTAACCTCTGAGAGCGGACGATGATAAGGAGCACATGACCTTGGAGTTTGAGACTGAGCTTTGTTCTGATAGCCTGTGTTGGGTGGGTGGGAAGATCCATTGCCACCTTTGCTCTTCTGCTGGTAGGGCTGGTGAAACGGAGGGGGAGGCAACCAGAACTTCTGTTGCTTAGCTGCCACTTGTGATGAAGAAGAAGATTGAACTACATCCCTGACTCTCTTCTTAGAAGTCTCACACTTGAGCTGAGCAGCTTCTTGCTTTAGTGCCATGTTATAGAATTGATCAAACTAGGTCGGCTCAAGAAGCACGAGAACTAACTACAGATCTTCTCTAAGGCCACCTCTGAATTGATAGATCATACTCTTTTCATCAGGGACGTCTTGTTTAGCGAAGCGAGCAAGTTTCTGAAACTGGATATTGTATTGATACACGGACATGCTGCCTTGCTTGAGATTGCGAAACTCCTCACGCTTGCTCTCACCCACACTTGGTGGAATTTGATGAGCTATGAAGTCTCGGCAGAAATCATCCTAGGTAATCACACGACCTCCTTTGGAATCTCTGTATTGTTGATACCACTCAGCAGCTTGGTCCTTGAGTTGAAATGAAGCAAACTTGACAAAGTCCTCAGGACTGACA
Source organism: Triticum urartu (assembly GCF_003073215.2). Lineage (NCBI taxonomy): Eukaryota > Viridiplantae > Streptophyta > Magnoliopsida > Poales > Poaceae > Triticum > Triticum urartu. The sequence goes on along the minus strand of NC_053025.1, from coordinate 230,116,501 downwards.
TTGCTACATTCAAAATTCTTGCAAATGTCCACGAGCCAATCGTCGGCGTCTGTGGCTTCGGCACAGTTGCTGAAGGACTTCGGTTGGTTTGCGAGGAACTGGTTGAGGGTAGCAAATTGAGGCTGATTGTTGCCTTGGCCTTGATTTTCTTGGTTGCCTTGCCCTTGGTTGTGCTCTTGCAAGAGTTGCAAAAGCATCTGAGTGTTGGCGTTGGTGGCTGCCATGACAGCTTGCCATGCCTCTGGAGGTGGAGGTGGTGGCGGAGGGTTCGACTGATCTCCATCATTGCGGTCCGAATTCTGACGCATTGGAGGAGCCATCCTGAAGAGGGTGACATCCGTTCGAATTTTAAAAGACAGATATTCAAGCTGAATCAATGGATCGAAATTTCAACATAAAGTCTTCACAATAAACATTCGAACAAGGATGAATGAATGAATTCCAACGTAAATCATCACACGTCCATAAGGTTGAGAAGCCACTTAGATAAAGAAAGATTAATAAAGCAACGAGGTACGGATATGAACAAATAAGTGGTACGGATTACCCAATCACATACCAAATATCTGCGGGAAGAAATACTAGAGCTACATGAATTCCCACCTATAAAACTCCCGAAACTTTCTAGTTATGCAATTATGTGTTGGGGATACAGGGGAAGCATAATATCTCACCCAAACTAACAATTCCTACATGCAGCTGTATCCATCCTTCAACACATAACCAAGAAACCTTCGTAAATCATGTACCACAACTTTCGAAAAGCATCCGTTATACGAGTTATGGTAATACTCCCGAACTCCCTCCCCAGTACTGAGTGGCGTCAAGGTTATCTCACCAACAACTGCATAAAAGAGATTGTCGATGTCGGCGAACTCAGGTATTCTAGAACTGCAATGATAAAATTGTGACGACAACACCTCGGAGCTCAACTCCCCGGGACACTGCCACAACCGCTAAATGTCTGGACGCACTAAGAACAATGTTCTCATCACAAGACTATCAGAATGATTCCAACATACCCGTGTGATCCTAATTTTTTTCGTGAAATTTGAGGAGAGGAGAGTCAAAACTTCTACGTCATGAGGCCTCACCAGAGCGACGAAGGGATAGAGGAGTAACAAGAATCCTACTCTCTAATATATGTAATCCTAAGACTCAAAACATTTTGTTCTAGACTCAACAACGTGAGCGATTCGATCAAGCAGGGGGCTCCTAAGTCGGGGATGGCTCAGATTACCAACTTGTAACACCCACAATGCGGATATATATCCCAAGTGTCGGGGGCATGACTTAGAGGCATAGCCGCATGGTAAGCTTGTCGCAAGAGGGGTAATCTTCACACATCTCATGTATTGAATAAGAAAGGTATAAAGAGTTGGATTACAATCGCCACTTCACACAATACATAAATAATTCATACATCATCCAAAATACAATCAAAGGTCCGACTATGGAACCAAAATAAAAGAAGACAACCCCAAATGCTAGATCCCCAATCGTCCCAACTGGGCTCCTCTAATGACGATCCGGAAAAGAAATATAGTAATGGCCCGAATCCTCCTCAAACTCCCACTTGAGTTCGGTATCGTCACCTGCACTGGTATCCTCGGCACCTGCAACTGTTGGAAGTAATCGTGAGTCACGAGGACTCAGCTATCTCACACCCCGCGAGATCAGGACTATCTAAGCTTATGGGTAGGAGAGGGTAGTGAGGTGGAGCTGCAGCAAGCACTAAGCATATATGGTGGCTAACTTACGCAAATAAGAGCGAGAAGAGAAGCAACGCACGGTCGAGAAGCTATAAGTGATCAAGAAGTGAACCTGAAGCTACTGACATTCAACAATAACACGAGACAGTGTTATCTTCCCGGACTCCGCCGAAAAGAGACCATCACGGCTACACACGCAGTTGCTTCATTTTAATTAAGTTAAGTGTCAAGTTCTCTACAGCCGGATATTAACAAATTCCCATCTGCCACATAGCCGCAGGCACGACTCTCGAAAGTTTATACCCTGCAGGGTTGTCCCAACTTAGCCCATCACAAGCTCTCATGGTCAACGAAGGATATTCCTTCTCCTAGGAAGACCCGATCAGTCTCGGAAACCCGGTTACAAGACATTTCGACAATGGTAAAACAAGACCAACAAAGCCACCCGATGTGCCAACAAATCTCCATAGGAGTCACACATATCTCGTTCTCAGGGCACACCGGATGGGCAGGACGTTGGGTTGGCATAGACCCTGGTTGCCCAGGGGGCGCCGAACATCGCCCAGTTTGGGCAACCCTCAGAGGAGCACTGGCCCGAGGGTTTAAAATAAAGATGACCCTTGAGTCCACAAAACCCAAGGGAAAAAGGCTTAGGTGGAAAATGTTAAAACCAAGATTGGGCCTTGCTAGAGGAGTTTTATTCCAAGCAAACTATCAAGGGGTTCCCGTAACGCCCAACCGCGTAAGGAACGCAAAATCAAGGAACATAACACCGGTATGATGGAAACTAGGGTGGCAAGAGTGGAACAAAACACCAGGCATAAGGCCGAGTCTTCCACCCTTTACCAAGTATATAGATGCATTAAAGTAAATAAAATAAAATAGTGATATCCCAACAAATATACAGGTTCCAACATGGAACAAATTTCAACTTCACCTGCAACTAGCAACGCTATAAGAGGGGCTGAGCAAAACGGTAACATAGCCAAGCAACGATTTGCTAGGAAGGTGGGTTAGAGGCTTGACATGGCAATACAGGAGGCATGATTAGCAAATGGCAGGTAGCGCGACATAGCAATAGAGCTAAAAAGTAGCAAGCAAAGATAGAAGTGATTTCGAGGGTATGGTCATCTTGCCTGCAAAGTTCTCAGAGTTGTCGAAAGCTTGATCCTCGTTAGCATACTCAACAGGTTCCTCGGTCACGTACTTGTCTCCCAGCTATATCCAAAGCAAGAACACAAGCAATGAACAACAATGAATCACGGTGCAATGCACAAGCAACATGATGCAATACATGGCATGATATGCAAGACATGATATGCAAATCATATGCGTGCTCCGGAAGGGAAAGAATGATCAAAGCATCAACTTGGCAAACCAAGTGTGCCGCTGGAAAGGTAGATGATTTCGGTTGAAATCGATATAAAGTTCACCGGAAACGGAGGCACGGTTTGCAAATGGCAAGCAAAACAAGAATGGTGATATTCTGTGATTAACAGCATGATGCTAGTTAGAAAGCAACAAGAAACTAAGCTACTGTACTCCAACATGGAAACAAAGCATATGGCAGTGATTTACAAGAGATGCTTGACAAAACATGAACACTGAGCGACGGCTAAATCACATAAGAGCAGGTTCAAACAAGCATGGCAAAAGTGCAAAAGATATCAGCATCACAGACTTAGTGAAAATACTAACATGTCAAAAACAACATCAGGAAGCAATGTTTAGAGCAAGGAATGATTCTACTAGAAGCATAGATTGATAGTCCCTTACTGATCATGGGCCAAAAACGCACAGAAGACATGATGGCACCCATGTAAACATAACAAGTTTTATTAACAGAATTATGATAGCAAATTTGCGAGCTCATGCCACTCACCATAAAGCATTGCATGACATTAAAATCATACCAATAGCAAGATGACATGTTCATGATGCTAACCATGGCAAGAGAAAGTTCATAGGATCCATGGATCACTAGCAACAACCATGGCAAAATTTATTAACATGTTAACATTCTGCTAGGAACATTTTATAGCAAAAGTAGAGCAAGAAAAGGACATGCTATACCACTCCATAATTGCAAACAGGGGCACGGATGGATAGAGCATAACCACATGTTCAAAACATCCTTACAGAAGTAACTCAAAATAAGCATGGATCTCACTATACCATCAAGTTTACATGGCATCAAAATAACATCAAAATCCTAAGTCCCTGAAAACAGCAACATCACGAAGCCTAGTTTGCATGCTTGTGCTAGTCACCACATAGATCAAAAAAATACAATACAAGAACCTCTGTAAATATGGCATGATCTAGTTCAAAATACATGTAGACCTCAAACTCATATGATGCACACATCAAATGCAACAAAAATGACAAAACCTCATGATCTGATAAGTATCAACAGTTAACTTTTTATAGCACTCTTTCATCAATGAAAAGGGCATCATAAAAGGCAGTATCATGCATGGAAATGCTACTGGAATGAAGAGATCAACGAGACAAACAAATCGTTATATCATATGCATGATTCGGAGCTATGGTCACTGAGATATGAAGGTCAAAGAAGGCATAACATGTAAGGGGATTTCGGGACTTAGAGAAAATCATCACCTCCGACACGGATCTAGGGTTTCGGCACGCGGATCAAGGTTCGCCAGATGAGCTCGCCGGAGTTCTAGCCGGAGTGGAAGAAGACAGCCGGCGTCGAGGGAGGAGATCGCCAAAGAGGAGGAGACCGGATCTGGCGCCAACGGGGAGAGGCGGCACGGGCGTGGAGGAGCGGTGGCGCGAGGTTCGCGGCGGTGTGTGGGGCCGGCGAGGAGTGGTGCAGGTGGCGTTGGCCGGGCAGCGGCGCGGTGAAGAGCGACGACGGCGGGGTGCTCGGCAGGGAGGCGCAGGAGCGGGCGCGTGGGCGCGGTGGCGGCGATGGGCTTGAGAGCCCGCCCCGGGCCGATCAGGATGGCACGGTGGGAGGTGGCGGCAGTCCACGTGGCGCTCACCAGTTGGTGCGGGTGGCGGCACACATTCGTCCGGTCCGATCCGGACGTGTCCGGCAGCGGAGGAGGCTAGACTAGGGTTTTAGTGCCCGGGATTTCAGAGGAGTGCACATAGGTAGAGGGAGTTTGGAGTGTCCAAATGAGGTGTAGTTTTCGCTCACACGATCGTGATCCGACAACGGAGGAAATGGAGATGGTTTAGATGGGTTATTGGGCCGTTTTGGAGGGGTGTTGGGCTGCAACACACAAGAAGCTTTCGCGGTTACCCAGTTAACTCTTGGAGTATCAAACGGAGTCGAAATGGAACAAAATTTGATAGGCGGTCTACTGGTGGTGTACCAAGGCCACTTGACAAATCTCGGCCCATTCCGGGAATGTTTAACACCATCTCACGAAAAGAGACAAGAGGGGTGCGCCGGTGCATGTGGGAGTGTCGGATTGCGAAATGGACAATGGGGAAAATGCTCGGATGCATGAGACGAACACGAATGCAAATGTGATGCACATGATGACATGATATGAAATGCATGTCAGGAACAAAATGCAAAACTAAAGACAAAACCCAACCACGAAGGGAATTTCATAACTTAAAGATGAAAATGGCAAGAGTCGGAGTTACAAATATGGCAAGTTACATCTGGGTTAAATACTAACTAGTCCGGATTAAATGCTAACTAGGGGTTGCGCCTACATTTATATTATCAAAGTCCTATGGCTAAGTGAGAGTGGTAAAGCCACATAGTCCGATTGCCTGGTTTGTTGCGCTAAACACCTCCTTCAAGGACTGAACTCTTGGATCAATAGTGTTTAGATTCCATCCCGAACACCCCCGTACTACCTACGTGGGGGCTGAAGCCGAGGACTGGCCAACTCTCAGATTTGACAAAACGGCCACATAGGAGGTAATTTTTTTGCAAACAACAAACATTATATTACATAATGACTTTCTTTCATAATACATGATGGGATAACATGAATGTCTTCATTCAAAGATAAGGTATTTTGAACACTGGCCCTGTCCAATGCGGGATCCCTTCAGGACATCGTGAAATACCGCTCAGGCGTGCAGTGCTTCTTGCCCGCGGGAGGTCCCTCGGTGGCGAGCTTGACGGCGTCCATCTTCGCCCACTGCACCTTGACACGGGCGAAGGACATCCACACACCTTAAGTGCAGACCGACCACTTGATGGCATCAAGACGACGGTAGGCATTGACCAGCCGCTTCACGAGCCCGAAGAAGCTGCTGGGTATCGCATCGGTAGGCCATAGACGGATTATAAAATCCTTCATGACCAGTTCAGCCACCCTATGCAATTCGATCAGCTGTTTCAGCTGGTCGCTAAAGGGCACCAGATGCTCTGGCGCAAGGTATTGCAACCAGAAGAGCTTCTCCGTTGAGCTCCCCTCTTTGGCTCGGAAGAATTCCGAAGCATCGGCAACACTGCGCGGCAGATCCGCAAACGCCCTTGGAGAAGTCAAAATCCGGGTTAGTAAGAGGAACCTTTTCTTCACATACTTGCTCTGCATAATAAAGGCCTTACCCGCTGCAATATTTCTGGCCTCCTGGATTTCCTGGAGAGCGCCCCGGGCTTCAACCTGGTCTTCATGTGCGCTTTGGCGGTCCTTGGCAAGTTCTGACTCGTGATCTGCAATATTGCGCTCCAAGGACTCACATTTCTTCACGGCATAATGGAGCTCCTGCTGGACCACACCAACCCTGGCCTCGTGTTTCTCACGAGCTGCTTGTTCCTTTGCCGCTCTCTCCTGGGCTTCAGCCAGCGCCTTCTTGAGGGTCTCCACCTTGGTCACCGCTCCTACAAAATATCATGGCACTATGGTCAACACAAATCATTCATCCTTTCTGGATCTACACAAGGTCATTGCATACATTGATGGTCCTCCAGCAGTTTTTTCACGCGGCCGAGCTCTTCCTCGGTTCGTTCCCGACTCTGCTTCAGTCCGGAGACCTCAGCAGCATGAGAGGTCACAACCAGTAAAGACACCTGCTTATTCACATAAACACGTATGGTTAGTCTCCTGCAAAAATTAGTTGATCCTCTGTCCAGCCTTTCTTTTCAAACACCGGACAGTGCCTCAGGGGTTACTATCTATACTATGACATTCCTTTTGCATAAATTCTGTTTTCATACCTCAAAGCCTGTTAGAAGGCTTGTGTAGGCTTCGGTCAGTCCGCTCTTTGCGGACTGAATCCTCTCAACCACCGTACCCATGAGGGTACGGTGTTCCTCAACAATGGAAGCACTTCGCAGCGCTTCCGGTAGAGTATTCGGTGCCTCGGGATGGGCAGAGGTCACCAGCACAATCAGTGCACCTCCTTATTTCGATGGAGGCTGCTTGCCGGATTCCGGAGCCATATAGGTCTCCGGAATTGTATTCGGCCGGGGGCCAGATTGGATATGGCCCCCATCGCCAGTATCCATGGGGATTTGCTCCCCCATGTGTCCGGCGGCCGAGGGTTCATCCTCTGGCGCCACCCTGATGGCCTCCTACGTCTGTCCCTGTCCTGGGGAGGTCCTTCGGGACAACACATCGGTGTCATCCATGGCCTTGGGAGAAGAGGCCACTGGAAGGGCCCGCTGTCAATCACATTCGGATCCAGTGAATTCCCCGAAGATGAGGATCGCTGGAGCTCAGGACGAGCCGGACTGCAGTGCATTGTTCAACATGTTAAAACCATGAAGTAAAGGAGCTGGATATATGTGTGCGTCTTGTACATACGGTTCGGCCAGTGGCTTATCCCGGGGGTGACACTCGGAGCTGCTATAGATGTCCCACGCGGAGTCCTCGGTGTGGCAGCTGCTATCGACCTTCCCCTTCTTGGACGCCTCTGCCTCCAGATGCATGGAGTCTGCCCTTTTCTTCCTCCCCCCCTCTGGGGAGAGTTGCTTTCCTCCTCCTTGTCCTCATACAAGGTGTGGGAGGAGTGGGTCTTGGCGTCTTCGGATGTCACGTCCGAAGTGCCCTTACGGCGGAGACCACTCCTGGTCTCCTTGGCCTTCTTCTTGGCCTTCTTCTCTTGAGCTTGGTAGGGCACCGGAACCAGCATCTTCGTGATATGAGGGATTGCTGGGTTTTCGGGCACCGGAGCCAGACACTGGATCCGCTCCGCCTTCTTTGTCCAGCCCTGAAAAAATTAAGGGGGAAGCTTAGGTGTCTTCCTTGAGTATGCAAGTAAAGGATACACCTGGAAATATGAAAAACTTACTGGACTAGCGGGATGGGCCAGGTCGTGCCCACGGTCCTCGGTCATTACCAGCCACGTCTCGTTGGCCTTAAAGAGCACCTTCTAGATGTCTTCGTGCGTAGTGCCGAAGAACTGTTGCAAGGTCTGGTGCTCGACCGGATTGAAGTCCCACAAATGGCAAGTCCGGCTTTGGCACGGAAGGATCCGGCGAACAAGCATCACCTGGATGACACTGAAAAGCTTGATGTTCTTGTCCACCATGCTCCTGATATGCGTCTGAAGCGCTATCAGCTCATCCGACAAAGACTAGTCTAGGCCCTTCTCTAGCCAGGAGGTGAGCCGCATTGGGGCGCCGGACTCGAATTCGGGAGCCGCGGCCCAGGTGGCGTTGCGAGGCTCTGTGACTTAGAACCTTTCCTGTTGCCACCCTTTGACGGTCTCCATGAAGGTACCTTTGGGCCATGAGACATTGGGCATCTTCCTCACCATGGAGCCTCCGCACTCTGCGTGTTGACCGCCCACCACCTTAGGCTTCACATTGAAGATCTTTAACCACAATCCTAAGTGGGGTGCGATGCGGAGGAAGGCCTCACACACGACAATAAATGCCGAGATGTTGAGGAAGGAGTTGGGGGCCAGATCATGGAAATCAAGGCCATAGTAGAACATGAGTCTGCGGATGAATCGGTGGAGAGGGAATCCCAATCCGCGGACGAAGTGGGGGATGAATACCACCCTCTCATGGGGCTCCGGAGTGGGGATGATCTGCCCCATTGCTGGAAGCTGGTGGGCGATTTCATGGGCTAAGTACCCGGCCTCTACGAGCTTGGTGACGTCCTTCTCCTTGACGGAGGAAACCATCCACTTGCCCTGCGCTCCAGATCCGGACATGGATGGAGTGCTTTTTTGAGGTGGAAAGGATGGAAGCTTGGGCGCTGGAGCTCGAGAATGGATGGGCAGAGAGGAAGAGGGTGTGCGTGAAAAGGTGAAATCCTTATCCCTTTATAAAGTCTGCGAATATCAAGCGCCTCCCCACTCTCCTTCAAACTCGCCTATTCCCCAAGGGTCGTGCAGACGACGCGGTTGGATTACCCATGCCCGTATTGATGAGAATCCTGCAATAAGGGGATGCAATCTCTACTTTGACAAGACGTGCCAATAAAACCGCATCTTGAAGCATGGAGCGGGAGACTAGAAAATGGTTCGAAATAATGACCGGGCAGTGATGTGATGGCATGCTACAAAAGTTGTTGGTGGATTGGACTCTTAAAATATTATACTCTCTGCGGGTGTGTGTGGTACTTGTTTTGCAGAGCCGGACACGTTTTTCTGTGTTCGAATGCTGCTTTGGAGTATTCAGAGGAGGATCCCGCCATGCAATGCCGAAGACAATCTGCGCACTATACACATCGTCATTGAAGCCTGGTTCAGGGGCTAATGAGGGAGTCCTGGATTAAGGGGTCCTCTGGCATCCGAATTATGTAACATGGGATGGACTAATGGGCTATAAAGATACAAGACAAAAGACCTCCTCCCGTGTCCGGATGGGACTCTCCTTTTCATGGATGGCAAGCTTGGCATCTGGATATGTAGATTCCTTCCTTTGTAAACCGACTCTATACAACCGTAGGCCCCTCCGATGTCTATATAAACCGGACGGTTTAGTCAGTAGAGGCAATCATAATCATACAAGCTAGACATCTAGGGTTTAGCCATTATGATCTCGTGGTAGATCAACTCTTGTAATCCTCATATTCATCAAGATCAATCAAGTAGGACGTAGGGTATTACCTCCATCAAGAGGGCCCAAACCTGGGTAAACATCGTGTCCCCTATCTCATGTTACCATCGACCCTAGACGCACAGTTCGGGACCCCCTACCCGAGATCCGCCGGTTTTGACACCGACACTCACCGTCCTGAATGCAGTAGGTTGTGGCCTGCCGAGCCACGTGCTCTTCTCCGGCAGGGTTCCCTGAAGTAGGTACGCCTTGAATTCTTTGGTCCGGCACCCCTCCTGAGGCTTGAGCGCGAGGAGCAGGCATGCTCCTGAGGTCGGGCCGCAGGCAGGAGCTCCCGAGGTTGGTGCTGGGGGGAACTCCTCCTGAGGCAGTGTTGGCTCTGCCGCCGAAGGGGCTCCCGAAGGCTTGAAGAGCCGCTCCTCGAAGACGCCGGGCTCCTGAGGCTGGCGCTTGGGTGCTCTCTTGGCGATATCGTCGGCTTCCTTGTTCATGCAGCGAGGCACGTGCTGCAGCTCCAGGCCCAAGAATTGCTTCTCAATTTTGCGTACCTTTGCCAGGTATGCCTCCATGTGTTCGTCCTTTGGCTCATACAGTTTTTTGGAGAAGTTGACAAGGAGCTGGGAGTCGCCCTTGATGGTAAGGAGCTTTGCTCCCAAGGCTGACGCGGCCTTGATACCGATGATCGGCCCTTCGTACACTACGATGTTGTTGGAGACCTTTTCGCCTTGTTGGAAGATGAGCTACACGGTGTAATAGAGCATGTCTTGAGTGGGCGAAATGAGCATGGCTCCAGGCCCCGCACCCTGCCGTTCGAAGGCGCCGTCGAAGTACATGACCCAGCCATCTGGTGCCTCACTCCCCGGTGAGAGGGAACAGTCCTCGCCTGCTTCTGACCCCAAAGTGTCGGTCCATTCCGCCATGAAGTCAGCGAGTGCAGTGCCCTTGATGACCCAGGTGGTGCTGAACTCCAGCTGAAATGCCTACAATTCGACGTTCCACTCGGCGACCTTACCTACAACATCGGGGCTCCGGAGCACCCTCTCTAGTGGGTAAGCTGAGGTGACCTTGATGGGGTGGCCTTGGAAGTAGTGGCGCAGCTTGCATGACGCGATGAGAAGCGAGAGCAAGAGCTTTTGCGGCATGGGGTAACGTGCCCGTGCGTCCAGCGGTACCGTGCTAACGAAGTACACTGGGTGCTCGAAGAGGGCAGATGTGTTGGTGGAGTCCGAAACCTCCTGAGGCTGGGGCACCTTAGGAGCTTGGTCGCCTATTAGGGCAACTGCGGCATTGTGAGCAACGTCTTGTGGAACCTGGTCATCTGTTGGTGTCGCCGAGGCTTCAGGGGCGACGTCCAGAAGTTGCATTGCCTTGCCCTGCCGTGGGGCATTGCCCGACAAGTCCTTGGTTTGGTGCTCCTCCCGGACTACCACTAGCGATGCGCTGGCAGGGTGAGGTGTGGCGGCCAGGTAAATCACTAGGGGATCGAGAGGATGCGGCGCCACAACCACTGGTGGGCTGCTGAGGTATCTATTGAGGTCTTGAAACGCCGCGTCAGCATCTAGAGTCCACTCGAATGGCCCCTTCTTCTTCATCAACTTGAAGAACGTGAGAGCGCGCTCCCCTAGCTTGGACATGAAGCACCCAAGCAAGGTCACATAGCCAGCCAGCTTTTGCATTTCCTTAAGAGTCTGTGGCGGACACATCCTTTCTATTGCCTTGACCTTCCCCGGGTTTGCCTCGATTCCCCTATGTGACACCATAAAGCCCAATAGCTTTCCAGAGGGGACGGCAAACACACATTTCTCCAGATTGAGGCCTAGGTCCACCTGGTGCAGGCTGGCGAACGTCACCTCCAGGTCCTTGATGAGGGTCCTTGCCTCCCGAGACTTCACAACCATGTCGTTGACGTGGGCCTCAGCGTTCCTCCCAAGCTATTGGCCCAGAGCAATGTTCATCAGCCGCTGGAAGGTTGCTCTGGCGTTACGCAGCCCAAAGGGCATGCAGGTGTAGCAGTACACCCCGCACGGGGTCAGGAATGCCATCTTCTTGACATCATGTACCGCCATCTTGATTTGGTGATACCCTGAGAATGCGTCCAAGAAACACAACAGGTCGCACTCGGTGGGGGAGTCCATGATCTGGTCGATGCGCGGTAGCGAAAAGGGGTTTTGAGGGCAAGTCTTGTTGAGGTTGGTGAAATCGATGCACATGCGTTCCTTCCTGCCTTTCTTGGAAATGACGACCGGGTTTGCCAGCCATTCTAGGTACCACACCTTCAGAATGACACCAACGTGTTGCAGCTTGCGGGTTTCTTGGACAATGAACGATTGCTTCTCTGTGGACTGCCGCCGCACCCTCTACTTCATTGGCGTACATTAGGGCACACATTCAGGTGATGCTCAATCACCCCCCTTGGGACTCCAGCCAGTTCCTTGGGCTCCCATCACCTAGTGCCTTTTCTTGGTCTGGGCGAAGTTGGCACCTATGGTGAAGGTGGCTCCCGATGCCCCATATTTGTCAACCGGCACCTGCTTCGTTTCGGCCCGGTCTTGAGAGAACAACTCCTTCTTTTTTGCTGGCGCAGCCCCCAGAGCCCCCGGGGCTCCTTCCTCCTATGGCCACGCGGTAGCCGTGGCCCTGAAGGCAAGCTTGAGAGCCGCCAGTGCCTCCTTGGTGTCCCCGGCCATAGTGAGGGCGCCACTGCTTCCTGGCATCTTCATGAGGTTGTAGGTAGGGTGAGTTGCTACCATAAAGTTGGCTAGAGCTGGGTACCCGAGGATGGCGTTATGAGGGAGGTCGATGTGGGCAATGTCGAAGTCAATGAGCTCAGTGCGGTATTTGTCACAGATCTGCCCCAGGGGGCTGGTGGAGCCATCAACGACCCCCAGAGAACGGCTTGGTGGGGCGGGGAGGCTGATCTGCCCCAGGGGGCTGCTAGAGCCATCGACGACCCCAGAGAATGGCTTGGTGGGGCGGAGCCGGCCATGTGACACATGAAGCAAGCTGAAAGCTTCCACGGAGAGCACATTGAGGCCGGTCCGCCGTCGATGAGGGTCTTGGCTACCACTACCTTGCAGATGGTGGGTGTGCAGAGCATCGGGAGTGCGCCTGCGCCCATGGTGGTCCCAGGATGGTCCCTTGAGTCGAAGGTGAGGTCGGCCTCGGGTGCCACCCATCCCGGAGGAGCTCCATGCTGCTCTCATGCGACACCCTCTTGGCAAAAGAATTGCTTGACATGGCGGTCCGAGGGCAGCGTCTATGAACCACCTAGGAGTGCTGCGACGGCGTGAGGCGCCGGTGCTGCAAAGCGCGCGATGAGGAGGCCGCAGAACTATTCCCAGGTGGACACCGAAGATCCTGGCAAGTTGAGAAGCCAGGAGTGCAGCGCGCCCACGAGGGCTATGGGAAGCAAGTTTTCCATGACCATGTCGTCACCGCCCAGACAGCCTCCTCATACGCCTTGAAGAAGCTCACCAGGTCTGCTGCACCATCGTATCGGGGCGGCAGGTCCTGCCTGAACTTGGGTGGCCACTGCAATCGTCATATGGCAGGGGTGAAGGCCCGGAGGCCCTCGGCATCTCCGTGCGCGCCCACCGATCCATCCGGAGGAGCGGCGCATGCCATCAGAGCCGAACGAAGAGATGAAGCGAATGGAGAGATAAAGGGGACAGAGAGGCGGAGCTTTGACACACCCCTACCTGGCACGCCAAATGTCGGATTCAGTGTTCCGCATACCCTTGAGAGGTTCGAACACTGGGGTGCATGTGAAGAACTCGTCCTCACCAATCTGCTTGTGCCCTGATCCCACGGCCTAGATCGACAAACCCAACAGACAAGAGACATAGGAGTTTATCCTGGTTTGGGCCACCTTGCGGTGTAATACCCTACTCTGGCTTTGTGGTGGATTGCCTCAAGGGGTTGAGGATGAACTAGTATAGTGGTAGAACAGCCTCGGGAGGTGAGGTGTTCTTGAGCTCGATGAGCTGGTGGGTGACAGGGTGACCTGAATGATCTGTCCCCCTCTATGGTAGTGAGTAAGTGCTATTTATAATGGCCTTGGTCCTCTTCCCAAATATAGGCGGGAAGGGATCCCACGACGGCCACATTTGAAGGGAGACAACTAGTATAAGTTATCTTGACAAAACGCTTGCAAAAGCCTCTAGTGGTGATGCCGCGGTGGGCTCCGTGATGACCTCCGTCCTGCCGTCCTGGCGGTCTTGGTCTAGTTGCACCGATATGGAAATCTTAGCTTGATTCCTCGGGACCCCGCGCTTGCACTTGCCTCCTTAGCACCAAAGAGGAAACGGGTACACTGCGCCCGCTGGCGCTCGCCTGGCCTTGGTCGTCATGGCTCACGTCATTTGAACCTCGCGAGGTGCTCCTTGCATTGATATCTCCACTACTCCGGAGCCAGCCTGGTGAGGCCGCCCCTAGGGAGGTCTTGGCGTCGTCCGCCTCAGGAGGCATGGCCCCTCGCGAGGGTCTTGGGTTTTTGATGCTGAATCTGGTCCGTACCGGGCCGTCGACGGAGCCACGCCGTGGGCCGCAGGTAGGCAAGACTGGGTACCCCCTTTCCCAGGATGCCGACAACATGGAAGAAGCAGTAATCCCCATGGAACTCATTTATGGGTTCCCTCGAGTGCTTGCCGATGACGAAGTAGTGCAAGATTAGCACCGGCGTGACGACGTTGTGCTACTCAAGGAGAACAGTCTTTGGGCTGCTATGCGTGCTGCACGCTATCAGTAGGCCCTGTGTCGCTTTCATAGCCGTAGGGTTCATGCCCGGTGTTTTGAGGAAGGCGACCTTGTCCTTAGGCGCGTTCAGTCCACCAAGGGTACAAACAAGTTATCACCTAAGTGGGAAGGCCCTTATCGGGTAGTACGAGTCTGGAGACCGGAGATGGCATTCAGTTGCAAAACTCATGGAATATTGATCATCTCCGCAAATTCTACCCGTAAGGCGCGTCTATCAGGCCCTGCCTAGCAGCCACCCTTTTGTACATGCCTTGCCTCAGTTGCATGTAACCCCTTTTACAAAGCCAGGGCGATGACCCTGTGCAAGAGAAAATAAATGAAGCACCGTGGGGGACCCCCGACCAAGTTGCATGCATGCATGAGCATTCCAAGAGCACTACCTAAGCATCTCATAAGCATTTGCATATGCATATAGATAGGATCGCATCCTTCATTCATCCTCATCTGCATGAAGCTGCAAGTTCCTGCCGTGAACTTGGCTTCAATAAGGAGTTGAGGAGATAGCCCGACACCGCGATCCCTGGCAAGCCAAAAACAAATAAGTTCTACCTCTTGACCATTAGTGTTCTGTAAGCTATAACTTGTGCATGAGAAAACCTCTCCACTCTTTTCAGACTTAGGTGCTCCCATCCTTGACTTGAACGTTGCTTCAGTCAGAATGGTCACAGTCGCCTCTGGTAAAAGGAAGTTGGTGGGGGGGGGCTAGTCCCTTTGTATTTTGCCCGGCAGACATAGTTCTTCGGCAAACAAAATGGTACCAGCAGGATAGCTTGCCGGGGAAAACTTGTTTATTTAACTAAGGATGCATCCCACCTCTGCATGGACGTATACATGCACAGGTTCCCGACAAGGTTCATCTTTTTCATTAATATGCTGGTAATACAAGTACAAACATTATAGAACGCAAACATGGACTCGATAGATTACATTATTTGAATTAAAATTTGGCAAGTGTCGATAGGTTTGAAATTGAAAAAAGATAAGTGCCCCGTTACGCCTTTGCCCTTGTCCATCTCCCTCAGGGTATTATAGGGAGGGACTAAGGAAGCAAGAGGCGGACTCGGCTTGGATTCGGCGCCTCCCCGGGATCCTGAACACGCCGTCCTCTGGTTGGGAGGGAGGAACTGGAGGCCAGGAGGGGCAGTGACACTGAAGGGAGCCCAGACGGGGGTAGTGGAGTCACCCGCAAACACGACTCGTTGGAACGGTCGCCCCCGTTCTTGGTGCATCATGGGTTGCTACTACCTTCTGTACCACTGCCATTCAAAGACCCCGTCGCGGCAGCCGTGCCAGGCACCATGCAACCCAAAGGACTCCCCACAAAGAGCATGGTCTTCCCCGACGGCCCTGATATCGGAAGCCACCATGCGCCCAGAGGACATGAGTAGGAGCAAACAGCCCTCCTGCACGGGAAGAGGACGGCGCCCAGGAGGAGTCAGGGTAGCCTTTGCTAACGGCGACTTCCTTCCGTGACTCCTCCCCAGCGCCGCGAAGAGAAGAAGAATGGGGAGCGGTCGAGTACCGTGCGCCATACCCAATACAGGCCCTGACGTGGTATTGCTCGCATCCCCTCCCACTAAAGACAAGGCTACGGGCAATCCGGAGGCAAGCACACCAGAGTTGACACCTCCAGCGTTGCCGCCGCGCCGCTCGGATCCCCACTTTGGATCCATGGAAAGCCCCAGAATGGAGCCCCGGGCCTGGCCCCAGGCTCTTCGCTTCAGCATAACCAACAAGGAACGGAAGGTAGAGGAAAGAGAAGCGCAAGGATGGATGGATCCGCCCTCCCTTCGCCCCTCCTTTTATAGGCAGGGCGGGGAGGGTAGGAGCTCCCAGAACGAGCGGCCATCTTCCTCCTCCACCAATTCAGGAAGACCGGGCCATCGCCTTGATGCTCTCCCGCGCCACGCGCCTCCGTTACCTACCCCGCGCGATGCATGCCGCATACATGGCTAAGGATAACGGCGGGATGCGAAGAGTGAATTGGCAGTTTCCACCCCGTGCGTTAAAGTCATTCACGGCCATTACTAGGGCGGCCCCACCACTATTGGCTTTACATGACGCGCGGGGAAACCGGAAACTGGCCTGGACCGAAGATAAATGAAGACGCAAAGAAGACCTCAAGAGACCAGCCTCTTCAACACCCTCACCTGTGCACTTATTAGGCCCTACCCCAGCGACATTCGGCAGTGATGTCTACTACACAACCTTCTTCTTGTAGACGTTGTTGGGCCTCCAAGTGCAAAGGTTTGTAGGACAGTAGCAAATTTCCCTCAAGTGGATGACCTAAGGTTTATCAATCCGTAGGAGGCGTAGGATGAAGATGGTCTCTCTCAAGCAACCCTGCAACCAAATAACAAAGAGTCTCTTGTGTCCCCAACACACCCAATACAATGGTAAATTGGATAGGTGCACTAGTTCGGCGAAGAGATGGTGATACAAGTGGATATGGATGGTAGATAATGGTTTTTGTAATCTGAAAATATAAAAAACAGCAAGGTAACTAATAATAAAAGTGAGCACAAACGGTATTGCAATGCGTTGAAACAAGGCCTAGGGTTCATAATTTCACTAGTGCAAGTTCTCTCAACAATAATAACATAATTGGATCATATAACTATCCCTCAACATGCAACAAAGAGTCACTCCAAAGTCACTAATAGCGGAGAACAAAAGAAGAGATTATGGTAGGGTACGAGACCACCTCAAAGTTATTCTTTCCAATCAATCCGTTGGGCTATTCCTATAGGTGTCACAAATAGCCCTAGAGTTCGTACTAGAATAACACCTTAAGACACAAATCAACCAAAACCCTAATGTCACCTAGATACTCCAATGTCACCTCAAGCATCCGTGGGTATGATTATACGATGTGCATCACACAATCTCAGATTCATCTATTCAACCAACACATAGAACCTCAAAGAGTGCCCCAAAGTTTCTACCGGAGAATCACGGCAAAAATGTGTGCCAACCCTTTTGCGTAGGTTCATGAGCGGAACCCGCAAGTGGATCACCAAAACATACATCAAGTGAATCACGTGATATCCCATTGTCACCACAGATATGCACGGCAAGACATACATCAAGTGTTCTCAAATCTTTAAAGACTCAATACAATAAGATAACTTCAAAGGGGAAACTCAATCCATTACAAGAGAGTAGAGGGGGAGAAACATCATAAGATCCAACTATAATAGGAAAGCTCGCGATACATCAAGATCGTACCACCTCAAGAACACGAGAGAGAAAGATCAAACACATAGCTACTGGTGCATACACTTAGCCCCGAGGGAGAACTACTCCCTCCTCGTCATGGAGAGCACCGGGATGATGAAGATGGCCACCGGAGAGGGATTGCCCCATTTGGCACGGTGCCGGAACGGGTCTAGATTGGTTTTCGGTGGCCACAGAGGCTTCTGGCGGCGGAATTCCCGATCTATTGTGCTCCTCGATAGTTTTAGGGTATATGGATATATATGGGCGGAACAAATACATCAGGGGAGCCACGAGGGGCCCATGAGCACTACAAAAAAAGACACATCCGTGACATTTTGGGCCGAACGAAATTTTTTTCTATCATACATATGACACTTCTATGACGATAATTGTGACAAAACCCAGTATCATCATAGATGTGGTGGGTTCCTACTTCTATGACAAAAAATCATGACAGAAAATGGGCTTTTCGTCCTGGGCGGGCCGGAGACGCAGCTGCATGACATTCTTTGGGCCATCCATGACGGAAAAAACCATGGTAGAAGTGAGGGGGAGGAAAATTTCGGGGAGTTCCCAGTTACGATGGGAGGTCGGGGGCCGAGCGATGCATGTTTTTCTCGTACACATACGCACGTGTGTGCGAGGCGTTGGCTCTAACTGAACCCGAGCGAGGCATTGGGATCTAACTGAACCCGAGCGATTGCACTGTAGGCTACGCATTACTGAACCCGAGCAATCGATCGATGGATGCTAACTGAACCCGATCAAGCGATTCCTTCGCTACTGCTGCTAATTGAAGCCGATCGATGCTGCCTCTGGAATGAACAGTGAGCATTGCGGGGGGGGGGGGGGGGGGGGGGGGGGGGGGGGGGGGGGGGTTTGGATGAAGAGTGAGCGGTGGCGTTGCCTCTGTATGAACAGGCCCCCGTGGTGTAGTGGAGGGCTGTATGAACAGTAGACGGTGGAGGGGTGCCCGTGGAGGGGTGGTTGAACAGGACCCCGTGGTGTGGAGGGCTGGATGAACAGTAGACGGTGGAGGAGTGCCCGTGGAGGGGTGGTTGAAGAGGACCCCGTGGTGTGGAGGGCTGGATGAACAGTAGACGGTGGAGGTATGGTTGAACAGTAGCCGGTGGAGTAGCGCGCGGTGGAGGCTGGATGAACAGGAGCCCGTGGAGGCTGGATGAACAGGAGCCCGTGGAGGCTGGATGAACAGGAGCCCATGGAGGCTAGAGGAGGTCGATGGTGGAGATGAACAGTATCCCGTGGAGTCCCGTTTTGCTGTACGCCACATCCCTCCCGATGAACAGGACCCCCGTTTCGACCGTAGCGCTCCAACACAAGTCCGTTTCCTCCGTTTTGCGGTACGCCACACCCCTCCCGATCAACAGGACCCCCATTTCGACCGTAGGAGGTCCGTTTCCTCTGTTTTGCGGTACGCCACACCCCTCCCGATCAACAGGACCCCCGTTTCGACCGTAGGAGGTCCGTTTCCTCCGTTTTGCGGTACGCCACACCCCTCCCAATGAACAGTATCCCGTTTCGAATATGGCGGGTCGAACACAAGGCCGTTTCCTCCGTTCTGCGGTACGCCGGGCCTCGTTTCCATCGCATGTTCCGTCCAAGCCCTCCCGATGAACACGACGCATTCCGTTGCCTCCCCATGAACATGACGCATTCTGTTGCCTCCGCATGAACACGACGCATTCTGTTGCCTCCCCATGAACACGATGACGACGCTGTTTCTCCGTTCCGACCCAGCCATTTACACGAGCCCTAGCCGTACGTATGCGCGAGTAGGCGTTCGAGACCCCGCCCGTATGTACACATACGTGGCTGTATTTTCTTTCTTGCACCCTGGCCGCCTCTACTAGGACACGTGCGTGCCTCTACATCGACCAGTATATATGTACGTACACGTTCACGACCAGAGTGACAACGCGACGTACGCTTCAACCAGGTGGGTCCCGACTGTCAGGCACTTCCTTGCGTGCGAAGATGTAGTTGGTGGGTCCCAGCAGAGTCAGGGGGGCGAAATATGGTGGCCCGTCCGGTGGGTCCCGCTGTCAGGTGGAGGAATAATTATTTTGCACGTAATAAGGAGGCACTTCCTTGCTGCGGCCGTGGACCCACCTCTCAGCCTGTTCATGTACAGTCCACGTCCGATGGAAGCCGTTCCTTAACCACGTTGACCATGCCGCACCGAGAGCACCAGGGCGGTGGACGACAGCGAGGCCTAGGAAGGGGACGACGTGAAGCCGAGGAAGACGCGGCAGTGGATGCCCACGCGTAGAGGAGTACGAGGGTTCACTGGTTCGCTACGGTGTGAGGCTGTCGTCGCCGCAGAATAACAGGGGGTGTGGGTGAGTAGAGGGATGGCCTGGCCAGCGGTGGCAGTAGTAGGGGGCGGTGAGGCCTCTGCCGCATCGCAGCTGGCCACGGGAGGCAAGAGCATGAGGCACGACCGGCATTGGTTTGGGTGGATGGAGCAAGAAGACCAGAGGTTGAAGAAGCACTACGGCCGTTGGATGGACATCGTACGGTCACTAGAGCTAGAATTGTGCATATTGACTAAGTTGACAAAGCCCTCCGTCCCCGTCAACTTAGTAGGCCCACAAGTCAGCCTGCCACTATACTAGGTCCCAGCTAACAGGGGGAGTATTCATTTTTTGTGCATCATAAGGAGGCACTTCCTTGCGTGCGAAGATATAGCTGGTGGGTCTGAGCTGTCAGCGGTGGCAATGTTTTTTTGTGAAATACAGAGGCCCTTTCGGTGGGTCCCTGATGTCAGGTGGAGGAATCATTATTTTGCGCGTAATAAGGAGGCATTTCCTTGCGTTCGGCCGTGGACCCAGCTGTCGGCCTCTCCATGTAAAGTCCACTTCAGATGCATGTCGGTCGTTGACCATGTTGACCAGGCCGCGCCGAGAGCACCAGGGCGGTGGACGACGGCGAGGCCTAGGAAGGGAATGACATGGAGGCAGGGAAGACTCGGCAGTTGTTTCCCATGCGGAGGGGAGTACGACTGTACGAGGGTTTACTGGTTCGCCTGACGTTGCCGGAGAATAACAGCATGTGTGGGTGAGTAGAGGGATGGCTAGGCCAGCGATGGGAGTACGGTGGGGCGGTGAGGCTTGCGTGGGTAGGGAGCAGGCAGTCCCGCTGGCGCCTGTTTAAGCGGCTTGAGCAGGAAGAGTAGAGATTGAAGAAGCACGACGGCCGTTGGACGGCCATCCAACAGTCACTGCTTGTGCGTCAACCTTTTTGAAGAAAGCCTCAAATCTGTGAAAACAGCATACAGCCCATCTGCCATTATTTCTAATAATTTACAGCCCATTTGCTAATTATTAAGGTCTTTTTTGGAGCCCATATGCTTTGTGTTAGCATTACAACCCATATTGTGGCCACGGTTAAAAAATTATACGAAATTTTGCATATTTCGGTGCGGTCCAAACTGTTTTTAATCCCGAAATTTCGACTCACATTCAAAAAGATTTTTAAAATAAATGTATATCAATATAAAGTCCAACAAATTCTCCACGCATAAAAATTAATGTAATTTCAAATCTCGAAATGAAAAAAAGATATTTGAAACTAATTGCTGGTTTGATGTGTTTTAAAAATGTACAGCTCATTTCTCATTACTGATGGGCCATTTTCTCGGCCAGCCGAATGAAAGCTCTCCTCATCTTGAAAGATTTGTAGCCCAACAGGCCCGACAAAGTGACTTACTTGGCAAATAAAAAAAACCGGGCTGTGGCCATGGACCCAGCTGTCAGCCTCTCCACGTACAGTACTCTTCCGATGGAATGTCATTGACCACGTTGACCACGCCGCGCCGGGAGCACCAAGGCGGTGGACGACGGCGAGGCCTAGGAAGGGGACGACGCGGAGCCGGGGAAGACGCGGCAGTGGATGCCCACGCGGAGAGGAGTACGAGGGTTCACTGGTTCGACTGCGGTGTGAGGCTGCCGTCGCCGCAGGGCCTGGCTAGCGGTGGGAGTAGTAGGGGGCGATGAGGCCTCATCGGCAGCACAGCTGGCCACTAGAGGCAGGAGCAGGCGGTCTCCCCGGCGCTGGTTTGGGCGGCTGGTGCAAGAAGAGCAGAGATTGAAGAAGCAACAGGACCATTTGATTGAAATCCAACGGTTACTACTGCTAGAATCGTTTGTTGACTAAGTTGACAAGCCCTACGTACGCGTCAACTTAGTAGGCCCACAGGTCAGCCTCCCAACCAGTGCGCCCCAGATGTCAGTGGGAGGAATCATTTTTTTCGCGTAATAAGGAGGCAGTTGATTGCGTGCGGCCAGGCCAGCAGAGGGAGTAGGGTGGGCCGGGGAAGCCTGCACGGCATCACAGCGGGCCACAAGAGGAGGGAGCAGGCAGTCCCGCCGGCGCTAGTTTAGGCGGCTGGAGCAGGAAGATCAGAGATTGAAGAAGCACGTCAGCCGTTGGATGGACATCCAACAGTAACTGCTGCTAGAATCGTGTGTTCACTGACAAAGCCCTGCCTAAACAAGTCAGCGTCGAAATCTGTGGCGTGTACAGCCCATTTGCTATTATTTTTAGAATTTTTACTCATTTTCTAATCATATGGAATTTATTGCGGCCCGTTTTCCATTTTTAGAATTGCTGGCCATTTTCTGGTCAGTACCAGGGTCAAAACATTAACTAAATATGTGAGAAATTTTGAAAATTCGCAAATTTTTGTTGGGGAACGAAATATTCTTAATCCAAAAATTAATAGCCATACTAAAAAAAATTAAAAATAAATTAGTACTATGTCATGTTAAATCCAATGAAATACGTATAAGATATCAGTGAAAAACAAAAACAAAAAAAGAAACTTAATTGCCATTTGCTATAAATTTTTTGGAATTTTCAACCCCTTTTGATATTACTTTTAACAGACATTGACAATACTCTTAAGCCAGGCCGGAATTCATCCCTCCTTGTCTTGAAAGATTTGCAGCCCAGTAATTTGGAGAAAACAAATAGGCCTAGCTTGGGTATTCTTCAAAAAGAAATACTGGGCTACCTATTTTCCCACAGAACTAGTGCATGAGCATTTAGCTTTATTTATTTATTTATTTACTTATTTATGTTTAGGGGACCATGAGCATGTACATGGTCCGGCTTCATGTGAGAGCCTCCCTTCCAATTAATTATGGGCTTCTCTATTGTGCCTTCATCAGTGAGCTGCATGTTATCAACAAGTGGAAAATGTGTTCCGAGTTTCAAAAAAAAGTGTTCCGTACGATAAATAGTATGCTCTACGTACGGTACGGGGCACTAAAGGATCGAACCGTGCAACGACTTCCAATACATTGTGTTTGTCGTTCTAACAACACATTTATTCAACCAACAGACGAAATATACTACTGATTGTACATTGAAAACAACATCAGCAGAAACCAGGGCTGGGGGTGCAACAGAAGCAGTAAGCAGGCCAGAAGAGTGAAGGCGCAGCTCTCTCTTCCAAACCAAACATCAGCCATCATTACAAAAGGGCTACTAAAAAAGAACAAGTGTATGCATCAAACTAAATAAAGATCATACTACACCAAGTGTACGCATCTAACTAACTGGCTCAGTTAGACATTACTATTTATTAAGCTGTGGAGATTGGCTGACGGCTTGAACCAGATGGGTGCCTGACAGGGGAAACTCCAGCAGCAGGTCGAAGTCTGATACTTGCGACCCTCTCTCCTACTTTGGGCTGCAGAGTATGGCGGCACATATCAGGGTATGGTGCATGCAGAGATGCATGGTACGCTGTGTACACACAGTTTTGCGTGATGAACGAAACCGCGCTGCCATCATGATCCTTGCCATCGGTTATCTCCTGGTTAATCGGATAATTAAGTCTGACAAACAGAGAGCGTGTACCAAGGCTACTTACCAGCCTCCAGTCAAAAATTCCTGAAGGCCCAGAGAAGCTGGGATCCTGCTCAAAGACCTTGCAGTGACTATGATTGTATTCCGCAAAACAACATGTCCGGTACGTGCGAACGATCATCAATCTTTTGCCGTCGTCTGATCGAGCCAGGAACCACCTGCAACTGCCATGCCGCTTTTCTTTCAAAGGTTCTGGGATTAGGAAGCGTAGGGACACCAGGCAGCCTACAACATCATATCAAGTTGGAGTCAGATAAAAAAGGGCTCTTGGTTTAGTCAATCTTAAGAACAGCATGTTATGAGCATGAATATTTTTCAGCAAATGTTGACAGTAATATAAGAAAGCCATCATGATATCATAGGAAAGTAACATACTGCTGTAACAGCCGTTTGTAGCGATGACTGGAGTAGGCCAGCAATACGTCCAGCCATAGAAGGAGTCGACGGCGTAAATGAAGCCCTTGTGTTCAATGGCATCAGAGAACCATGGAGGATGTATGATCCTGCGATGGACGTGCAGATTTATCCACTTATCGCAGTGACCTGTCAGATAGGCGAGACCGCGGTTGAAGAACGCAATTGGCCTGAAGTCTTTATAATTCGCAGATCTTGTGGGCACTTGGTAGATTACAACCTTGAGAAAATCAAACTTGGTATCATGTTGGCTACTGTAAGATTCCGAGTATTCTGGGCCGCGGTGCCAAAGCAGTGCAGTGTTAATCGAAGGAAGGGGGATCAATCGCCGGGTGTAGACCTCCACGAGCATCCAGCTGCCGCGACCATCGACGAGCACCATCCAAGACGAGTTCATGCCGACACAGTACATACCGTTAATGTAGTTGAGGCTGATGGGGATCGGATCGCAGTCAAGGGGGTTGATGCTTGCCACCTTTCGATCATTATGCTACATGGCACGCCATTTCTGAAGATCAGGCAGCATCAGCAAGCAAGGAGCTGGCTTAAAAAGCTCCGGCCTGAGGGCTTTGAGTAAACGGTACAGCCCCGACGAGCACGCGGCGAGCGGCATGGTACTGAGATTGTTCACACGCGAAACAATGAGCTTGATTACCTCTGTGGGGAGCGAATTCCAGCCACTCTTTCGGCGGACGCTGCTCGGTTCTTCCATTGTTAGTGCTTGGGTTTCGGACGAGGTGGGAGGCGCCTTAGCGGGGATGGAGGATTGGACAAGATTATGTGCAGACAAAGATGGAGAAGCGAATATGTGCTGCGGGAAGTGGACAGGTGATGATGACTACAGCACGCCGCTTGACTTACGAGACACATACCAGCAGCGTAGGGTCATGTGATGCCAGACAACTTGCTTGAGTGATCACAGTACTGGTACTCCCTACAATGCTATGCCCTAACTTGCTTGAGTAGAGTAGTAGAGTAGGACTCTGCTCTACTACTAGCACCGGAGGAGTAGTATATTCTAATCTAAAATAGTTACAAACTTCAATGCCCGAGCGTGGAACGACTACGAACCGTGCTCAAAGACCGTGTCTGTGTGGTGTTTGGACATGGGCGACAACCTCAACGCCATCGGTGCTGCTCCCGTTGCACCGTATGTGTTTCAGTCCTTCCTGTTTGAAATCGTGGTAGAATTCATGTTTCTACTCTGTATCCTACTACTATGCTAGTCCGCATGATTAGTTTCATCTCTGTGATAACCGTCATGATTTATTTTGTGCTTATTCGGATTAAATCTCGTAGTAACTTGCTCATATATTCAACTGGCGCAACGTTCCCTACAACCACTCCCGTTTCATGGACGGCTCGGTCGATGTTGGAATTTTGCTAGTAGGCCTTTATAAGGTGAGCTCTTCTACCACTTGTATGAGCATGAGAAGAGCAGACCTACACGCGCGCTCCTCCTCCTCGATCGCCTTGCCATGCCACGCCTCGTCACAACGTGCCGCGGGTTGCGGGATTGAGCCGAGCCGAGGACAGAGCAATATTCCCACGACCAACCCGGCCCGCACTATATAGTTTCTCACCACCGTTCCAGATCATTGTGCTGCTAAGCAAGTCTTCTACACCCCTCCTTTCGGTGTGCTCCGGGAGAAGGGACAGCAGACCTCCGAAACCCCGCCTCTCGTGATCCTGTACGGGAGAGGGGCGATCAGATTTTTGGGGAGCGCACTCGCGCGACTGCTGGCAGCGACGACTTGGCGAATGACGACTTCTTCCCCGACCTCGGCAACCTCATCCTCGACGACATGGGCGACAATGTCAACACTGGCAACCAGTGAGATACAGTGTGTAGGAAGCGGTTTGGGAATTGGCATGCCTTTCCAACCAGTGAGATACTCCGTACGAAGTCCAACAAAGAAATAACCACAGAGAAGGAAGCAAAAAGTAAACAATCAAACGAACATTTTTGCATTTGTTTTGCATTGAATCGTTTCACAAGCTTGACTAGTGCTGTTTTTCTACTTTTACAAAAACCGCATCGTAATGTTAAAACGTGCATTTGCACGTACATAAGTAATAGTAGTACTCCCTCCGTCTAGGTGTATAAGTCTTCCCTCCTTCTTGGTCACGGTGCACAACCGAAGATGACTTATTGACCTGGACGGAGGGAGTAGCACAGTCTGCAAGCATATATCGAGAGAGACGTGTAGTGTGATAGTATATAGTAAAGTTTGTTCTATATGCACGTACATGTAAAATGCGTACGAATACACAAGGTTTACAAACTTTCCCTTTTACATACTTAATTAAGGATGCTAAAAATTCCTAAATGTTCGGGATTTATCATTTGCGTCCCAAAACTAATGAGATCGCCTTACGAAACAAAAATTATACTCCTCCTAAAAGCCACGGCGCTCGCAGGAGCGCTTGCGGCGCGCCACGAGTGCCCTGGTGCACGGCCGTTTCCCAGCGCGCCAACACAATGCCTCTTCCTCAGCATCGCAACTCGTGAGGTGCTGATTGGCGGCTTGCCGGCGGCCGAGCGCGATCTCACCGGTGTGGTGATCCGGCGCCAACAGGTACTCCTCCTCGCTGGAAGCGTGCACCCGGTCCACGTATCGCCAAGTGTAGATGAGGCGCTTGGGCCCGACTGCACTCAGGGCGTCGGCACGGGCGTCCTCCGCCACCCACACGGCCCTCGCACGAGCCTTCTGCCAAAGAGCCAATTGCCCGACTCTCTCGGACGCGACATAGGCCTCCCAGGCAACTTGTTCCACTGTGCGCTTCACTTCCTCGGCCTTCTTCTCCACCTCTATTTTGGCGCGCTTTGCTAGAGGCAAAGCCTCCCACAAGGTGACATCCATTTCTTTCCAAAGATCCTCAAGGCTGCGGGGCTCGGCGGGCAGCGCGGCGTTCTCCTCATAGCGGGGAGCCGACGCGTCCTCCGGCGCGCGTGCTGGCGAGATTGGGAACACCGACGCGTCCACCTCGACGCGTCGTGGCGAGGAGCAGAACACCGACACGTCCTCCTCGACTAGTGGCGGCGAGGAACGGAACGGCGACGCGTCGCGTCGCGGCGAGGAGCAGAACGCCGACCCGTCCTCCTCGACTAGTGGCGGCGAGGAACGGAAGGGCAACGCGTCGCGTAGAGGCGAGGAGCGGAACAACGACGCGTCCTCCTCGACTAGTGGCGGCGAGGAACGGAACGGCGACGCGTGACCGTCCGTGCGGTGCAGCGAGGGGCTCCTATGGCTTGGGAGGGGCGATGCCATGGTGGTCGACGTGAGAGGGAGGGGGAGGAGATAGCGATGAACGTGAACGTGAGGGGGAGGAGATAGCGATGTCATGGGAGGCGCAGTATTTATAGCGAGCAATGGCCCGCCTACGTAAGATATGGACTGAGCTGCACTGACTTAACTGCCGGTCCAGTTGCGTCACTAACATGTGGGCCAGACCCCTGTTGGGCCCATATGTCAGTGACCGAATGCACCTGCAGTTAAGTAACAGCTATGTGGGCATATTTGTTGGAGTAAATTACGGGGGAGCGAAGGGGAGCGAAGTTGTGATTGGAAGAGCGTGGGGGGAGGAGAGTCATGCATGCAGATTTTTTCTCACGGGGTGGAGTGGTGGGACTGCCGGAGGGAGAAGGAGAGTTTGGCAGGCATATTGTTTCCACACATGGAGAGGAAAAGATTTGGAGACGAATGGGCTTCTTGTAGGTATGGGGAATGGCGCATAATAAGTCATCTTGCATGCCGGGCTAGGTATAGTCTCAATTCATTAAAAACAAACACGCCCCACACATGTTCATATTTCAAGGTGCACTAAATTATTGCATGCGATGATTAAGGCTGGCCATAACGCTGGTATCTTAGCTGGTATCATGCACACGGGAATAGCAAACATGCTGATGTGGCAAAGAATTAAAGAAGAGAGGGGGGTTAGAGTAACTAGTGTTCATGCATGCATTGGTAAACACATTTTTTTGTGGAGAACGACAACACTAGTTGAGTACTTTTGCAGACTTCAAAAACTATTCCACAATGTGTCAACATTCACAATGTCAAATCAATATTTTTACACTCATTATAAAATGTAGTTCTTATACTCATTATAATCAGTACTCCCTCCGTCTAGGTGAGAAAGTCATCTTAGATTGTGCACTGTGACCAAGGAGGAGGGGAAAACGAGAGATCTTAATGTTTATTTGCTAATTAATAGCATTGCATGCAATGAACTAACCATTGCATGTCGTGTTTGGTAGTCTCAAGTCATTAAAAGCATGCACACCCACATCTCCTATTGGTTGATATGTCAAGAAACAAGAAACGAGGTAGAAGTTAATGCACCGCGCCTAAGTGTTTTCGGAGTATTGTAGATATTGATATTTTTAGTATAAATTTGGTCGTGGGATTTCATTGATGCCTGTCAATGCGTTGACAGGTCTGCTATGCGTGACCTGAAGATGAAAGTGTTGAGCATCTCGAAGTTGATCAATAATCTTCAATTGTCAAAGATTAGCCGTTCGGCCAATAAGGTGGCACACTTAATCGCTAAGTATAGCTTTGACAATATATTAGATGGTATTCTTGTAAATAATGTACTGCCCTGTGTGGTGAATATTGTATCGAATGAGTGTACTGGTGTGGCTAGTTAATTAATATAAGGTGGTGTTCAAACAAAGTATAAATTTGGTTAAACACTTTGCAAACGGTTGACGGGAGTAAAAAGGACCAAAGGGAGTATCATGCATGCGGAGTAGGCAAAAAAATTGCTTGTCTAAAAAATGGCAAAAAAAATTGCTCATTTATAGCCGGTCGAAGTCTCAAAGGGCGCGGCCGTGGGAGGGAGGCGAAGGTCGTGGGAGGCGCGACGTTTAACGGAATTAAGTGAAGTTACATCCACGCGCCGGCATGCGTGTGAAAAGGCAGAAGCTATACCGGTTCAATGCCTGCGCTATGAGAGGTCGCGTCTGTGTTAAAGCAATCACTCCCTCCAGTCCTTTTTTGTTTGGGTATAACAAAATCTAGTTTTCCATTCACATTTTACAAGTAAGTTCGTGGACAAACTTTGACCCAAAGTACGATGGGGACTAGTAAACCAGAATGGAGGTAGTAGTTTTTTTTAATCGAAGAAGGGTTTCCCCTTCCGATTTTTATTAAAGAAAACCAACATCTAAATCTAAACCATAGTATTTGCGCTAGAACTACCAGGTTCAACATCTCGCAACATAAACCCATACAACCTCCATCGCAAAAAACAAACAAACCATACAACCATACGCCAAGGAGGTATGTAGTACTATGAATTCCATTTTCGCTCCATACCAATCGTTCTAAAAACTACTTACTACTTATAACGCGCCATTGAAAATCGGAACTCTTAACCCCGCTAAAAAACGATGTTTTAAACGTGGTTACTCGATCTGTGGCAACTGGCGAGCCACCGGGCTCCAAGTCGTTCACCTGTGGTCTCGACCATCAACTCCTACGGATCAAATTATCACACGAGCTGACTATTCCTACAAAGGTGCTCCACCACGTACCCGGTACCCGCAAATGCAGCAGTCGTGCCCCTAGGGTTTTAGGGTTTATTTGTTAACGTCACCTTTACGTAACACTCATGTGTGCGAGACAGCGAGAGGCCGACTGCGTGAGTGCGCCTCTTCTCTTCGTATATGTACTCCACCATTTGTCTGGTGTCCAAAAAATTATAATAACTACTAGCAATGTGCCAATGCGTTGCCACATGATCACAGTAGATTAATCATTAATACATATTCACCGATTTGATAGAAAAAAGTCTAGCTTTGAAATGCGTATATCACTAAACATATGTTATGTTTCACTCAAAATATATTCCTTTGGCGGTTTTGATGAGCTAAGGGAGGAATGTTGTTGGTTTCAAGATTCGAGAAGTGGTATATGTCTAATTTCTACTCTTACTAGAAAGATGCCCGTGCGTTGCACGAAACATCAAGATCTTGTGGGAGAAAAGGATGAACGAGGGAAGGCCTTATCTGCAAATGTGGTGAAGAGTGCGGGTAAATTGCCATACTTTCGTTCCTATCCGTCAGATATAAATCAGACGACCTACATTGCAGGATGGCAGGCCCACCATCATCACGAACTCTATTTTTATCCCTACTCTTATAATAAGCATTGTCGGTGATGATTGTGCCTGCCATCCTGCAATATAGGCCGTCCAATCTATATCTAACGGATAGGAAGGAAACTATGGCAATTTTGCAAAAAGATACCCACACCCCTCTCCACATTTGCAAATAAGGCCTTCCCTCATTCATCCATTTCCCCCACAAGATAAACTACTCATACAAATGCATCTTGATGTTCCGTGCAACGCATGGGCATCTTTCTAGTTGTTGCAAAAAGCCCATGTGTGTGTGAGAGAGAGGGAGAGTGGAGGAGGACGGAGTGCATGTGTGACAAGGACATAAGGAGTGTGTGTGCGATAGGTATCAGCTTAAAATGAGGCGATAGTGTGTGTGTGCACGATCGAGAGGGCGTGTCTCAAGAAGGGAAGAAAAATCTACATAGATACAAGGAGCGGGAGAGAGACATGTATGCGATGGTGGAAGCATGAGTGTGCGGGTGTATAAACCTATCTAGAGGCTAGCTAGTCGATAAATGTTTGTGAGAGAAATATGAGTCGGGGTGCGAAAGCGAGAGTTTTGTGTGTGTGAGAGAGACGGTAGTCGGGAAGGGGAGTGGAAGCAGGAGTTGTGCGTGTGTGTCTACGAGAGAGAGAGAGGAGACGGTAGTCGGTGTTGTCTGATCGGTAAACAAATGAATAATGTCAGTCTGGGATGGAGACGAAAAGGAGACCGCAACAAATGTTGTGTCCACAGGAGAGATAGAGAGAGTAATTTTAGTGGTATGAGTCATATGTAGAGACATATAGGGTGTGTGAGAGAATCCCATAGAGAGAAAGACGAAATGAAAGACGAGTGGAGAGTGTGTGTTTGGCGGTGAAAAAGAAAGCTTAGGTACCGAGTGATACCAGAGAACAATAGAGACGTGAGAGATAATGAAAACCGTGTAATTTGTAATGATAGGGAGAGTGTGACACTTCTCAAGGGTGACGTCGAGAGACCATGTTTGTGAGGATAGGAGAAACATGAAGTGAGCGTGCGGGTGAGCTGGAGAAAAGAGAGTGATAGCTACCTGAAGGAGCATGCATGCGAGAGAGATGGGCGTGAAAGGAGTGAACAAAAAAGGGATTCCAATATTTGAATTTGAGATGATGATACATGTAATCCATACTCGAACCAAAATTGATCTATCAAACATGCATACTCATATGAATTCACGCACATCTATGTTATTTAATATGTAGATATTACTGATCCATACATTTTAGTAGAACATAATTTGGTTAAATTTTTTCGAATTCAACCTTAAGATTTCAAGATCATTGTATTTGTAAATCATATTATACATATAAAGGAGCAGAATTCTTTGTTGTGCTTTTGAAAGTATATATAAAAAATGATGTATATATAATGTAATTCCAATTGAAAATGGATCCCGCTCGGAAAAAAAATAGAATACAAAAGGGATCCGCATTGAGTTGGAACGGTAAACGTGCATTCTACAAAATTTGAACGAAGTGGGGAAAGTCGCAGTAACCGCCCAAAACCAAAATCTGCGAGATGGAAATCACTACTGCCTATCCCTGCCACGCAAAGCCTATATGCTGGATTTCTATAGGTTTCGATAGGGGTAGGTTTGTAATTTCACCCAAACGTGACGTAACCGCCTCTCACCCGGATTCATACACGGTGGGTGCCAAAACACAGTGTGTCCTCGGCCGAAATCGACTCCCTCCCCGGTTCATATTCATACATGGTGGGCGCCAAAAACAAACTCTCGTCGACAAATATTCGGTGTATGCGAGATTACCGTCCTATCCCCAACCGACTAGTGTTGCTGTGATGTAGTAGAAATTTGAAACGGGGGCTAAGTTTGTAATTTGCTCGCATTTGAGACAAGAATGCCTTGAATACATGGTTCCCCCTTCCTCTCTACCTCCCTTTTCCCCATTCGTACTCCGTGGGTGCCAAAACACCCTCTCCACCCCACCCTCCTCCGTTCGTCGCCGTCCGCCACCCCATCCACCGCCGTCCTCCTCCACCATGCCGGAGCTGATACCCCGACGCCGCCGTCCATTATAAGAGATCGACCTCTCTCATCCACGGCTTCGGATTGGGATCCTTGCATCCCGTCCTCTCGCTTCATCCCCGCTGTCGTCCACCTTGCCGGCGTCGCTCCTACGACCGTCTCGTCCACCGCGCCCCGCCGCCACCGTCTACCCTCCTAGATCTGCTTCCACGCCGCCGACAGCCATCGCTACCGCAGCACCGTCAAATTCTCAGCAGATGCGTACACGGCGCCGCACCAGAGCCGGTACTCTTTCGTATCTGCTCAACTTATTTATCGCAGCAAGAAAATAGATCGCCACTGCTTTAGTCTGATTTCTTGTGTTGGTTGCGAAGTTGCCTTTGTCTGGTTTGCACCTTCAGATCCGCCATGGCACGCTCAACACCATACTCGCAATGCTTATGGTTTTCCCCTTTTATATTCCACACTAGTTAAATCACAGTAGACTAAATTTCAAAATTGGGTCAGTCGATTTTTCAGAGCTCGCTGGAGTTCGCCGGTGCGATCGAAGGGGCTCGTGTGGGGACAGTGGTTGTGAGGGGTGGTGGTGGGGCCTCGTCGAACGAAGAAAACTTGACGCGGGTGGGGCGGGGGTGGGGGTGGCGGAGGAACACATGCGGTGGGGCCGGTGGTTCGGCTGGCGGCCCGTGCGGTGTTCTGTATGGGAAGCACAGTATGTTCCTTGTCAGGAAGGGGAGCAGGGACATCTGCAGTCAACAGCTGATAGAGCTGGCCTGTACGTGATCGATAGGCTTTCAATTACTAGCGGCAATACAACACCGTAATTTCCAGCCAGTTCCACTTTCCCGATTTATATATCCTGGTTATGGTGTACCCCTGTTATGTACACTATGATCTGCCTAGTTGCTGTGTGCTCTTGTTATCATGGTTTGGCAATAAACTCTCTATACAGTTTATTATGAACCTATCATCTGCCAGCTATCCTTACTTCTGGAGCCTATTTTTTTTGTACTTGTGCCAGATTATATAAATGCACGCACCATATTACAGCACACATGAGCTCTCTCATCAGAATCCAGTGATAGCACACAAGTGTTTACAGGGGCGCCCCTATATTAGAATATCATCTGCATTACAAAGATAGTCTCACAACTATTTATGTTTTCATGGTTCTCAGATATTATACGCAATTACAGTGAATATCATAATCCGCGCATCAGAAGAATATTGTGGAACACTGCAATGACTTACAAAATTGGCAGCAAGGCATTGAGTGCCATTCTGGAAGCAATGAAACTCGTACGCTCCCCACCTGTTGATTCTTGTTCAGAATATCATCCTAATGACTATTCTAACCTCGAGGAGTCAAAGGCAGATGGCCTATCCTGTTCACCCATCAAGGTGCCTGTTCTAATTTGACAAGGTTTTATTGATTGCGCGTATCTTGCATATGTTGTCTTGCATTTCTTCTACTTTGTTGCACCGCCATCTGCTTAGTTTACTCATCATATATGTCGGGATGCCATGCCCATCCATTATCAATACATATTCCATCTGTCATCATACCATGTTTTTCCACTCAAATGCTGTTCTTGTGCATCAGACATCAAAAAGGAAGAGGGTGATTGCCGAACCTAAAGGAGCACCAGCAAAGTCCTTGAAAAACAAGGCGGTGCCGGAGAAATCAGACAACACCCCACTTATATTGGTTATATAACTAGTGACACAAAACGTAGGACCGACTCTAGCAGACTGTACCCGTACTTCACTGGCCACACCACTAGCCCCACCACACAGGACCTGCACTCCAGCAAAAGGTATACCGATTTCATTTGCCATAGCACCAGCTGTACCACAGAAAAATCACACTCTGGCAAAAAGTACAGCAAGTCCACTGGCCGAAGACGTATCCCAATTGTAGAGACGGCCAATTCCTGCAGATTGGAACCCCATTCCATTTATTCCCAGTTTAAAAGACAATGCTTTCAATGTTGTTAGGGACTATGTGCATATATTCCCATCATGGGAAGATTATTGTGAAGACAAACACCATTTTCACATCATCTTGTCCAACTTACGTGTAAGTGCTATTATTCATGGTTATTATTTTCCTGTTTTCTGCTGATTGAACACATCAATGATTTACATTACATTGTTGTAACTAGGCGAGGGTCAATCTGGATAGTCATGATGAGCAAAGCTTGCTTGTGCTTTTCAAGGAAGCATTGCAGCAGTATCGGTGTTACCTGAGGAAATCACACTTTGATGGCAAGTCTATAAATGAATTTCCGGTGAAGTCTTCTGTGCTAAATTTAGAAGACATTGAATGGAAAAACCTTGTTATGCACTGGTCTCGTTCCCAGGATTAGGTACTATCTATGAAATCACATGACAATTTGAACTTCTACTTTTCCGCATGTGCCTTACGGATCTTTTTTGCAGGAAATCTGCTCGAAGAAGAATTCTGATTTGACAAGAACGACAGGATATCGCAAATATGCTGCCCACTGCTTTGCTCTTGTTAGTACCTGTTGTCTTGTATCACTGTACTTGCATACATACCTGGTTCATTATGCGACAACAGTATGCATGATAGCTTGCTTATCAATTGTTTGCTCCAAATTATCTGATCTGTATGAATGGTTACATTAGTGTCGAATATATCCAATGCCAATGTTTTTTTAGCTCTGCATTGTTCTTGTAAGTACATGCTGTCCTTTATCAGTGTACTTATAATGACATGTAGTTGTTCATGTACCATCACTCTGCAGCTTATTTTCCTTTGCCCTCCATTTTCTACACATCAAATCTATATTTACTCTTACCATAAGGTTGGTACTGAAGAAGTTTAGCTATGCATTGCTCTTGGCTGTAACTTTTGCCTGTATCACTGCACTTACATTTATGGCTACTTGGTTATGTAGCATCACTCTTCATCTTTGTAACGCCCGGATAATCTTGCTACAGAAATCCCACGCTAATCATGCCATGTCATCACGATTACTGTTGCTAAACGCCCGTTAGTTCAAACCGCGTCAACTTCAAATTTAAAATTAAAATTAATGTCGGCAATAAAAGTTTTCTAAAATTCAAACAAAAATGTTCGGTGGTTGCCAAATATTACACAGGTAATTATGGGGCAGCAAACACATTTTTATAAAATGTCTAAATAGTTTAAAAGGTTTAAAAGTAGAAATGCAAATAGAAAATACAAAAGCAAAAACAAAAAGAATAAAAGGGCCCCGCTGGCCAACTGGGCCAGGCGGCCCAGCTCACCGGCCAGGCCGGCCCACCTGGCCCAGCCGGCCGACCCGCCCCTACCTTATCCCCAGGAGGGGGGGAAACCCTAACCGTAACCCCCCACTCCCCCATTCTCCCCACCCACTCTCCCCTCCCTCTCGCCCCCCGATCTGGCTCAGGGCTCAACCCCGCCCGCGCCCCTGCAGACGACGCCGTTGCCGCCGTGGATCCTACGCCCCGCCGCCGAGCTTCGTTGCCGGATCAGCCACCTCGTGTCCCCGTCCTCCTCCCCAACGGCCTTCACCGACCTCGTCGCCCCGTCGTCGCCCAGAACGCCGCCTCCACCACGCCTCCTCGCCGGACCTCCACACCGTCGTCCTCCCCTGCGTCGCATCGCGCCGTCCCCGTCCCCCACCTCGACACCCGCTGCCGTTGCCCCTACGAAGCCCGGTGAGGCCACGGCCTCCACCCTCCTCCTTCCCATGTCCCTGCGCCCCTCCTCTCTCTCCGTTCACCGTCCGCGCAGCTCAGCTGCGCCCGCGTGCCGGAGCTCACGCTCCGGGCCACCCGCCGCTCACGCACGCGCACGCGCGCGCTCGCCGCCCTCTGCCTCGCTCCCGCCGCGCACCGCGAGCCCGTGCCGCGTAGTGCGCGCCCCCGCCGTGCTATTCCCCCTGCCGCCCGCGCACCCACGCGCGCTCACACGCGCGGGGCCGCGCCCGCGCCTCCAGCGCTCACGCGCGCGCGCCTGTAGCGGCCACCCCAGCAGCCGCTCGCTGCTGCTGCCCCCCCATGCAGCACCGCCTCCCCCTGCCTCGCCGGCTCCGGCTAGCCGCGCCGCCAGCGCTGCCCCTTGCCGCGGCATGCTGCTCCGGCCGGCCGGCCTGCCCCCTCGTGCTGGGCGCTGGGTACGCCCCGCCCGGAGCCCGCAGCCCCGCTAACGCCAGCGCCCGTTAGGCCCCCTCTGGGCCACTGCCAAACGGGGCCCACGCCCCCATAAAAAAAGGGAATTAGAAAATTAATTAGAAAAATAAATAATAAATAGAAATAGAAATGAATTTAATTAATTAATTGATTAATTAACTAAATTAATTAAGTTAATTAATCATGTTTAATTAAGCTAATTAACTAGTTAGTTTAATTAAATAGTACTTAGTTTAACTAAGACCTAATTAACCTAAACAGGGTATGACAGGTGGGTCCCACTGGACCCACATGTCAGTTTGACCCAGTCAACTCAGTTGACTGCTGACGTTAGCATGACATCATGCTGATGTCATTAATTCTTTTTGAATTAATTTAAATAATTAATTAAATACCAGAAATTAAGAAAATCTTCAGAAAATCATATCTTTTAATCCGTAACTCGGATTAAAATACTTTCAACATGAAAGTTGCTCAGAACGACGAGACGAATTCGAATACACAGCACGTTCATCCGCCACGCATCCCTAGCATAGTGAACACGCAACTTTCCCCCTCCGGTTCCTCTGTCCAAAAACGCGAAACACTGGGGATAATTTCCCGGATGTTTCCCCCCTTCACCGGTACCACCTCGTACCACGTTAGGGCACACCTAGCATCACGCCTTGTCATGTCATGCATCGTCATGCTTTTGTTTGCATTATATTTATTGTTTCTTCCCCCTCTTCTCTCGCTAGACACCGAGACCGACGCCGCTGCTACCCAGTACGACTACGGTGTTGACGACCCCTCTCTCTTGCCAGAGCAACCAGGCAAGCCCCCCCTTTGATCACCAGATATCGCCTACTCTTCTCTATACTGCTTGCATTAGAGTAGTGTAGCATGTTACTGCTTCCCGTTAATCCTATCCTGATGCATAGCCTATCCTTGCTACTACTGTTGATACCTTTACCTGCAATCCTACTTGCTTAGTATAGGATGCTAGTATTTCCATCTGTGGCCCTACATTCTTGTCCGTCTGCTGTGCTATACTATCGGGCCGTGATCACTCGGGAGGTGATCACGGGTTTATACTATGTACTTTATACTTGATACATGTGGTGATTAAAGACGGGTCGGCTCGTAGGAGCACCCGCTAGTGGATCTTTGAGGCGGAGCGACAGGGCAGGTTCAGACCACCTAGGAGAGAGGTGGGCCTGGCCCTGGTCGGCGTTCGCGGATACTTAACACGCTTAACGAGATTTGGGTATTTGATCTGAGTCTGGCCATTTGGTCTATACGCACTAACCATCTACGTGGGAGTAGTTATGGGTATCCCGGCGTCGTGGTATCAGCCGAAGCCTTCGTGACGTCAGCGACTGAGCGGCGCGCGCCGGATTGGAACGTAAGCCTGCTCTTGTATTAAGGGGGCTAGTTCTGCTTCCGGCCGCGTTCGCAACGTGCAGGTGTGCTAAGGGCGATGGGCCTAGAACCCTGTGCGCTTAGGTTTAGTCCGGCGTGCTGACCTCTCTATTGTGCCTAGGTGGGGTTGCGACGTGTTGATCTTCCGAGGCTGGGCATGACCCAGGAAAGTGTGTCCGGCCAAATGGGATCGAGCGTGTTGGGGAATGTGGTGCACCCCTGCAGGGAAGTTAATCTATTCGAATAGCTGTGATCTTTGGTAACAGGACGATTTGGAGTTGTACCTTGACCTTATGACAACTAGAACCGGATACTTAATAAAACACACCCTTCCAAGTGCCAGATACAACCGATGATTGCTCTCTCACAGGGCGACGAGGGGAGGATCATCGGTTAGGATTATGCTATGCGATGCTACTTGGAGGACTTCAGTCTACTCTCTTCTACATGCTGCAAGACGGAGGCTACCAGAAGCGTAGTCTTCGAGAGGACTAGCTATCCCCCCTTATTCCGGCTTTCTGCAGTTCAGTCCACCGATATGGCCTTTACACATGTACCCATGCATATGTAGTGTAGCTCCTTGCTTGCGAGTACTTTGGATGAGTACTCACGGTTGCTTTCTCCCTCTTTTCCCCCTATCCCTTCTACCTGGTTGTCGCAACCAGATGTTCGAGCCCAGGATCTAGATGCCACCGTCGACGACGACCCCTACACCGGAGGTGCCTACTACTACGTGCTGCCCGCTGACGACGACCAGGAGTAGTTTAGGAGGATCCCAGGCAGGAGGCCTGCGCCTCTTTCGATCTATATCCCAGTTTGTGCTAGCCTTCTTAAGGCAAACTTGTTTAACTTATGTCTGTACTCAGATATTGTTGCTTCCGCTGACTCGTCTATGATCAAGCTCTTGTATTCAAGCCCTCGAGGCCCCTGGCTTGTAATATGATGCTTGTATGACTTATTTTATTTGTAGAGTTGTGTTGTGATATCTTCTCGTGAGTCCCTGATCTTGATCGTACACATTTGCGTGTATGATTAGTGTACGATTAAATCGGGGGCGTCACAAGTTGGTATCAGAGCCGACTGCCTGTAGGAACCCCCCTTCCACACCCCTTGGCTGAAGTGGAGTCTAGACATTGCAAAATTTTTTTACTAACTTGGCTGTGTGCCTTACAGGCCCACGTCGCCATCGGGTGGTACTAGGATCTTTTACTCCTCGACCGTTACTCTGGGACTCTGAACTCTCTCCTACTCGGGTTAAACGATTTTACTAACTCTAACACTAGGATCCCGTGACCACGTTCACCCCGAAGTTGGATAAGCCCTAGTTATTCTTTAGAGTAGTATCTGAACATTATCCGCATTGTCATTTGACTCCTGTGAAAACATCTTTGTTTTCAGATGGAACCCACGAGGCAGGTCGTGCGCCACACGACGGCCATTGGTGCCTCAGGATCACCTGCTGTGTTGGTTGAGATGATGACCTATTTGGGTTATCGCTGGCACCCTGAGTACACCGTCTATGAGGAGTATCAGGACTTCAACCAGGAGCAGTACCGTGCCATCGTCCACCTCTACTCTCGGAGTATGACTCCACTACCGTGCTGCACACTGCTCACGGTGTTGGAGTAACCATCGACATGGCGGTCCACGATGCTGCTTATGCTGCTCTGACACGTCTTTGTGGAGAGTATCAGGAGTTGGACACCTCCCCCTTTAGGCACATTGCTATCGCATCCGATGTTGGTGCGGAGGGATACTACACTGCTGCCTACTCCACTGTCACCCGAGAGCCCTTCTACCATCAGAACCTGGTTCTGCATGCTGATGGGCTGGATAGAGCTAACCGAGCTCTTCGCCACGAGTTGTACACCACCCGTCAGCACCTGTATCGTGCTCTGACGCTGTTGCACCCCTCTGTCCACTCTGGTGATCTGTCGCGTTCTGCGATCTACCCTGCCCGGACCGTGATGCCCCAGGGCGTCGGCTGGCCAGATGTGGGAGGCTACTCTCCTGCATTGGGTCCTCTCCTGCCACCTGCGCATCGGGTTCCGCACCAGAGTATCCGCGGACCCCAGGCTACTCGCGTGGAGGTCTTCCCTTCGCGTCACTACCAGCTGTCGGGCTACACCTACCTCCGCAGTACCGAATGGGACTGACGTAGACTTGCTTATTAGTGTTAGCTGCATTCGCCGCGAGCCTGTGTGCCGCCTATGATGTCTTAGCCTATGTACTGAACACTGTGTAACGAACTCTATGCATGATCTCTTTTGTAAGATATGCCGACAACTATGTAGTATCTATCGTGCTACGTTCATTGTGCATGTTTCATCATGAATGATTCTTGTTTTTTTTGCAATTCCTCAATGCTGAACTACCCCTGTTAAATATTAGCAGGATGGTTAGACCAGGTGGTCGTGGTCGTGGGGGCAACGCCCCACCACCGCCTGAGTACATGGCTGGGATGATGCAACAGTTTGAGCTGAATCGTCAGTTCATGGAGAATATTATGGCTCAGTTTCCTCACCCCAATATGAACCAGCAGCCAACCCAAGTGACTCTGCAAGATTTCATGCGCCTCAACCCAACCGTGTACCGCAGCTCAACTCAGCCTCTGGATGCTGACGACTGGCTCCGTGACATCACCTATGAGATGGAGTCTGCTGATGTAGCCCCTGCCAGCTATGTCACCTTTGCTTCCTTCTTCCTGAAAGGACCCGCGGCTCAATGGTGGGACAGCCACAGGCGTACTCTGCCAGCTGGAACAATCATCACCTGGCCAGACT
Source organism: Triticum urartu (assembly GCF_003073215.2). NCBI lineage: Eukaryota > Viridiplantae > Streptophyta > Magnoliopsida > Poales > Poaceae > Triticum > Triticum urartu. Next base: position 230,076,063 of record NC_053025.1, on the reverse strand, counting down.
TCCAAGCTGCCTTTCGTGCTCGCTTCATTCCTCAGGGAGTCATGGACCGAAAGAAGCGTGAGTTCCGCAACCTCACCCAAGGCAACAAAACTGTGGAAGCTTACCAGCGGGAGTTTCTTGACTTGTCCCGCTATGCTGAAGAAGACATTGCAACTGATGCACGCAGACAGGAGAAGTTCCGTGATGGCCTTCAAGCTGACATCAAGCTCGCACTTCTAGTGCATGACTTTGCTGATTTCGCCACCCTGGTGAACAAGGCCATCAATGTCGAAACTGGTCTGCAAGAATACCAGGGCTCTCACAGGCGCAACCATGACACGGGCTCATCTTCGGGCCCGCCTTCACAGAAGCGTAAGATATGGATTCCCAACAGTATGTACCAGCCAAATGCACCTACCCCAAGGCAGACCTATGCTGCACCTCGTCTGCCTGCTCCTCCAACTAGGCAGACAAGACTTCCAGCTCCACCACCACAAGCTCCTGTTCCCACTCCCAATAATGGTCTCTGCTACAAGTGTGGTCAGCCAGGTCACCGTGCTAGAGACTGCAAACAGAATCAGAATCAACTGGCCCTTCCCACAGCTAGTCGTGGAAACAACCAGCCTCGCAACAACAATGCCAGGTCTTATGGTCGTGTTCATGCCAACCACGTTGATCTTAATGAAGCTCAAGACCAGCCTGCTACCGTGATGGGTACACTCCTCGTAAATTCAGTACCAGCATCTGTTTTATTTGATACAGGAGCATCACATTCTTTCATATCAGCTGAGTTTGCATTCATGCATGGCATCAAATACGAAGAGATGAACACTGCGATTGTGGTACACACCCCTGTGGGCTAGTGTCAAACCTCTATGGTTAGTCACAACGTTCCCGTTGAAATTGAAGGACTGGAATTCCTTGGCTCCCCCATCGTACTAAAATCCTATAGCATCGACCTCATTCTGGGAATGGATTGGTTGAAAGAGCATACTGCTTCTATAGTTTGCGCCACTAAGGTCGTCCATCTGCTACACCCTTCTGACGAAATAATAGCTTACCAAGCTCATCTAGTTCAGAACGCCGAGGCACGACTTTATGCCTTGAACGCGTTGAACGCTGCACCACTCAAGGGCAATGAAAACATTCCCGTCGTTCGTGAATTCCAAGACGTCTTCCCAGAAGAACTTCCAGGGATTCCTCCTGCTAGAGCTGTCGAATTCATCATCGACTTGAAACCCGGCACTACCCCTATAGCTAAACGACCCTACAAGATGCCGCCGCATGAACTCATTGAGCTTAAGGAGGAAATCGACAAATCTCTTGTCAAAGGTTTCATTCGCCCAAGTTGCTCTCCTTGGGGAGCACCTTCTCTCTTTGTTAAGAAGAAGGATGGGACAAACCGATTGGTCCAAGACTACCGTCCTATAAACCAAGCTACCATTCAGAATAAATACCCTCTTCCTCGGATCAATGATCTTTATGATCAACTGGCTGGCTCATCAGTGTTCTCCAAACTCGACTTGAGGTTGGGTTACCACCAGATCCGTGTTCGTGAGGAGGACATCCCAAAAACCGCCTTCGTGACTCGGTATGGATCATACGAGTACACCGTCATGTCATTCGGCTTAACGAATGCTAAACGGGCCCTTAACAGGCCAAAACTAATATCAGGCCGAATTACTAAGTGGGCCTTTAGCAAGTGGGCCCAAAAGCATAGTGTCTAGTTGACGGGCCGAATCTGATATGGGCCATAATAAGGCCCAAAACCTCTTAAAGGGCCGGACCTGATCTGGGCCGTAATTTGGCCCAGAACGTGGTAGGCTTTTAACGGGCCAGATCTCATATGGGCCACTATTAGGCCCGGAGCGTGGCAGGCCATTAATAGACCGGATCAAATATGGGCCGGCATTTGGCCCAAAACATGGCAGCCAGTTAACGGGCCGGCCTACTAGGGTCCTCAAAATCTTGTGGGCCTATAGCTGGATCGGCCCATTAATGTCGGCGAAATCTCATGGGCCTTTAGCTGGGCTGGCCCATTATGATCCGCAAGAATTTTGTGGGCCTTTACCTGGGTCGGCCTATTATGGCACACAAAAATCTTGTGGGCCTTTACCTGGGCCAGCCCATTATGGCCCGCGAAATCTTGTGGGCCTTTAGCTGGGCCAGCCCATTATGGTCCGCAAAATCTCATGGGCCTTTAGCTGGGCCGGCCCATTATGGTCCGCAAAATCTTGTGGGCCTTTAGTTTGGCCGGCCCATTAAAACTTGTTGGGCCGTGCCACGTGTCGACGTATCATAGGCGCCTTTTGTCCAATGAGTGGATGACATCTGTCCTGACGATGAGCCGACACGTGTTTCCTCTAGCCAATGATGATTTTACACGTGGAAAATCCCCATTGGTCGGGGCTGTTAACGGGTTATCGGATCCAAAAACCCGACACAATAGGTTAACGACATTCCGTTACGGTGGATGCCACGTGTCGGTCACCCTTGACGAAAGCACTTCTGTGACGCGCGATTTATCGTCATGGAAGTGGACACTTCCATGATGATAATTTTGGTAATGTCATGGAACACTTATACGACAGCACAGGTATAACTATCTTGATTCTGTCATAAATTTTTCATGGATGTAGATGCATGACAAAAAAAGCGACCTACTGTGACAAACACGTATCATCACGGAAGTGTATTTTTTTGGAGTGGAGGGTGGAGGGCGCGCCCCCTCCCTCGTGCTCTCCTCGTTGACCCCCTAACATGCACTCCAAGTCTCCTGTATTGCTTTCTTTCCAAAAATAACTTTTCCGAAGGTTTCATTCCGTTTGGACTCTGTTTTATATTACTTTTCTGCGAAACACTGAAACAAGGGAAACAGAAACTGGCACTGGGCTCTGGGTTAATAGGTTAGTCCCAAAAATCATATAAAATAGCATATAAATGCATATAAAACATCCAAGGTTGATAATATAATAGCATGGAACAATCAAAAATTATAGATACGTTGGAGACATATCAGCATCCCCAAGCTTAATTCCTGCTCGTCCTCGAGTGGGTAAATGATAAAAATATAATTTTTGATGTGGAATGCTACCTAACATATTTATCCATGTAGTTCTCTTTATTGTGGCAAGAATATTCAGATCCATAGGATTCCAGACAAAAGTTTAGTATTGACATAAAAATAATTTTACTTCAAGCATACTAACCAAGTAATCATGTCTTCTCAAAATAACATGGCCAAAGAAAGCTATCCCTACAAAATCATATAGTCTGGCTATGCTCTATCTTCACCACACAAAATATTTAAATCATGCACAACCCCGATAACAAGCCAAGCAATTGTTTCATACTTTTGATGTTATCAAACCTTTTCAATCTTCACACAATACATGAGCATGAGCCATGGACATAGCACTATAGGTGGAATAGAATGGTGGTTGTGGAGAAGACAAAAAGGAGAAGATAGTATCACAGCAACTGGGCGTATCAACGGGCTATGGAGATGCCCATTAATATATATCAATGTGAGTGAGTAGGGATTGCCATGCAAAAGATGCACTAGAGCTATAAGTGTATGAAAGCTCAACAAAAGAAACTAGTGGGTGTGCATCCAACTCGCTTGCTCACGAAGACTTAGGGCATTTTGAGGAAGCCCATCATTGGAATATACAAGCCAAGTTCTATAATGAAAGATTCCCACAAGTATATGAAAGTGACAACATAGGAGACTCTCTATCATGAAGATCATGGTGCAACTTTGAAGCACAAGTGTGGTAAAAGGATAGTAGCATTGCCCCTTCTCTCTTTTTCTCTCATTTTTTTATTTTTTATTTTATTTTTTCATTTGGGCCTTTTCTATTTTTTGGCCTCGTTTTTTTTATTTTTTTATTTAGTCTAGAGTCTCATCCCGACTTGTGGGGGAATCATAGTCTCCATCATCCTTTCCTCACTGGGACAATGCTCTAATAATGATGATCGTCACACTTTTATTTACTTACAACTCAAGAATTACAACTCGATACTTAGAACAAAATATGACTCTATATGAATGCCTCCGGCGGTGTACCGGGATGTGCAATGACTCATGAGTGACATGTATGAAAGAATTATGAACGATGGCTTTGCCACAAATACAATGTCAACTACATGATCATGCATAGCAATATTACAATGATGGAGTGTGTCATAATAAACGGAACGGTGGAAAGTTGCATGGCAATGTATCTCGGAATGGCTATGGAAATGCCATAATAGGTAGGTATGGTGGCTGTTTTGAGGAAGATATATGGTGGGTTTATGGTACCTTCAAAAGTTGTGTGGTACTAGAGAGGCTAGCAATGGTGGAAGGATGAGAGTGCGTATAATCCATGGACTCAACATTAGTCATAAAGAACTCACATACTTATTGCAAAAATCTATTAGTTATCGAAACAAAGTACTACGCGCATGCTCCTAAGGGGATAGATTAGTAGGAAAAGACCATCGCTCGTCCCCGACCGCCACTCATAAGGAAGATAATCAATAAATAAATCATGCTCCGACTTCATCACATAGCGGTTCACCATACGTGCATGCTACGGGAATCACAAACTTCAATACAAGTATCTCTCAAATTCACAACTACTCAGCTAGCATGACTCTAATATCACCATCTCCATATCTCAAAACAATTATCAAGTATCAAACTTCTCATAGTATTCAATGCACTTTATATGAAAGTTTTTATTATATCCCTCTTGGATGCCCATTATATTAGGACTAGTTTCATAACCAAAGCAAACTACCATGCTGTTTAGGACTCTCAAAATAATATAAGTGACGCATGAAAGTTCATATATTTCTATATAATAAAACCACCACCGTGCTCTAAAAAGATATACGTGAAACACTAGAGCAAATGACAAACTACTCCAAAAGATATAAGTGAAGATCAATGATTAGTCGAATAATTATGAAACTATGTGAAGACTCTCTAACATTTAAGAATTTCAGATCTTGGTATTTTATTCAAACAGCAAGCAAAACTAAATAAAATAAAATGACGCTCCAAGCAAAACACATGTCATGTGGTGAATAAAAATATAGCTCCAACTAAAGTTACCGATGAACGAAGACGAAAGAGGGGATGCCTTCTAGGATATCGCCAAGCTTAGGCACTTGGTTGTCCTTGAATATTATCTTGGGGTGCCTTGGGCATCCCCAAGCTTAGGCTCTTGACACTCCTTATTCCATAGTCCATCGAATCTTTACGCAAAACATGAAAACTTCACAACACAAAACTTAACAGAAAACTCGTAAGCTTCGTTAGTATAAGAAAATAAATCACCACTTAGGTACTGTTGTGAACTCATTATAAATTCATATTTGTTTAATATATACTGTAATCAAACTTCTCTATGGTTCATACCCACCGATACTACTCATAGATTCATCAAAATAAGCAACCAACACATAGAAAACAGAATCTGTCAAAAATAGAACAGTCTGTAGTAATATGTATCAAACGTATACTTCTGGAACACATAAAATTCTCAAATAAATTTTTGGACCTGAGTAATTTTTCTATTAATCATCTGCAAAAGGATTAACTCAATATCACTCTCCAATAAAAAATGGCAGCAATTCTCGTGAGCGCTAAGGTTTCTGTTTTTTACAGCAAGATCAAAAAGACTTTCCCCAAGTCTTCCTGACGGTTCTACTTGGCAAAAACACTAATTAAAAGCATAAAACCACATCTAAATAGAGGCTATATGAATTATTTATTACTAAACATGAGAGAAAGCAAAGAACAAAAATAAAATTGGGTTGCCTCCCAACAAGCGCTATCGTTTAACGCCCCTAGCTAGGCATGATGATTTCAATGATGCTCACATAAAAGATAAGAATTGAAACATAAAGAGAGCATCATGAAGAATATGACTAGCACATTTAAGTCTAACACACTTCCTATGCATAGGGATTTTGTGAGCAAACAAATTGTGGGAACAAGAATCAACTTGCATAGGAAGTTAAAACAAGCATAGCTTCAAGATTTTAAGCGCATAGAGAGGAAACTTGATATTATTGCAATTCCTACAAGCATATGTTCCTCCCTCATAATAATTTTTAGTAGCATCATGAATGAATTCAACAATATAACCAGCACCTAAAGCCTTCTTTTCATGATCTACAAGCATAGAAATTTTATTACTCTTGACACAAGCAAAATTCTTCTCATGAATAATAGTGGGAGCAAACTCAACAAAATAATTATCATGTGAGGCATAATCCAATTGAAAACTAAAATCATGATGACAAGTTCATGGATATCATTATTATTTATAGCATACAAGTCATCACAATAATCATCATAGATAGCTACTTTGTTCTCATAATCAATTGGAACCTCTTCCGGAATAGTGGATTCATCACAAAATAAATTCATGACCTCTCCAAATCCACTTTCATCAATATAATCATCATAAATAGGAGGCATGCTTTCATCATAATAAATTTGCTCATCAAAACTTGGGGGACAAAAAATATCATCTTCATCAAACATAGCTTCCCCAAGCTTGTGGCTTTGCATATCATTAGCATCATGGATATTCAAGGAATTCATACTAACAACGTTGCAATCATGCTCATCATTCAAATATTTAGTGTCAAACATTCTAACGCATTCTTCTTCTAACACTTTGGCACAATTTTACTTTCCATCATACTCACGAAAGATATTAAAAAGATGAAGCATATGAGGCAAACTCAATTCCATATTTTTTGTAGTTTTCTTTTATAAACTAAACTAGTGCTAAAAAAGAAACTAAAAGACTCGATTGCAAGATCTAAAGATATAGCTTCAAGCACTCACCTCCCCGGCAACGGCACCAGAAAAGAGATTGATGTCTACAACACAACCTTCTTCTTGTAGACGTTGTTGGGCCTCCAACTACAGAGGTTTGTAGGACAGTAGCAAATTTCCCTCAAGTGGATGACCTAAGGTTTATCAATCCGTAGGAGGCGTAGGATGAAGATGGTCTCTCTCAAGCAACCCTGCAAACAAATAACAAAGAGTCTCTTGTGTCACCAACACACCCAATATAATGGTAAATTGTATAGGTGCACTAGTTCGGCGAAGAGATGGTGATACAAGTGGTATATGGATGGTAGATAAAGGTTTTTGTAATATGAAAATAGAAAAGCAGCAAGGTAACTAATGATAAAAGTGAGCACAAACAGTATTGCAATGCGTTGAAACAAGGCCTATGGTTCATAGTTCACTAGTGCAAGTTCTCTCAACAATAATAACATAATTGGATCATATAACTATCCCTCAACATGCAACAAAGAGTCACTCCAAAGTCACTAATAGTGGATAACAAACGAAGAGATTATGGTAGGGTATGAAACCACCTCAAAGTTATTCTTTCCAATCAATCCGTTGGGCTATTCCTATAGGTGTCACAAACAGCCCTAGAGTTTGTACTAGAATAACTCCTTAAGACACAGATCAACCTAACCCTAATGTCACCTAGATACTCCAATGTCACCTCAAGTCTCCATGGGTATGATTATACGATATGCATAACACAATCTTAGATTCATCTATTCAACCAACACATAGAACCTCAAAGAGTGCCACAAAGTTTCTACCGGAGAATCACAACGAAAACGTGTGCCAACCCCTACGTAGGTTCATGGGCGGAACCCGCAAGTTGATCACCAAAACATACATCAAGTGAATCACGTGATATCCCATTGTCACCACAGATACACACGGCAAGACATACATCAAGTGTTCTCAAATCTTTAAAGACTCAATCCGATAAGATAACTTCAAAGGGGAAACTCGATCCATTACAAGAGAGTAGAGGGGGAGAAACATCATAAGATCCAACTATAATAGCAAAGCTCGCGATACATCAAGATCGTACCACCTCAAGAACACGAGAGAGAAAGATCAAACACATATCTACTGGTACATACCCTCAGCCCTGACGGAGAACTACTCCCTCCTCGTCATGAAGAGCACCGGGATGATGAACATGGCCACCGGAGAGGGATTGCCCCCTCCGGCAGGGTGCTGGAATGGGTCTAGATTGGTTTTCGGTGGCTACAGAGGCTTCTGGCGGCGGAACTCCCGATCTATTGTGCTCCTCGATAGTTTTAGGGTATATGGATATATATATAGGTGGAATAAATACATCAGGGGAGCCACGAGGGGGCCACGAGGGTGGAGGGCGTGCCTCGTGCCTCGTGCTCTCCTCGTTGATCCCCTGAGGTGCACTCCAAGTCTCCTATATTGCTTTCTTTCCAAAAATAACTTTTCTGAAGGTTTCATTCTGTTTGGACTCCGTTTGATATTCCTTTTCTGCGAAACACTAAAACAAGGGAAAACAGAAACTGGCACTAGCACTAGGCTCTGGGTTAATAGGTTAGTCCCAAAAATCATATAAAATAGCATATAAATGCATATAAAACATTCAAGGTTTAATATAATAGCATGGAACAATCAAAAATTATAGATATGTTGGAGACGTATCAGGCAGCGCGTCCGGGGCAGGCACGGGGGCTTTTATCGGTGCAACAAACCCTGGGTCTGTTGCCCATATATTCACAGGCACGGAAGCAAGAGTACAACACCAACCCAAGTTAGAGTGCAAGAGACCAAGGGCTTCGAGAAGCCAACATGCAGATCAAGAGGACCAAGACCAAACCAGAGAAGCAAGACGCCACTAGGAGAAAAGCCTCCCTTGTCAGGCAGACGAGCCCGGCAAGGACGGGGCCACAACCATAAGATGTCCAAGACGTCCCAGCAGGTCCTGCCGGTACTCGCACAGGCTAAACCAGCTCACCCAACCACTCTGCCACAACCCACGTCATCAATCAGTGTGGTGTCAAGCCGCAAGGTGGCTAAGTGGAAGCCATTCGCCACATGGCAGCCTCTTTCTACAGGAAATACCTACGGATGACACCCGTCCTGCGATGTGTCAAGCAAGCAGGCGTGGAGCTGGCGAGATACCTTGGGAAAGCTTGCCGGGCACCCAGTGACATGACATTGAGCGGTTCATTTTGCTATCTTTTCAGTGCATAATGACTACTTCGCTATTGTGCTGACCCCTTAATCTATAAAAGAAGGCCCATGGCAGCCATAGAAAGGGTGAGAAGGTTGGATAACTCACCCCCCGATATGTGCATAGCCACTGCCGCCCATGCTGGGCAAGTGTACTATGCTCCACCACCACCATTCCACCATCAATCCATCAAAGCAGGAGTAGGGTTTTACACCTCACGGCGGCGGGAACCTGGGTAAACTGCCTGTCTGATCCCTGCCGCACTGCCCCACACTCGTCTGCTCTTTGTGCAACACGACGTCCCCCTTCCAGAACTAGCAAGGGGTCCTCCGGTCCCATAGGTGGCCATGGTTTCCCATGGCAATGGGAATGTTATTTACTTCTGTAATGAAGCTTCTAGAATTGTCAAACCCGATAGAACGGATAATCATAGACGCTTTGTTGGCATGCCCGTTGTCTCAGTTAAAATAGGAGATCACTATTATCATGGTTTATGTGACATAGGTGCTAGCATGAGTGCTACTCCCTTTACTTTATATCAAGAAATTATGAATGACATAGCACCCGTAGAGAAGACATTGATGTTACTATTAAACTTGCTAATAGAGATACTATATCACCAATTGGGATTGTTAGAGATGTTGAAGTCTAGTGTGGGAAAATAAAATACCCTGCTAATTTTCTTGTTGTCAGTTCCCCACAAGATGACTTTTGTCCCATTATCTTTGTTAGACCTTTCTTGAACACTGTTAATGCTAAAATTGATTGTGAGAAACAAACTATCGGTGTTAGCTTTGGTGATGAGTCTCATGAGTTTAATTTTTCCAAGTTTAGTAGAAAGCTTCATGAAAAGGAATTGTCTAGTAAGTATGAAATAATTGGTCTTGCTTCTATTGATGTGGCTCCTACAGATCCTCTAGAACAATATCTGCTAGACCATGACAATGATTTACATATGCATCAAAGAAATGAAATAGATAAGATTTTCTTTGAACAACGTCCTCTTCTTAAACACAATTTTCCAATTGAAACTCTAGGAGGTCCTCCTCCACCTAAAGGTGATCCTGTGTTTGAATTAAAATAATTGTCGGATACTTTGAAATATGCTTATCTTGATGGAAAGAAGATATATCCTGTTATTATTAGTGTTAATCTTTCAGAACATGAAGAAGAAAGATTATTGAAAGGTTTGAGGAAGCACCAAGCTGCTATTGGATATACTCTTGATGATTTAAAGGGCATTAGTCCCACTCTATGTCAGCACAAGATTAATATGGAACCTGATGCTAAACCCGTTGTGGATCACCAACGTTGGTTAAATCGGAAGATGATGGAAGTGGTTAGAATGGAAATATTAGAACTTCTAGAAGTACGTAAAATCTATCCTATAGCTGATAGTAGATGGGTAAGTCCTGTTCATTGTGTCCCTAAGAAGGGAGGTATCACTGTTGTTCCTAATGATAAGAATGAACTTATCCAACAAAGAATTGTTACAGGCTATAGAATGGTAATTGACTTTACTAATTAAACAAAGCAACTAGAAAAGATCATTACCCTCTACCTTTTATTGATCAAATGGTACAAAGACTATCTAAGCACACACATTTTTGCTTCCTTGATGGATACTCCAGTTTTTCACAAATACCTGTTTCTCAACCTCATCAAGAAAATACCGCTTTTACTTGTCCCTTTGGAACTTATGCTTATCGACATATGCCTTTTGGTTTATGCAATGCACCTTCTACCTTTGAAAGATGTATGACTGCTATATTCTCTGACTTTTGTGAGAAGATTGTTGAGGTTTTCATGGATGACTTTTCCATTTATGGGATGTCTTTTGATGATTATTTAAGCAATATTGACCGAGTTTTGCAGAGATGTGAACAAACAAATCTTGTCTTGAATTGGGAGAAGTGCCACTTTATGGTTAATGAAGGTATTTTCTTGCGTTATAAATTTTTTGAAAGAGGTATTGAAGTGGACAAAGCTAAGGTTGATGCAATTGAGGAAATGCCATGTCCTAAGATATCAAAGGTATTCGTAGTTTCTTAGGTCATGCTAGTTTTTATAGGAGATTTATCGAAGACTTTTCTAAAATTTCTAGGCCTCTGACAAATCTTTTGCAAAAGGATGTTCCTTTTGTTTTTGATGATGATTGTTTAGAAGCCTTCGAAACACTCAAGAAAGCCTTAATTTATGCACGTATTGTTCAACCACCTGATTGGAACTCGCCTTTTCAAATTATGTGTGATGCCAGTGATTATGCTGTTGGTGTTGTTCTAGGACAAAGAGTTCATAAGAAACTGAAAGTTATTCATTATGCTAGTAAAACTCTAGACAGTGCTCAATGAATTATGCTACTACTGACAAAGAATTTCTAGAAGTGGTGTTTGCTTGTGATAAATTTAGATCTTACATTGTTGATTCAAAAGTAATAGTTCACACCAATCATGCTGGTATTAAATATCTTATGGAAAAGAAAGATGCTAAACCTAGACTTATTCAATGGGTTCTCTTGCTACAAGAATTTGATTTGCATATCACTAATAGAAAAGGAGCAGAGAACCCCGTAGCTGATAACTTGTCTAGGCTTGAAAATGTGCTTGATGACCCACTACCTATTGATGATAGTTCTCCTGATGAGCAGTTAGCTGCAGTAAATGTTTCTCATAACACTCCTTGGTATGCTCACTATGCTAATTACATTGTTGCTGAATATTTACCACCGGCATCTTTATAAATAAGCAGTAGATGGTATTATTATACGTTGTGTACCTGAGCATGAACAGGGACAAATCCTATGAAAGTGACACTCCGAAGCTTATTGGGGGCATCATGCGGGAGACAGACCTGCTCACAAGGTATTGCAATCTGGATTTCATTGGCCTACTCTCTTCAAGGATGCTCGTAAGTTCGTCGAATCTTGTGATGTACATCAAAGAATAGGTAATATCGGTAAGCGTCAAGAAATGCCTATGAATTATTCACTTGCTGTTGAACTATTTGGTGTTTGGGGATTTGATTACATGGGACCTTTTCCTTCCTCTAATGGGTATACACATATTTTGGTTGTTGTTGATTATGTTACTAAGTGGGTAGAAGTTATTCCAACTAGTAGTGTTGATCACAACACCTCTATTAAAATGCTTAAGGAAGTTATTCTCCCGAGGTTTGGAGTCCCTAGATACTTAATGACAGATGGTGGTTCACACTTTATTCAAGGTGCTTTCCGTAAAATGCTTGCTAAGTATGATGTTAACCAGAGAATTGCATCACCTTATCATCCTCAGTCTAGTGGTCAAGTTGAAATTAGAAATAGAGAAATACAATTAATTTTGCAAAAGGCTGTCAATAGGTCCTGGGAGAATTGGTCTAAGAAATTAGATGATGCACTTTGGGCTTATAGAACAACATATAAAAATCCTATGGGTATGTCTCCTTATAAAATGGTTTATGGAAAAGCTTGTCATTTGCCTCTTGAGTTACACATAAAGCATATTGGGCAATTAGAGAACTCAAGTATGATTTTAAACTTGCCAGTGAAAAGAGGTTGTTTGACATTAGCTTAGATGAAGGGAGAACCCAAGCTTATGAAAACGCCAAGTTATTTAAAGAAAAAGTTAAAAGATGGCATGATAAAAGAATCCAAAAGCGTGAGTTTAAAGATGGAGAATATGTTCTATTGTACAACTCTTGTTTCAGATTCTTTTCAGGAAAACTCCTCTCCAAATGGGAAGGACCCTATGTTATCGATGAGGTTTATCGGTCTGGAGCTATCAAAATAAATAATGCTGATGGTACTAACCCGAAGGTTGTTAATGGGCAACGAATAAAACATTATATCTGAGGAACGCCCATTAATGTTGAAAGTAATATTATCCAAACTATAACACCATAAGAACACATAAAAGAGTCCTTCCAGAACACTCCAGATTCGGTAAAATGAGGAGGAGCGTGATACGGTAAGTAAACAGACTCCGAAAAATCCACAAAAGTATTTTTTGTCAGTTTTGGAATATAACAAATATTAGGAAAATAAGAACCTACCGGGAAGTGCACCCTGGTGCCCACCTCGGGTACCTTCCGTTCTCCGTTTTTCTACAGCTTGATTGTTTCCCAAGAAAAATAATCTTTATATACCCCACGAACCTATTAACCACCGTATCGCGGAGAAATCTTCTATTTTCTTTTCCTTGTTGTTTTCTATGAGATCCCATCTACCATGGCTGCTTCAAGCTCCTCCAAGGACAAGTTCTTCAAGAACGTCATCAACCCATATTTGCGGGAGGTGGTGCAGCACCCTCAGGTCATCCAGATGCATGAGGGGGTGCTCCACATCCGCGATGTGCAAGGTCCCAAGGGGACGGGAACCATGGAGGACAAGCTTTAATCTATGTAGCAGGAGGTCTTCTGATGCAAGGGGATGGTGGAGCATGGACTCAATGCCAATCACCTCATGATCATAGACCTTACTCGTGATCTCAAGGTGGATGGCAAGTCCATGCATGAAGGCCACCGTCTTCACCCTCAATGAGCTAATCAACTTCCTCCAAAGGTAGATCTACGATCTCCAAAACCAAGTCTTTGAATATGAGGCGAGGTTTAAAGGTATGAGTTTGGCTGCATGTTGCAGGACCCGTGAGACTCACTCCTCCTCTTATTATGGTGGACCTCTGCCTTGGAAACCTGAAGACAAGGTCTCTACTTCATCACCACCACCTTCTTCATCACCAAAAGAAAATTGAGTATCGGGTATGGGCACTCCCCTTGGCTTTCGCCAAGCTTGGGCGAGGTGCCCCAGTATCATATCGCCCCACTATCTTTTGCCTTTACTTATTTTAGTTCGATCCATAGTTATCTTTGCTTTAGATGAATAAAACTTTAGTTCGATCCTTTATTTTTGAGAGTTTGCTTAGTGATCTATCCTTGTAATCATGTGCGAGGTATATAATAAAGTTTAGTTTGAGTTTTTGCTTTCTTTACTTTCATGTTGCAATAAAAAGAAAGTAAATAAATGAATAAGATCATATGCTAATATTATGGTAGGTGATGTCACCACATAAGGAAAAGCATAAGTAGAAAGTTTTATTAGAGATTGATAAACATAGCATTGGTCAATGATGCAACTCATGAAAGCATTAATAAGGGAAGAGAAGATTCACATATAAATACACTATCCTAGAAATATTCTATGATTATGAGCTCCCATCAAAATATTATATGCCAAAATTGTTGACGTTGGACAAGGAAGACAACTTGATGAATTATGTTTGTTCATATTCACATAGAAGTTATATTGTCACAGATCCTTCAACATATGGTGCTTGCCCCCATCTTTGGTAGCCAAAAATTCTGCACTAAGCAGAGATACTACTTGTGCATCCAAAAACCCTTAAACTAAAGTCTTATTTTCAAGTGTCCACCATACCTACCTAATGATTGAGTCCGATCCTTCAAGTAAGTTGTCATTGGTGCAATAAGGCAATAAAAATTGGTTCTAAAAGTGTGAGATCGTTTGTGTAATAGAAAATTAAGCGTTGTACGAACTTTTGATGGTGAAGAATAAAAGCGACAGACTGCATAATAAAGGTTTCCATCACAAGGGGCAATACAACGTGACGTTCTTTTGCACTAAGGGGTTGACCATAGAAACAAATAAGTGCATGGCAACCTCTGCTTCCCTCTGCGAAGGGCCTATCTTTTACTTTTATGTATTGACTTTTATGCAAGAGTCAAATTTTTTCTCTCTATTCCTTTTTATTTTTCTCCTTTGGAAAGGATTATGTGGTGAGGAAAGATCTTGGCACATATCTACAGTTGAATATGGGTGGCATAAGTTATTATTGTTGACATCACCCTTGAGGTGCATACGTTGGGAAGCGAAACTATAAGCCCCTATCTTTCTATGTTTCCGATTGAAACGTTTTGCTCATGTGTATGCGGTGAGTGTTAGCAATCATAGAAGACTATATGATGGTTGAGTATGTGGACCTGCCTAAAGGTTCTGATACATGACCCTTCCTGAAAAGATGATGAATTGTAGTTGCAAAGTTGACTGAGAACATAGTTTATTGGTTTCTAATAGTGTTTATGCTTTATACTTTGATATTGTGATGAATTGTTACTTATTCATGAGAAGTCTATGATAAAAGTTCTATGATAAAAGTTTTATGTCAAAGTTTGTTACTGTTATAATAATTCACATGATGCTTCTATGTCTGTATTTTTTTATCGACACCTCTCTCTTTAAGCATGTGGTCAGGTTTTTCGATTTTGGTTTTCGCTTGAGGACAAGTGAGGTCTAAGCTTGGGGGAGTTGATACGTCCATTTTGCATCCTATTATTGTACTGTTATTTATGATGTTTTTATCCATAATAATGCTCTTTGGAGTAATTCTAATGCCCTTTCTCTCATAATATGCAAGGTACATACAAATAGGGAGAATTCCGGCAGCTGGAAATCTAGACCTGGAAAAGCTACGTCAGGCTACCTATTCCGCACAACTCCAAACAAGCTGAAACTTTACGAAGATTTTTGTATGGAATAAATGAGGAATATCGGATCCAATAAGTACCAGAGGGGGCCCACCAGGTGGGCGCAACCCATCTGGGCACCCCAGGGAGCCCAGACGCACCATGTTGGGTTGTGCTCACCCAAGCACACCTCCAGTGCCCATATTCTTGTATATAAGTCATTTTGACCTAGAAAAAATAAGGAGAGGACTTTCAGGACGGAGCACCACCGTATCAAGGCGGAACTTGGGCAGGAGCACTTTTGCCCTCCGACGGAGCGATTCCGCCGGGGGAACTTCCCTCCCGGAGGGGGAATCATCCTCATCATCATCACCAACAACTCTCCCATCTTGGGGAGGGCAATGTCCATCAACATGTTCAACATCACCATCTGATCTGAAACACTAGGTCATCTCTTGTGTTCAATCTTTGTACCAGAACTATAGATTGGTGTTTGTGGGTGACTAGTAGTATTGATTACATCTTGTAGTTGATTACTATATGGTTTATTTGGTGGAAGATTGTATGTTCAGATACATTTAATACTCCTATGATCTTGAGCATGTTTATCACTTGTGAGTAGTTACTTTTGTTCTTGAGTTCACCGGAGAAATCATGTTGCCAGTAATCATGTGAACTTGATATGTGTTGGATATTTTGATAGCATGTATGTTGTGATTCCCTTAGTGGTGTCATGTGAATGTCGAGTACATGACACTTCATCATATTTGGGCCTAAGGGAATGCATCATGGAGTTGTTATTGGATGATGGGTTGCAAGAGTGACAGAAGCTTAATCCCTAGTTTATGCGCTATTCCGTAAGGTACTGACTGGATCCCAAAGTTTAATGCTAAGGTTAGGGTTTATCCTTAATACTTTTCTCATAGTTGTGGATGCTAGCCAGGGGGTTAATCATAAGTAGGTGGTTTGTTCAAGTAATAAAACAACAGCTAAGCACCGGTCCACCCACATATCAAATTTTCAAAGTAGCAAGCATGAATTAAATCAACAGGATGAAAGTGATTAGATGAAATTCCCGTGTACCCTCAAGAATGCTTTGCCTATTATAAGATACCGTTTTGGCCTGTCCTTTGCCTCAAAAGGATTGGGCTACCTTGCTGCACTTTTGTTACTATTATCATTATTTTCTTGTTACAAAATATCTTGCTATCAAACTACTCTATTACTTACAATTTCAGCACTTGCAGCCATTACCTTTTTGAATACCACTTGTCATTTCCTTCTGCTCCTTCTTGGGTTTGACACTCTTACTTATCGAAAAGAGCTACAATTGATCCCCTATACTTGTGGGTCATCATACCTATTGTGGCATTGGAGTTTCTCTTGGATCATGAAAAGTTGAGTAGTTAGTAACTTGATTACAGGAACAAGTTACAGTAGCAAACCAATTACACAAATATATTTTTGAAAATGTACCTGCTGTGCTCTTGGACTACCAATTGGATCCTGAAAATTTTAATTTGGTAAGATGATTACAGCAACAAGTTACAGCAGCAAACCAAGTAAACAAGGAAGTTTCTAAAAACATACCTGTTGTATGAACGGAGTTTTAGTTGGATCCTGCAAACATGAATGTTAGCAATCATAAATAAAGTGTTGCAAGAGCCATAAGAAACTAACATCAAACTAGTAAAACAAATCAGTTTTGGTAACGTATTTAATTACACATGAACCAATTAAACTAACAAGTTCTTGGGAACGTATTAAAGTAACTTTAGGTACCGTTTAGCAGCAACATAAGGATTTGTAAATTTCTTTGATGTAAGCAAAATGATTCTCACACACACACACACACACACACACACACACACACACATATATATATATATATAAACCAGACAGTTTTCTATTTACGAACAAGCAAACATTACTAGTCCTATAAGTGATAATAATAAACCATTTAAACAAACAGGGTATCAGAACTTAAATTACACGGGAATTTTGCTACAGCCTAGAAGTACATATGACTAGCTATCTACATTCTTATGTAGCTAATTAAGTTCAGGCAAATAGGTAATTCTTAACAGTAAGTATCAAACACGTAGATAGGCACAGTCTATAATAGGCTTAACAGGCGACGACTTTATGTAATCAGTAGAAAACTAAATTAAACCAAGCAACATAATTGAACACTTTTGCAATAAGTGGCTAACTAAAATTCCGAGAGCAGGTAACTGAACTTACGCTAGCTCTTTGTACAGGCACAGTGCAAGTTCTTTTTCGCTTACAAGGTTCTACGAAGGAGTCCATGGCATCAATTGCTTGGATACGCAAACCCAATATTTCTTTCTTCCTACACTACATTGGTAAGTCGAACGGTTAATCTGATAAGATGGTGCATCCTTGATATGTTATATGAGGACGGGTTGTCAAACTAGTTGTGGCAACACACATCACACTGGCTTTTCCTGTATGTTTCAGGCGATTACATTTGGCATATCAAGATCTAAGCAATCTACAATAGGATGAGAAGATTGGCATCCTTCACATTATGGGCGAACTCAGTTCATAGAAACAAGCAATTCAACAATTCTTTGGGTAAATCCAAAGCGCCACTAGAATATTTTTGACTACCCCAATCATACACGCAAAAGGGGGCGACGCCACCATAGGGGTTGGTATGTGCGGCAGCCTCGGGTGGCTGGAAAGTGTGCACCTAGTTTGAGTCATCCAGGTTGGCCCGGGCTAGTTTTGTTCGTCCCAGTGCATGAGCAGGCAATGTAAAAAATGAAGAAAAATGTTTCAATTTGGATGGGCCAATAATGTAAAGGCAAGGAAGGCCCGATAGCTGGCTCGCGGCCCTAATGAGCGCCTCCCATATCGATCGACCGCATGAAAAATCCCCAATTTGTTCACTCCAAACTCAAGTCTGGTTCACTCGTAACCTAGCCTCCGCTGGATAGACTGACACAGCACTTCCTCGTGCCCTCGTTAGATGCCGGTTGCTGGGCTTCAAGCAAATGGAAAGACAAGAAGATGAAGATCCAACATTGGGTGCATACTGCCTGTGAGGAAGAGGCGACGTCACGGGCATGGCATCGAGCTTGTGCAAACAGACAGTCGCAGCTTGCACGAGCAGCATGCGCAATGAGCAGGAACATCACATCTCTGATTATATCTAATTCAACTGTTCAATTTCTGGCCAATAGTTAAACCTAACGGTGTTGTAAAACTTCTTGTATATAGGGAATTGTGACAGCCTAATTTTTGCCCTCTCTTTTTTGCCTGATTTTCATTTGGATTTATTTTGAAAGTTGGGGTTTTTGAATCTTTTCATATGGACTTAGACACTTGGGTACCCTTGGCTTTCACCCAAGTGCATCATTCCCCTCTCTAATCATCATTCCCCTTCTGATCCATCTCAAAATAATCTTGGGAATATTTTTCTGAAATGAAAAATATTCATTTTTCTTCTCTAAAACCCTAGCTAGTTCATTGAGCTCCAAAGCAACCCTCATTTTTCTTGCCCACAAAAATCTGAGAAAATTCCCAAATATGCTTCGAACCCTAGGGCACCTTCCCAAGCAAAAATATTTCATCACTTTTTGGAATATTTTTTCTACAGAAAATATTTTCTGTTCTGGACAGAAATGGTGGTTTCTACATCAACTACCATTTTACTTGCTCCCTTGTGCCTGAATTTTCTTGTGCATCATCACCTTATGTGACACCCCAAACTTTTGACCTTGTTTTATTAATTAAAATTTTGCCAGGAAATTAAAACTTTTATTTTCTAGGCTCCCTTTTATTTTTGAACCTTTTCCTCCCTTGATTTATGGAGTTTTTCCCCCAAAGTGAAAACTTTTCAAATATGTTTTTGGACTTGTTTAACCTCTCAAGAAAAACTTTTCTTTTATTAGTAGAACTAATTACATAATTAATTTGCTTGATCTTTATTTTCTTGAAAAAATGGTTTTTAAAGGTTACATGGCCATATTTGAACTACAACCATTTGATAAATTCACTTAAAGTTCCAACCAAAATTTGGAGATGTCATGTGATGTTTTTAAATCACTTTATGCAAAAACCCAATGTGTTATTTGAAAATTTTGAGTGAATCAACCTCATTTTCTTTCTGTTCCAGCAAGTCCAACCCATTTTTGGATTTTATTTCATTTATTCTATTCCCCAAAACAATTCTGTCAATTATTTTAAGCCTAGGTGATTTGCAAAGCAAGCACCTAATTTCCTTTGAGTTTTGATCTCAAACCAACTCCTCTGGATAGTCCTTAGCACCCACAACCTAGAACCATCAAGAGCCACTTTTCTTCTTTTCAAAATTTTCAAGTTTCAGCCTGTACAAGTTTGGACCAGATTTGTCAAATTTGGTGAAATTCATATTTTCTCTTCTCCAAAAATTCTACCAAAATTCAGGCAGCCTCCTGGTGCAATGAGAGGCCACTCCACCAAGTTTCAGCTCAAGGAAAAATCCCTTCATGCCAAAAGCATTCTGTCGAACACCTGAACTGCACTGTTTCTTTGCACTTTCAGAAATTCAGTAAAGTTCAGAGTTTCAGTTTCGTCAGACTTCGGTCACGCGACCACAGTGCACCCTGGCGCGATGCACACGGCCCCATCCCCTTGGCCAGCACCCCGCACGCGCGCTTGGTGCCTTCCTGGCGTCGGTGGCGCCCTGGCCCGCCTGCGCCGGTGTGTCCCGCGGCGGCAGAGCCACCGTAGCGGCCGACAGGGGGCAACACTGCGGCATAACGCCGTTCAGCACCGCCCAAACCTTCTGAGAGCGCGTGGCCACCTCCTTGCCAGCGCACACATGCAGCACCGTCGCCGTGGCCTGGCACGCGTAGAGCGCGTTCTCTACCGCCAGCGTGCCGTGCGGTTGTTCCATCGAGGGCAGGCCGTAATCCTCCCTCCCGTGCTGAGTTGGACACTGGGATGGCACCGCTGCTTCACCTAGACGATGCTCAAGCCCCTAAGCCGACTATCCACCCACAGCGCCGCCGTAATCGCCCGCCGGACTTATCCGTTCACGGCAACCGCCTCGGGCCGTCTATATATAGCCCCCCGAGCTTGCTCTTGCCCCCGCACAAGTCCACCACCTCGCCAGACACCGCCTAGCCACTAGAGGAGCCTTGAGGAGCCTTTCTTCCTCGACTCCGGCCACCTCCGTCCGCCTCGGGCTCCGGCAACGTTCTCTTCGGTGAGGCCGTCCCCGGCGCCCAGACTCCGTCAATCACCTCCTCTAGCTACCAGAGGCCTAACCCCCTCCTCAATTTGCCCTTCGCAGCACTCTCCGGCGAGCTCCATCCACGCCCGAACCACCGTCCGCCGGAGCAGGAGCCACCGCCGACGTGGTGCTCGCCAACCACCACCACCACCACCAACCGACGCGGAGTGACGCCATGAGCACGTTGGTAACCTCCGATCCCCCTGCCTCGCCGTAGATCGCCGCCGGCGATCGCCGCGGCCCTCTAGCGCCAAAGCTCTGCTTCTGTTTTCAAACCCGATGGGTGGGTCCGCCCCGTCAGCCTTTTATTCTTTTCGAATCGTTTTCTGGAAACGCCTTCGGGAAAAATACGCTTTCTCCACTGAACTGGCGTATTCGGGACTGAAGCGTTTTCTGATTTTATAAAGAGAACCCTGGAAAGTTTCTGTTTCATTACAGAAAAGTCCCTGGATTAAAACTCTTATAACTTTTAAACAGAAAATGATTTTTGATTGATTCTTTTTCTGTCCTCTTTAAATTTTTGTGTAGTTTTTTATCATATTTATTTGAAAAAAAATTCAAACAACTTTTTTGTGCTGTTTTGAAATTGTGTGTTAATTCAAATTTATTGAAAATAGGATTTTGGAGAGAGGAAGAAAACTTTCAAAAGTTTTGGAGAGCACCCCCACCTCTCCACACCTTGAAGGCAAGTATCTTGAACCCTGGCATAATATTTTTGATGTGTTGGTTGACACGATTATAACACCACCTTATTTTGGAGAACTCGTTATTTTATGTGATGATGTGATCATTTGCATCAATGCATATTAGTGATTTCCTTGCTGTTGGAAATGAATATACATGTGATGGTAATCATCCTCATGTGCCTTGCATGCATGCCGGAAAGGAACCCGGGAAAGCCTCTGCCTTGGGTAGGCGTGAGCTTGTCGCCGGTCTCCGTCGGGACGGTTATGTCCGGTATGGCATAGTAAGGTATAATGGGTGGTGATTCTGTTGGTTGAAATATATTTGTTATACATGTCATGCAGGGAATTCATAAGCCTCCTGAGTCGGCCATAGATCGAGTCTTGTTCCGGTAACCCCCATACTTGTTTCGTACTGCCACTGGTCCCTACCGTAGGTGGGGTATGGTTCAGTAAGTTGTTAACCCTTGTCTTGGCACACACCGTACAGAGAGGCCATGGTGGAAGATACCGGTTGTAGCTGGTAGGCATGCCACCTGGTCCGGGGGCATGGGTGTATCCGGTTGGGACCGAGAGGGGGGCACCCCTTAGAGCGTGCGATAGAAATTTGATCCCATTCTACGCGAGGTTGTAGCCTCCCCACTTAGAGTTTTGCTTAACAAGTGTCGTGGGTGATTCCAGACACGAGTAAAAGCTGGTGTGTGCAAGTCAGGTGTGTTTTCAATTAAAAGACCGTAGACAGAATTAGTCCCGATGGACTAAAGGAATCCGTTACTCGTGGGTAAAGAGTACACCCTCTAGAGAGATATTAAACCTATTCGAATAGCCGTGTCCATGGTTAAGGATTACAGTCTGGGATGGGTCAAGTGTCGGTCTTAGTGTCGGTCTTCGGAGGAGAAACTACTAAACCCGAATATTGATTATGACTTGTGATATATGATGGTTATGATTATTATCATTATGGACTAACCGTTTGCATTGTTTGAAATAATGAATATCCCTGGGACGGTACCACACCCTGGATATTCACTATGATTATGTTTATATATATAAGCCCTTTATGCGGCGTCGCTCAGACACCCGACTGTGGCATGTTCGTTATTTCATTTTCATATAAGCCCTTTATGTGGCGTCGCTCAGACGCCCGACTGTGGCATGTTTGTTACTTCATTTTCTCATAAGCCCTTTATGTGGCGTCGCTCAGACACCTGACTGAGGCATGTTTGTTATTTCATTTTCTCATAAGCCCTTTATGTGGCGTCGCTCAGACGCCCGACTGTGGCATGCTTGTTATTTTATTTACTTTATAAGCCCCTTACGTGGTGTCGCTAAGACGCCCGACTGAGGCATGCTCACTTTTACTATCCTTTTGAGACGTCGCTTCAGACATCTCATCGGTGCATTTTTTTCTATTCTGTCATTGCATATTCCGGTTGCATATAAATAACCTGCTTGCATGCATCAAGATTTTATTTATGACTGACGATGTGATCATAGAATATTTCAGTGTATGTTGATCAATTATATTATACCTGTGTTCTTAATGTTTGCGAGTACATTCAAAGTACTCACTGGCTTGTCCCTGGCTATTGTCTTGGCCAGATTGCTTGCTTGGAGAGGAGCGTGGCGATGACAGCCTCGGGACCTAAGCAACGGTGATAGGAGCCTCGCGAAGATAGGAGTTAACCTGGTCAGCTGTTCCTGTGGGAAATGGAGTCCCATAGACCGTGGTGATCCACAAACCGCTTCCGCCCTCAACCACTAGAAACCATTTGTTGTACTCACAGGCCAGAATGGTCTTGTACTACATATTTTGTATTTTTGCTTGGAATTTCTGTATCAAGTTGATGCCTCATCAGCTAACAGTAATCCTGGGGCTAGTGAGCACAACGGCCATTTTCTGGAAATTAATACCCAGAAAACCGGTCGCGACACCTTAGTAGATGATGGCTAGTCTCCAAAGCACATCCCCCAAGTCCCAGCCATTTGACCTTAATGACATCTCAAAGTTACTGACCAGGAACTTACCTGGCGTGTAAAATCTTCTCTATTGCATCTGGAGCCAAACCAAAGCGTGGTAACATTCAAAGCTACCACGAAAAACATGCCAGACATGAAGTTTGGGCTTAGGTCGGCATGAGGTCAGAGTTCACGCGGTGACTGCGTTCGTCCAGGCGTGCTGGCATGCGGCCGGCGCGCTCTGCGACACGCCCGAGCCTTTGTTGATCGCGTGCTCGCTTCCCCGCCTGCCTAAGCGTGCCAAACTTCGCCACCATCCTCGTCTCAACGCCATTAACTCCCCCCTGGCACTTGCCGACGCCGGAGCTCGCCGCAGCGAGCACGTGCACGGTCTGGCCATCCCAACAGTGCGGTGCGCAATGTGCTCGTCGCCTTCTCCTCGTTCCTGTGCTCGTCCCCGCTAGCCAACAGTCGCCGCGTGAACTGTGTCACTTTCTCCCCCTCTCACTGACGCCGCTCGTCACCGGGGCCATCGACAGGTGTCCACTGGCGGAGCCCGAACCTCCCTCTTCGCTCGCCTATAAATAGAGCCGCCCCCAGCCACCTCGAGCACCATCCACCACTCCCACACACCCCACAAGAGCGTACGAAACCGTAGCCCGGCCGGGTAGGCCGCGGGCCACCGTCCTCGAGCTCGAGCTTGCCGGCGATCCCCTCTGGTCGCCGTAGTAGCTCCAGCCCCTCCCAGACCAGGGCGATCCTTCCAGGGCCTCCGCCTCTCTTCGGTGAAGCCATCCCGTCCACCTGGAGCCCCTAAAGTTGCCTCCGCTCACCATCTTCCTCATCTCCGCCCTCTGCCTCCGCTTGCGAGGTCAATTCCGACGCCGTCTGACCGCCCCTAGCTACGGTACGGGTATGGACAGGTGTGCCTACATCCTCTCTCTCGATCCCTCCCTCTCATTTTGGCCAAGGAGCCCTTGTCGCCGGCGAGAGCTCCGGCGAAACCATGGCCCCACTCTGTTTCCTTCTCCCCTCCTTCTCACCTGCCTAGCGGGGCCCGCTAGTTAGCCACTCTGTACGCGCGCGAAGCTGTATGAGTGGTGGCGCCCTGAGGGTTTACGCCTTCGACGTCATCCCCTAGTCTGTTTATCTAAATTCAAATTCAATTCAATTCCAGAGAACTTCAAACAGCTATAACTCTTTAACCATAAGTCCAAATGAATTTATTCTTTTTGCATTATGTTCTTTGCAAAGAAATCTAGCAGCTCACCAAAAATGATATTTTTCTGAGCTGTCTAGAATTTCTGGTGATTTTCAGAAGAGTTCTTGATATTTTCTTATTATGTTTAAAATTATTTTCAGAGGGTGAGGCTTGTCTTGAGGATCACCAAAAGGCTTGTGAACCTCATCTGCACTAAGGCAAGCCACAGCAACATTTTCATGGTGCCATTTCAATATTGATGTTCTTCTTACTTGAATGAAATGATTAATCCATGCATTCAAATAACTATTATGTTATTTATATTCTATTAAGTGTGTGTTAGTATTATGCTTGATTTACAGAACCTTGAAACTAGCTTAGTTGGTAAAGAAGCTAAGATCTAATTATGGTAATGATAAAATGATTTGTTATGCATATGAGTAATTGCTTAAAGTTATTTTCTTGCATAAATAAAATAGTTAAATTTGCTAGAAAATATCCTATTAAGTGCTTGTTTAGCCATTTTACTTAAGTTACAGAATGTTTGAACCTAACTTGGTTGGCAAAGAGAATAGGATTTTCTTGTGGTGATAGTAAAATATTTTCTATGCATATGAGAAATTAATCGGAGTTATTTTCTTGCATGAGAAAATGATAATGCTTGCTGCAAAATATATTGTTAAAGTGAGAGTTACCTTGACCAGGAAAGTAATATAAGTTGTTGATGCTGATGCTTAGTATGAATATGGTTGACATCAGTCATTTTCGTTAATATGTGATGCATGTGTAGTATTGCATTTCATGGCATGCTATGACACCGGTCATCTTCATTTTAAGTTGAACCCGAATATAACTCAACTTGAATATATCATTGACTGGGTCATGGTGCCGCTGAATCGAGATTTTCCCAGTGCAACCACATTTGCCTTTGTGGGAAGGCCTTGATTCGGTCCATTGACATGCCTCTGGTCGGTGCCTCCAACTAGGGAAGGTTATGGGCATGCTTACCCTGGCCCGATAAGCAGGCATAACCTTGTGTGCCCATTGTTGAGATTATGGTACCGGGTCCCCGAGTGGGATAGTTTTGGCCACGACGGTGGTCGTTGTGTCTTTGGTAGACACGGGGCCATCCCAGGACTAGCCCGTTCGGGATTGGGTTGGAGTGGCCGGGAGAGTGTCATGGCAATGGATGGGTTTTGTCGGAATGCCGTTGGTCCACCTGAATGGGAGTGCGAGGCCATGGGTTCCGTGGTGTGGGTACAGTGTGCTACCTCTGTAGAGTGTATAATCTATCGATAGCCGAGTCCACGGTCACGGACACCTCGTAGTAGGTCCCACCTTGAGTCAATGTTTAATAAACTTGCACACTAAGTTATGAACTTTGCACTGATGATGATGGAGGAAAGGCTATGGAGATGTTCGAGACCCAATATGGGTCGTGGTTGTGATCGCTGTAAGGATCACGATTTACTCTGGTCAAGACCACAATGGTGCTTTGGTTGTGATCGCCGTAAGGATCACGAGTTACTCTAGTTAAGACCACGATGGTGGTTTGTTTGTGATCCGAGAACGATCACGGTTGGTAAGTCGGTCCCGAGGGACGTCTATCCTAGGAGCATGAGCACAACATGTTGGAACATTATTGCATTATTAATTGGTTGAATATCATGATATTGTTTGTTATTATGATTTGCCTATTGTGAGCTTGCAAGTACATTCAATTTACTGACCTCGTGTGTCATGCCAGATTTCAGGAAAGTCGCTTGGATAGGAGCGCTGCTCGAGTCTAGATCATGTCCACATCGGTGTCCCTCTGCCATGGAGTTTCCGCTACAACGTTGTTCCGCTGCCGCGTAGTTGTATGATCGAAGCCCCTTTATGTCCAGAAAATAATGTACATATTGTTCAGCCGCACCGTGCGTGCTGCTCGGCCTCGACATCTGTTGTAATATAAACTCTGATCCTCTAGCATAAATAAAGCGGTTGTTTTTCTGTAGCAAGATGTTGTGTGTTGCCAGAAGACATGGTCTCTGGGCTGGCAATGCAGGGTAAACCGGTCGCTCGGAGCCGGGGTGCCACAACGCATGGTATCAGAGCCGCGCTAACTGTAGGCCATGCTAGACTACGACGTGTTAACTGGACGTTAGATACGAGTTTAAGTTGAGTGCCGGTTGTAGCTGGTTGTTGCATTGCATGCCCTTGATTTATATTTTTATGCTAACCTGCTAATGGTTGTGAGTGTAGATGGCTCCGGTGCCGTATCCGTGCCAGTTGCAACTGATGCCGTACACGTCACCGCACCTCCTTCGCAACGTGTGGCGTTAGTTGTACCCCCTCGGAGACGATCCAGTCTATCGTGTGTACCGGGAGTGTCTAGCTGATTCCATGTATGAGTATCACGCAGTGGTTACTCTACGCACTAGTTTCGATTCCGGCTCTTACACTCGTACTTCTCGGAGTGGTTACGCCTCTACCGCTTCTCAGGCTGTCCAGTTTGCTGCATTCGAGGTCAAGGTCAAGCTTCGCTACAACGAGATCCGAATGCAAAACCACCCAGGTTTCTTTTACTACCCTTCTCTGCACAACAATGGTCGTGTCCGTTTCCAGATCATGTATTCGGAGTCTGATAGTGTTGCTAGCCACCTTGCTCGTTATGTCACTGCTAGCTATCTTATGATCCACGAGCTGGCTCGAGAGCTGACTCGTGCCCGTACTGCTTTAGCCGCTGCTTTGGTCACTACTAGATCTGCCACTACTCCATCTTCTTTGGGATTTACTCCGTATATTCCAGCCAGTTCTAGCTCCCCTATTTCACCGGTTAGTCCCCCGAGTAGCTCAAGCACCTCGATGGTGATCCCTCTTAGTACTCCTACCGAGTGTGTTTCACTTCTCACTACTCCTGTAGCCCCGATGCTTCATCCCACCCCTGCCCCTGAGGGAGAGACCTCGAGGCAGCGTCGTCGTGTTACCTTTAACCCGGAGGTTTCCGTTAACCAAGTCAGCTCAGGATCCGAGCCTGCTTTAGGGGAGGACACTGCAGCACCAGCAAAGCAGTAGTACCTCGGAGTATTTGAAGTCGTCCAGATAATGTACGGAGGTAGCCGTACGAGTCATGATGTTTCGTTGCATGTATGAGAGTAGTTGAACTTGTCATGTTGTTTATCTTTCATGTATGAGTCTCTGTATAATTATGTTGGGACTTTATTCGCCATATTTTCTTCACGCTCTTGTTTTCTTCTAGGATTTGTCGCTGGCTTTTCCCCAAATTTATTCTTGGATGTTTCTTATCTCGATTGCATTGTCTTGGGAAAAATCC
Organism: Triticum urartu; assembly: GCF_003073215.2. Lineage (NCBI taxonomy): Eukaryota > Viridiplantae > Streptophyta > Magnoliopsida > Poales > Poaceae > Triticum > Triticum urartu. Next base: position 230,048,150 of record NC_053025.1, on the reverse strand, counting down.
ACAATAGGATGATGCAGGGAGGCAGCAGTAGCAACGTTCGTGAGGGAACTCCTGTTCGTCGTTCCGCACGACAGGCAGGACATTCGCCCGAGCCATACGTTCCGCCACCGCCTCCACCGCCAAATCCGCCCTCCACCGAGCAAATTCTGCGTATGTTTGAGGAAAGAAGGAACAATGATCTGCTTGAAATATTAAGAAGTGTGCAAGCTATGGTTGGACAGAATGGAAATCAGAACAGTCATTACTCAAAGTTGTCAGATTTTCAAAGGACCAAGCCACCCAGTTTCAGTCAGATTGTTGACCCATTCGATGCAGACGATTGGTTGTGTACCATTGAGAAAAAGCTTGAGATTGCTCGTACTGAAGAAAATGATAAAGTTCCTTTTGCGGCTCACTACCTTGAAGGCGCTGCTGCCATATGGTGGGAAAATGCAAAAGCCATGTGGCCTGTTGATGAAGAAATCACCTAGGAAAAATTTAAGGATCAGTTCGGAAATATCATATCCCTACTGGAGTTATGAAGGTTAAGCAGCGTGAATTTCTCGCACTCGTCCAAGGGAATCAGTCTGTGGGGGAATATTTGCAAAAATTCAATCATCTGGCCCGTTACTCCCTTTATGACGTGGCCACCGAAGAAAGAAAGCTTGACAGATTTCTTGGGGGCTTAAATCCACAACTCCATTCCACTCTCAGTATGTTTGATTTCCCAGATTTCCAAACTCTGGTAAACAAGGCTTTCATTGCTGAACGGGAGCACAAGCTTAGATCAGATAATAGGCCTGCCAACAACGACAACAAGCGTAAGTTTGAGCCAAAGAAGGATGGGCAACCAGTGCAAAAGGTTCGTACCTGGCAGTAGACTCGGATGGAAAACAAGCTAAATTGGCAAGAGAATGTTAACAAGACCACCACTCAAGTCAGGAATATCGTGACCAACCCCATGCATGAGGAGCGTCAGCGCAATAATTCTTGCTTAAGTTGTGGGTAGAACGGACATTATGTCAAACAGTGCCCCAATAACAACAAGGCGAATGCCCCATTCATGCCACAAGTCAACTTTATAGAGTCATGCCCGACCCAGCAAAACATTACTGGGCACGTGCATCATCTCTCAGCCGATGAAGCACAAGAGAACCCCGAAGTCATCATTGGTATGTTTTCTGTAAATGACATACCTGCCATAATTTTATTTGACTCTGGGGCTTCCCATTCATTTATTTCTCGGAGTTTTGCTGCCCAAAACAAATTTCCTTGTACACTTTTGGGCAAAAATATGCTGGTACAAACCCCGGGATCTCTAATCAAGAGCAACCAATATGGGTCGTGGTTGTGATCGCCGTAAGGATCACGAGTTACTCTGGTCAAGACCACGATGGTGGTTTGGTTGTGATCGCCGTAAGGATCACAAGTTACTCTGGTTAAGACCACGATGGTGGGTTGTTTGTGATCTAAGAACGATCACGGTTGTAAGTCAGTCCCGAGGGACGTCTATCCCAAGAGCATGAGCACAACATGTTGGAACATTATTGCATTATTAATTGGTTAAATATCATGATATTGTTTGTCATTATGATTATGCCTGTTGTGATCTTGCAAGTACATTCAATGTACTAACTTGGCGTGTAATGCTAGATTTCAGGAAATTCGTGTTGGAAAGGTGCACTGCTCGAGTCTAGATCGTGTTCACATCGGTGTCCCCATGCTATGGAGTTTCCGCTACGATGTTGTTCCGCTGCCACGTAGTTTTATGATCGAGGCCCCTTTATGTCCACTATATAATGTACATATTGTTCAGCCGCACCGTGCGTGCTGCTCGGCCTCGACATCTGTTGTAATATAAACTCTGATCCGCTAGCATAAATAAAGCGGTTGTTTTTCTGTACCAAGATGTTGTGTGTTGCTAGAAGACATGGTCTTTGGGCTGGCAATGCAGGGTAAACCGGTCTCTCTGAGCCGGGGTTCCACAAGAATCTATAATAAAATGAAACCTGAACTGACTGAACCTGATGTGTCTAATCAAGTTTCCGGTGCAAACATACAAGCCCATGTTGTTGTTGATCCTAAAGTATCTGATAAATAGACTCCTAATGAAGGATTTGATGCAAACATTTTACATGCTCCTGGTGATGAACATATAGTGTCTAATGAGGGATCTAATGCAAGCATTTTGCAAGATCCCATTGAAGGATTTAGTGTCTAATGATGATCTGCTATGTTGAGAGAGATTGAGAGAGTGAGAGAGAGATTTGCCGGAATTGATGACAAGCAAATTATAGTACATTTTCATGGCTTGAGGAAATGTCGAGGCCATCTACCAAAAAGTACCCATATCATGATAACGTAGCATAAATACTTTTTTAATCTGTTGTCCGAAACTATTGGCATACTTGTAAAGGATAGATACATTGTATACAGTTTGCGCACTGGTTATAGGTGCAATTACACTTGGATATTTTTAGCCAGAGAACGAATAATTCAAGCAGGTACAGTCCATGTTGGTAGTCCTTGTACACCATGTTGCATTTCGTGTGATTTGGTGCTTACATCGTTTAGTCTTTTATAATCTAGTACTACTTTGGATCATTTGCTGGTTTTCAAAGTGCATGTAGCTTCATATTTCTCAAGTTATGTTGATTTCCGGAGTGCAAGTTCCTTCGTATTTTTTAAGTTAAATTTTCGCCCCTGGTAACTTGAATTCATGGATCCACCAGTGCACAAAAATCATACACGCATGCCAGTATGATTTAAATGAAATGCAGGGACTTACACTCGCTCATTGTACAGGCTCACTTCAGCTCTGCTTGCGCTTGGGATGTTGCATGTACAAGTCCATGTTACCATTTTCCTAGATGTGCAGGCCTTGTGCTCCTTGCATCCCACTCTATATTTTTTACACCGGCGAATGGTTAATCAAATGAGAGGAATCGACCTTGTTGTTGTACCGGAGGACAGGTACTTACAAGGTTATACCGGTGTGCAGGATGTGTACCAGATCTAGTATTCCTGTCATGCTTCGTCAAAAAATAATTTTGCTTCTTTCAAATGATATCTCTAGAAGAAATAAGAGTTAAAGTCAGAGTTGCATAGGTTTGTAAGCTAATAGAGAAGTTAAAGGATATCCAAACATCGCCAAAACAGTGCACAAGGGAGTGATATATGGATACTTACTTTGGGCCAGCATTTGGGCATGCTCCCCTAGCTAGAGTGCGGGTCTCTTCAGAGCCATTGAGGGCGATGCACTGGCGTTGGCTCGCCATTCATGGATGAAAATCTTGAGCGGCAGCAGAGCACTACGATGCGGTGGATGAGGCCATTGGTGGAGCCCTAATGGCCTCTCGAGATGCTGTCGGTGAAGCGTACCTCACTATGTGCTCGGTGAAGTAGCCCCGGTAACGTGGGAGACAGCTTCGGTGAAGCGCACCTATGCGATGGAAGTCGATGTATGTCAGGCACGTCGGTTGCGGTGGCCGACGTTGTTGGTGGACCACCCAGTGCGGTGGACGAGGGTGTAGATGAGGTAGCTCCGGTGCGGTGGTGAAGCACGACCGCCGTCTTCGTCGTCGTTGTCCGACACAGGGGTGGGGAAAGAGACGAGACGAGGGGTGATTGGAACTTTGCTTGGGTTTGCAGGGATTTGAGGGCTTTGGACGCGGAAGGGGATGGTGGAGAAGGGATATTTTTGCAGAAATGGAATTGGGGTCATCGAATATTTCAATGTTAAACATGGAAGTGTGAACTTTTTTTTTTTTTTTTTTTTTTTGGGGGGGGGGGGGGGGGGGGGGGAGGGGGGGGGGGGGGTGGCTGGGTGCTAGTGTCCGTATGATACACACGACCACCACGACACAACCCTAGTCTACCTGGTGCACCTACATTTGAGAGTGCAAACGAATCTTCTTTCATTTGCAAATGAATCTGTATGTATTACCATGCCCGTGTTTTTCCTTGCAAATAGTTAGTCATTCGAAATGAGATACTTTAAACTAATTAATGAGGAGTTATTTGAATTAGAGTGTGTGTCACATAGCGATCACCAATTCTAACATGGATTTTGCATTTCATGATATCCACGCTACTTTTTTTAATACAAATTCATATGTATAAGATGAACACCATGGTAGTGAGAAAACTTTGGATGGATTCAAACATATGACCTATGAAATACCACAACAATCGAGTCAATGTCAATGAGGGAGTCATGGATTAGGGGGTCTCCGGACAGCCAGACTATATCCTTTGGCCGGACTGTTGGACTATGAAGATACAAGATTGAAGACTTCGTCCCGTGTCCGGATGGGACTTTCCTTGGCGTGGAAGGCAAGCTTGGCAATACGGATATGTAGATCTCCTCCCTTGTAACCGACTCTGTATAACCCTAGCCCCCTCTGGTGTCTATATAAACCGGAGGGTTTAGTCCGTAGGACAACAACAATCATACCATAGGCTAGCTTCTAGGGTTTAGCTTCTACGATCTCATGGTAGATCAACTCTTGTAATACTCATATCATCAAGATCAATCAAGCAGGACGTAGGGTATTACCTCCATCGAGAGGGCCCGAACCTGGGTAAACATCGTGTCCCCTGCCTCCTGTTACCATCAGCCTTAGACGCACAGTTCGGGACCCCCTACCCGAGATGCGCCGGTTTTGACACCGACATTGGTGCTTTCATTGAGAGTTCCACTTTGCCGTCACCGTAAGGCTTGATGGCTCCTTCGATCATTGGTAATGATGAAGTCCAGGGTGAGGTTTTCCTCCCTGGACAGATCTTCATATTCGGTGGCTTCGCACTGCGGGCCAACTCGCTTGGCCATCTGGAGCAAAACGAGAGCTACGCCCCTGGCCATCAGGTCAGGTTCGGAAACCTAAACTACACTGCCGACATCCGCGGAGATTTTATCTTCGACGGATTCGAGCCCATGTCAAGTGCGCCGCACGATCACGACGAGCATGATTTAACTCTATCGTCGGACAGTGTTCGAGAGATCACACCTACAATTACTCCGGCCTTCAATCTAGAGCAAATTGCGCCATCCGAGGATGGTGGGATAGACCCCGCCACGGAGGTCGCACTATTAGTGGTGATGGAGCCGGATACTGACTTCACCCCTTACGAGAGCCGTGTTGCCGAACCACTGGATTCGTCTCCGGCCACGGACTCCGAGCTGCCTGCATCCGTGCCTATCGAATCCGATTGGGCGCCGATCATGGAGTTCGCCTCCGCGGATATATTTCAGCACTTACCTTTCGGCAACATGCTAAATTCATTAAGGTCCCTCTCCTTGTTAGGAGAACCTAGGCCGAACTATGTCCGACTAGAATGGGATGCAGACAACAAAGAAATTTGCTGCCCACCCACCACCCACTTAGTAGCCTCTGTCGACGATTTAACCGACATGCTCGATTTCGACTCCGCAAATATCGACGGCATGGACGACGATGTAGGAGAGGAACATGAACTAGTGCCCACAGAGCACTAGACAGCCTCCTCATCACATGACATATACATGGTGGATACACCCAAAGAAAACAATGACGAGGAATGGGAGGAGACAGCGGAGGATGACCCCTCCAAGAAGCAAACAAAGCGTCGGCATAGGCGCCGCTCCAAATCCCGCGTCAGCAAAAACAACGATAACATTGCAAGAGAAAATAACACTCCAGTCGACTCTAGAGGAAACGACGACCACATTGCCCCGGCGGCAGAGCACGATGAAGCTGCAAACGGCGAACATAGTACGGATCCGACGTCCGAACACGGCGACGCCGAGGATAAACCTCATCAAACCCCCTCTGGGGAGGAAAACAGTCCGGACGAAGATGCACACATCATCCCGGAAACGCACTTGGAACAAGAGAACCTCCGTACAAGGGCCATCGCGAGGAGTCTGAAGAAGCAGAAGCAAAGACTTAAGGCCGCACAAAATACGCTCAACAGCAGGTGGAACAAGGTGCTCGACAATGAAGAAAAGTATGGTGGAAGTTACCACATAAAGAGCTATCCAAAGCACAAGCTATTACCTGAATTCGACGACGAGGCCTTAGAGCCCACACAGCCAAAAAATGCAACGACCAACCGGCCAGTAATACGTCTCCAACGTATCTATAATTTTTCATTGCTCCAAGCTATATTATCTACTGTTTTGGTGGGCTTTATTATTAAATTTTATATTATTTTTGGGACTAACCTATTAACCGGAGGGCCAACCCAGAATTGCTGTTTTTTTTGCCTATTTCAGTGTTTCGAAGAAGAGGATTATCAAACGGAGTCGAAACGGAATGAAACCAACTAGAGAAGTTAATTTTGGAAGGAAAGCTACCGGAAAAACTTGGAGTGCACATCAGGAAAGGAACGAGGGAGCCACGAGGCAGGGGGCGCGCCCACCCCCCTAGGGCGCGCCCTCCACCATCGTGGGCCCCTCTTGGCTCCCCTGACGTATCTCTTTCACCCATATATACCCACGTAGCCTAAAACTATCAAGGAGCAGAATAGATCGGGAGTTCCGCCGCCACAAGCCTCCGTAGCCACCGAAAACCAATCTAGACCTGTTTCGGCACCCTGCCGGAGGGGGGGAATCCCTCTCCGGTGGCCATCTTCATCATCCCGGTGCTCTCCATGATGAGGAGGGAGTAGTTCTCCCTCGGGGCTAAGGGTATGTACCATTATCTATGTGTTTGATCTCTCTCTCTCTCTCTCTCGTGTTCTTGAGGTGATACGATCTTGATGTATCGCGAGCTTTGCTAGTATATTTTGATCCTATGATGTTTCTTCCCCCCCCCTCTACTCACTTGTAATGAATTGAGTTTTCCCTTTGAAGTAATTTTATCAGATTGAGTCTTTAAAGATTTGAGAACACTTGATGTATGTCTTGCCGTGCGTATATGTGGTGACAATGGGATATCACGTGATTCACTTGATGTATGTTTTGGTGATCAACTTGCGGGTTCCGCCCATGAACCTATGCATAGGGGTTGGCACACGTTTTCGTCGTGATTCTCCGGTAGAAACTTTGGGGCACTTTTTGAGGTTCTATGTGTTGGTTGAATAGATGAATCTGAGATTGTGTGACACATATGGTATAATCATACCCACGGATACTTGAGGTGACATTGGAGTATCTAGGTGACATTAGGGTTTTGGTTGATTTGTGTCTTAAAGTGTTATTCTAGTATGAACTCTAGGGCTGTTTGTGACACTAATAGGAATAGCCCAACGGATTGATTGGAAAGAATAACTTTGAGGTGGTTTCGTACCCTACCATAATCTCTTCGTTCGTTCTCCGCTATTAGTGACTTTGGAGTGACTCTTTGTTGCATGTTGAGGGATAGTTATGTGATCCAATTATGTTATTATTGTTGAGGGAACTTGCACTAGCGAAAGTATGAACCCTAGGCCTTGTTTCAACGCATTGCAATACCGTTTACACTCACTTTTATAATTAGTTACCTTGCTGTTTTTATAATTTCAGATTACAAATACCTTTATCTACTATCCATATACCACTTGTATCACCATCTCTTTGCCGAACTAGTGCACCTAGACAATTTACCATTGTATTGGGTGTGTTGGGGACACAAGAGACTCTTTGTTATTTGGTTGCAGGGTTGCTTGAGACAGACCATCTCCATCCTACGCCTCGTACGGATTGATAAACCTTACGTCATCCACTTGAGGGAAATTTGCTACTGTCCTACAAACCTCTGCACTTGGAGGCCCAACAACGTCTACAAGAAGAAGGTTGTGTAGTAGACATCAGCCGGATCAACAACCTTGTGACCGCGATAGAGCGGCTAACAAGGCCGCACATAAGTCAACACACGACCTACGTGAGGACTTGTGCCAAAAATCCGGTATGAGCAGATCCATCTATGGATCTAGGAAGTGCGCTCCGGCACAAAATCAAAACCGAATACTACAACCATCCGAACGCCATGATACATCCAAATACAAGGGTGCCACACACCCCCTATGTTTCACCGATGAGGTGCTGGACCACGAATTCCTAGAGGGATTCAAACCTGTGAACATAGAGGCGTATGACGGGACCATAGACCCTGGGGTCTGGATTGAGGACTTTATCCTCCATATCCATATGGCTCACAGAGACAACCTCCACGCCAACAAGTACTTGCCCCTCAAGCTTAAAGGACCAGCTCCACACTGGCTGAAAAGCCTCCCCGAAAACTCAATTGGAAGTTGGGAGGAGCTCGAGGACGCTTTTCGAGCTAATTTTCAAGGGACCTATGTCCGACCTCCGGATGCAGACGATTTAAGTCATATAATTCAACAGCCCGAAGAGTCAGCCCGAAAGCTTTGGAACAGGTTTTTGACTAACAAGAACCAAATCGTATGACACCGAAGCCTTAGCAGCTTTCAAGCACAGCGTCCGAGACGAATGGCTCGCCAGACACCTCGGCCAACAAAAACCGAGAACAATGGCAGCCCTGACAAGCCTCATGACCCGCTTTTGCACGGGCGAAGATAGCTAGTTAGCCCGCAGTAGCACCAGCAACCCAATCACATCCGAAGTCAGGGATGGCAATGGAAAACCACGACGCTGTAAAAACAAGTGTCGAAATAAAGAAGACAGCCCAGATAATACGGCGGTCAACGCCGGATTCACGGGCTCTCGACCAGATCAGCAGAAAAAGCCTTTCAAAGGCAGTAGAGATGGACCGTCTAGCCTAATCAAGATTCTCGACAAACTATGTCAGATTCATGGCACCCCCGATAAACCTGCAAATCACACCCACAGAGAATGTTGGGTCTTCAAGCAGGCCGGTAAGCTAAACGCCGAACATAAGGGGGGGGGACACCAAGCGAAGACGAGGACGAACCTCACCAGCAAAGCACTGGAGGACAGAAAAAATACCCACCCGATGTTAAAACAGTAAACATGATCCATGTGATGAAGAGGAGAAGCAAACATGCACTCCGAGACATACGCTCCATAGAGCCCGTCACCCCTAAGTTCAATCCCTGGTTGGCCTGCCCGATCACTTTTGATCACGGGGATCACACGACAAGCATCCGGCATGAAGGATTGGCTGCTTTGGTGTCAGACCCAATAATAAACGGATACCACCTCACACGAGTCCTTATGGACGGCGGTAGTGGTCTAAATCTGATATATCAGGACATAGTCCGCAAAGTGGGGATAGACCCGACAAAAATAAGCCACAATAATACTACCTTCAAGGGAGTAATAGCAGGCCCAGAGGCCCGCTGTACGGGCTCTCTATTCCTAGAGGTTGTATTCAGTTCTCCCGACAACTTCCGAAGAAAAAAGTAAACTTTCTACATCGCTCCATTCCGAAGTGGCTATCAATCACTAATCGGAAGAGCGGCTTTCGCTCGTTTCAATGCAGTACCGCATTACGCTTCTCTCAAGCTTAAGATGCCCGGTCCACATGGCACCATCATAGTTAATGGAAATACTGGGCGTTCTCTACGTGTGGAAGAATGTGCGGCGGCCTTAACAGCCGAGCACTAGATGGCCTCACCAACCAGAATAAATGACAGGTCATCAAGATCACGGACACGGTTAGACGAGTCCGGCGCATCACTACATATACATGAGATTGGTTTGATGGTTAAACCCACATAGACGGTACCAGGGGCTTCCCGCGTGTAATCAGGGCTAGTTCGGCTCAACTTGACTTATCTTGAATTTCAATGGTTTATTGATAATAACCAATTTTCTGGCACAACAACTTTCACCTAAGTTCTTCCCTTTTACAGCTGACAATCATGCTACACCTGTCCAAGACACGGCACAATGGAGACACAAGCGCAGACGTGCAGCAGGGACCCGCTCAAAGGTTTCTTTTCAGATTAAGACCCTGCGTAAACCTTTTTTACTGTCTCTTGTTGTTCACATCCTCCGGATACTCAATACAACCGAGAAGGATGCTGACGTTATTGGCATGTGGCCACATCAGGATATTGCACGTACCTAGACAATTAGGGTTTATTATTAAGGGCATTATTCATCCTCGCATATGTTATAAAGACCGAATACCTTACGGTGTGTTCAGCGTCGCGAGTTTGGCCTTATATGCATCAACTCCGAATCATGTCTTTGGTCAAATGTTGGGTTTGCCTGGCTCCCATGTTTTGGTACCTTACGTTCCGCTAATGTTGGCTAAGGTAGCACTGGGAGAACTACTGCGATTCTGCCCTGGTTCATCCGGATGAGCACCTCAGTAGAGAAAACCGAAAACTGACTGTCATGATAAAGCGCGAGACTGGTCAACCACTTGATGACTTAGAGGAATCTTCGGGATTCCTCCGCATTAACGAAGGGCCGTTCCCCGGTCATGTACGTACACGCCCCGTATTCAGACGAGCACGGAGGTACCAGGGGCTATATAGTAGTCCCGCCGTCAAACTCCTATGGCTAAGTGAAAGTGTTAAAGCAATATAGTACGATTGCCTCGTTCACTGCGCTACCACCTCCTTTATGGACCAAGACGTTGGATCAAGTGTGAATGCACATTTTTTGCGAACACCCCCGCATTATACGCGTGGGGGCTGAAGCCAACGACTGCAAACTTTCAGGTTATATTCATATATACATACACGGCCGCACATGAGGCATCATAATACTTTCAGGGAAAAGTATAAACACAGCCTTTATAATTCAATAAAACATTGTTTTTACAATGGGAATACATGTCACTAGAATATAATATTCTTCGAGCACTGAGCCTCTATCGAATGAGTGCCTTCAAGGACTTCTTCAAAGTAGTGCTCGGCAGCTACTCGGCCCACGGCCGAACCCTGTGTTGCAATAGTGGTGGCCTCCATCTCTGCCCAGTATGTCTTGACACGGGCAAGTGCCATCCGCGCACCCTCTATCCACGCCGACCTCTTCATAGCGTCGATGTGCGGCACAACACCAAGGAATTGTTGCACTAAACTAAAGTAACTATTCGGCCTTGGCCCTTCAGGCCACAGATGATCCACAACAGACCTCATGGCAAGTCCAGACAACCTATGGAGCTCGGCCCACTTGGCCATTCACTCATTCAACAGTAGCGGACGCATTGGAGCATGGAACTGTGACTAGAACAGCTTTTCGACTTCACGATCTTTCTGATCCTTGAAGTACTCGGCCACATCAGCAGCACTTGCTGCCAAATCCATGTATGCGTCTGCAGAACTCCATAGTTGATCAGGAGGATCGTACTTCGGATCTCTGAACTTCGTCCGCAACAAAAAAGGCTTTCCAGCCGCGATATCTCCAGCTTGACGCAGCTCCTCCTTCGCCACTCTGATTTTGGAGTGGGCTTCCTTAGCTGCTACCATGGCCTTCTCCAGGTTCATCGCACTTGCTGGGCTTTCTTTTTCAAGAAGCTGGTAACGGTCGGCGGCATCTTCCAACTCAATGGCCATCTTGGCTATTCTTTCCTTGCTTTGGCAATGCGCGGCTTGTTCGGCCCTCAGCTCTTCGACCGCCTTTAGAGCGGCCGCATCGCTATTCCTAGCTTGTTCCTTGGCTCGAGCAAGTTCCGCCCGAAGGGTCTCCACGATGGCAGATCCATCTGCAGTCACAACATATTAAAGATACTGGCACCATGCTCCTCTTACTATGTGTTGATCACCGGAGAAATCACATACCCTGTGCCTCGTCGAGCCGCTTGTTGACAAGCACGATGTCGGCATCTGCCACATCAAGTTTCCGCTTCAGCTCAGCAAACTCACCAGTCCGGCTAGCCACCAGACCTTCAGCCACGTGCACATAAAGGCGGTCTGATTATTACCTGGGACTATGATCCTCTGTTTGCCGCCGCTCTCGACGGCAACTAGGGTCTCAGGGGCTACTATCTGCATAGGGAACACCTAACGTGTGCGGTACTATCAAATACATACACTATTTCATGTACCTCAAAGCCTTTCAGCAGAATCATAAAAGCTTCATGCAACCCGCTTTCGGCAGATGAAATCCTTTCAATCACCGTACCCATTAGTGTACGATGCGCTTCTGAGATGGCCGCTTGCTCCAGAAGATCCTTTAGTGCGTCCGACCGCACACTGTACGGTTCCGGACTCTTTCTGTCGCTCTCTTTAGGAGTCGAATACTAGGGACTTCGGGTGGCTAAAGGATTACCCTCTGGCCTTGGCGAATCAGGAGAAACCCTCCGCGACGACACTTCAGGGTCGCCCGCCTCATGAGGCAGGGTGGCGGGGGGAGGTGTTTCGCTCTCCATCATCTCTGGAAGAACATCCCCCGAAGACAAAATCTGTGGAGAAGGGCTACGATCCGAACTGCAAGATATATACTTCGGTTATTATCCTCAGAAATAATGTAAGATAATTTTACTATTAAGTACTTTTTGTTTACTTACAGTTCGGTAGAGGGTTGATCCCCTTGCGGATACTGTGCGGCAAGAGTACCCTCCGAGGCAGGACCCTCTGGCGGAGATTTCTTCCCCCGTTTGGAAACCTTTGTTTCCGGGTCTTCTGAGGTGGTCCTCTGCCTTCCTTGGGGAGAGGGAATTTCAGATTCTTCTTCCTGGCTATCCTCCTTCGCGGAGGCGCAAACTCCCCCGGTTTGGACGAATAGTGAGTGAGGCCCGCTTTCAGCCACTTTATTCCCCCCTTTATCTTCCTCTGAGGGCGCCTGATAAGGCGCCGGCTCGAGCATTCTGTCTAGTACTGGATTGGCCGAGCCTTCGGGAAGGGGGGCCGAACACCTGATCATCTTCGCCTTTTTTATCCAGTCCTGGTCAAAGAGCGACTTTTCATAATGATGTTATGATAAATAGAAAGACAGCGTGTTCGGCCATGGGATTACTTACTTGGGTATCGGGGCGATTACAGCTCAAACCCACATCCTCGGTGGTGTCCGGACACTCTACTTGGGGTCCGAAGAACAATTTGTACATCTCTTCGAGCGTCATGTCGAGGAAGTGCTGAATAGTTCATGGTCCTTCCGGGTTGAATCCCCACATACGGAGGGGTCGACGTTTGCAAGGCTGGACTTGACGAACTAGCATGACTTGCATTACCATAACCAGGCTGACATCTCTCTCAAGGAGATCTCGGATGCGACTCTGCAATATCGGCACATCATTTACTGGCCCCAGTTCAGCCCCTTGTTGATCCATGACGTTAGTTGTGGTGGAGGGCCTGAGCGAAAGACAGGGGCAGCTACCCACTTGGCACTTCGGGGAGCTGTGATATAAAACCACTACCGTTGCCATAAACCGGACACCTCTGGGAAGGAATCCTCTGGCCATGGAACATCAGCACTTTTTCTTATTGTGGCACCTCCGCACTCTGCATGACGCCCTGCGATCATCTTCGACTTCACATTGAAAGTCTTGAGCCACAGGCTGAAGTGTGGGGAAATGCGAAGGAAGGCCTCACACACGACGGTGAACGACGAGAGGTGAAGGAGGGAATCCGGGGACAGATCATGGAAATACATCCCATAATAGAACATGAGCCCTGTAACAAAGGGATCCAGAGGGAGGCCTAGCCCTCGAAGGAAGTGAGAGATGAACACAACACTCACTTTGGGTTCGGGAGTGGGGATGACCTGCCCTCGGGCAGGTAGCCTGTGCGACATTTCGGCGGTCAGATACCTGACCTCTCTCAGCTTCTTGATGTCCTCCTCTATGATAGAGGAAGGCATCCACCGACCTTGGAGGTTGGATCCGGACATGGTTGAAGGTCCGAAGCGCCTGACCTGAGCCTTGGGTGTTCGAACTCGAGGCGGGGGAAGGATTCGATTGAGCACGAGAGGGAAAAAAGGACAGGCCTTGGCCTCTTTATAAAGAGGGTGAGTATCAAGCGTCCTCCTCGTGGCCGTTTGGGACTTGCCTAAAATCGAGGAGTCATACCAACATGCACGATTGGGTTACCCACGTCCGTATTGATGAGAGTCATGTAATAAGGGGGACCCGATCTCTTCTTTGACAAGACGTGTCGAGAAAACCGCCTCGCGATATGTGCGGTGCTGGTTGAGAAAAACGGTTCGAATAATGACCGGGCCATGACATGATGTCATGTTGTCAAAACGTGTCAGCAGATTAGATTTGTGGAAATATTATTCTCTCTATGTTGGTATGTGGAACTTGTTTTGCAGAGCCAGACACTATCCTTGTGTTCAAAATCTTCTATGCAGTATTTAGAGGAGGAACCCGCCTTGCAATGCCGAAGACAAAACTACGCGTCGGACTCATCATCGTTGAAGCTTGGTTCAGGGGCTACTAAGGGAGTCCTAGATTAGGGGGTCTCCGGACAGCCGGACTATATCCTTTGGCCGGACTGTTGGACTATGAAGATACAAAATTGAAGACTTCGTCCCATGTCCGGATGGGACTTTCCGTGGCGTGGAAGGCAAGCTTGGCAATACGGATATGTAGATCTCCTCCCTTGTAACTGACTCTGTGTAACCCTAGCCCCTCCCGTGTCTATATAAACCGGAGGGTTTAGTCCGTAGGACAACAACAATCATACCATAGGCTAGCTTCTAGGGTTTAGCCTCTATGATCTCATGGTAGATCAACTCTTGTAATACTCATATCATCAAGATCAATCAAGCAGGATGTAGGGTATTACCTCCATCGAGAGGGCCCGAACCTGGGTAAGCATCGTGTCCCCTGCCTCCTGTTACCATCCGCCTTAGACGCATAGTTCGGGACCCCCTACCCGAGATCCGCCGGTTTTGACACCGACAGTCAACTTTTCCAGACCTAGTATGGCACGAATTCAAAATAATTACGGAAGCCATATGCATGGTCCTCAATTCAAATCTTACAATGTACAATAAATTGAAATGTTGATATTAAGTCTAGTACTATGTACATTCAAATGTTGTTTTTAGCCCCCCCCCCCCCCCCCCCCTCGGCACACACGCCACATACTTCCTATATCGATTAATCTTCCTCTCCTAACCAACTTACAAAGTTATGGGTTTCCGACACACGTTCATTCTTTCTCTCCATGTTTGGATCTCTAACTCTCTCAAATACACAACCCCCTTTTCCACTCTGTTACCTAATGTATCTCTCTCACACACCCGCCGTTGCACTTCACGTTGAGCTCTCTCTGTTTCTCTCTCTCTCTCCCTCCCACCATTTCTAGCTAGATACTTGCATTGCCTATCTAGACCACCGTCTCGTGCACATGGACGCGCATTGTCTATCTAGGTCACTCGCTTGAGACTGTCTCGCTCTTTCTTCCGCACAACGGCCCACACTCGCTCAATCTCTCTCTCTTTATCTAAGTCTCGATTAACCTCACTTTCTCTCATACACAAATGACATATCTCCATGTTCGGGCCTCGATCAACACACTCTATGTTCTCTCACGCAGATTGTCTATCTAGGTCAGTCCATCCAAACCGGCCCCACTCTTTCGACCTCATGGTAGCCCATTGAAAGCACAAGTGCTCCCTGGGTGATTTTGGTAATTAATGTCAACATATCTCTTGTTGGACTAATATTTTCATCTAGTTTATTTCAGATGAGTTCAATAGTGGAGTGGCTTGGACAAGAGGATGTGGAACCCCTTCAAGATACTAAGGAAAAATATTGGCAAAAGCTCAAGACTCTTCATTTTCATCTTAGCAATCCAAGATCACATTGAGTCCCTAGGAAAGCCAATACTACTAAAAGGGGATGAGGTGTTGCTTAATGGCTTGCTTGCTCAAAGTGCTTAGTGATATGCTCCAAAGCCCTCAACCACTTTCTCATTTCCACATATGTCCCAAACCTAAAGTCAAGCTCGGACCCACCGATTTGATCTATCCGGCGCCACCGAGTTCACTTGACATAGACACTGCCAGAAACCCTAATCAATTCGTTCTCACCTATGGGATCTTGGTCTCACTGAGATGTGCTTGCAAACTCCCTATTTCCTGTTGCATCTATTTCGGTCTCACCAAGATATGCAGTCGGTCCCATCGAGTTTGCTTGACAAACTCTTTGTTTTGCTTATTACCAATATTGGTCTCACCGAGTTTCTGTAATTGCTCAAACCGAGTTGAGGTTTTACCCTAACCCTAGCACATCAGTCTCACGGAGTTGATCATATCGGTCCCACCAAAAACTCTAACATTCTCATTTTGAACCCTATCAGTCTAAACGAGTTTCTTGATTCGGTCCCACCGAGTTCGGTGAATTGTGTGTAACGGCTAGATTTTATGTGGAGGCTATATATACCCATCCACCCATCCTCCATTTGTGGAGAAAGCCATCAGAACGGGCCTACACTTACATCATCCATTTTCTAAGAGAGAACCACCTATTCATGTGTTGAGACCAAGATATTCCAATCCAACCACAAGAATCTTGATCTCTAGCCTTCCCCAAATTGCTTTCCACTCAAATCATCTTTCCACCATATCCAAATCTGTGAGAGAGATTTCAGTGTTGGGGAGACTATCATTTGAAGCACACAAGAGCAAGGATTTCATCATCAACAGACGATCTATTACCTTTTGGAGAGTGGTGTCTCCGAGATTGGTTAGCTATCACTTGGGAGCCTCCGTCCAGATTGTGGAATTGAACCAAAGAGTTTGTAAGGGCAAGGAGATCGCCTACTTCATGAAGATCTACCCAAGTGAGGCAAGTCCTTTGTGGGCGATGGCCATCCTGGGATAGACAAGGTTGCTTCTTTGTGGACCCTTCATGGGTGGAGCCCTCCGTGGACAATTCGTGGCCTAGAAATCTGTTTGGTTGTTTGCCTGCTCTTCATTGTACTTACACCATTTGGAGATTTCTTCAGGAACGATTCCCAAACTATTCCTTGCAAAACTTAGATGAGATTCTTGACAAGTCTATTGCTTTGAGTAAGATGAATTCCAATGATGCTAAGTTTTGTGATTGTTTATTTGAGCTTCATGACCTTACGTGTGCCAAAGGAGATGTTGGAATCATTAGCAATATCATCTCCGAAGCCATTAGAATTCATAAAGATGAACATTGTTATGATCACTTCTCTAATGAATCACTCTCTCTAGGAATTTATCAATCACAAGACGATGTTGAACATGGATACTATGATGAAGATGATGATGGTGACTTTGATCTCGATGAGTCTATGAGACATTTTGGTCTTATGGCTAATCTTTGCGGTTACATGGTTAGAGGAAAGGAATGGGTTCTCGATAGTGGATGTGCCGATCACATGACCGGAGACAAGGATATGTTTCGTCAGCTAGATGAAAACGACGGCCCTCAAAAATATGTTAGTTTTGGTGACAACTCGAAGGGTAAGGTGGTTTCCCTTGGTAAGGTGGCCATCTCACATGATATCTCCATACAAAATGTTATGCCCGTTGGATCTCTTGGCTATAATTTACTTTCCGTATCTAGACTAGCTGACTTTGTCTTCAATGTCCTATTTACTGAAGTAGATTGCCAAGTGTGTCAAAGAGATAATCATAATATGGTATTTACCGGTATACGTAGAGATGATCTATACATTTTTTATTTCACTAAAAAGGCTCAACCTAGAACTTGATTAATTGCTAAATCTTCTAAAGGTTGGTTGTGGCATAGAAGGTTAGGTCATGTGGGCATGCGAAATCTTGATAAGCTTATTAAAGGTGATCATATCCTTGGAGTGAAAGATGTTATATTTGACAAGGATAGATTGTGCAGTGCTTGTAAAGCAGGAATGCAAGTTCGAGGAAGTCACCCCGTGAAGAACATCATGACCATAAGAAGACCGCTCGAGCTACTTCATATGGATCTCTTTGGTCCCAACGCCTATAAAAGTCTCGGTGGAGACTCATTTGGTATAGTCATAGTCGATGATTTTTCCAGATTTATGTGGGTGTTCTTTCTTGATGATGAATCACAGGTCCAAAAGATATTCATGAACTTCGCTAGGAAGGAAAAAATCAATTTCAAGTGAAGATCAAGAAGGTTCACAGCGACAACGGAACAGAGTGGATACCTTTCTCGACGAACAAGGGATTTAACATGAGTTGTTGAGAGGAAGAATCAGACTCTTATTGAGATGGCAAGAACGATGCTTGATGAGTACAAGAAGCCAAAACACTTTTGGGCGGAAGCGGTTGAGATAGCTTGTCATGCAACAAATCGCTTATATCTTCACAAGCTACTTGGCAAGACGACATACGAGCTTCTCACTGGTAACAAACCCCAAGTTGGATACATTCGACTATCCTGCTCAAAGTGTTACATTCTTGATAAGACTTGTCATTCTAAATTTGCTCCTAAATCTCATGAGGGTTTCCTACTCGGTTATGGCTCAAACTCTCACACTTACCGTGTCTACAACAATTTCACCCGAAAGGTTGAAGAGACGGTAGATGTGAAGTTTGATGAATCTAACGGCTCGCAAGTAGACCAATTGCCAATTGATGTAGGAGACAAAGAATCTTGGGAAGCAATCCAGGACTTGTCTATTGGCAAGTTTCATCCAATGGAGGTGAAGGGGAGTACCTCGTCCATCCAAGTGAAAGCTTCTACCTCACAACAAGGTGAACCAAGACTGGACACGGATGCATCCATGAGTGGGACACGCCAAGATGAAGAAAACGAGGAAGTACACAAACATGAACCTCATCAACCTCCTTCTCCACCTCGACAAGAGAACAACAACATCAACAACAAAGAAGGCCAAGAGGACGAACAAGATGATGAAGATGTTCCACCCGGACCCAAGCAAAAGCTCTCACGAGTTCGAGGAAGAGTGTCATGAGACCATCCCGTCGAACAGATCTTCAATGATATCCAAACTGGGAGAATCACTCGCTCCAATACTCGTTTGGCTAATTTTTGTGAACATTATTCATTCATCTCTAGCATTGAACCTATGAAGGTTGAAGAAGCATTGGAAGATCCGGATTGGATAAATGACATGCATGAAGAGCTACACAACTTTGAGAGGAACCAAGTGTGGACATTGGTCTAGATGCCCGACAACAACCACATCATCATCGGTACCAAATGGGTGTTTCACAACAAGGAAGACGAAGATGCACAAGTCGTTCACAACAAAGCACGTCTCGTCACCCAAGGCTACACTCAAGTCGAAGGTATGGACTATGGTCAGACATATGCCCCCGTTGCTAGACTTGAGTCCATCCGCATCTTACTTGCCTATGCAAATCTCCATGATATTACCTTGTACTAAATGGACATTAAAAGTGCTTTTCTGAATGATGAAATTGAGGAGGAAGTTTATGTTAAATAACCTCTCAGCTTTGTTAATCCTAAGAAATCCGACCATGTTTACAAACTTCACAAAGCACTTTATGGTCTTAAATAAGCTCCTAGAGCGTGGTATAAATGCTTGACCAAGTTCCTTATTGAAAAAGGCATTGAGATTGGAAAAATTGATTCCACGCTTTTTACTAAAAGGGTTAATGGTGAATTATTTGTGTGACAAATTTATGTTGATGATATCATATTTGGTTCGACTAACCATCATTCTAGTGAAAAGTTTGGAAAGCTAATGTCAGAGAAGTTTGAGATTTCTATGATGAGTGAACTCAAGTTCTTTCTTGGTTTGCAAATCAAGAAAACTAAGGAGGGTACCTTTGTTTCCCAAACAAAGTATACCAAGGACTTATTCAAGAAGTTCAACATGCAAGAATGCAAAGGTATGAATACACCCATGCCTACTAGTGGACATCTTGACTTGACTAAGGATGGCAAACCGGTTGACCAAAAGGTTTATCGCTCTATGATTGGTTCATTGTTATATCTATGTGCCTCGTATCCCGATATTATGCTAAGTGTGTGCATGTGTGCACGATATCAAGCGGCCCCCAAATAATGTCATCTTAAGATTGTGAAAAGGATAGTGAGATACTTAATTCATAAACCAAATTTTGGCATTTGGTATCCTAAGAGGTCCTCTTTTGATCTTGTTGGCTACTCCAATTGGGACTATGCCGGTGATAAGGTTGATAGAAAGTCCACTTCGGGTACTTGTCAATTTCTTGATAGATCTCTTGTGTCTTGGTCGTCCAAGAAACAAAACCCGATATCCTAATCCAACGCCGAAGCAGAATACAATGCCGCCGGTTCATTTTGTGCTCAAATACTTTGGATGACTCAAACTCTTTAGGATAATGGGATCTATGTGAAACATGTTTCCATTGCTTTGTGACAATGAAAGTGCTATTAAGATTTCTCACAATCCCATGCAACATTCTCGAACTAAGCATATTGAAGTTCATCATCATTTCATTCGAGATCATGTTGCTAAAGGGCACATTGATCTTAAGTATGTTTGTACCGATTAGCAATTGGCGGATATTTTCACCAAACCGCTTGATGAGAAAGTATTTTGCCCTTTGAGAGGTGAACTAAAGATCATTAATTCTTCTAACTTGGAGTAGAAGGCATGAGCCTTTGACTAATCCTTGATATTTCTCTTATGAAGATGATCATATGTCTTGGATATATACTTGCACCCTTGCATGCTATCTAACCCTTGTAGGTACTTGGATGAATCTAATTCTATGAGATTCCTACTCACTCACATCTTGAGCAATCTCTACATCACCAATCTCTAAAATATGGTGGTTCAAGACAAGGAAGCATGAAACCTTTCAACATACCCTTTGACAACTTCTTTATATCAAATTACATTTGGTATCAAATTTCATGATTGTCATTTTGGATACACAAGTGCTCTTCCTTGCAAGACTAACCCATGTAGGTAGATGAACTCAAACTACAAGTGGTGCTTCCAACCATTGATGAGCTACATCAACCTTGAGCATCCTACACAAGTTCAACTACATGATCAAGTTCAACAGCACCACCCAAGGTATGTCATTCCATCTTAGAGAAGCTTTACCCCAAGTCATGGGTCAAAGCAGCTTAACAAGATGTGAATACATAAAAATGCTTAAATGAAAAATGGTAACCCCATTTTGAGCTTAAACGATGAGTATGACCTACGATCAAGTGTTCTCACTCGACTCCTCAGTCAATATACTCTAACATAGGTGACTTTGTCACCGACCTCTTCTAGAAAAAGTACTCTAGTGTACTCTAGTGTTCCCTTTGAGAGACCCTATGGGAAGGAAAGATTTCTTAGTCTTCCCAAATGCTTCGTATTCAAAGAGGAGATAAGTCACATGTCTTTAAGAGGGGAAAAGACATGTATATGTTATGGTTGTTTTTCTTTGATTTTCTTTCACCCTATCTTCTCCCATTATCCAATATCACATTCAAGGGGAGAAAGACATCTAAGGGAAGGAAATCTTCGAATTCATTGCATATATTTACTCTTTTGGGACATGTCTATATCAAATAGAGTACCTAGTGCTTACTCTCTACATGTCATCCCAATCTTAACTATTGTGGTTTCTCAAATTGCTTTGTCCTATAGGTGTTCGTGTGTTATCTAACCTTGTTTACTCAGGTTCACCAATTCCAAAGCCACCTCAAGAACACAAGGTAAGTATATGCATCACATCCATGTGCATGATGATTTCTTGCTACTGTATATATTGTTTACAAGAAGAAATCATGAACATGGAGATACATTTCCTATATTCACATCATTTGCTCTGATGCATATAACCAAGACACATGTAGCTCATTGCTTGCTCTGTCATGGTTATGCATTCACATGCTCCTATATTCCATTTTCACATGATTTCATACATGTAGGGGGAACCTATGCATGTTACGTGTCCTTACAAAGCTTTACTTATTATTCTTCATATCTTTATCTAAAGCTTTGATGTATGTTGTCATCAATTACCAAAAAGGGGGAGGTTGAAAGCACAAGTGCTGCCTGGGTGATTTTTGTAATTAATGTCAACATATCTCTTGTTGGACTAATATTTGCATCCAATATATTTCAGATGAGTTCAACAGTGGAGTGGCTTGGACAAGAGGGTGTGGAACCCCTTCATGATACTAAGGAAAAATATTGGCAAAAGCTAAAGACTCTTCTGTCTAATCATGGGTTATGGCAAAACCCTTAAAGTTTGAACACTGGGGTGCGTGCGAAGATTTCCCCCCTACCGATCCACGTCCTAACTTAGCTAAGATCTCACGAACTAACTCGACGAACTCGCAACACAAAGGACACAAGATTTATACTGGTTCGGGCCACCGCTTTGGTGTAATACCCTACTCCAGTGTGGTGGTGGTGGATTGCCTCTTGGGCTGAGGATGAACAGTACAAAGGGGAAGAACAACTTCCTGAGGTTGAGGTGTTCTTGTGCTTGGTGAACTTGTGTGTATGAGGATCCGGTCCCAGATCCGATCCCTCTCTGCGGTGGTGGCTAGTCCTATTTATAGAGGCTCTGGTCCTCTCCCCAAATATTGAGCGGGAAGGGAGCCAACAACAGCCAATTTGAAAGGGGACTGCTAGTATAGCTTATCCTGACAAAAGTGGTCTTCGCCTGCAAAAGGCTCTGGTGGTCACGCCATCTTGGGCTCCACGGTGACCTCCATCTTGCCGTCCTTCTGGTCTTGGTCTCGTTGCACAAATATGGAAACCTTGACACCTTAGTACTCCGCGGCTGCGCTTGCCCCTTAGCACCAAAGAGGAAACAAGGACGCTGCACGCACTGGCGCACGCCTGGTGCCCGCCTAGTCTCGATCATCATGGCTCACGTCATGAGAACCTCACGAGGTTTTCCTGGCCTTGAACTCTCCGCCCCTCACGAGCCAGCCTAGGGAGGCCGCTCCTGAGGAGGTCTTGCATCGTCCGCCTCACGAGGCTTGGCCCCTCGCGAGGGTCTTGATTGCCTTGTTGATGATGATGGGCCGTACAAGCCTGCTAGCAAAGCCACGCCGTGGGCCGCAGGCAGGCAAGTCTGGGGACCCCCGTTCTCAGAACGCTGACAGTACTCCCAGGGCCCAAGGCGCGCTCGGGCTTGGCTTCGAGGCGAAGCCAAGGGTCAAGTGTGGATCGCCGCGGGCCCCAATAGCCGGCGGCCTCGGTCGACACATGGTGGTTGATTGGACGTGGGCGTCTCCGCTTCCCTACGCTGCCTAGGCAACTACCCGACTGCCAAAAGGCTGGCATAGACAGCGTTCACCGTCACTATTTCCCTTCGCCCTGCTCACATCCCCGCTTCCGAAATGTTCAGATCTGCTCCCATCCTTTCCTGCATCAGCGACCAATGGGGCCCCGGAGGGTCAAGCCCACCTTGTCGCCGGCTTGGTACGAGCCGGCTCTTGATGCGACCAACGTCTCGGAGAAGAGCCTCGCTTTGTTCCTGCTGTTGATGCTTGTTTCCGACTCTCTTTCCTTGCTGTGCAACCAGGCTGTCGTCTGCGGTGAAAAGGAGAAGGGAGAGCGAGGTGGTGCCGCTTGAGTCCGTGTCGCCTCCTGTGACCGCGCCTTTCTCCATGAGAAAAGGTGGGGATGGTGCTCATGCTTCTCCAGCTCGGTCGTCCTCGCGAGGCCCGGTGGAGCATCCTCGAGAAGAGTCAGCCCCCAAAGCGCCGCTGGCTCAGGAGGTGCCGGTGCCTGGCACGGCTGATGAGGTTCCGAAGGCTCAGGAGCCCTTTATCTCCCAGGCTCTGGTGACAACATTTCCCCCTTCTCCTGCTGCGCCCCTGGCCCCAGGTTCTTCTGCTTCCTCTGTCATCTTGGAGCGTGCCCTTTCAGAGATGGCCCAGTTGTGGGAACATCTCCAGGGCACGGACCCATGCCTGGTGGCCGGGCGCCTGGAGCTGGCCTCTGGCTGGCTTCACTCCGGTCGGCGGTTCGAGCGTCGCTGAGCCACGCCGTGGCGGCCTCCGAGAAGGAGAAGTAGGCCGCCGCCAAAGCTGTGGCCGATCGCGAGGCGGCATTGAAGGATGCCGAGGCCGCCCGCGGGCACTGCCAAGAGCTGGAGGACGAGCTGAAGGGCCCGCATGACTAGCATGCAGAAGAAGCATGTGGCCGCCAGGCGAAGGAGGAGGAGATGAAAGCCCGGGAGGATGCCATCAAGGGCCGCGATGCCAAGCTGGAGACCTGGCAAAGGCGCAGGCAGCGGAGCATAGCCGGCTGGAGGAGTTGAAGCGAAAGGCAAAGGCAAAGGAGACCGACCTTGACGCCAAGGCGAAGGTCCTGGCTGAAGACCGCATGGCCTTCGCGCTTTTGGAGAAGAAGTCTTGCGAGGCCATGAAGTCGCTCTATGAGAAGGGCTTGGAGAGGCCGCTGACCATCGACAAGGATGGCCCTACTCAGCTGCTTCCCTCCTTGGTGAAGGCGCTCGAGGAAGTCGTGGAGGGCATCGGTCCCATGGCAGAGGCAGAGGCTCGCATCCTTTCCTCAGCCGCGCTGATGCGGGTCTTCGGCCACTTGCACGTTCGTGACCCCAGCGCTCGTCTTGACGAGCTACTGGAGCCTGTAGCTGATGAACACTGTGCGGCTGTCGCCGCAGCCGTGAAGGGTCAAGTGGAGGCCCTGCTGAAGAAGTTCAACGCCTTCGCCCCCCATGCCGTCGACTGGTGATGCAGGTGAAGGTGACGCTACCTAGGAGGGGGCACCTTTTGTAGGTGTCGGCGGTGTCCAGGGGTGACTTGCGGCTGCTTTTCTGCTTTATTCCTGCAATATGCACCATGCCTCGTGGAGGCGTTAAACTCGCGTTTGATATTGTGAGAACAATATGTCTTGTAATATTTGCTTTGACATTTTGCAATTTTATTCCTATTTGCTTTGTGTTCTGCGTCGACAGAGCCCTGCCCCGCGCATACCTCAACTGCCGTTGGGCCGACCGGAAACCAGGACGGACCAAGGAGTGAGGGGCTACGTGACTAGTAAGGTTCCTGAGTCGTGATGCTCAGGAGTCCCCCTTGACGTGCAAACAGCCTATAGGAAGGATATGCGAGGATAGGTTAATGTTCTACGTCGGGAGAGCCCGGCCCCGCACATACCTCAACCGTCGTTGGGCTGACCGGAGACCAGGACAGACCAAGGAGTGAGGGGCTCTGTGACCAGTTAGGCTCCTGAGTCATGATGCCCAGGAGTCCCCCTTGACACGCAAACTTTCTCCATACTTTTGCCGTCGCCTCGGCTCGGCTCAGGAGGGGCGTGCGACGACCAGGTCCGGGGGACCTGGTTGGGTGGCATACGCTTGGGCGTGACCCGAGCGCAACCCCCGTGCCCAGCCCCCTCGTGCGGCTCTCCCAAGGGGAGGCGTTGCTTTGATGCCGGACACTGAGCTCTGGGGCTCCCTAAGGTTGGTACTGTCGTGGGGCCGCCCTTAGTTGTTTATCACCAGCGCAGAGCGTAGTGCTTCCTCTTGTGCATGGGCATAGCCACTCCTCGCCAGTGTCGACGGCCATCATGGAGCATGGTGCTTCCACTTGGGCGTGGGAGGGGGACTCCTTACTATGGAGAGCCCCCGAGGCGTGTACAGCCCCGCCCTTAGACGTGGCTTGCGCGACAGGGCTAGACGAGGAGTATCTGGGCACTCGTGAGCTAGCGTGGGACTCACGAGGCCCTACCTCAAGGCGGGTTGCACCTGGTCTTGATTCTTGTTCGATGTCTTGGTCCTGCGAGGTGGTTAGACAACCTGCGCCGGACGAATCTCCTGACGTCATCGCGTGAAAAATCCAAGCACCAACGGCCCCAGGAGGTGACGTGAATGGGGCCGGCCCGCTAGACAAAGCTCAGCCGCTGGATTTATTGACGCCGCAGGAACGGGCCCGAGCACAGACGCCGTGCTTAACTTACTCACGCAAAGGGTATTGAAGAAAGACGGTCGGCGCGCGGCTCCCGTGGTGGGTGACAATCAAGCAGGTGATAGTCATAGATAGATTAAGCATGGAAAGCATACTGGCTTAAGTAAATGTAGGGAAGATGCATGCCACTGGGTCTAGCTCGAGTGGCTCGGGGATGATACAGCCCGAGGGGTGCCCCCAACAAGGTAAGCTGAAGGCATAAAAACGGATACATGCCACAGGGACGGACCCACGCAGCCTGGGAATGATGCAGCCCTGGGGGCACTCCTAGCTGAATGAACTTGGAAAATGTCACCTGGTTTATTGATGAAAGAGAGTTGGGGTAGCTGAAGGTATGCGGCGAAGGGGCTACTCCTCATGAGCCACTGGGGCCCTAAGCCTCAGGAGGCTCTGGGGGTCCAACGGTTCCTTGAGGACCGTCTTCATCTCCATCAACTCAGCTTGGTGCCTGGCCTCCTGAGCCGCCAGGACGCTCCGCAGGTTGCGCTGATAGGCGGTCGCCACGCTCGGCATGCCAAAAGGCATGAGAACATAGCTGTGAGGTGGGCCCTCGCAGCGTCCCATGCGTGAAGGCCAGAAAAGCTACTGAGAGGCTGCCCAGTTGAGCCCTGGGACATCGATGCAGACGTGCAGCCCGACATCCTCGCCTGGATGGGGAGCTGCGCCTGGTGAGCGGCGGCCGCCGCACATAGCCCTTTCGTCTTGCAGTTCCTGAGTGGTCTTGGTGATGAACTCCTGAATGGTGGTCACTCCTTGCCCTGTGTTCTCCTGAGGGAAACGTGCCGCGAAGCACGCCTCCAAGTGGTGCCCAAGCGCCTCCCTTGTGATGTTCGAAAAGTCTGAGGCCCTCTAGAAGAGAGACCCCGAGCCCTGCCCTAGAGGGGCGCTGGGCACGCTTTCCTATGCGACTGAGGGAGGCGCCCCAGGCGCGGGCGCCGATCCTGACGAGGTGCCGCTTGCCTGAGGCCCTGCGTGGTGCAACTGCTTATTCTTCTTGGGGGTGGCCTCCGGAGGGCGCTCGCCCTGGCTGTCGGGGTCGTAGATTGCTGCAGCCTGGAAGGCACGCTCGAGGGAGCACACCGTGTCTCTTTCCTCGCACGGGACTGTGATGATTCCACCGCTTCCCGGCATCTTGAGGACATTGTAGCCGTGATGGGTCACCGCCCTGAACTTGGCCAGGGCTAGATACCCGAGGATGGCATTGTATGGCAGGTGGATGTAGGCGACGTCAAAGTCGATGAGTTCGGTGCGGTAGTTGTTTCGTTTTCCGAAGGTAACGGGGAGGCAGACCTACCCGATCGGGGTAGTAGAGCCATCGGTCACTCCTGAGAAAGGCTTGGTAGGCTGAAGCTGGTCATATGGCACTTGGATGTTGTCGAACGTGTCAATGGATAGCACATTGAGCCCTGTGCCGTCGTCGATGAGGGTCTTGGTAACTTGCACGTTGCTGATGACTAGTGAACAAAGCATTGGGAGGACGCCTGAAGTAGCTGCGCACTTGAGCTGATCTACCAAACTGAACGTGATGGGGCACCTGGACCATCTGAGCAGGCGTGTGGCCTCGAGCTTGGGGAGAACGGCATTCACTTCGTGAGCAAACTGTTTGAAGATACACTGCGAGGCTGGGGCTTGAGCTCCACCCAAGATGCAGGCGATAGCGCCCGGCTCCTGGAAGCCCCCAATCCCCTCGTCTTGATGGTGGTCGTCATTCCTTCTGGGTGATGGCGGTAATGGAGGAAGGCCAGCGTTGCCTTGAGGACAAGCCTCATGAGGCTGGTCCCTACAGGCGCCCTCGCAAGGCTGATCTTGGCAGCGGTCCTCAGGAGGCCGGTCACGCCACTCCTGGTGCGGGCCATGGTCGTCCCAGCGTTTTCCACCACGTCCTCCTCCTCAGCCGTAGCCCCGGTCGCTGCACTTGGGGCGTCGACCGAAGCGTCCTTCTTGAATGGCTTTGAGCTCTTGACAACTTCTTTCTTCATGCACGTGCGCCGGACATGGTGGGTCACGCCGTGGAGCCGCGTGCCTTGGTGCTAGGGCGCCGTATTGGTGCGGAGGTGGCGGAGGTGCTTCGTGAGTTGCGTCGCCCGTGGCTGGTGGAGGGTGAGGCAGGGAGTGGGACAACCCAGGGGAGCCCCCTACGGCGCAGACAAGCTCGGCGATGTGGTCAAACCAGTCCTTGGAGAGGTCGTCGACTGGGCGGTAGCACAGGAGCTCGCGCGATATGAGGAGCGGCCCGTGCATCCGCGGGAACGCGATGATCGTGGGACGACGAACCAGCGGGAGTCAGCGATGGAGTGGCGGTGCGGCCGGCCTGTTGTACCGAGGGGTGCGGCGAGGGCGCTTACTGCTCATTCCCCGCCGGGCCGGTGGCGGCGTTGGCGGCAAGCGACGGAGAGCGATGGGGTGGCCCGCCGACAGGGTCCGTTTGAGCAACGCGGGTGGCGAGGGCAGCCCGGCGCTTGGCGCGGGCACGACGTGCGTCCGCCATGGAGATGATGAAACAATGTGACACGGAGCAAGGAAAGGGAAGTTTCGGCACACCCCTACCTGGCACGCTAAATGTCGGATCACGGGTTCGGGCAAAACCCTTAAGGTTCGAACACTGGGGTGTGCGCGAATATTTCCCCCTGCCGATGCACGTCCTAACTTAGCTAAGATCTTACGAACTAACTCGACGAACTCGCAACACAAAGGACACAAGATTTATATTGGTTCGGGCCACCGTTGTATTGTAATGCCCTACTCTAGTGTGGTGGTGGTGGATTGCCTCTTGGGCTGAGGATGAACAGTACAAAGGGGAAGAACAGCCTCCTGAGATTGAGGTGTTCTTGTGCTTGGTGAACTTGTGTGTGTGAGTATCCGGTCCAGGATCCGATCCCTCTCTGCGGTGGTGGCTAGTCCTATTTATAGAGGCCCTGGTCCTCTCCCAAAATATTGAGCGGGAAGGGAGCCAACAACGGCCAATTTGAAAGGTGACGACTAGTACAACTTATCCTGACAAAAGTGGTCTTTGCCTGCAAAAGGCTCTGGTGGTGACGCCGTCTTGGGCTCCAGTGTGACCTCCGTCTTTCCGTCCGTCTGGTCCTGGTCTCGTTGCACCAATATGGAAACCTTGACGCCTTGGTACTCCGCGCCTGCACTTGCCCCCTTAGCACCAAAGAGGAAACAAGGACGCTGCGCACGCTGGCGCCCGCCTGGTCTTGATCGTCATGGCTCACGTCACGAGAACCTCGCGAGGTATCCCTGGCCTTGAACTCTCTGCCCCTCATGAGCCGGCCTGGGGAGGCCGCTCCTAAGGAGGTCTTGCGTCGTCCGCCTCGCGAGGCTTGGCCCCTCACGAGGATCTTGATTACCTTGTTGATGAAGATGGGCCGTACAGGCCTGCTAGCAAAGCCACATCATGGGCCGCAGGCAGGCAAGTCTGGGGACCCCCGTTCCCAGAATGCCGACATCTTCATTTTCAATTTAGTGATCCAAGATCACATTGAGTCCATAGGAAATCCAATACTATTAAAAGGGGATGAAGTGTTGCTCAATGGCTTGCTTGCTCAAAGTGCTTAGTGATATGCTCCAAAGCCATCAACCACTTTCTCATTCAACATATGACCCAAACCTAAAGTCAAACTCGGCCCCACCGATTTGATCTATCCGGCGCCACCGACTTCACTTGACATAGCCACTGCCAGAAACCCTAATCAATTTGGTCTCACAGATGGGATCTCGGTCTCACCGAGATAGGCTTGCAAACTCTCTGTTGCCTGTTGCATCTATTTCGGTCTCACCGAGATATGTAGTTCGTCCCACCAAGTTTGCTTGACCAACTCTCTGTTTTGCTTATTACCAAAATCGGTCTCACCGAGTTTGTGTAATCGGTCAAACCGAGTTGAGGTTTTATCCTAACCCTAGCACATCGGTATCACCGAGTTGATCATATGGGTCCCACGAAAACTCTAACATTCACATTTTGAACAATATTGTTCTGACCGAGTTTCTCGATTCGGCCCCATCGAGTTCGGTGAATTGTGTGTAATGGCTAGATTTTGTGTGGAGGCTATATATACCCCTCCACCCATCCTCCATTTGTGGAGAAAGCCATCAGAACATGCCTACACTTCCAACATTCATTTTCTGAGAGAGAACCACCTACTCATGTGTTGAGGCCAAGATATTCGAATCCAACCACAAGAATCTCGATCTCTAGCCTTCCCCAAATTGCATTCCACTGAAATCATCTTTCCACCATATCCAAATCTATGAGAGAGAGTTGAGTGTTGGGGAGACTATCATTTGAAGCACAAGAGAAGGAGTTCATCATCAACACACCATCTATTAGATTTTGGAGAGTGGTGTTCTAACGCCCTGGTTGTAACTTTCCATATATGTACTCCAACTCTTGCCATTTCCGGCTATGTGATATGATATTTCCTTCATGTTTGGGTTTTTATCTTTGTTTTGCATTTTGTTCAGGTCATGCATTTCATCTCATGTCATCATGTGTATCTCA
Organism: Triticum urartu; assembly: GCF_003073215.2. Taxonomy (NCBI): domain Eukaryota; kingdom Viridiplantae; phylum Streptophyta; class Magnoliopsida; order Poales; family Poaceae; genus Triticum; species Triticum urartu. The sequence continues at coordinate 230,018,006 of NC_053025.1, read as the reverse complement.
TTTGCATTCATGTTCGTCTCATGCATCCGGTCATCTTCCCCGTTGTCTGTTTCGCAATCCAACACTCCCACATGCACCCATTACACCCCTCAAATCTTGTTTCATGAGCGGGAGAAAAACATTCCCGGAATGGGTCGAGATTTGTCGAGTGGCCTGGGTACATCACCTGTAGGCCGCCTGTCAAATTTTGTTCCATTTGGAGGTCGTTTAATGACCCAACGGTTAACCGGGTAACCGCAAAAGCCCCTCTCCTGTTTTAGCCCAACACCCCTCCAAAACAACCCACTAGCCCATCTAAACCCCCTCCATGCTCTCCGTCGTTGGATCATGATCGTGTGGGCGAAAACCACACCTCATTTGGACACTCCTAGCTCCCCGTATCTATATATATGCCTCTCCCCCGAAATTCTCGCAGTCCAAACCCTAGCCTAGCCCCTCCGCGCTGCCGGACACGTCCAGCCTCACCGGACAAAACCACCGCCGCCGTCCCGCACCACTCAACGCACGCCACGTGGCCCCGGCCATCGCGTGATGCCGTCGGCCCGCCGAGCCCGCTTCCCCCTCCCCCGCGGGCTTATCGCCTCCCTGCGCCCCGCCGCCGCCGCCGGTGCCACCATGCCGCACTGCCAACTGCGGCACCACGCCACGCCGCCCTGCCGCCACAGTGTCACCGCTTTTCTCGCCATCGCCCACCTCGGCCTCGCCGCCGCCTCCACCGTACCTCACCACCATCGCGCCGCTGACATCACAACATTCATGTCGTGATGCTCTTCATGTTAGTGTCATTTGCATGCATGTTACTGCCCTAGTTTTCATTGCAAAAGTGTTATATGATGTTGTCTGCCGGAATTTATCATAACTTGACGATTTGTCATTTTCTTTGCATTTTGTGTGTGCATCCTATGAGCATGACGTCTACATGTTTTATGATCTCCATCATGCCATCTTACAGTGGTGCAAGTATTGTATTTCTAGGAGTTATGTGGTGACTAGCACAAGCATGCAAAGCAGGCTATGTGATGTTGCTTATTTCAGACAGTATTTTTGCCAAGTCATTTCCTGTTACATTTAATGCTATGTAAACTTGTTTCTACGATGAGATCCATGCACATTTTGAGATAGTTTAGTAAGAGTGTTTTGAAGATGTGGTATTTCTATATCCATTAATTCCTCTGGTTGTATGGAGTACTCTAGCATATCATTTCCATGCTCTACTTTTGCTAAATATTATTCCTGGCAGATTGTTAACATGATATTTAGTTTTGCCATGGGTGTTGCGAGTGTTTCATATACCCTATGAACTTGCTATTGCCATGGTTAGCTTCATGAGTATGTCTACTTTCTGTTGGTTACCTTGTGATTCCAGGAAATGCATTGTGGTGAGTGGCATGAGCTTGCAAAGTTTCTATCATGAATCTGTTTCTGCCATGTCATGTTTTTCTTCAATGTCTGAAACTGATCAAATAACTTGCCATGTTTGCATGGGTGCTACCATATTTTCCATGCATCTTCGGATAATGTTCAGTAATGGAGTTTTGTTCTATGTCTTTAGTGCTAGCATGCCATGCCTTTTTTTTGCCATGATATGTTCTTGTAGCATGTTGTTTGCTAGCTCTAAACATTGCTATATGATGCTGTTTATGACATGTTTAGTATTTTCTCCAAGTCTGTGAATCTGTTATCATTTGCAATTTTTCCATGCTATTTTGAGCTTGTTCTAGTGCGAACTAGCAGGAGTTCAGTTTTCATGATTTGTAGAGCTTCATGTGTACTTCACTGGCATGTGCTTTGTTGCTATGTTGGAGTGCCTAAGTATCATTTCTTGTTGCATTCTAAGTACTATGATGCTATTAATCGTAGATTTGCATCATTCTTGTTTTGCTCGTCAATTGCAAACCGTGCATCTGTTTCCGGTGATCCTTATATTAATTTCGACCAAAATCACCTCATCTTTCCAGCAGCATAATTGGTTTGCCAAGTTGATGTCTTGTTCATATTTTCCCTTCCAGAGTACCCATATGCATTGCACATCATACCTTGCATTCCATGCCATATATTGCATCATGTTGCTTGTGCATTGCACCATGATTGGTTGTTGTTCTGTTGCTTGTGTTCTTGCTTTGCGTAGAGCCGTGAGACGAGTTCGTGAACGAGGAACCTGTTGAGTACGCTAACGAGGAGCAAGCTTTGGACAACTCTGAGAACTTTGCACGCAAGATGACCATTACCCTCGATATCACTTCTATCTTTGCTTGCTAGTTGTTCGTTCTATGGCTATGTCACGCTACCTACCACTTGTTATCATGCCTCCCACATTTCCATGTCAATACTCTAACCCACCTTCCTAGAAAACCGTCGTTTGGCTAAGTTACCGCTTTTGCTCAGCCCCTCTTATAGCGTTGCTAGTACAGGTGCCTTGCAGGTTGTTCCATGTTGGAACATGGATATGTTGGGATATCACTTTATCTCTTATTTAATTAATGCATCTATATACTTGGCAAAGGGTGGAAGGCTTGGCCTTTTTCTAGGTGTTTTGTTCCACTCTTGCCGCCTTAGTGTCCGTCATACCAGTGTTATGTTCCTTGATTTTGCATTCCTTACGCGGTTGCGGTTATGAGACCCCCTTGACAGTTCGCTTTGAATAAAACTCCTCCAGCAAGGCCCAACCGTGGTTTTAACATTTCCCTAACAACCTATAACTTTCCCTTGGGTTGCAAACCTGAGGGTAATCTTTATTTTAACCCCCCGGGCCAGTGCTCCTCTGAGTGTTGGTCCGAACCGGGCAGCCTACGGGGCCACCTCGGCGAAACTTGAGGGTTGGTTTTACTCATAGCTTGTCCCATCCGGTGTGACCTGAGAACAAGATACGTGCGACTCCTATCGGGATTTTTCGGCACATCGGGCGGACTTGCTGGTCTTGTTTTACCATTGTCGAAATGTCTTGTAACCGGGATTCCGAGATTGATTGGGTCTTTCTGGGAGAAGGAATATCCTTCGTTGATCGTGAGAGCTTGTGATGGGCTATGTTGGGACACTCCTACAGGGTATAAACATTCGAGAGCCGTGCCCATGGTTATGTGGCAGATGGGAATTTGTTAATATCCAGTTGTAGAGAACTTGACACTTGACTAAATTAAAATTAATCAACCGCATGTGTAGTCATGATGGTCTCTTTTTGGCGGAGTCTGGGAAGTGAACACGGTTTGGGTTATGTTTGAACATAAGTAGTTTCAAGATCACTTCTTGATCACTTCTAGCTTCACGACTGTTGCGTAGCTTCTCATCTTACTCTTATTTGCGTATGTTAGCCACCATATTTTCTTAGCGCTTGCTGCAACTCTAACTCATTACCTTATCCTACCCATAAGCTTAAATAGTCTTGATATCGCGGTTGTGAGATTCCTAAGTCCTCATGACTTACGGATACTTCCAAAACAGTTGCAGGTGCCGATGATACCAGTGCAGGTGATGCTACCGAACTCAAGTGGGAGTTCGACGAGGACCTTGGTCGTTACTACGTGTCTTTTCCTAATGATCAGTAGTGGTGCCCAGTTGGGACGATCGGGGATCTAGCATTTGGGGTTATCTTCTTTTCATTTGGTTTTGACCGTAGCCGGTCTATGTGTGTATTTTGGATGATGTATGAATTATTTAAGTATTGTGTGACGTGGCGATTGTAAGCCAACTCTCTTTACCCCTTTCTTGTTCATTTCACGGGATTGTGTAAACATGACCCTTCTTGCATAAAAACCACAATGCGGTTATGCCTCTAAGTTGTGCCTCGACACGTGGGAGATACAGCCGCATCGTGGGCGTTAGAAGTTGGTAATCAGAGCCATCCCCGACTTAGGAGCCCCCTGCTTGATCGAATCGTTGATGTTGTTGAGTCTAGAACAAAAATGTTTTGAGTCTTAGGATTATATATACCAGAGAGTAGGATTCATTTTACTCCTCAGTCCCTTCGTCACTCTGGTGAGGCCTCCTGACGTAAATGTTTTGACTTTCCTCTCCTCAAATTTCACGAAAAAAATTTAGGATCACGCGGGTATCTTGGAATTGTTCCAATATTCTTCTGATGAGAACATTGTTCTTGGTGCCTCCTAACATTTTGGGGTTGTGGCAGTGTCCCGGCGAGTTGAGCTCCGAGGTGTTGTCTTCAAAATTTTATCATTGCAGTTATGGAATACCCGAGTTCGCCGACATCAAAATCTCTTTTATGCAGTTGTTGGTGAGATAACCTCGATGCCACCCAATACCGGGGCGGCAGTTCGGGAGTATTGCCATAACTTGTATAATGGATGCTTTTCGATGGTTGAGGTACACGATTTCCAAAGGTTCCTTGGTTATGTGTTGATGGATGGATACAGTTGGAGCGTAGGGCTTGTTAGTTGTGTGATATATATTGTGCCTCCCTCTATCCCCAACACCAGATTGCATAACTAGAAAGTTTCAAGTGTTTATAGGTGGGAATTCAAGTAGCTCTAGTATTCTTCCCGCGGATATTTGGTTTGTGATTGGGTAATCCTTTCCACTTATTTGTTCCAGTCGTACCTTGTTATTTCATTCATCAATCTCTTTTCAAGTGGATTCTCACCTTAATGGACGTGTGATGTTAACTTTGGAATTCATTCGTTCAATCTTTGTTCGAATGTTTATTGTGAAGATTATATGTTGCAATTTCTATCCATTGATTCAGCTTGTCTATCTGTCTATCGAGATTCTAACAGATGTCACCCTCTTCAGGATGGCTCCTCCAACGCGTCTGAATCCGGACCGTAATGAAGGGAGTCAGGCTAACCCTCCACCTCCACCTCCACCTCCGCCTCCGGAGGCATGGCAAGCTGTCATGGCAGCCACCAACACCAACACCCATATGCTTTTGCAACTCTTACAAGAGCGCAACCAAGGCCAAGGAAACCAAGGAAATCAAGGTCAAGGGCAGTTCAGCAATCAGCCTCAGTTTGCTACCCTCAACCAGTTCCTTGCAAATCAGCCTAAGTCTTTCAGCAACTGTGTCGAGGCCACGGACGCCGATGATTGGCTCGTGGACATCTGCAAGCATTTTGAATGTAGCAATGTTAAGCCTGAGGACTTTGACCAGTTCGCTTCGTTTCAACTCAAGGACCAAGCTACTGATTGGTATCAACAATACAAAGATTCCAGAGGAGGTCGAGTGATTACCTGGGACGATTTCTGTCGAGACTTCAAAGCTCATCATATTCCATTAAGTGTTGCTCAGAGTAAGCATGAGGAATTCTACAATCTCAAGCAAGGAAGTATGTCCATGTACCAATACAACATCCTATTTCAGAAACTTGCTTGCTTCGCAAGGCAGGATGTTCCTGATGAAAAGAGCATGATCTATCACTTCAGAGGTGGCCTCAAAGAAGATATTCAGTTAGCTCTCGTTCTTGTTGATCCTCCTAAGTTTGATCAATTCTATGACATGGCCCTCAAGCAAGAAGGTGCTCAACTCAAGTGTGAGGCTTCTAAGAAGAGAATCAGGGATGGAGTTCAGTCTTCTTCTTCGTCACAAGTGGCAGCTAAGAAATAGAAGTTCTAGCTTCCTCCCCCTCTGTTTTGTCAGCCCTACCAGTAGAAGAGCAAAGGCGGCCATGGATCTGCCCGCCCACCCAACACAGGCTATCAGAACAAGTCTCCGACTCAAGCTCCAAGGTGAAGTGCTCCTACTTCTTATCATCGTCCGCTCTCAGAGGTGACTTGCAACAAGTGTCACCCTAAAGGTCACTATTGAAACAAGTGCTTCAGCCAAAGGTGCCTTCTGCCTCCTCCTCCTGTGAGGTCTTCAAGAAATGAAGTGGTCAAGCGTAATCCCAAGTCTGCAAGGGTGAACATTATTAATGCAGCTCAAGCAGAAGATTCTTCTCAAGTGATCATGGGTAATCTTCCAGTTAATGATATTCCTGCAAAAGTTGTATTTGATTCTGGTGCATCGCATTCTTTCATGTCATATCCATTTGCATTGAAGCACTATTTTGACACCGAAGTATTACCTAGAGCATTCCAAGTTGTTTCTCTGGCTAAGCGTTTGAGCTCTAGCATGTTGGTTCTGAATGTCGGTATCAAGATGGGCAACTATAAATTTCTGGCTTCACCAATTGTTCTTGGCGACTTGGTTATTCATCTAATTCTCGGTATGGATTGGCTTTCTAAGCACAAGGCTCAACTTGATTGTGCTTCCAAGGAGATTATGTTGACACACTCTTATGAGGATGTGATTATCTGTTCCGCTCTGGACGAAACTATTTGATTGTTTTCTCTCAATAAAAAGGGTGAGTTAGATGCAATTTCTCAGATTCCAGTCGTTTGTGAGTACCAAGACGTCTTTCTAGAAGAGCTTTCGGGAATGCCTCCTCACCGGCAAGTTGAATTTGTTATTGATCTTGAGCCTGGTACTGAAGCCCTTTGCAAGTGTCCATACAACGTTGGACCAAAGGAGCTGAAGGAATTGAAGAAACAACTCGATGAGCAAGAGCGTCTGGGTCTGATCAGACCGAGTTCATCTCTGTGGGGTTGTGGTGTTCTTTTTGTGCAGAAGAAGGATGGCACGAACCAAATTTGCATCGATTACCGTCCATTGAATAAGAAGACAATAAATAACAAGTATCATCTTTCGAACATCAATGAGCTATTCGAGAAACTTAAAGGTGCTAAAGTGTTTTCCAAGCTTCACCTCCGTATGGGATATCATGAGATTCACATTCGTGAACAAGATATCCCCAACACAGCATTCAGAACAAGCTTTGGTTCTTATGAATATACTGTCATGTCTTTCGGCCTTGTCAATGCTCCTCCAACGTTCTCTCGCATGATAAACTTGATCGTCAACCCCTACACAAATGAATTCGTCTCGGTGTATCTCGATGATATCTTGGTATTCTCCAATAATAAGAAGGATCATGCCAAGCATTTGTGATTGATGCTCGACAAGCTCAGAGAGTATCAATTATATGCAATGTTTTCCAAATGTGAGTTTTGGCTTGATCAAGTTCTTTACCTTGGCCACATCATCTCCTCCAAGGGCATTGATGTTAATCTGGACATGGTTTCTGCAATTGTGAACTAGGAGCCTGCTCAGAATGTCAAGCAGCTCCGCAGTTTCCTTGGACTTGTGAGCTATTAACGAAGATTCGTTGAGAATTTATCTAATATTGCAAAGCCTATTTCCAACCTCCTCCAGAAGCATCTCAAGTATGTCTGGACGCCTGAGTCTGACGTAGCTTTCAACACCCTTGAAGAGAAGCTCGTCTCATCTCCTATCTTGGCTCATCCTGATGAATCCAAGCCATTCGAAGTTTTCTGTGATGCCTCTTTGCAAGGTCTCGGCGCTGTGTTAACGCAAGAGAAGAAAGTTGTGGCTTACACCTCTTGTCAGTTGAAGCCCAACGAAAAGAACTACCCCACTCACGATCTTGAGTTGGCGGTAGTTGTCCATGCATTAATAACATGGAGACATCTCTTGTTGGGAAGGCAGGTGGACATTTTCACTGATCACAAAAGTCTCAAGTATATCTTTACTCAACCCAACCTCAACCTCAGGAAAACTCGTTGGGTCGAAATTATTCAAGAGTGCAACCCAAGTATTGAATACACTCCAGACAGGCGAATGTGATTGCAGATGCTTTGAGCAGGAAGGCTTATTGCAACAACTTAATTCTCAATCCATACCAACTGGATCTTTGTGAAGCTTTCCGCAAACTCAACCTCCAAGTTGTTCCTCAAGCTTTTCTTGCCAACCTTCAACTCACTCAACTTTGGAAGACCAAATTCATGAGGCACAACTCCTTCGTGGACCCTTTGTGGTGAGTTTAGATTATATTTTTGGAATTGACATGGTATTTCATATGAAATGTTTGCGATGAGAAGGAATACTTGTGGCTTGATGACATTCTATATTTAATTTGACACGGATCTAGCTCAACATTCAATCGATCAACCATAGATTTCATTCAATCTGACTCTAACTTTACATTCATACGACGATCGAACTAAAATAAACGAAAATGATAAATCCCAAACGTTTGGATTTTAAGCATGGCAATCCAAACGTTTTTCATGGCAAATTTAGATTACGTGACGGCGGTGGGGGTGTCTTGCTATGGCAAGCGGCTCCTCTGCCGTGCTCAGTGTGTCGTCTGGCCATTGACCGACGACGACAGTGACAGCGGCGCCTTGCCCCGTTGTTGGCGTACTCCTAGACATTGGCCCTAGCTTCAACGAAGGCCAGAATGTTCTGGACTTCGGTCTCTAGGAGTGAGTCAACTGGCGGGAGGAGGCGACTGGCATTGGTGCAAGGAAGCGGTCGACTGCGGTGATCCATGCCGCTGAGGGGGCACTGGCACCCGCGTGGGGACAGGCCCTGGCAGCGGCGCAGGCGGAGACATTCACGTGCATGGGCACCGGCATGGGCGTGCGCGTGAGTGCATGCGTAAGCGCATGTGCTAGCAGGTGGACAAGCACCGTCACGGGCATACACGTTAGTGCACGCGCAGGTGCATGCGCTAGCAGGTGCATGGGGGCGTGAAAGTCGGCAAGGACCTCATGGAACCACGTGGCATCATGATCGGCGACAATGTACGGCTCCCAGCCCATCAATGCCACGGGGATGGGCCCTGGCGCAGTCGGGGCAACATGAGCTGGAATGGAAGCGGGGACAGGCACGGCGTCTTCCCACAAGGCCAGTTAAAGCTCGTCCCAGAGCACCTTATGTTCTTGAGCCTCCGGCTAGGTGTCTTCCTCAAGAAACTGGAAGGCTAAGGGCAGCCCATCGTGATGCGGCATGGCGTACGGTTAGGTCAGACTGGTTGGTGGTTGATGACAGGAGAATCGGAGAGGAAGAGAGAAGATTGTAGCGATACCGAGTAGTGCGGGGGTGATTTTAAATTGCAGTGTCAGCGCCACTAAAAGTGGGGGCAGTCCAGACAAAGGTGGGTAGCAGAGTCTAGTCAAAGGGCTCACCTCCCGGTGAGCCTGCGCAACGGCCTGGTCGCACGCCTCCCGGTCAGCGGCGCAGCGGTCTACTCGCACGCCTCCTGTCGATTCACACGCTTGCTCCGACGGCACCTGCCGATGAGAAGTGGGACTCGTGGCGGCACGTAAATGCCCACTGATTGAATAGTGAAACCATTCGCGTTCACATGATAAGTCTTTGTTCCAAAATACCTTGGATCTTCATTTATCCAACTTTTAATAAGCAGCTTGTCTCAAATTGAACAAAAAAATTACGACGACATATTTGTGCCATATCACGAGACCATGCTTAGTTTCGTGAATTTCAGGTCACTTTTGGATTTTCTGAATTTTAAAATACAGGATTTGAAACAATATCATAACCTACATCATGAAAAAAAATAAAGCAATACATCTTTACTATTGTAGATTTTAATATTTCTTAAGAGAGGATTTGGTCAAACTTTTTGATTAGTTAGACTTCAGACAAGTTATATATGTAGAGTAAAAGGATAATCCCTCCGTACCAGTGCATTGCCTGATATAGTAACTCTAGTACTAGGCATGAACAAATGGGGCTCAATTTTGTGCTCATCCTGGTGTAGTACCAGGCAATGGAGTTCACGGGTGACATTGGGTAGCGGCGACAAGGGAATTGAACCGTGCTCGACACGGTAGATAACATTGTCTAGTTACTAAAGCATCCCTCCATTGTTCCTCGGTAGTCATTATGGACTGGGCACATGAGGGGAATTTTCTAGGGTTGGAATTCTGGCCGCCAGATATTTTGACTCAAAACGTGGATGCTCAAGTGATTGGGGTTGGCTAATGTGCATACCATGCACGTCACCAAAAGGACACAAACCCGTTTTTTTAGGATCAACATGAGCCCGGGTCTGGCTTGTATGCCGTCAGGTCCTACCATTCGAGAATATGAAATGAATCTTTTAAATTGCCAAACAATTCTATATGTTTTACAATGCCCATATTTTTCTTGCAAATTACTAGTCATTCCAAAAGGCACAGTAATTGATTTATGACGAGTTCTTGAATTAGAGTGAGTTTGTGATATAGTGATCTCAACGTGGATTTCAAATTTCACGGTATCCCTAGTAAGTTTTTGATGGCAAATTCAACTTTAAAAGATGAATGGTATGGTGGCGAGAAAACATTGTATGTATCAAGCATATGACCACACACACACACACGAATACAACAACAATCCAATAAGTATAGTGCATTTATTTTTCCAAACCATGCATGTATGACACGAATTAAAAACTACTCCCTCTGTTCCTAAATATTTGTCTTTTAGAGATTTCAACAAGTGACTACATATGGAGCAAAGTGAGTGAATCTACACTCTAAAATATGTCTATATATATCTGTATGTGGCCGTCCATTTCAAATCTCTAAAAAGACAAACATTTAGGAACAAAGGGAGTAAAATGTATGGGCCTCTTTGATTCGTAGGGTTTTGAAAACATAGGAATAGGAAAAGTGAGGGGTTGAGTGGCATGCCTGTTTGAATCCTATGGAATTAGCAATCATTGTTTGATTCCATGGGAAAAACAAGGGGATTGTAAAAAGAGGTTGGACTTGATGTTAAATTTCCTATGAAATGTAGTAGAAAAGATTCCATAAGAAAAATTCCAATGGGATCCAATCCTATGAAATCAAAGGAATAACATACAAAAAAATCCTAAGGATATCAATCCTCCAGAAATCCTATAAAATTCTTGTGAATCAAAGAAACCCTAAGCCATGCATGGTCCTCAATTCAATATTTAAAATGCACAGTAAACTGATACATGTTTATTAAGTCTAGTACTACACACATGAAAATGTTGTGTTTAGGTCTCTCAATCGACCCGCCCCCCCCCCCCACACACACACATACTTCATGTATCAATTGTTGTTCATTTCTTTGTGAATAGAGCTATTGGTATCCGACACACGCACGCTCATTATTGCTCTTCATGTTTTGATCTCCATTTATGTCATTCCCGCCCTGGCACACTCAACAAATGTATTTCTCACACACAACATCGTCGTGCCCTCCATGACAAACGCTCCCTCTCTCTCTCTCAAGACTCATGTGTTGCCTTTGTAAAACACCTTCACCGTGTGTGCACCCACAATGTCTATCTACGCCACTCTCTCGATAACTATCTTCCTCCAGCCCTCACCATAGGTCCGCCGCACGATATCTCGGTGTATCGTCTTTAAATTCGAGTGTATGATAGGCCACACTCCCTCGATCTCTCCCTGTATAAATGATAGGATTGACCTCGCTTTTTCGCGTCATCTCTCTCACACATAGACGCTCGGACTACACCTCTTGCATAGGTGGAGCTATGTAGATTGTCGGGGGTTGACCCCTCGACCTTAGATAAAATTGTGAAGCTCTGCTTAGGATTATTTAGATTATACTTTTTGAATATTATATTTGTCCCCACCCTCCCAAACACCGATGGGTTGTGCATCCCCCTCTCCCCGGAAGAATATCATGCGGCCCCATACCTTAGATGTTATATGTTGATACGAGTTCCTTAGAACATGTAAATTTGATCTATAGTTGCTCACAGGATGTCTTAACAATTTTACAAGAAACCTTAATGAGTTTGAGAATTGCATGCAATTTGTACAAAAACTTCTCAGATGCCCTCGGATCCCATATCCAACGACCTCAAAGCTTGTATCATCATAGCATCTAAGATGAGGGAGGACCTCATATTCGCTTGTATGTAAGAATATCATGTGCTACCACACCTTAGATGCTTTGGTGATACAAGCTCTTCGGAGCCGTTGGATTTGTGATTCAACAACTCCATGGTGGTTCGAATGTTTTTTTGCATAAAAGCCCCCCAAAGAGTTTGGTCACTACTCACAAGCACAAAGACTGCTCAGATGCCATTGGATCTCAGATCGAACGACCTCGAAGATCGTATCAACATAGCATCCAAGCTGCGAGAGCGCCTGATCTTTTCTCACATGGGAGAATATGAGGTTCTCCCACACTGTAGATTCTATGATGATATGAGTTCCCAGGAGATCTAATAGCTCATAGTAGGAGGTTTGAATGTTTTTCCAATATAGGCCTCAAAGAGTTTGGGAATTGCGCAGAAAGTATTAGTACTACGCATGCGGCATCTGATCACAGATCATACGACCTAGATGCATGTATCACCGTAGCGGCTAATTAAGCTACGGGGAGCACCTAATATGAGCTACTAGGAGTCATTGGATCCAAGATGCAGTGGCACACACGAGGCCTAAATGTTTCATTTGCAAAAAAATCCTTCGAGAGTTTGGAAATTGCACATAATTACAAAGACTACTCCCAAGCCATTGGATCTCAGATCCAACGACGTAAAAACTCGTATCACCATAGCATCTAAGCTGTGGGGTGGATGTGATATTCTATGCCGCAATCATTTTTGTTCCTAAACTTGCAAAATATGTGTAACTGGTGTCGTAACTTGTCTAACCGCGCAAAGTGTTTGTGCGAAATAACCATCCTACACTAAAATAACGAAATAACACACGGGGGTCCTACTTGTCATTGATCAAATTTGGACCTAAAACTAACAAATTCGAAAGAGGAGATTCGAACTGGCAACCTGGACTACAAAGAGTAAGTCGATATCCTGAAACAGCAATGGTTGTTGGCTTTGTCGCATAGATTGATTTTCTACAGTATTACGTTGAGTAGAGTAGAGGGAGTGGCTCATTAACACGTGCATGACCGTTGACTCACATACTGGTGGGTCCCATGTCTGTGATCCCTCTCTACTCTCCATCTAGTAACCTTTTGACCAACGGGCACACACGAAGAGCGGCGCGAGCTTGCTGTGGTGTTATTTTAACTAAAAAATGCTTGGAAAATAGAAGAATCGCCTAGAACAAGACACATTGTGGCTGGTAGAGACAGAGCTAACCACACCTATCCTCCGTGCCAAGTTAGCATGATGAAGCTGTGTGGCTAGTGCGGTGCTTTCGACCCACTAGCTGGGTCTCGAGGTCGAACCATAGGTAGTATGTGTGATACAGTATATTTTTACACACACATTTTTCCTACGTGCCGAGACGTGGCACAGCCTACCACGGGGTTTCTGGGTCCTCCCAGGTGGTGCACAAATATTTTCTTCCTTGCCGAGACGTGGGACGCCCTACCGCGCGTTTTCTGGGTCCTTTTCAGTTGTAGCGCTGAAGCAAGTAAATGAGTCGTCAAATCACAAAATCCCACCTTTCCAGTGGAGTACATCAGTGAAGCATGGTGGCTAGCTAGTTGGGCTAGTGCGATCGATTAGCTAGGCCACCACCACATTTGTTTTTTCACCCCTTTTTCTGGCTCCTTGCCGGCAAGTAAATTTAAGTATCCACCGCGGTGTTGCTCTCTTCTTTGGGTGCGGCAGGCGCGTCATTACTGTGCTTGTAAAATCCACTGCTCCCTGATCTGAAAAGTTGTCGACTGATGTTTTCCCATGGTGAAAACCAAAAGATTCACCCTGCTCCCCAGCTGGCTCCCTCCGCCTTCCCGTAGATTGCATTGCCTTTCAGCTGTTTCACCCCCTTTACTTCCTCTCCCCATTGCTTCTACCTAGTTCCATGGCGGCGCACCAGATCATGGAGTCTGAGGTGAGGTGCCTGACACAGGAGCTCCAGGCCAATGATGCGGAGCTCAAGGCCATGGACATGGAGCTCCGTGAGCTCAAGGAGGAGAGGAGTGCTATGCTCCTCCTTTATGTGTGGGAGTTCATGGAGCTTCGAAAGCGTTGGCGAGCGGGCGGCGGTGTGGCTGCAGAAAGCGGGAGATATGATAGGCGGTCAGGCGAGTAGGCTGTAGCATGAGCGGGCCGATCATGACGAGGTCCAGGATCGCATCAATCACTTGGTGAACCATCTTACCACGCACGTGTTGCGGCTGCGCGAAGCCGACCGTCGTGCCGGCACGACTATGCCATCCATCAGGCTAAACCCGTTTGACCACCCCGTCGACTTCAATGAGCCGCAGCTTCTTGACCTGGTCTCCTTCTTCGCCTATATCTCTGAGGAGGTAAGCCATCTCCGCGTGATGGTGGGGGTCGAGCTAGACAAGGAGGGGTTGTGTGCGGTCGTCGTCGTCGTTGCCGGGCGAATCCTCTCAAGGCTTCAACACTGGAATCCATTCTTGCCATTGGACGCCATCTTTGACGAGCTGGCTCCCGTCAACTGGGAGCGGGCTCTACGGGCGGTGGCACCCTACATCACCAACGTCATGCACCTCGAGAAGTAGAGGGACTTTGGTGGTGTTATGGTGTCCTTTGCATGGGCATGTCCATGTCTCGACGCAACATGACTGTTGGATCAAACTCAGACGGTGCAGATTAGTCACTGTAGCACAAAGCGTGTGGGTGTGTTTGGTTGCATTCTCATCTCAATGGAGTTGTTCCCTCTTCGTGCATGCTCATCTCAGCACCCCTCTTCATGCATGCTCCTAGTATATTTGTGTTAACCTACTAATGTGGACTCATGCACCCTTGATGCACTCTGCCAAACACCCAAAAGTGGGTCAAGAAGGAAACTTTTGTTAGGATGAATTGTGTATGATTAGGCAACACAATGGAAATAGTTCAATAGAACAAGATGTGTGTGATACGCGGCAAACAGGTCCTGTCAGATTTCGGGTTCTGGCAGACCCTTGAGGTTCGAACACTGGGGTGCGCGCGGAGATTTCGCCCCCTACCTACCTGCACCCCTCCGCCATGCTAAGATCTAAACTAAGGAAAGAATAACACAAGAGACATAGGGTTTATACTGGTTCGGGCCACCGTTGTGGTCTAATACCCTACTCCAGTGTGTGGTGTGTGGATTGCCACATGGGCTGATGATGATGAACAATACAAGGAAGAACAGCCTCGCGAGGGTCTGTTCTTGGCTGAGGCGATGAACTGCTGGGAGGAGTTTAGCCACCTTTCTCTCTCTCTCTCTCTCTCTCTGCCCTGCTCTCCTTTGGCCGACCGATCCCCTTTACCGTGTGGGTAGCTGGTCCTATTTATAGAGGCCCTGGTCCTCTTCCCAAATATTGAGCGGGAAGGGAGCCAACAATGGCGGGCTAATTTGAAGGGGGACAACAAGTATCAACTATCCTGACAAAAGTAGTCTTCGCCTGCGCAAGGCTCTGGTGATGACGCCGTCTTGGGCTCCACAGTGACCTCCGTCTCGTAGTCCTCCTGGTCTTGGTCTCGTTTCACCGAAATGGTAACCTTTGCCTGATGCCTCGGTACTCTGCGGCTGCGCTTGACCCCTTTGCACCAAAGAGGAAAGGAGGATGCTGTGCGGGCTGGCACCTGCCTGGCGCCCTGAGTTGTCATGGCTTGCGTCATGGGCACCTCGTGAGGTACCCCACCTTGATCTCTCTGCCTCCTCGTGAGCCAGCCTGACGAGGCTGTGCCTGAGGAAGCTTCACGTCGTCCGCCTCGCGAGGCTTGGCCCCTCACGAGGGTCTTGGGTTTGTGTTGGTGAAGATGGGCCGTGCTGGGCCCCCCTTTGAGCCACGCCGCAGGCCGCAGGCAGGCAAGTCTGGGGACCCCTGTTCCCAGAACGCCGACAGTAACCCCCGGGCCCAAGGCATGCCCGGGCTTGGCCGTGCAGGGAGGCGGAAGGGCAAGAGCGAAGCGCCGCGGGCCCTAACAGCCTGCGGCCTTGGGCGCCGCGTGGCGGTTGACACGACGTGGGCGCCTCAGCAACCGCGCGAGTTGATAAAGGAGTGGCATCCGCCTAGGCCCTGCTTCTTGCTTCCTCCGGCTGCGGCTCAGATCCCCTTTCTTGCACCTCTCCTTCCTTCCTCCGAGATTTCCAGATCTGCTCTGACCGCGCGGCCTAGGGAGCCATGGCACCTCGTCAGCCCCCGGCCGCAGCTTGGTACTCGTCCGCCCTGGACACGCCGAACGTGTCGGAGGCGGGCCTTGCCCGGTTGCTCCGGATGGCGACGGCGTGGGGCATCGACGGGGAGAAGGTGTTCAAGGCCGGCTCCACCACCCCTGAGGGTCAAAGGAGCACCTTCTATCCGCTCTTCCTAAGTGCCATTGTTGCTGGCCTGGCGCCTACCTTCTCCGAGTTCTTCTTCTCTGTCCTCCGCCATTACAAGCTACAGGCTCTGCATCTCCATCCCAACTCCGTCCTTCTCCTGGCAATCTTTGCTTATTATTGCGAAGCACATGTTGGGGTGCAACCCTTAGTGGCCTTGCTGCGCCGCTACTTCTACCTCCGGACCTCTCGTGGGACCGCTTCCGCATGCGCGAGCTTCATCGCGTCCGGCGGCGCCATTGCCATCTCGAACTCTGGGAAGAGGATTGAGGGCTTCAGGAGCAAGTGGATCTTGGTGGATGGCAAGCAATTCAAATATGACCACGTTCTACGATTTACAGCAAGTAGTCATCTAAATGCAATGAGATGAACATGCTACAGCATTCAAACATGACAACAAAATACATGGCAGGGATTCATTCATGATGCTTAACAAAAGTCTAGCACTGAGCTACGGTCAATTCATCCACTAACTGGTTCAAACAAGCATGGCAAAAATGCATATGGTAAACAGATCTCAGACTTAGCGAAATTAACACTTGTCTGGAATTTCAGATCAGGTAGCACACTTCGGAGCAACAAAACTATATGCTACAGGACCTGAACATGACAAAGTAAAGCATGGCATGGAGATACTCAAAGAGCTTAACAAAAGTCCCTTAGTGACCTTGAGCCAAAAGGGATCAGAAAATACAATTGCAAGCATGTGAACATGGCAAAAACATAATCAGTTCTCAGACTTAGTGAAAACTGGAGCATGTTGAAAACAGATATCAAGTAGGCATGTTTACGAGCTCGATGCACTCACTACGGAGCAAGTCATGACAAGATAAGCATACACAAAATGCAAGCTAGACATGGCAAGAACAATAGCATAGCATGCACGTATCAACTACAACATCCTCGGCAAAATCACTAACAAGTAGACAATCTGCCCAGATTCATGAAGTAGCAAAAGTAGAGCTCGATTGACTCAAGCTAGGGTGCTCCATAATTGCAAACAAGGACATGGAGGGATAGAGAACTACAAGATTAACAAAACATCCTTACTGATCATCCACAAAAGAGGCACGTATCACTCAGAAACAACATGAACATATGGCCATATGAGATAAACAGGTGAAGGACTTAGTGGAAATGCTAAGTCCCTAAAATCAGAATTACCAAGTGCCTCACTTTGCAAGGTTGTGCTAGTCACCACACACATCACAAAAATACATGAGTTGCACCTCTGGAAAGATGGCAAAACCCTTAACAAAACATATGTAGAACTGATGGGCATTTCATGCACACAATAATCATGGCAAAAATGACAAATATCTAACTGGACCAGCAGATCTGACAATTATCTCAAGTAGCACTCTTCTAACAGCATTTCGGGCATCAAGATGAACTCAAATGAAAATGATGCAATGGAATGAAATGACGCGCTCTCTGAGACCAACATTTTGATATGCTAAATGCCCAAAATGGAGCTACGGATGCGGAGTTACGATGCGATGAACAGGAGCATATGAGCTGGGGTTTCGGGGCAAAAGTCAACCCAAACGGGATCTCAAATCCAGATCTGGCGCGGATGTCGAGGATGGCCGGCCGGAGCTAAAGAAATCGCCGGAACAGTGTCGTGTCTCGCCGGAGTTGTCGCGGGGCGCCGGAGTGGAGGGGCTCGCCGGCCGGAGGGAGCACCGGGGCGGTCGCCGGCTTCGGGCGACGAGGTGGAGTGGCGAGGCGGCAGAGGAAGCGTACGCCGGCGCGGGGTGGCGCTCTCCGATGAAGGGCGGCGCGGCCCGGGCGGAACGGTGGCGAGGGTCGGGCGCGGTCGCGGGGATGGCGCTGCGGGCGGTGCGCGGTGCGGGCCGCGGGGGCCCCGCCTGGGCTCGGCGGGCCGGCGGCGGAGGGAGGCGGCCGGGCGTATGGGGAGGTGCCACGTGGCGGCGGCGGGTGCAGTGGACACGTCTGGTGCCGGCGGACGTTGTCCGGCGCACGGAGGAACAAGAGGGCTAGGGTTTCGGGGGAGAGATCCGAATTTTCGGAGGAGGACCTATTTATAGGTATAGAGGAAGCTAGGAGAGTCCAAATGAGGTGCGGTTTGCGGCCACGTGATCATGATCGAACGCTCTAGATGATGGAGAGGGTTTTGGTGGGTTTTGGGCCAACTTGGAGGGGTGTTGGGCTGCAACACACACGAGGCCTTTTCGGTCCCTCGGTTAACCGTTGGAGCATTAAACGAAGTCCAAATGGTACGAAACTTGACAGGCGGTCTACCGGTATTAAAACAAGGCCGCTTGGCAAGTCTCGGTCCAATCCGGAAATGATTAATCCCCACACACGAAAGAAAGGTAGAAATGACCACCGGAGGAGAACGAAGCGCCGGAATGCAAAACGGACAACGGGGAAAATGCTCGAATGCATGAGATGAACACGTATGCAAATGCAATGCACATGATGACATGATATGAGATGCGTGACAACGATAACAATACACGGAGACAAAACCCGAACCCGAGAAAATAAAATAACTTAAGGCCGGAAACGGCAAGAGTTGGAATACATATTGGGAAAGTCATATCCGGGGTGTTACAACACTCCACCACTACGAAAGGATCTCGTCCCGAGATCTAGGACTGAAAGAACGCCGGGTACTCAGAACGGAGGTGATCCTCGCGTTCCCAGGTAGCTTCATGGTCGGAATGGTGTGACCTCTTGACTTTGAGGAATTTGATTGACTTGTTGCGAGTCTTGCGTTCAGTCTCTTCAAGAATAGCAACTGGGTGCTCACGATAGGAGAGATCTTCTTGGAGCTCAATGTCCTCAAAGTTGATGGTGCGGTCAGGAGTCTTGATGCACTTTCGGAGCTGAGAGACATGGAACACGTCATAAACATTTGCAAAGTTTGAAGGAAGCTCGAGTTGATAGGCGAGATCGCCTCTCTTCCTGAAAATCTTGAAAGGTCCCATGTATCTGGGGGCAAGCTTCCCTTTGATACCGAAGCGAAGAGTACCTTTCATAGGAGAGACGCGGAGGTAAACATGATCTCCGATCTCGAAAGCCAAATCACGGTCTTACTTTCATAGTAGCTCTTCTGACGGGATTGGGCTGCTTTGAGGTTATCTCAAATGACTTTGCACATTTCCTCTGCCTCTGTGATTAAGTCATTACCCAGCAGCTGACGTTCACCGGTTTCAGCCCAGTTGAGAGGGGTACGGCACTTCCTGCCATACAGGACTTCAAATGGGGCCTTGACCGAACTTGCTTGAAAACTGTTGTTGTAGGAGAATTCAGTATAAGGAAGACAATCCTCCCACTTCATGCCGAAGGAGATCACACAAGCCCTGAGCATATCTTCAAGAATCTGGTTGACACGCTCGACTTGACCGCTAGTTTGAGGATGGAAAGCTGTGCTGAAGCAGATGTTGGTGCCCATGGCCTTCTAAGAAGAATCCCAAAACTTGGAGGTAAAGATGCTGCCACAGTCTGAAGATATCACTTGAGGAATACCGTGCAGAGAGACAATTCGAGAGGTATAGAGTTCCGCCAATTGAGCTGCAGTGATTGACTCTTTGATAGGCAGAAAGTGAGCCACTTTAGTGAGTTTGTCGATGACAACGAATATAGCATCATTGCCACGCTTGGACTTTGGAAACCCAGTCACGAAGTCCATCTCAATGTGGTCAAACTTCCATTCTGGAATGGCAAGAGGTTGGAGGAGACCAGCTGGCCTTTTGTGTTCTGCCTTCACTCTTCTGCAGACATCACACTCATTCACGAATTGAGCAATCTCGCGCTTCATTCGAGTCCACCAATAAGTCTGCTTGAGGTCCTGATACATCTTCGTGCTCCCAGGGTGGATGGAGAGGAGAGAGTTGTGAGCCTCGTTCATGATCACTTTACGGAGGTCACCTTTGGGTACAACAATACGATCCTCGAAGAAGATTGTATCCTTGTCATCAAGGCGGTAGCACTTGTACTTGGGTTGACTCTTGGCAATCCCAATCTTCACCTTCTTCACCATAGCATCAAGAAGCTGAGCTTGGCGAATTTGGTCTTCCAATGTAGGAGAGACTTGAAGGTTGGCGAGGAAACCTTGAGGAACACCTTGCAGATTAAGTTTGTGGAAAGCTTCACAAAGCTCGGGTTGATAAGGCTTGAGAATCAGACTGTTGCAATAAGCCTTCCTACTCAATGCGTCAGGAATCACATGGCATTGCCTGGAGTATACTCAATACTCGGATTATACTCTTGAATCATTTCGACCCATTGAGTTTGGCTGAGGTTGAGATTAGGCTGAGTGAAGATGTACTTGAGACTCTTGTGATCAGTGAAAATGTCCACTTTTCTTCCCAATAAGAGATGTCTCCAAGTCAAAAGAGCATGCACAACTGCCGCCAACTCGAGATCATGAGTGGGGTAGTTCTTCTCATTGGGCTTCAACTGGCGAGAGGTATAAGCAACCACTTTCTTCTCTTGCATCAACACTGCACCAAGACCTTGGAGAGAGGCATCACAAAAGACATCGTACGGCTTGGATTCATCTGGCGGAGTCAGGACTGGAGCAGTTATCAATTTCTCTTTCAAAGTGTTGAAAGCAATGTCACACACCGGAGACCAAACGTACTTGACGTGCTTCTGGAGAAGATTTGAGAGAGGCTTCGCGATCTTGGAAAAGTTTTCAACGAATCTTCGGCAGTAGCTTGCGAGACCGAGGAAGCTACGGAGTTGCTTCACGTTCTGAGGAGATTCCCAATTCACAATTGCAGACACCTTCTCAGGATTCACGGCAATGCCCTTGGCAGAGATGATATGACCAAGATAAAGAACCTCATCGAGCCAAAATTCGCACTTGGAGAACTTGGCGTAGAACTTGTGTTCCCTCAGCTTATCGAGTACCAAACGCAAGTGCTTGGCATGATCTTCCTTGTTCTTCGAGAAAACCAGAATGTCGTCGAGATAGACCAAAACAAAGTCATTGGTGTAGGCGTTGAAGATGAAGTTCATCATGCGAGAGAACGTCGGAGGAGCGTTGACGAGGCCAAAAGACATGACAGTGTATTCATATGAACCATAGCTTGTTTTGAAAGCCGTCTTGGGAATATATTGCTCACAGATTCGAATCTGATGATAACCCATACGGAGATCAAGCTTGGAGAATACTTGGGCACCTTTGAGTTGTTCGAACAGCTCGTTGATGTTGGGAAGTGGGTATTTGTTCTTGATGGTCTTCTTGTTCAATGGACGGTAATCAACACAAAGTCGGTCCGTTCCATCCTTCTTCTTCACAAAAAGAACA
This sequence comes from Triticum urartu, assembly GCF_003073215.2. Taxonomy (NCBI): domain Eukaryota; kingdom Viridiplantae; phylum Streptophyta; class Magnoliopsida; order Poales; family Poaceae; genus Triticum; species Triticum urartu. The sequence goes on along the minus strand of NC_053025.1, from coordinate 229,996,678 downwards.
CCACAACCCCACGGAGAAGAACTAGGCCGGATGAGACCCATTCTCTCTTGAATATCGAGTTGCTTCTTCAGCTCCTTCAACTCTTCAGGTTCGAGCTTGTAAGGATGCTTGCACACAGGTTCCGTGCCGGGCTCAAGATCAATGACGAATTTCAAGATCAATGACGAATTCGACTGGCCGGTGCGGAGGCATTCCTGGAAGCTCTTCTGGAAAGACGTCTTGATATTCGCAAACGACTTGAATTTGCGAGATGGCATCCAGTTCACCCTTCTCATTGAGAGAAAATAGACGGATGGTATCGTCATTCGCGGCAAAGACAATTACATCCTCAGACGAATGAGTCAATTGAATCTGCCTGGCTGCACAATCAAGCTGAGCCTTGTGCTTAGAAAGCCAATCCATCCCGAGAATAAGATCAATATCCGAGTTACCAAGAACCATTGGGGAAGCCAGAAACTTGAAATCACCCATCATGATAGAAATATCTGGGACTATTGAAGTAGCCCTCATAGACTTAGCCGGAGAAACCACTCCCATAGGTTTACCCAACATTTGCGAAACGAAGTCATGCTTGGAAACAAATGATCTTGACATGAAACAATGCGATGCACCAGTGTCAAAAAGAACTTTTGCGGGAAAAGAGTTAACTGGAAAGTTATCCATGATGACATTTGATGAGTCATCTGCCTGAGCTGCATTCAGCAAGTTAACCTTGGCGTACATGGGGTTATGCTTGACCACAGCTGTACTTGCCGATCTCACAGGAGGAGGAGGAGGAGGGAGACGCCTCTGATTGAAGCACTTCTTGGCATAGTGACCCTTCTGTTGGCACTTGTTGCACGTGACCTCTGAAAGCGGACGGTGGTACAGAGCACTCAATCTTGGAGCTTGAGATGAAGTCTTGTTCTGAAAACCGGGGTTGGGTGGGTGGGAAGATCCACTGCCACCCTTGCTCTTCTGCTGATACGGCTGACGGAACGGAGGAGGAAGCCAATACTTCTGCTACTTGGCCACTTGAGTAGAGGAAGAAGGAGTAGCATCTTTGACTCGCTTCTTGGAAGCATCACACCTCAATTGAGCGGCCTCTTGCTTCAGTGCCATGTTCTAGAACTCATCGTATCTCAAGGGCTCGAAGAGAACAAGAGCTAGCTGAATTTCTTCTCTGAGACCACCCCTGAACTGGTATATCATGCTCTTCTCATCAGGGACGTCCTGCTTGGCAAAGCGGGCGAGCTTCTGAAACAACTTGTTGTAGTCATAGATAGACAAAGAGCCTTGCTTCAGGTTGCGGATTTCCTCACGCTTGCTTTCAACCACGCTCTGAGGGATATGGTGAGCTCTGAAATCTTGACGGAATTCATCCCAGGTAATAACACGTCCACCTCTGGAATCCTTGTATTGCTGGAACCATTCTGCAGCTTGATCTTTGAGTTGGAAGGAAGCGAACTTGACAAAGTCCTTAGGCCTGACGTTACTGCACTCGAAATGCTTGCACAGATCCACGAGCCAATCGTCAGCATCGGTTGCCTCAACACAATTGCTGAAAGTCTTTGGCCCGTTAGCAAGGAACTGGTTGAGTGTGGCAAAGTGATTCTGATTGTTGCCTTGGTTCCCCTGGTTGCCTTGATTTCGCTCTTGAAGAATTTGCATGATCAACTGTGTGTTTGCATTGGTTGCGGCCATCACAGCTTGCCATGCCTCCGGAGGAGGTGGAGGTGGTGGCGGATCTTGATTCTGATTCTGATTGGTGCTCTTAGCGGGAGCCATCCTGAATAGGTTGACCACCGTTAGCACATAGACAGATAAAATGAAGCCGAATCCAACGGAATGAAAATTGCAACATATAGTCTTCACATCCGAACAAAATGAACGAATGCATTCCTCTTGAAATGGTCACATATCCATAAATTGAGAAGCCAGTTAGAATTTAGGTAGAGAAATAAATCAAGAACGAATAATCGGTAAGAAATCCCAATCTCAAACCAATATCTGTGGAAGAAGAACTAGAGCTACGAGAATTCCCACCTATGAAACTCCCGAACCTTTCCGGTTATGCAATCAGGTGTTGGGGATACAGGGGAAGCATAATATCTCACCCAAATCTAGCAAATCCTACATCCAGCTGTATCCATCCTTCAACACATAACCGAGAAAAACTTCGGAAACCATCTACCTCAACCTTCGAAAAGCATCCGTTATACAAGTTATGGCGATACTCCCGAACTCCCGCCCCAGTACTGGGTGGCGTCGAGGTTATCTCACCAACGAACTGCATAAAAGAGATTTTCGATGTCGGCGTACTAAACTCAGGTATTCCAGAATTGCAACGATAAAATTATGACGACAACACCTCAGAGCTCAACTCCCCGGGACACTTCCACAAAACCCCTGACAGGAGGCACCAAGACAATGTTCTCGTCATAAAACCATCGGAACGATTCCAAGATACCCGCGTGATCCTAAAAAATATTAGTGAAATTTGAGAAGAGAAGAGTCAAAACTCTACGTCAGGATGCCTTACCAGAGCGATGAGGAGACTGGGAAGTAAAAAGAATTCCTAAACTCTCCGATATATAATTCCTAAATGACTCAAAACATTTTTTTTCTAGACACAACTCGGCTGCTAAAACGATCAATCAGTGGGGGCTCCTAAGGTCGGGGAAGGCTCTAATTACCAACTTGTAACACCCTCGATGTGACTATATCTCCCACGTGTCGAGGCATGACTTAGAGGCATAATCGCATTGAAGGCATATGTCGCAAGTAAGGCAATCTTCACAACATCCCATGTAATATAAATAATAAAGGGAAGAGCATAGTTGGCTTACACTCGCCATGTTAATCAAGGTACATAAATAACATTACATCATCCAAACACTCATGGCCCGACTACGGCGCCAAAATAAAAGATAACCTAACATGCGACACGGTCCCGATCACCCCCAACAGGGCACCACTACTGATCATCAGGAAAGGAAACATAGTATCGTTGAGAGTCCTCGTCGAACTCCCACTTGAGCTCAAGCGCGTCACCTGGAGTGGAATCATCAGGCCCTGCATCTGGTGTAATAGTAATCTGTGAGCCACAGGGACTCAGCAATCTCGCACCCTTGCGATCAAGACTATTTAAGCTTATAGGAAAGGCATGGTAAAATATGTGGAGCTGCAGCAAGCGACTAGCATATATGGTGGCTATCCTGTTCGCCAAAGAGCGCGAGAAGAGAAGGCAAAGAGCGAGCGAGAAACTAGAGGACAACCTGCGCAAACATTACTCCAACACCGTTTCCACTTCCCGGACTCCGCCGAGAAGAGGCCATCACGGTAACACACTCAGTTGATTCATTTTAATTAAGTTAAGCTTCAAGTTATCTACAACCGGACATTAACAAATTCCCATCTGCCCATAACCGCGGGCACGGCTTTCGAAAGTTCAAATCCCTGCAGGGGAGTCCCAACTTAGCCCATGACAAGTTCTCACGGTCAACGAAGGAATAGACCTCCTCCCGAGACGTTCCGATCAGACTCGGTATCCCGATTCTTCAAGACAACTCCGACAATGGTAAAACAAGTCCAGCAACACCACCCGTTGTGCCGACAAATCCCGATAGGAGCTGCACATATCTCGTTCTCAGGGCACACCGGATAAGCTAAGTGTACGGGAGCCAACATAACCCAAGTTGCCAAGGGACGGCCCCGCACGGTGCTCTAGGTTGGACCAACACTCAGAGGAGCACTGGTCCGGGGGCTTTAAAATAAGATGACCCTTGAGTCCACGAAACCCAAGGGAAAAGGCTAGGTGGCAAATGGTAAAACAAAGGTTGGGCATTGCTGGAGGAGTTTTATTAAAAACGGACTGTCAAGCGGTTCCCATTATAACCCAACCGCGTAAGGAACGCAAAAATCCGGGAACATAACACCGATATGACGGAAACTAGGGCGGCAAGAGTGGAACAAAACACTAGGCGAGAGGCCGAGCCTTCCACCCTTTACCAAGTATATAGATGCATTAAGATAACAAGATAATATAATGATATCCCAACAAGTAAATAATGTTCCAAAATGGAACGACATCCAATCTTCACCTACAACTAGCAACGCTATAAGAGGGGCTGAGCAAAGCGGTAACGTAGCCAATCAACGGTTTGCTAGGACATGGTGGGTTAGGGGTTTGACATGGCAATTTGGGAGGCTTGAAAGCAACTGGTAGGCATCGTAGCATTGGCATAGCAGAAGAGCAAGAATCTAGCAAAGCAAAGATAGTAGTGATTTCGAGGGTAGGATCATCTTGCCTGCAAAGTTGTCAGAGTTGACTGGATCCTCGAAAGCAAACTCAATGGGATCCTCGTTAGCGAACTCATCTCCTGGCTCTACCCAAACAAGACAAACAAGCAGCAAGGGCACAATCAACCACGTGCAAAGCTCAAACGATATGATGCAAAGATGATATGCTATGCGGGATGCGATGCAGGATGCGTATGTAAGATTTGACAAGAGATGCATGAACCTGGACTCAACTTGGGAATCCAAGTGTGCAACTGCAAAGATGAGATGAAATCGCTTGAAAACGATATAAAGAACGCCGGAATCGGAGTTATGGTTTGGAAATGGCAAGCAATTCAAATATGACCACGTTCTGCGATTTACAGCAAGTAGTCATCTAAATGCAATGAGATGAACATGCTACAGCATTCAAACATGACAACAAAATACATTCATGATGCTTAACAAAAGTCTAGCACCGAGCTACGGCCAATTCATCCATTAACAGGTTCAAACAAGCATGGCAAAAATGCATATGGTAAACAGATCTCACACTTAGTGAAATTAACACTTGTCTGGAATTTCAGATCAGGTAGCACACTTCGGAGCAACAAAACTATATGCTACAGGACCTGAACATGACAAAGTAAAGCATGGCATGGAGCTACTCAAAGAGCTTAACAAAAGTCCCTTAGTGACCTTGAGCCAAAAGGGATCAGAAAATACAATTGCAAGCATGTGAATATGGCAAAAACATAATCAGTTCTCAGACTTAGTGAAAACTGGAGCATCCTAAAAACAGATATCAAGTAGGCATGTTTACGAGCTCGATGCACTCACTACGGAGCAAGTCATGACAAGCTAAGCATACACCCATCAAGAATACATAAAATTCAAGCTAGACATGGCAAGAACAATAGTATAGCATGCACGGATCAACTACAACATCCTCGGCAAAATCGCTAACAAGTAGACAATCTGCCCAGATTCACGAAGTAGCAAAAGTAGAGCTCGATTGACTCAAGCTAGGGTGCTAAATAATTGCAAACAAGGACATGGAGGGATAGAGCACTACAAGATTAACAAAACATCCTTACTGATCATCCTCAAAGGAGGCACGGATCACTCGGAAACAACATGAACATATGGCCATATGAGATAAACAGGTGAAGGACTTGGTGGAAATGCTAAGTCCCTGAAATCAGAATTACCAAGTGCCTCACTTTGCAAGGTTGTGCTAGTCACCACACACATCACAAAAATACATGGGTTGCACCTCTGGAAAGATGTAAAAACCCTTAACAAAACATATGTAGAACTCATGGGCATATCATCCACACAATAATCATGGCAAAAATGACAAATATCTAACTGGACCAGCAGATCTGACAATTATCTCAAGTAGCACTCTTCTAACAGCATTTCGGGCATCAAGATGAACTCAAATGAAAATGGTGCAATGGAATGAAATGATGTGCTCACTGAGGCGAACATTTTGATATGCTAAATGCCCAAAACGGAGCTACGGATGCGGAGTTACGATGCAATGAACAGGAGCATATGAGCTAGGGTTTCGGGACAAAAGTCAACCCAAACGGGATCTTAGATCCAGATCTGGCGCGGATGTCGAGGATGGCCGGCCGGAGCTGAAGAACTCGCAGGAACAGTGTCGTGTCTTGCCGGAGTTGTCGCGGGGCGCCGGAGTGGAGGGGCTCGCCGGCCGGAGGGAGCACCGGGGCGGTCGCCGGCTTCGGGCGGCGAGGTGGAGCGGCGAGCCAGCGGAGGAAGCGGACGCCGGCGCGGGGTGGCGCTCTCCGGTGAAGGGCGGCGCGGCCCGGGCGGAACGGCGGCGAGGGTCGGGCGCGGTCGCGGGGATGGCGCGGCGGGCGGTGCGCGGTGCGGGCCGCCGGGGCTCGGTGGGCCGGCGGCGGAGGGAGGCGGCCGGGCGTATGGGGAGGTGCCACGTGGCGGCGGCGGGTGCAGCGTACACGTCCGGCGCCGGCGGTCGTTGTACGGCGCACGGAGGAAGAAGAGGGCTAGGGTTTCGGGGGGGAGATCCGAATTTTCGAAGAAGGACCTATTTATAGTCATAGAGGGAGCTAGGAGAGTCCAAATGAGGTGCGGTTTGCGGCCACGCGATCGTGATCGAACACTGTAGATGATGGAGAGGGTTTTGGTGGGTTTTGGGCCAACTTGGAGGGGTGTTGGGCTGCAACACACATGAGGCCTTTTCGGTCCCTCGGTTAACCGTTGGAGCATCAAACGAAGTCCAAATGGTACGAAACTTGACAGGCGGTCTACCGGTAGTAAACCAAGGCCGCTTGGCAAGTCTCGGTCCAATCCGGAAATGTTTAATCCCCACACACGAAAGAAAGGTAGAAATGACCACCGGAGGAGAACGAAGCGCCGGAATGCAAAACGGGCAACGGGGAAAATGCTCGAATGCATGAGATGAACACATATGCAAATGCAATGCACATGATGACATAATATGAGATGCATGACAACGATAACAACACATGGAGACAAAGACCCGATCCGAGAAAGTAAAATAACTTAAGGCCGGAAACGGCAAGAGTTGGAATAAATATTGGGAAAGTCATATCCGGGGTGTTACAATCCGGGGTGTTACACTAGAGCACCGGCTGGCTCCGCTTCGGCAGTACTCACTTCCAATGTGGAGGCCCCGTCTGAACCCCGCGGCCTTAGCCTCCAGAGACTTGGCTGCGGTTTTCCAATCTCTGGTCGGGAGCAATGTGGCGAGGCTGGAGGGCGCTCCTACGCCCTTGTTCCTCCGCAACGACTGGGAGCAGGTGGTGAAGTCCATGCCCGTCTTCAACGGGGGTGGGCCAGTGCCCCTGGAAGCTCCCGAGGAACCGGTGGATGTGCCCTCCGGCGACTCCAGCGAATAGCAAGAGGGAGGGGAGCGCGGAAAGGGGCCTGACTCCGAGGCGACTGACAGAGAGTCGAGGGCTCCCCTCCCCTGGCGCAGGTCCCACGTTCTCCGCCTGTTTCCGAATGATGACGACGAGGATGACGACGAAGACGACGAAGAGCAGGACGGCGAGAGCTCGCCCTCGATCCCGAAGAAGGACAGGACCGGGCTGATCTCCCGCTGGTCTCCTCCGGCCCCGGGGCGAACCGCAGACGCACCTTCTGCCTCCAAGCTTCCCGAGGTCGACCCTTCCAGCCGACTTTGAGGCTTCAAATTTGGCCAGAGGCCGCTTGAGCTCACTGGCGATGACCCGTAAGCATTCGATTCTTGTCTTTATCTCTTGCTCTACTTCTGAGGCTTGACGTCCGCATCTTTGGATAGGTTGGTGCCCGCAGCAAAGAAGCCGAAGGGGGCTCCCGAGGTCCCATCCGTGGCGGCGCTTCTGCCCGCGAAGGAAGGTGACCGCGACACATAGGCTTCTCCTGCCCGGTCGTCCTCGCGAGGTTTGGCTGGGCCAGCTGGGGCGAGCTTAGCCCCCATGGCCCAAGTGGCTCCCGAGGTACTCTTGCCTGCCGCCGCCACTACAGCTGTCGGGGCGCGGCAGACTCCGCCTCAGGATGTTGCGGCTGTGCTGCCGCCTTCTCCTCCTACTCCACCGGCTGCTGTCCCTCCGACTCCTTCTGCCATTCTGGATCGTGCTGTTGCTGAGCTGGACCGAATCTGACAGGATCTTCTTGGTGCCGACCCCTGCTTGGTGGCCAGGCGTTTGGAGCTGGCTTCCGGATGGGTTCTCTCCGACGCCTCGATTCGGGCGGCGCTGGTCCAGGCCTCGACGGCATGCGACGAGGAGAAGCAGGCCGTCCTGGAGGCGAAGGCTGCATCGGGGGAGGTGGTCGACGTCCGCGGTCGCTGCAAGGCGCTGGAGGGCGAGCTGCAAGGCCTGCGGGATCGGCTCGCGGAAGAGGTCCGCCTTCGCCAAGAGCCGGAAGAAGGCGTGAAGGCTCGCGAGGTGGCCGTCGAGGGCCGGGAGGCCAAGCTCAGGAAGCGCCGCGACCGCCTAGGCGCGTTGGAGCAGGAGTTGGGGGCGAGGAAGGCCAAGCTGGATGGCAAGGCCCTGGTTCTTGCCGAGGACCGCGTGGCCTTCACGGAGTTGGAGGCGAAGGCTCGCTCCTCACTGAGGACGCTTTACGACAGCGGCCTGGAGAGCCCGCTGGCTGGCGCCGAGGACGGCCCCGCCAAGCTGCTTCCCTTCCTGGTTCACGCTCTTGAAGATGTCGCCCTTGGCCTTGGTCCCACGGCCGAGGCCGAGGCGCGTGTCTTGTCTTCTGCAGCACTGACGCGGGTCCTCACCCACATCTACCTTCGCGATCCCGGTGTCGACCTCGACAGCCTGCTGGAGCCAGTGAGCGGTGAGCGTGCCGCTGTCGCTGCCGAGGCCGAGAAGGGTCGCGCGGAGGTTCTGCTAGGGAAGTTCCGGGCCTTCAGCACCAAGCCGGAGCAAGGCGCTGCCGACCCCGCTGCTCCGTGAGGCGAACCCGCTCTGTGCTGCTCCCCCACCGCCAAGTGACTCCGTCGTGGCTCCTGTCCTGCTTTTAATTCCTGCACACGTATCATGCCTCGGGGAGGCGTTTAAACATGCGTTTGGCATTGAAATAACAGTGTGGACTGTAATATTTGCTTTTGAATTCCTTTAAATTAGCGCTTTTCCTTCCTACTTGCTTACGTTCTATGCCGGCAGAGCCCGGCCCCGCGCGTACCTGACCCAGCAATAGTCCCGACCAGAAACCAGGACGGGACCAAGGAGTGAGGGGCTACGTGACAAGTTAGGCTCCTGAGTCGCGATGCTCAGGAGTCCCCCTTGGCGCACGAACAGCAAGTAGGGAGGTGTGATGCGGGTGGATCCACCGTTCTACGTCTGCAGAGCCCGGCCGCACGCGTGCCTCACCCAGCGATGGTCCCGACTGGAAACCAGGACGGGGCCACGGAGTGAGGGGCTACATGACCAGTTAGGCTCCTGGGTCGCAATGCTCAGGAGTCCCCCTTGACACTCAAACGGCCTTCGTACCTTGGCTCCGCTCGGGGAGAGACGCGCGACGAACTAGGCCCGGGGGGACCTGGCCGGGCGGCGTGCGTCTGGGTGTGACCCAGGCGCAGCCCCCGTGCCTAGCCCCCTCGCGCGGCACTCCCGAGGGGAGGCGTTACGATGAGGCTAGACACTGAGCTCTGGGCTCCCTGAGGTTGATGCGGCCCGGGGGCCACCCTCAGTTGTTTATCACCAGCGCGAAGCATAGTGCTACCGTATGTGTACGGGCATAGCCGCTCCTCGGCAGTGTCGTCAGCCAGCACGGAGCATGGTGCTTCCACTGGTACGTGGGAGGGAGCCCCCCTCCGGGAGGAGCCCCCGGGGTGTGTACAGCCCCGCCCTGACACGTGGCTGGCACGGTAGGGCCTGGCGAGGTGTATCTGGGCACCCGTGAGCCAGCTCGGGACTCACGGGGCCCTACCTCTAGGCGGGTTGCGCCTGGCACTGGGCACTGGCACTCTACGTCCTCGGGTCCCGGCCCTCGAGCTGGTCTCAGCCATCGCTGGTATGCGAGGTCGCGATGCCAAGGACAAGGCCAGAGGGTGAGGGCTAGAGAGCCAGTAAGAGCCCTGAGTCGCGATGCTCAGGTGCCCCCCCTTTAACGTGCAAGTGGTCGGCATGGAGGAGAAGAGGTGCCGTGGACCGGCATCAAATAATCAAGCATGGTGGGTGTAACGCATGATCAGAAATAAACGCAAATGGGATACATGCCACTGGGCCTGGCCCGAGCGGCTTGGGGATCATGCAGCCTGAGGGGCGCCCCCAACAATGTAAGCTAACAACATGGAATAAAGGGATACACGCCACAGGGACAGACCCACGCGGCCTGGGAATAATGCAGCCCTGGGGGCGCTCCCAGCTGGAAGTAAAACTCGAAAGATGTAACCTGATGATGTTGAGGACGAAGGGGTGTTGGTGTAGCAGGCTCGGGGGGCTGCGGGAGCCGATCCTCACGAGCCCCCAGGCCCAGGGGCCTCGGGAGGCTCCGGAGGCGCTGGCGGCTCCTTGCGGGCCATCTCCATCTCTGCCAGGGCTGCGGAACACCTGGCCTCTCGTACCTCCGTGATGCCCCTCATGAGGCGCTGGTACGCGTCAGCCGCGTTCGGCAAGCCGTCAGGCATGCAAACGTAGCTGTGGGGTGGACCTCCGCAGCGCCCCACTCGCGAGGGCCAGAGGCGCTCTAGAGAGACGCTCGGTTGAGCCCAGGTATGTCGATGCAGACGCGCAGCCCACCATCCTCGCCTGGATGGGGGGCCACTGCAGGTAGGCGGCGGGCGCCTCTCATGACTCTTGACTCCTGTAGCTCGTGAATGGCCTTGCTGACGAACTCCTGTGGGTCTGGATCTCCTTGCCATGCTCCTTCTTGAGGGAAACGTGCTTCAAAACATGCCTCCATGTGGTGCCCAAGTGCCTCCCTCGTGACCCTAGCTAGGTCGGTGGCCCTCCAGGGGGGAGCCCCCGAGCCCTGCCTGGGGATGGCGTCGGGTGCGCTTTCCTAGGCGACGGAGGGAGGTTCCCCCTGGGCAGGCGCGGGCCCTGAGGGGCCTGCCTCCTAAGGGGCCGGGCCGGACGATGTCTTCTTCTTGGGGGCGGTCTCGGGAAGCCTCCTGCTTCCGCGATCTGGGTCTTCCAGTGATGCGGCCTGAAAGGCTCGTTCCAGGGAACACACCGCGTCCTTCTCTTCATAGGGCACCATGATGACTCCGCCACTTCCTGGCATCTTGAGGACGTTGTAGCCGTGGTGAGTTACGGCCATGAACCTGGCCAGCACTGGGTACCCAAGGATGGCGTTGTACGGCAGGTGAATGTGAGCGACGTCCAAGTCGATGAGCTCAGTGCGGTAGTTGTCGCGTGCCCTAAAGGTGACAGGGAGGCGGACCTTCCCAATCAGGACCGTGGAGCCGTCAGTGATACCGGAGAAGGGCTTGGTTTGCTGAAGCTGGCTGTAGGGCACTTGCAGGTTGTTGAATGTCTCCACGGACAGGACGTTGAGCCTTGCCCCGCCATCGATGAGGGTCTTGGTGACCACCACGTTGCTGATGATTGGGGAACAAAGCATCGGGAGGACTCCAGCTGTTGCCGCACACTTGAGCTGATTTGGTGAGCTGAATGTGATGGCGCACACCGACCACCTGAGAGGGCGTGTGGCTTCGAGTCTGGGGAGTACTGCGTTCACTTCGCGGGCGAACTGCTTAAAGATGCACTAAGAGGCTGGGGCTTGTGCTCTGCCCAAGATGCAGGTGATCGTGCGCGGCTCCTGGAAGCCACCAGCCTCCTCGTCCTGATGGCGGTCCTTGTTTCTCCTTGGCTGCGGCGGCAGCGGTGGGAGGCTTGCGTTGCCTAGCGGGCGATCCTCGCGAGGCTGATCCCTCCATCCTCTCTCACGAGGCGGGTCTTGCCAGCGATCCTTGTGAGGTTGGTTGCGCCACCCTTGGCGCGGCCCACGGTCTTCCCAGCGTCCTGCGTTTCTTCCTCCTCCTCGACCATAGCCCCGGTCACCGTGGTCGGGGCGACGGCCGATCCTTCCTTCACGCACGGCTCGGAGTTCTTGGCATTCGTTGGTGTTCTGGGTGTGGAGGTCATGGTACACGCAGTACCGGCTGCCCTTGGGAGGTTCAGGCTGATCTCTGCCCCGCTTGGTGTCTGGTTCTGCCGCGAGCACTGCAGCCCCCTTGCGCTTCACATCCTTGGCCTTGAGCTTCTTCTCTTCTGGGTCTGCGGCAGGCAGCTCGAGGAGGGAGAGATGCCCCTCCTCAGCCCTGGCGCACTTATTTGCCAAGTTGAATAGCTCCAAGGAAGTGCACAGGTCTTCATGCATCGCCAGCTCCTCCTTCATCTTGACGTCGCGCACTCCGTCGGAGAAAGCTGAGATGATGGCCTCCTCAGTCACCTTAGGGATCTTGAGGCGTGCGTTGTTGAAGCGCTGGATGTACTTCTGCAGGATCTCCCCGGGTTGTTGCTTGATGCAGCGCATGTCACTCACGGCGGGTAGCCGGTCGCGAGTACCTTGGAAGTTGGCGATGAAGCGGGTGCGCATCTCTTCCCATGAGGAGATTGTGCCTGGAGCCTGGTTCAGGAGCCAGGTGTAGGCCCCGTCCTTGAGCCCCATGGGAAACCAGTTCGCCATGACCTTCTCGTCTCCGTTGGCAGCTTCGATGCCCAGCTCGTAGAGCTGGAGGAACTCCATAGGGTCGGCCGTGCCGTCGTAGCGAGGAGGCAGGTCTGGTTTGAACTTGCCGGGCCATGCGACACTGCGTAGTTCGGTGGTGTAGGCGCGGCAGCCTGGCCTTAGGTGACGGAGAGCCTGGTCTTGCATGTCCCCACGCGCTGGAGTAGGGGGATGATCGCGACGTGCTGGAGCAGGGAGCGCCCGGGCAGCTTCTGGCGGGCGCGGGACTTCTTGGCAGCTCTGTTCTTGCTACGCTGGCACCTGACGGAGTGGGTTCCGCCCAGGGGCCATGCGCCTTGGAGCCATGGTGTCTTCTTGAGGAGGAGGCGGCCGGGGCGCCGCCAGAGCCTCTTCGCCCGCGCGGGGCGGGGTGCGGTGCAGCGGAACGGACGGCACGGAAGAGCCCCCTACAGCGCGGACGAGCTTGACGATGCGGTCGAGCCATTCTTCGTAGACGTCGTCGACGGGATGGTAGCGCAGGAGCTCGTTTGCCGCGATGAATGCAGCCCGAGCCTCCATGGGCGCGTGGAGCACGTGGGACGAAGATCCAGCTGGGACGACCGAGGGAGTTGCGGTGCGGCCGTCTTGCCGCACGGACGGATGCTGGACGATGCTTGCCGCTCGTCCCCCGCCGGGCCGGTGGCGGCGTTGACGGCAGGTGACGGGGAACGACGCGGATGCCCGCCGAAAGGGGCCGTCTGGGCGACGCGGGAAGCGAGTGCGGCCCGGCACTCGGCGCGGGCCCGACGAGCGTCATACATGGGCGTGACGGTCGGAGGAGAACGGGGTGGTGGAAGACGAATTCCGGTGCACCCCTACCTGGCGCGCCAAATGTCGGATTTCGGGTTTCGGCAGAGCCTTGAGGTTTGAACACTGGGGTGCGCGCGGAGATTTCGCCTCCTACCTACCTGCACCCCTCCTCCATGCTAAGATCTAAACTAAGGAAAGAACAACACAAGAGACACAGGGTTTATACTGGTTCGGGGCACCGTTGTGGTGTAATACCCTACTCCAGTGTGTGGTGTGTGGATTGCCTCTTGGGCTGATGATGATCAACAATAGAAGGAAGAACAGCCTCGCGAGGGTCTGTTCTTGGCTGAGGCGATGTACTGCTGGGAGGAGTTCAGCCACCTTTCTGTCTCTCTCTCTCTCTCTGCCCTGCTCTCCTTTGGCCGACCGATCCCCTTTGCTGTGTGGGTGGCTGGTCCTATTTATAGAGGCCCTGGTCCTCTTCCCAAATATTGAGCGGGAAGGGAGCCAACAATGGCGGGCTAATTTGAAGGGGGACAGCAAGTATCAGCTATCCTGACAAAAGTTGTCTTCGCCTGCGCAAGGCTCTGGTGATGGCGCCGTCTTGGGCTCCACGGTGACCTCTGTCTCGTAGTCCTCCTGGTCTTGGTCTCGTTGCACCGAAATTGCAACCTTTGCCTGATGCCTCGGTACTCCGCGGCAGCGCTTGCCCCCTTTGCACCAAAGAGGAAAGGAGGACGCTGCGCGGGCTGGCACCCGCCTGGCGCCCTGAGTTGTCATGGCTTGCGTCATGGGCACCTCGTGAGGTACCCCGCCTTGATCTCTCCGCCTCCTTGTGAGCCAGCCTGACGAGGCCGTGCCTGAGGAAGCTTCGCGTCGTTCGCCTCGCGAGGGTCTTGGCTTTGTGTTGGTGAAGATGGGCCGTGCTGGGCCCCCCTTTGAGCCACGCCGCAGGCAGGCAAGTCTGGGGACCCCCGTTCCCAGAACGCCGACAGGTCCATAATCAGAAATGTGTGAAGACCAATAATAACATAGACGATTGATGCTAATAAGTCGTGTGATTTTCTCTGTCTACAGTAGAATAACATGTATATATAACTTAAATAAACATCCAATTACATAAGTGACTATACGGATCATTCGCACACACCTCAATAAACAATTGAATGTATTCTAGACTACTCCCTCCATTCCAAAATATTTGTCTCTTTAAAGATTTCAAATGGACTACCATATATGGATGTATATAGACATATTTTAGAGTGTAGATTCACTCGTTTTTCTCCGTATGTACTCCCTTGTTGAAATCTTTAGAAAGACAAATATTTCGAAATAGAGGGAGTAGGAGTAACAATCGTCTAGTCATCTACTTCTTTTGACGCTCCCGCCACTAATCTGTGGCTCGATCCATCGTCTCGGGCAAGAATAAGACACTCCCTCATGTCAACGATCCGCATGTACATCTCGTAGGTTGTGTACGCATCCTTGGCCCCGTACTTGAAGTGTTTTTCATCTAGTCTCTCATGCCAGACACTGTGCCAGGCGTTCTTTTCCTTCTTACTCTCATCGTTCATCTTCATGTAGTAGGGGTCGATGATGGCCGAGGCGAGGTCAACCAGGGAGTTCTATTTGTTGTTGTCGCTGCCCAAGACCTTGTAGTGGTCCTGGATGTTGACAAGATTCTGGTATTTCAAGCCCGAAACCTTGAGAGCTTTTAGATCATTGGTGGTGTCCACTATAATGAAACTGCAGTTGGAGCTGTTGATAAACCTGGAGAAACACTCGCAAGGCCTTGTGGATAGGTGGTAGTGGTAGACGAGGACGTCATGTCGCATGCACAACTAGGTGACAAAACCTTCTGATCGTGCCCAGCACGACCGATGGTGTACTCTATGTTGAAGCCGACCTCTTGGTACTTGTCCTCAGCAAGCAATTGCTCCATGGTTTTGATGGAGCTCTCCACAGAGTCCGGTACGTGATGCGTGGTGAACTGCCCCCCGTTGTGCTGGGAGAAACATTGGAGCCATGGGGAGCGCCATTGGAACCGCTGGATATCCACTCTATATGTGTCATCGTGGGTGTGCTTATTATGCCATGTGGTGCGAGAGATTAACGTAAATTGCCACATGAATAAATGGGGGCCAGCGGCCTGGATTCTTGGCGCGTCCGCATGGCGTTTTTTGCAGCTGGTAAGTATATTGTCGCGCTGTGCCCGGTGCAACCGCGTGCATAATGGCAGCACGAACATATATGATCATGCGCCAGAGGGACGCGAGAGTAGAGCGCATGTGGAGGGAGGAGGGCAAAGCACCTGGAGGGAGGCAAGAGCAGAGTGCGCGTGGCAGGACGCGAGCAGAGTGCACCACGGCCGCCTCAACCGCGAGGACCACACACATAGATCAATTGAACACGTAGGGAATGATCGCCTACAAGTCGGTTGGCAGTTGCATCGCTACATAGAGAGCGGCCATGTGCTACTACCTCCGTCTTGGTTTGTTAGTCCCCTTTATATTGTGTGCCATAATTTGCCCTTAAATTTAACCAACTAAATGTTAATGCATGTTATAAAAATGATATAATTGGAAACTATGTTCAAATACAAATCCAACGATATAATCTTTCGGGACATGCATTCCTATTTTACTAGTTACATCCTACTTATAAACTAGGATGGCGGTATAGTATGTAATTAAATCGCAAACTTTTTTTATTAACCATATGTGTACGTGTCCTTTCGTCCTACTTTCGCACGTCTTGTCACACCCCGCTGCCATAGACGGCTTCGAGCGCAAGCTTGAGTAGCACGCGGGGGCGTTCTTTTGGCCAAATGGTGGTGAGCCTGTTCCCGCACAACCGCGCAGGTTCCCGCGCAAGCTTACCACCCATCTAGGTGAAATCCCCCAAAATCCCAATGCCTACCAGCCTACTATATAAACCCTCATGGCTGGCGAGTCCTGCATCGCATTTTCCCCTCCCTCCCTATAGCTTATCTCCTCTGCTTCTCCACAATCGCCAATGGCATCGGTCTGTCGTCATCACTCAGCCACTCCGCCATCATCAGAGGACAACTCCAGCTGGGAGGCTACACCATGGCGGCGGCACAGTCCCCGGCATAGTGTAGTGCGCATGGCGTCCCTGTTGGGTGTGCGCGGAACACCCACCGCACGCTCTGCCGTAGCTGCCGCTCGGCAGCTTTTGTCGGCCGCCACTGCCGCCACACCACCTGTCGGTGCAACAAAACCTGGGTCTCTTGCCTAGACTGTGAACAGGCACAAGAGCAAGGTTGATGCGCCATACCAAGCCAGGATACAAGAAACCAAGAGATTCGAAGAACCAACATGTAGCTCAGAGAGACTAAGGCCAAGCCAGAGAAGCAAGATATCGCCAAGAGAAGGGCCTCCCTTGAAGGATAGGCGAGCCCAGCAAAAGGGCTAGGCCACCCCCAGAAGCAGATGACCAAGACACCCCGGCAGGGCCCTGCCGGGTCTTGTGGAGGCAAAACCACCTCACCAACCACACCAGCACGACCCTCGTCGTCACTCACTATGGTGTCAAGCCACAAGATGATTAAGTGGCAGCCATTCTCCACATGGCAGCCATTTTCTATAGAAGAAATCCATAGATGACACCCGTCCTACGAAGTGTCAAGAGAACAGGCGCAGAGCTGGCAAGATAGCCCGACAAGCCTTGTCGTACAAGCAGTGATGTGACACTAAGCGGTGCATTCAATGCACCCTATCAGCCTGCAGAGTTAGGTATGATAG
Source organism: Triticum urartu (assembly GCF_003073215.2). NCBI lineage: Eukaryota > Viridiplantae > Streptophyta > Magnoliopsida > Poales > Poaceae > Triticum > Triticum urartu. The sequence goes on along the minus strand of NC_053025.1, from coordinate 229,979,717 downwards.
CACTGTTTTCTATCATATCAGTGCATAATGACTACTTTGCTATTGTGGTGACCCCTTGATCTATAAAAGGAGGCCCATGGCAACCGTAGAAAGGGTTAAAAAAGTTGACGAACCCACACCCCCATACGCACGTAGTCGCTACTGCCCTAAGGCAACCCCTGTCGGGCAAGTGTTTTATGCCTCGCGGCGGCCCGAACCTGGGTAAATTGCTTGTGTGCTCTCTGCTGTGCTGTCGTATGCTGGTCTTCTCTTTGTGCAATGCTACGTCCCCATGCCGAACTAGCAAGGGGCCTCCTGGTCCCATAGGTGGCTGTAGATATCCTGCCACATCTTTGGCGCGCCAGGTAGGGGCTCGCTTGCGCGAACTTGAAAGCATGCACAATGCGTCATCCTCATAACCATCTTCATCTTCGATGACGCCATCGACCATGGCGCCCAAGAAGAAGCCCGGTGCTTCGGCCCATCCGTCCACCTCGAAGGCTCCGCCGCCCGCGGCCTCTAGTGCCATGGTGGTTGCGGAGGCACGAGAGGACGTGAACGCTGCTGGGGACGTGGTTGGAGCAGGTGGCGCCATCACCACTTCCCATGCGGCCGATGTCGGTGTCAAAACCGGCAGATCTCCGGTAGGGGGTCCTGAACTATGCGTCTAAGGATTGAAGGTAACATGAGGTAGGGGCACGAAGTTTACCCATGTTCGGGCCCTCTTGATGGAGGTAAAACCCTACATCCTTCTTGATTGACTTTAATGAGTATAGGGGTTACAAGAGTTGACCTACCACGAGATCGTAATGGCTAAAGCCCAGATGTCTAGCATGTATGATTATGACTACCTCTATGAACTAAACCCTCCGGTTTATATAGACACCGGAGGGGCCTAGGATTGTATAGAGTTGGTTTACAAAGAAAGGAATCTTCATAGCGGCGCGCCAAGCTTTCCTTCCACACCAAGGAGAGTCCCATCCGGACACGGAGGAAGGTCCTCGATCTTGTATCTTCACGGCCCATCAATTCGGCCCATGCCGCATAGCCCGGCCATCCGAGGACCCCATAATCCAGGACTCCTTCAGTAGCCCCCGAACTCACCTTCAATGATGACGTAGTCTTCGGTCTTGTATTTTCTGCTTTGAAAGGTGGGTTCTTCACTACAATCCGGACCCTCGATACTCCGACGACAATCTTAACGTTTTTTACAATTTCCCCCCTAACGGCACTTCGACTTTCGCGTAGGATGAATACGAACGGACCATGTTCGGAAGGCATCTATATAAGGTGATATAGACCTCCAAATGACATTCTCCATCGTTCGGAAAGGAAACTGCCAAATCTAGCCACGAGCAAAGCCTTCGACCATGTTCAGCGCTCCAGGCTCCTCGTCACGTCCCCATGGCCCTCAAGAGGGCGATTGGCAGAGTTGCTCTGTGCCTTATCTTTAGTTAAGTCGGTTCCAGATGCAAGGCTACCTCCCTCCCGCGGATCTAGTCTCCGCTTGAGAGGGATTGTACTCAACAGGCAATGACGCGATGGCCGAGAATTTACCAAACCCCAATAAGGAGGAGAGGGTGTGCTTCGCCCCATTCTTGCTGCGGGGCCTAGGATTTCAAATCCGTCCCTTTCTCAGGGGGTTATTGGAATATTACGGCATGCAACTACACAACCTCACCCTAGGTTCGATTTTGCACATCTCAGGCTTTGTTGCTCTCTACAAGCTATTTTTGGGTATCGAAGCCCACTTTGAATTATGGAGGAAGTTCTTTTGTCTCGTCCCACACCATCGAGGAGGCCCTATTTTCGAGGTGGGCGGCGCCTAACTATGGCGTATAGTCGGGTCCGGATACCTTGTAGGAACACCTAAACAGGTTTACCCGCAATGGACTTCGGAATGGTTTTATGTGGATGACGTTCCACTGTCGGACCGAGTTCGTAGTGGCCTTCTTGAATTCTCTAGTGCCCCTTTAAGGAAGCGCCTCAACTGGCGTCCCCGAAGTCCCAAGGAAGAGGGCAGCGCGGAGATACATCAATTGGTCAGCAAGGTCAGGCTGCTGGCCCACTCTGAACTCTCAATAGTCGAAGTCATGCCGATCGCAATAAAGAGGTGCATGCAGCCCCTCCAATATATAGTAACTCCTTTATGGTGTTATAATGTAGAAGATGATGCGTCTCGTTATATACGGTAGGGCCTAGATACCCCAACTGAACTGGCCTCTACTTTGGTCGATCTGTATAAGGGCAAAAAAGAAGATTTTCTTTGTTTAAACTGTCGGGAGGCCTATTCCATGTACACTCCTATTGAATGGGTAAGATCTCGATTCATATGTTATTATTTTACTGCATCACAGATGCTGATCAAATGTACCTTTCATTGCCACCGACTTCAGTCATGGAAGAGGATGATCGAGGATGTCCACTGTCCTGCTGCTCAGCCGGAGGATCATAATCGCGAAAAAGGATCCTGGCTTTTGTGAGGACCTAGATATATATATATATATATATAGAATTTGATGATGGGGTATTCTATCAGGCGAGCCTTGACGGTTCGGAAGTGGCCATTATCGCCAACTACCCTCGCCTTTACACATTCTACATCTTGAGTATCTAGAGGCTTTCTAAGAAGAGATCCTCATTTGTATCCTTTCCTGTTGTAATAATCTGGAGTTCATCAGAATCGACATTCCAAGGACCGTAACTCTTCAAGGACGTCCCCCCCGCAAGGCCATCATTCAAAACGAAAAGGAGCCAGGAGTACTGTGGAGATTTCACAGTCTTCCAAGAGGTATTTGTACTTAATGCATGCCTAGGCATGAGTTTGGATTCTTTAAAGGTCTCCCCTTTTTATCCCTTAGGAGGAGTACACGGCAAACGGTGGGAAAGCGCCCAGTTAGCCAAATGCCCACTAATCTGATGACGAACTCACCCATTAGGATGCAAGCAAATGCCGCGCCTATTCCGCCTCCTCAAGAGGATTCATATCATGTGTCGGTCACAAATTCCAAAGTGGAGAGCGTGATGAACCACCGTCGCTTGAAGGAGGCCATGCATACGCCGGACTTGTCCGAATAAGAATTCACCGCACTGAATTGGACGGATTCCTATATCCGGGCCGCTTGAGATGGCCTTGCCAGAATTATTCAGCTGTTCTCAAAGAAAATATAGGTGAAATTTGACACAATTTAACATGGTCATATGCCCGTAGCCCCCAAGACTTGAAGCAATTGGCACAACTGATTGAAGGATTGTTATATCGTCAGGTACTCACGAAGAATAATAACATATTGTCCAAGGAGATTGAAGGGTGTCGGACCAAACTAACTGTTCTCACTGCCGAACTGGAGAATTTGAAGAATTCTAGAAAGGCATCTGATGGTAAGCACAGCAGTGTCCAGGAAATAGGATTCTGCGCCAACAATGATTTTAAAATATGCATTGTTTTATTTTCAGCAGTAGGATCGACAGAGCAGTTGCAGGAAAGGCTAAAGGCTGCTCAGGCAGACAAGGAGCACGCCGAAGGGCAAGAAGCCACTGGTCAACGTATACTAACGTAGACCAGGGATGAGAAGAACAAGTTGCAAGATTCCAACATCAAGGAGGCCGAGGAGCTGAAGGACATACAAGCCCAACTGGCAGATGCCTTGAAAGAGAACAGAAAGCTGAAGGCGGCATATTCAGTATGTTTTTTAACCTTACTTCCATACAGTCCCCTAATGGGAAGTTTTAACAACTTTATTTCTGTAGATGTATTGACTGGGCGGACCGAAGGAGAGGTGTCCGGATTTCAAGGCGATCTGCTACAAGAGCTGTCCAAAGTGCATGAGCGAGCCCAAAAGGCAATGAGCAACATTGCTAAAGCTCTATGGCCAGCCGAGTCTCCTCCACGAAGTATGGAGGAGCTCATGAATTTATTCAAAGGAGCTCTTCGCCGCTTTGGACTATGGAAGATATCAGCATGCCGAGAAGGTGCACAAGAGGCCTGGGCCATGGTGAAAACACGGTACACCGGACTTGATCCAAATCATATGGCCCGGGTCGGGCCTCAGGGACCAGACGGATAGGAAGTTCCTGTTAGCTTAGTATATGACCAAGTAAAGATAGCCGCCAAGTTTTCTTAGCTGAATTGTAAGCTAGACAACTTATTAGATGGTCTAGAGGAAGAGGAAGTTTTCAAGTCCAAGTAGTAATGTACTTTTATCGACAAAGGGATCTCTAGCCGAATTATAAAACGATTATCATGGCAGACCTTCCGCTTTAACCTCCTAAATCCAAAGTTTGGAGTGTTCATGAATACTGTACTGGTGGTAAACATCGAAGTATGTTCGGAAACCACGCAGTCCGCTCATAGTTGCTTGAAAAGACAAGTTGTATTCAGGGAGTTATGTTATATTACATTTGATCGTAAGAAATATCTTCAGGAGAGAATAGTTCCGTTAAGGGTTCCTGTCCCTGGGCCAACGTGCATTGTTATGCACGCCTGAGTTGTGATGCTAAAAATCACAGTATGTTATATTTTGGGGGCTTGTAGCGCAATGAGTATAGTTCATCTTTTGTTCGTCGACCTATTATTCCCTTAAGAATGCTAGCTTTCGGCTTCACCCGTCCGAGGTATACGTTCGGATAACCCAACTGTAACAATCGCAGAGGTGCTCCCTTTATGCCCTAGCCGAATAAACGGGAATGTAGGGAATAATCACAAGAGCCAGGAAACCCAGCTTAGAAATAACTTACGTCATAAAGGTGCATATATTGGCGAAGAAAAGACATATATGAGAAGACGACGCATATATGCGGTCAGCTTGATGCTTGAAAAATAATAATAAGTTTTTGTGCAAGAAGCCCCCAAGTATTGGGGGTATGTACATTTAAGTATGTATACCCCTTAAGTGTGCTTTTTATCCGAACACGGGCTAGGAATCGTATAAAAAACGAAAAGAAGAAAGAGAAAAAAGAGAAAAAGGTAACGAACTGTGAGTCCGGACGTAGGCGTAGAATCTTCAGAGTCTGGCAGCGTTCCAAGGGTTTGGCTCTAAGCGATTGTCCGATGCATTACGAAGGCGATAGGATCCTCCAGTGATTTGGCTTGAGCTTGTCCTATTTGTTCTCTGGTAGGCGTAGAACGAGTTCACCGACATTGTAAGTCTTGGCCCGCACTTCTCTGCTTTGGTATCTTCGAGCTTGTTGTTGGTAGAATGCTGAAGGAGCTTTTGCGACATCGCACTCCTCCTCCAGGCCGTCTAAGTCATCTTGCCGATCGAGATCGGCCTCTCTCTCTTCATACATGCGTACTTGAGGTGAGTCGTGAATAATATCGCAGGGCAAGACAACCTCTGCACCGTACACCATAAAGAACGGTGTGTACTCGCTCGTGCGATAGGGCATGGTCTGTAGTCCCCAGAGTACGGAGTCGAGCTCCTCAACCCAGTGTTTATCTGACTCCTTTAAGGATCGCACTAGACTGGGTTTAATGCCGCTCGTTATCAGGACGTTAGTCCGTTCGACATGACTGTTAGTTTGAGGGTAATAGATGGAGGCATAATCGAGCTTGATGCCCAGATTGGTGCACCAGGTTTTTACTTCGTTGGATGTAAAGTTAGAGACGTTATAGGTGATGATGCTGTGTGGGACACCATAACGGTGTACGAGACCGGATATGAAGTATATCATTGGTCCAGCTTCGGCCATTTTAACTGGTTTGGCCTCTATCCACTTAGTGAATTTATCTACCATGACCATCATGTATTTTTTCTTATGGCTTCCCCCTTTGAGGGTTCCGACCATGTCAAGCCCCTAGACCACGAAAGGCCAAGTAATGGGGATTGTTTGTAGGGTGGTAGGCGGCATATGGCTTTGATTGGCGAAAAGTTGGCATCCTACACAACGTTGGACGAGGTCTTTGTTGGGTAACGTAGCAGAAATTCAAAATTTTCTTACGTGTCACCAAGATCTATCTATGGAGAAACCAGCAACGAGGGGAAGGAGAGTGCATCTACATACCCTTGTAGATCTCTAAGCGGAAGCGTTCAAGAGAACGGGTTTGAAGGAGACGTACTCGTCGTGATCCAAATCACCGGAGATCCTAGTGCCGAACGGACGGCACCTCCGCGTTCAACACATGTACAGCCCGGTGACGTCTCCCATGCCTTGATCCAGCAAGGAGAGAGGGAGAGGTTGAGGAAGACTCCATACAGCAGCAGCACAATGGCGTGGTGGTGGTGGAGGAGCATGGTGATCCAGCAGGGCTTCGCCAAGCACCGCGAGATATGAGGAGAAAGAGAGGTAGGGCTGCGCCAGGGAGAGGTCAGAAACTCATGTGTTGGCAGCCACAAAGACCTCAACTCTATATAGGGGAGAGGGAGGGGGCTGCGCCCCCACCTAGGGTTCCACCCTAGGGGCGGCGGCCAGCCCAGATCCCATCTGGCGGGGCGGCCAGGGGAGGGGGAGAGGGAGGCGCACCAGGCATGGGCCCTAAGGCCCATCTGCCCTTGGGGTTTGCCCCCCCTCCTCCCCTTAGGCGTCTTGGGCCCTTGTAGGGGGGGGGCGCACCAGCCCACCTGGGGCTGGTCCCCTCCCACACTTGGCCCATGCAGCCCTCCGGGGCTTGTGGCCCCACTTGGTGGACCCTCGGGACCCTCTCGGTGGTCCCGGTACATTACCGATAAAACCCGAAACCTTTCCGGTGACCAAAACAGGACTTCCCATATATAAATCTTTACCTCCGGACCATTCCGGAACTCCTCGTGACGTCCGGGATATCATCCGGGACTCCGAACAACATTCGGTAACCACATATATCTATTCCTTATAACCCTAGCGTCATCGAACCTTAAGTGTGTAGACCCTATGGGTTCGGGAACCATGCAGACATGACCGAGACGTTCTCCGGTTAATAACCAACAGCGGGATCTGGATACCCATGTTGTTTCCCACATGTTCGATGATGATCTCATCGGATGAACCACGATGTCGAGGATTCAATCAATCCCGTATAAAATTCCCTTTGTCTAGTGGTACGATACTTGCCCGAGATTCGATCGTCGGTATCCCGATACCTAGTTCAATCTCGTTACCAGCAAGTCTCTTTACTCGTTCCGTAACACATCATCCCGTGATCAACTCCTTGGTCACATTGTGCACATTATGATGATGTCCTACCGAGTGGGCCTAGAGATACCTCTCCGTTTACATGGAGTGACAAATCCCAGTCTCGATTCGTGCCAACCCAACAGACACTTTTGGAGATACCTGTAGTGTACCTTTATAGCCACCCAGTTACGTTGTGACATTTGGCACACCCAAAGTATTCCTACGGTATCCGAGAGTTACACAATCTCATGGTCTAAGGAAATGATACTTGACATTTAGAAAAGCTTTAGCATACGAACTACACGATCTTTGTGCTAGGCTTAGGATTGGGTCTTGTCCATCACATCCTTCTCCTAATGATGTGATCCCGTTATCAACGACATCCAATGTCCATGGTCAGGAAACCATAACCATCTATTGATCAATGAGCTAGTCAACTAGTGGCTTACTAGGGACATGGTGTTGTCTATGTATCCACACATGTATCTGAGTTTCCTATCAATACAATTCTAGCATGGATAATAAACGATTATCATGAACAACAAAATATAATAATAACCAATTTTTTATTGCCTCTAGGGAATATTTCCAACAGTCTCCCACTTGCACCAGAGTCAATAATCCAGTTCACATCGATATGTGATTAACACTCAAGGTCACATCCCCATGTGACTAACACCCAAAGAGTTCTGGGTTTGATCATGTTATGCTTGTGAGAGAGGTTTCAGTCAACGGGTCTGCAACATTCAGATCCGTATGTACTTCGCAAATTTCTATGTCATCTTGTAGATGCAACTACTACGCTACATTTGGAGCCATTTCAAATAACTGTTCTACTTGGAGCTATTCTAAATTGTTGCTCCATTATAGTATCCGGTATCTTTACTCAGAGCTATCCGGATAGGTGTTAAGCTTGCATCCACGTAACTCTTTACGTCGAACTCTTTATCACCTCCATAACCGAGAAACATATCCTTATTCCCCTAAGGATAATTTAGACCGCTATCTGGTGATCTACTCCTAGATTACCTTTGTACCCTCTTGCCAGATATGTGGCAAGGCACACATCAGGTGCGGTACTCAGCATGGCATACCGTATAGAGCCTATGACAAAAGCATAGGGGACGACCTTCGTCCTTCCTCTTTCTTCTGCCGTGGTCGAGCTTTAAGTCTTAACTTCATACCTTACAACTCAGGTAAGAACTCCTTCTTTGACTGATCCATCTTGAACACCTTCAAGATCATGCCAAGGTATGTGCTCATTTGAAAGTAGCATTAAGCGTTTTGATCTATCCTTATAGATCTTGATGCTCAATGTTCAAGTAGCTTAATCCAGGCTTTCCAGAAATTCTACGTCATTTATGATCAACAATATGTCAACAACATATATTCATCAGAAATTCTATAGTGCTCCCGCTCACTTCTTTGGAAATACAAGTTTCTCATAAACTTTGTATACACCCAAAATCTTTGATCATCTCATCAAAGCATACATTCCAACTCCGAGATGCTTAGTCCAGTCCTTAGAAGGATTGCTGGAGCTTTGCATACTTATTAGCGTCTTTCGGGATTGACAAAACCTTCCGGTTGTATCACATACAACCTTTCCTCAAGAAAATCATCGAGGAAACAATGTTTGACATCCTATCTGCAAGATTTCATAAATAATGCTAATATAATTACAACAAACTCTTAGCATCGCTACGAGTGAGAAAGTCTCATCGTAGTCAACTCCTTGAACTTGTCGGACATTTTAACGACAAGTCCAGCTTTCTTAATGGTGACATTTACCATCATTGCCCGTCTTCCTTTTAAAAATCCATCTGTACTCAACAGCCTTACAACCATCGAGCCGTTCTGCCAAAGTCTACACTTTGTTTTCATACATGGATCCTCTCTCGGATTTTATGGCCTCGAGCTATTTATCGGAATTGGGCCCACCATCGCTTCTCCATAGCTCGTAGGTTCATTGTTGTCTAGCAACATGACTTCCAAGACAGGATTATGTACCACTCTGAAGTAGTACGCATCCTTGTCATCCTACGAGGTTTGGGAGTGACTTGATCCGAAGTCTCATGATCAATATCATAAGCTTCCACTTCAATTGGTGTAGGTGCCACAGGAACAACTCTTTGTGCCCTGCTATACACTAGTTGAAGTGACGGTTCAATAACCTCATCAAGTCTCCACCATCCTCCCACTCAATTCCTTCGAGAGAAACTTTTCCTCGAGAAAGGACCCGATTCTAGAAACAATCCCTTATTGCTTTCGGATCTGAGACAGGAGGTATACCCAACTGTTTTGGGTGTCCTATGAACATGCATTTATCCGCTTTGGGTTCGAGCTTATCAGCCTGAAACTTTTTCACATAAGCGTCGCAGCCCCAAACTTTTAAGAAATGACAGCTTAGGTTTCTCTAAACCATAGTTCATACAGTGTCATCTCATCGGAATTACGTGGTGCACTATTTAAAGTGAATGTGGTTGTCTCTAATTCCTAAACCATAAACTATCGTGGTAATTCGATAAGAGACATCATGGTATGCATCATATCCAATAGGGTGCAGTTATGATGTTCGGACACACCATCACACTATGGTGTTCCAGGCTATATTAGTTGTGAAAAAATTTCCACAATGTGTTAATTCTGTGCCAAACTAGTAATTCAAATATTCATCTCTATGATCATATCATAGATCTTTTATCCTCTTGTCACAACGATCTTTCAACTTCACCCTGAAATTACTTGAACCTTTCAATAATTCAGACTCGTGATTCATCAAGTAAATATACTCAACATCTACTCAAATTATCTGTGAAGTAAGAACATAACGATATCCACTACACGCCTCAGCACTCATTGGACTGCACACATCAAAATGTATTACTTCCAACAAGTTGCTTTCTAGTTCCATTTTACTGAAAACGAGGCTTTCAGTCATCTTGCCCATGTGGTATGATTCGCATGTCTCAAGTGATTCAAAATCAAGTGAGTCCAAACGGTCCATTTGCATGGAGTTTCTTCATGCATATACACCAATAGACATGGTTCGCATGTCTCAAACTTTTCAAAAACGAGTGAGCCCAAAGATCCATCAACATGGAGCTTCTTCATACATTTTATACCGATATGACTCAAATTGCAGTGCCATATTTGTGTGGTACTATCATTACTATTTATTCCTTTGGCATGAAAATGTGTATCACTACGATCGAGATTTAATAAACCATTCATTTTAGGTGCAAGACCATTGAAGGTATTATTCAAATAAACAGAGTAACCATTATTCTCCTTAAATGAATAACCGTATTGCGATAGACATAATCCAATCACGTCTATGCTCAACGCAAACACCAATCTCGATGGTAGAGGGAGCGTGCGATGCTTGATCACATCAAGCTTGGGAAAAACTTCCAACACATATCGCCAGCTCACCTTTAGCTAGTCTCTGTTTACTCCGCAGCCTTTTATTTCGGGGTTTACTAACACTTAGCAATCGAACCGGTATCTAATACCATGGTGCTACTAGGAGTAATAGTAAAGTACACATTAACACAATGTATATCCAATATACTTCTATCGACCTTGCCAGCCTTCTCATCTACCAAGTATCTAGGGTAATTCTGCTCCAGTGGCTGTTCCCCTTATTACAGAAGCACTTATTCTCGGGTTTGGGTTCAACCTTGGGTTTCTTCACTAGAGCAGAAGCTGATTTGCCGTTTCATGAAGTATCCCTTTTTGCCCATGCCCTTCTTGAAACTAGTGGTTTCACCAACCATCAACAATTGATGCTCCTTCTTGATTTCTACTTTTGTGGTGTCAAACATTGCGAATATCTCAAGGATCATCATATATGTCCCTAATATATTATAGTTCATCACGAAGCTCTAGCAGCTTGGTGGTAATGACTTCGGAGAAACATCACTATCTCATCTGGAAGATCAACTCCCACTCGATTCAAATGATTGTTGTACTCAGACAATCTGAGCACAAGCTCAACAATTGAGCTTTTCTCCCTTAGTTTGCTGGCTAAGAAAATCGTCGGAGGTCTTATACCTCTTGACATGGGCACGAGCATGAAATCCCAATTTCAGTCCTTGGAACATCTCATATGTTCTGCGATGTTTCAAAAATGTCTTTGGTGCCTCAATTCTAAACCATTTAGCATTACGCACTGAACTATCATGTAGTCATCAAAACGTGTATGTCAGATGTTCGCAACATCCACAGACGATGTTCGAGGTTCAGCACACTGAGCGGTGCGTTAAGGACATAAACCTTCTACTATCTGCATAATTTCTACTATCAACTTTCAACTAATTTTTCTCTAGGAAGATATCTAAACAGTAGAACTGAAGCGCGAGCTACGACATAATTTGCCAAGACCATTTGACTATGTTCAGGATAATTAAGTTCATCTTATGAACTCCCACTCAGATAGATATCCCTCTAGTCATCTAAGTGATTACATTATCCGAGTCAACTAGGCCATGTCCGATCATCATGTGAGACGGACTAGTCAACATCGGTGAACATCTTCATGTTGATCGTATCTACCATACGACTCATGCTCGACCTTTCGGTCTCTTGTGTTCCGAGGCCATGTCTGTACATGCTAGGCTCGTCAAGTTAACCTAAGTGTTTCGCATGTGTTCCGAGGCCATGTCTGTACATGCTAGGCTCGTCAACACCCGTTGTATTCGAACGTAAGAATCTATCACACCCGATCATCACGTGGTGCTTCGAAACGATGAACTTTCGCAACGGTGCACAGTTAGGGAGAACACTTTCTTGAAATTTTAATGAGGGATCATCTTATTCACTATCGTCGTTCTAAGCAAATAAGATGCAAAAACATGATAAACATCACATGCAATCAAATAATGACATGATATGGCCAATATCATATTGCTCCTTTTGATCTCCATCTTCGGGGCTCCATGATCATCATCTTCACCGGCAAGACACCATGATCTCCATCATCATGATCTCCATCATTGTGTCTCCATGAAGTTGTCTCGCCAACTTATTACTTCTACTACTATGGCTACCGGTTAGCAATAAAGTAAAGTAATTACATGGCGTTGTTCAATGACACGCAGGTCATACAATAAATAAAGACAACTCCTATGGCTCCTGCCGGTTGTCATACTCATCGACATGCAAGTCATGATTCCTATTACAAGAACATGATCAATCTCATACATCACATATCATTCATCACATTCTTCTTGGCCATATCACATCACATAGCATAACCTGCAAAAACAAGTTAGACGTCCTCTAATTATTGTTTGCATGTTTTACGTGGCTGCTATGGGTTTCTAGCAAGAACGTTTCTTACCTACGCAAAACCACAACGTGATAGGCCAATTGCTATTTACCCTTCATAAGGACCCTTTTCATCGAATCCGTTCCGACTAAAGTGGGAGAGATAGACACCCGCTAGCCACCTTATGCAACTAGTGCATGTCAGTCGGTGGAACCAGTCTCACGTAAGAGTACGTGTAAGGTCGGTCCGGGCCGCTTCAGCCCACAATACCGTCGAAACAAGATTGGACTTGTAACGGTAAGCATATTGAACAAAATCAACGCCCACAACTACTTTGTGTTCTACTCGTGCATAGAATCTACGCAATAAACCTGGCTCTGATACCACTGTTGGGTAACGTAGCAGAAATTCAAAATTTTCTTACGTGTCACCAAGATCTATCTATGGAGAAACCAGCAACGAGGGGAAGGAGAGTGCATCTACATACCCTTGTAGATCGCTAAGCGGAAGCGTTCAAGAGAACGGGGTTGAAGGAGTCGTACTCGTCGTGATCCAAATCACCGGAGATCCTAGTGCCAAACGGACGACACCTCCGCGCTCAACACACGTACAGCCCGGTGACGTCTCCCATGCCTTGATCTAGCAAGGAGAGAGGGAGAGGTTGAGGAAGACTCCATCCAGCAGCAGCACAATGGCGTGGTGGTGGAGGAGGAGCATGGTGATCCAGCAGGGCTTCGCCAAGCACCGCGAGATATGAGGAGAAAGAGAGGTAGGGCTGCGCCAGGGAGAGGTCAGAAACTCATGTGTTGGAAGCCCCAAAGACCTCAACTATATATAGGGGTGAGGGAGGGGGCTGCGCCCCCACCTAGGGTTCCACCCTAGGGGCGGCGGCCAGCCCAGTTACCATCTGGTGGGGCGGCCAGGGGAGGGGGAGAGGGAGGCGCACCAGGCATGGGCCCTAAGGCCCATCTGCCCTTAGGGTTTGCCCCCCCCTCCTCCCCTTAGGCGCCTTGGGCCCTTGTGGGAGGGGCGCACCAGCCCACCTGGGGCTGGTCCCCTCCCACAATTGGCCCATGCAGCCCTCCGGGGCTTGTGGCCCCACTTGGTGGACCCCTGGGACCCTCTCGGTGATCCCGGTACGTTACCGATAAAACCCGAAACCTTTCCGGTTACCAAAACAGGACTTCCCATATATAAATCTTTACCTCTGGACCATTCTGGAACTCCTCGTGATGTTCGGGATATCATCCGAGACTCCGAACAACATTCGGTAACCATGTATATCTATTCCTTATAACCCTAGCGTCATCGAACCTTAAGTGTGTAGACCCTACGGGTTCGGGAACCATGCAGACATGACCGAGGCGTTCTCCGGTTAATAACCAACAGCGGGATCTGGATACCCATGTTGGTTCCCACATGTTCCACGATGATCTCATCGGATGAACCACGATGTCGAGGATTCGATCAATCCCGTATACAATTCCCTTTGTCTAGTGGTAGGATACTTGGCCGAGATTCGATCGTCGGTATCCCGATACCTTGTTCAATCTCGGTACCGGCAAGTCTCTTTACTCGTTCCGTAACACATCATCCCGTGATCAACTCCTTGGTCACATTGTGCACATTATGATGATGTCCTGCCGAGTAGGCCCAGAGATACCTCTCCGTTTACACGGAGTGACAAATCCCAGTCTCGATTCGTGCCAACCCAACAGACACCTTTCGGAGATACCTGTAGTGTACCTTTATAGCCACCCAGTTACGTTGTGACGTTTGGCACACCCAAAGTATTCCTACGGTATCCGTGAGTTGCACAATCTCATGGTCTAAGGAAATGATACTTGACATTTAGAAAAGCTTTAGCATACGAACTACACGATCTTTGTGCTAGGCTTAGGATTGGGTCTTGTCCATCACATCATTCTCCTAATGATGTGATCCCGTTATCAACGACATCCAATGTCCATGGTCAGGAAACCGTAACCATCTATTGATCAACGAGCTAGTCAACTAGAGGCTTACTAGGGACATGGTGTTGCCTATGTATCCACACATGTATCTGAGTTTCCTATCAATACAATTCTAGCATGGATAATAAACGATTATCATGAACAAGGAAATATAATAATAACCAATTTATTATTGCCTCTAGGGCATATTTACAATAGTCTTGTGCATCTGCTCGGGCCGTGGGCCAGAAAAAACCGGTACGAAAGGCCTTACTTACGAGGGCCCGAGCTGCTGCGTGATAGCCGCCAAGACCAGCGTGGATTTCAGCCAAGAGCCGCCGTCCCTCTTCTTCAGATATACGTCTTTGAAGGAGTCCGGTAGTACTTTTCTTGTAGAGTTCTCCTTCATGAACCTTGTAGGTTTTCGAATGATGAACAATGGATCAAGCCTCATTTTGGTCTTCGGGGAGCTCTCGCCTATTATGGTAGGCCAGGAAGGGTTCGGTCCATGGGGTGATTACTGCCATGATTACATGGGCCGATGGTGTTATTTAGGTGGCCGAGCCCCCGATGATATTGAAATTGTGTTCGGAATCAGGGGGTATGACCGTATCCAGACTAGTATTGCTGCTCTTGTCCTGCCACGCCAAGGGTGTACGCTGCTTGATTACTCTCTCGGGCCACATGATGAAACTCGAGCCCCTCAAACCGAGCTGATATTTTAAGTACAGCATTGTTGTAAGCCGCCATCTTTGGATCTTTGGCATCAAATTCTCTGTTTATTTGGGATATTGCGAGGTTTGAATCCCCATGCACCTCCAGGGGTTGTATGCCCATAGAGATGGCCATCCGAAGACCAACAAGGCCTCATATTCGGCTACATTATTAGAGTCTGTATACATTATTTGGAGCACATAGTGGACTATGTCTCCTGTGGGGGATGTCAGGACGACACCAGCCCCTAGTTAGGCTAGCATTTTAGAGCCATCGAAATGCATCACCCAGTTGGAATATGTGCCGTACTCTTTAGAGAGTTCAGCCTCTGTCCATTTGCCGACAAAGTCGGCCAACACCGGAGATTTAAGGGCTTGGCGCGGCTTATATGTTATTTCAAACGGTAAGAGCTCAATAGACCATTTGGCGATCTGGCCGGTGGCATCCTGGTTGTTTATAATATCATTAAGTATTACTTCGGAAGCCACCGTGATTGAACACTCTTGAAAGTAGTGCTGCAGCTTCCATGATGCCATGAAGACCGCATACATTATCTTTTGATAATGTGGGTATCGGGATTTGCATGGTGTGAGGACCGTCGACACATAGTATACGGGTTTTTGAAGTGGGAATTTATGACCCTCTTCCTCTCGTTCGACGATGAGCACCACACTCACCACCTGATGTGTTGCAGATATGTACAGTAACATGGCTTCGCCGATGTTTTGTGCGACCAAGATTGGGTTTCTAGCTAACAAAGCTTTTATTTCTTCTAGTCCAGATATTGAAGCATCCGTCCATGCGAAGTGTTCCGTGCGTCGGAGCAGGCGATACAATGGCAGTGCCTTTTCTTCTAATCTGGAGATGAAGCGGCTCAAAGCTGCTACACATCCGGCTAGTTTTTGGACCTGTTTGAGGTCTGTTGGTGTAGCCAACTATGATAGGGCTCGGATTTTGGCTGGGTTTGCTTCGATTCCCGTATTGGAAATGATGAACCCAAGCAATTTTCCAGCGGCAACGCTGAAAATGCACTTTTCCGGATTGAGCCGTATGTCATATGTTTGGAGGTTGTCGAATGTAAGGCGTAAATCATCTACCAATGATTCGACATGCTTAGTTTTGATGACTACATCATCTACATATGCCTTGACTGTCCTGTCAATTTGCTTTTCCAGGCATGTTTGAATCATGCATTGGTATGTGGCGCCGACGTTTTTGAGCCCGAAGGGCATGGTGTTGAAGCAGAAGGGCCCTTATGGGGTGATGAATGCCATTACGGCTTGGTCGGATTCCTACATCTTGATTTGATGTTATCCGGAGTATGCATCGAGGAAGCACAGTGAGTCGTGACCTGCGGTGGCATCAATAATCTGGTCGATGTGAGGTAGTGGGAAGGGATCCTTAGGGCAGGCTTTATTGAGGTCCTTGAAGTCGACACACAAGCGCCAGGATTTATCCTTCTTCGGCACCATGACTAGATTTCCTAGCCAATCTAGATGTTTGATCTCTCTGATAAACCGGGCTAGGTCCTCCCCCATAGCCTATCGTTTGGGTTCAGAAAATCGCCGTAGTGTTTGCTTGACTGGCTTGTATCGCTTCAGTATGTTGAGACTATGTTCGGCCAATGCGCGTGGGATTCCTGGCTTATCCGAGGGGGGCCAGGAGACGATGTCCCAGTTCTCGTGCAAGAACGCAGCAATGCAGCGTCGACCACCGGATCCAGCTGTGCCCCAATGGAAGCTGTCTTCTTGAGGTCCGTCATGTGAACTTGAAATTTGACTATCTTGTCTACTGGCTTGAAAGAAGTGGATTTTGTCCTTTTGTCAAGAATTATGTCGTCTCTATCCATCATGGAACGTAGAGCGGTGAGCTCCTCAGCCGCGAGGGCTTCACTCAGTGCCTCAAGGGCTAGGGATGCAGTTTTGTTTTTGGCGCGGAGTGCTATGTCCGGATCACTGGAGATAGTGATAACATCATTGGGCCTGGGCATTTTTAGTTTTATGTACCTATAATGAGGTATGGCTTGAAAGCGTGTGAATGCATCTCTCCCTAACAGGGCATGATATCAGTTGTTGAATTGGGCCACCTGGAAGATTATCTCTTCGAACCTATAATTGTCTGGTGTGCCGAATACCACATCTAGTTTAATTTTCCCTGTGTATCTTGCTTCCCGACTGGGGATGATTCCTTGAAAGGATGTATTGCTTTGCTCAATGCGACTTAAGTCCATCTGCACTTTACTGAGCATGTCTTCGTATATGAGGTTCAGTCCGCTGCCGCCGTCCATGAGCACTTTAGTGAGGTGAAAGCCATCTACAATTGGGTTTAGAACCATAGCGGCTGGTGCTCGGACTGATCGGGCCCTTGGCTCGTCATTGGCGTTGAAAGTTATCACCATCTTGTTCCAAGGATTTGTTGCGGCTACGTGATTGACTTCGGCGAGGTCGTGGAGCGCCCTTTTGCACTGGTTGTTTGAAGAAAAGGTCTCGAAGACCGTAAACATACCACGGTCGTTATCCTAGGGGGAATGACTTGTCGGAGTAGTGTTGGTGAGGATAGCCTCGCCGCATTTAGCCACCTGCCGGAGTATCCAACATGCCCAAAGGTTATGAGTTGGCTTTGAATTTGGCATCATGTGTATCTGGTAGGGCTTGTCGAGCCATCCATCAAGGACGGTTCTGTGTCTCGGTAATGGCTGAATTGTTCTTTCTGTGGAAGAACGATCAGGTGCCCCTTAACGGTGCATCCTTTTTGTTCAGCCAGTGGGTGGCTTAAAGGCCGGTGGCTCCCATCGAGCTGTCTAGGCTTTCCAGGCACTTTCCATTGTGTAGCACTTCTATACTATGTGTGCCAAATCTGCAAAGTGCAGAATGCGACGCCGATTGAGGGCGTTGAGGATGCCCTCATCCATAAAGTTGCGGCAAAAGATTCATACCACATCGTTGTCGCATCAATCTTTGATCTGGTTTTTAACAAGTAGGAATCAAGCCCAAAAGTGTTGGACTATTTCCAGAGGTTGTTGTCGTATATACAATAAATCACATATGTCTGGGGGACCGAAATTGCTTGGAGAGTTTTGATTGTGGTTGGTGGGTGGGCTTGAATCCGAACCTTGACACATTGTGGAATCCAGATTTTGAAAATTTTCTGAGATCATTGGCCCAGGTTTTGGAGTGTCCGAGGGGTTTTTAGACTCAGTGCCGGATTCTATGTTCGGGAGACAGATAGTCCCTTCTCAAAGATGGGTGTCCGGATCATAGGGCTCGGAGATCCGAACATAGTTTGTTTTTGTGGCACCCCGGCTCAGAGCAACCGGTTTACCTTGCATTGCCAGCCCAGAGATCTTGTCTTCTGGCAATACACAACATCTTGGTACAGAAAGCAACCGCTTTATTGATACTAGCAGAACATAGTTCATATAACAACAAGTTGCGAGGCCAAGCAGCACACATGGTGCGGCTGAACAATATGTACATTATATAGTGAACATGAAGGGGCCTCGATCATGACAACTACGTGGCAGCGGAACGACGACGAAGCAGGACTCCATAGCACACGGACACCGATGTGGACACGATCTAGACTCAGACAGCACTCCTTTCTGACAAGACTTTCCTGAAAGCTGGCATGACACGCCAGGTCAGTACATTGAATGTACTTGCAAGCTCACAACAAGCATAAACATAATGACACACAATATCATGATAATTAAACCATTTACTCATTAATGCAAATTGGTATGCGGTGCTCATGATTTCATGACTTAAGTCCCTCGGACTTTCTTACCAAACGGCGATCCCTCTTGGACCACCATCAGACCAACATCTTGGTCGTTAATCGGGTTACCTCATAACCAAACCGTGATCATACTCGGATCACAAACTGGCCAACAACTTGGCCCCGAGAATCAAGATGATTTCTCAACCATCCTCCCTCCAACAGTGCAAGGTTATTATCTTAGTGTGCAAAATTATTTAAACATTGATCAATGGTGTGACCTACTTTCGAGCTTGTCCGTAACAGTGGACTCGGCTATTGATGGATTAATACACTCTGCAGAGGTAGCGCACTATACCCACACCTCGGAACCCATGGCCTCGCACTCCCATTCTGGTGGACCAATGGCATTCCGACAGAACCCCTCCATTGCCATGAAACTCTCCTGGCAACTCCGACTAACTCCCCACTGGGCTAAGTCATGGGTGGCCCCGTGTTAAACCAAAGACACGAATGGCCACCGTCATGGCAAAACATAAACGGTCCCAGACGGGGACAAGGTACCATAACAACAACGGGCACACAAGGTTATGTCCGCTTACCGGGACAGGGTAACGCACGCCCATAACCTTCCCTCCTTGGAGGCACCGACCAGAGGCATGAAAACGGACCGAATAAAGGCCTTCCCACAAAGGCAAATGTGGTTGCACTTGGGAAGATCTCGATTCAGTGGCAACATGACCCGATCAACGATATGTTCTAGTTGAATTATTATCAGGTTCAACTTAAAGTGAAAGTAACCGGTGTCATGACATGCCATGAAAATGCAACACTAAAATATATGCACCATAAATCATCAGAAATAACTGATTCAACTTCAACAATTATTAAGCATAGATATCAACAACACACAACATTTATCTGGTCATGTTTATTCATCAATTTAACCATGAAAATATCTTAGCATAAATCCTTTCTTACTCAAGAAAATATTAAACCAATTAATTCAATTTTTATAAACATATTACTTCTTCATAATCAAAAGTTACTTCTAATGGCTTAAACTAACTTAGTTAGTTGTAAACTTCTATATACTAACCATACTAGCTTAAACAAGCATCCAACAGAATATAAATATATACTTTAGTGAATTAAATGCATGGATTTCGTCATTTGTTCAAGTTGAAAAATATCGCAAATATTGCAACAGTACCATGAAAATGTTGATGTGGCTTGCCTTAGTGCATGTGAGGGTCACACTCCTCCTGGTGATCCTCAAGACAAGCTTCACCTTCTGGAAACAAATATAAACACAAAAATAAAACATCAAGAACCACTCTGAAATTCACCAGAAAATCTAGACAGTAGAGAAAAATCTCATTTTTGGGGTGCTCCTAGATCTTTTCATAAAGAACATGATGCAAAAAGAATCAATTCATTTGGACTTGTGGTTAAAAAGTTGTGGCTGTTTGAAGCTCTCTGGAATATTTGAGTTTGATTTAAATAAAACAGAACTGGGGGTTGACGTCGAAGGCGTAGACCCCGGGGGGTGCCACCACTCGTACCACTTCGGGCACGGCCAGAGTGGCTGACTAGCGGGCTCTGCTAGCCAGGTGAGAGAGAGGGGAAGGAGGAAACGGAGCATGGCGGGGCTCCGCCGGAGCACACGCCGGCGAGGAGGGCATCTTGGCCCGAGCTAAAGGAATGGATTGTAAGAGAAGATGAATGCGCACCAACCCGTAGATTAGCTAAGGGTGGTTGGATGGCGTCCGAAACGACGTCTCCGGCGGCGAGAGAGAGCGGATGTCGCCGGAGTTGGAGATGATGGCGGCTAGGGGCGGCACTAGAGGCTCCAATCTGGCTGGACGGCACCACCGAAGCACGGCGAAGGCCTTGGAAGGGTGGACCAAGCTTGGGATGGGCTGGAGCTGCGGAGACGACCCAAGGGGATCGCCGACGAGCTTGAGCTTGGGGACGTCGACCCGCAGCCTGCCCGGTCGGGTTACGGCTACCTACTGACTTGTGTAGTGTGTGAGAGGAGTGGATGATGCTCGAGAAGGCTGGGGAGGGCTGTATTTATAGCCGAGTAGGGTGAGGGATTCGGGCTCCGCCGGAGGACACCTGGACACGGCGCCCGGTGACGAACGGCGTCAGTGAGCGGGGGAGAAGGCGATGTAGCTCAAGCGAGCACAGTGGGCGAGTGGAGATGAGCACAAGAGCGAGGGGGTGGCGACGAACACATTATGCGGCACACTGTTGGGTTGGCCGGACCGCGCCCTTGCTCGCTGCGGCGAGCTCCGGCGTCGGCGAGCGCTAGGAGGGAGTTAAGGGGGTCGGGACGATGATCGTGGCCAAGTTTAGCAAGGTGCGGCAGGCGGGAAAGCGAGCATGCGCTCAACAACGGCTCGGGCGCATCGCAGAGCACGTTGGCCATATGCCATCACGCCTGGACGAACGCGGTCACCACGTGAACTATGACATCAGGACGCGCTAGGCCTAAACTTCGTGTTTGGCATGTATTCCTTGGTATTTTGACTAGTTACCACACTTTGGGTTGAGTTCAGGTGCAGTAAGATGGATTTCTACTTCAAGGTAAGTTTCTGGGCAGTAACTTTGAGAGCTTATTGTGGTCAAACTACTAACAGTTGGAAGCTGAGCTTTGGAGGCTAGCAATCATCTAGGAGAGTGGTGATTCACAAGAAAATTCAGCAGCATTTGAGCAAGTAAAATGGTAGTTGCTGTAGAAACTACCATTTTTGTCCAGAACAGAAAATATTTTCTGTAGCAAAAATATTCCAAAAAGTGATGTAATATTTTTGCTCGAGAAGGTGCCCTAGGTTTAAAGAATATTTGTTAATTTTCTATGATTCTTGTGGGCAAAAAAAATTAGGGTTGGTTTGGAACACAATAGGCTAGTTAGGGTTTTGGGAGGGAAAATGAATACTTTTCATTTAAGAAAAATATACATAATATTATTTTGAGGTGGATCAGAGAAGAAATGGTGGCTAGGGAGAGAAATGAGTCACTTGGGTGAAAGTCAAGGTGGAACCCAAGTGCTTAAGTCCATCTGAAGTGATTCAAAATCCCAAATTCAAATCCAAATCAAAAGAAAATCAGACAAGGAAAAGAGGGCAAAAACCAGGCTGTCACAAACCTCCCCCACTTAGGATGAATCTCATCCTGGAGATTTGGTTGCTTGGGAAAACCATTCTGGATAATGTGCCTTTAGAAATTCTTCTCGTTCCCAAGTGGCCTCTGCCTCTGTGTGATGCTCCCATTGAACCTTGTAAAACTTTCTTGCTTTACTACGAGTGACCCTTTCCGTTTCATCCAAAATTCTGAATGGTCTCTCTTCATATGTTAGATCCTTAGCCAACTCAATTTCTGTCATAGCAGTCTTTTTCTCGGGCGGTGATATACATCGCCTCAACTGCGAGACATGGAACACATCGTGCACTTCTGACAACTCATGCAACAGTACCCACCTTGGACATAACTGGGAATGGACCAATAAACCTGGGTGCTAATTTTCCATGAGTCTGGAATCTCTTGACCCCTTTCATAGGAGTGACTCGGAGGTATACATGTTCTCCGGGTTCAAAACTGACCTGTCGGTGCTTTGCATCATAATAACTCTTCTGTAGATATTTAGCCAATTGCAATCTGTCTCGGATTTCCTTGACTTGCTTCTCAGCTTCCATCGTGAGATCCGTTCTGAATATACGGCTATCTCCAGTTTGAGACCAATTCAAAGGAGTGCAGCACTTAACGACATACAAAGCCTCATAATGTGACATCTTTAGACTGGTCTGGAAGCACTTGTTGTATGATAACTCGGCATACAGCAGACAGTCTTCCCATTTAGGTCCTTGGGCCAAGGCACAGGCTCGAAGCATATCCTCAAGTATTTGGTTTACACACTCGGTCTGTCCATCGGTCTGAGGATGATAACTGGTACTATATTTTAGTGCGGTCCCCAAGGGTTGGTGGAGACGTGACCAGAAAGCGGAGGTAAAAACTGACCCCGGTCGGAAGTGATTGTTCGCGGTACTCCATGCAGACTGACTATTCTGGACACATACAGTTGTGCGAGCTGATTGGCTCGATAAGTGGTTTTGATGGGGATAAAATGAGCTACCTTGGTTAGGGTGTTCACTATTACCCATACCGCATCATTTCCTCGCTATGTCTTTGGTAGTCCTGTGACAAAATCCATGCAGACATCATCCCACTTCCATTGTGGAACGGGCAACGGTTGGAGCAGTCCAGCTGGTTTCTGATGTTCTTCCATCACTTTGTTGCATATGTCGCAATAGGCCACAAAATAGGCCATGTCTTTCTTCATCCCATCCCACTAGAATATTTGTCGAAGGTCTTCGTATAGTTTAGTTCCTCCGGGGTGAATAGAATACGAAGAATCGTGTGCTTCTGACAATATTCTCTTCCTTAAATCTTCTTGCCTTGGTACACAAATCCTTCCACGGAATCGCAGTGTACCTAGTGGATCCTTAGAAAAATCTGAGGTCTGTCCTGCTAACATACGTCTGGCATGTTTCTGTAGGACTGGGTCATGTGGCTGGATCTTGCAGATCTCTTCCTCGAGGGTAGGAGTAACTCCCATAATATTAGCAAGATCTGTGCCATCTATGACCAGGTGGAGCTGAGCAATCTCTTTTTGAAGTTCAGGAGGCAAAGCTGCCATTATGGTATTCAGGTTGACAGGCTTTCGGCTGAGTGCATCGGCAACCACGTTGGCCTTACCCGGGTGGTAATTTATTCCAAGATCGTAGTCCTCGACTAACTCAAGCCACCTTCGTGGGTGGAGTTTGAAATATGGTTGAGTAAATATGTACTTCAGGCTTTTGTGGTCAGTAAATATTTGGCACCTCTTCCCAATGAGGTAGTGGCTCCAAATTTTTAGAGCATGAACCACCGCGGCTAATTCTAGATCATGGGTAGGATAGTTTCCTTCATGGGGTCGTATCTGTCATGATGCGTATGCTACCACCTTGCCATCTTGCATAAGTACGCATCCAAGTCCCTGTCTAGACGCGTCACAGTACACATCAAAACTGCGGTATATGTCTGGAAGAGTCAACACCGGTGCTGTTGTCAGCGGATTTTCAGCTCATTGAAACTTTTCTCACAGTCCTCAGTCCATTCAAACTTCTTATCTTTCTTGAGAAGCTCTGTCATTGGTTTGGCAATCTTGGAGAAACCGTCAATGAAATGATGGTAGTATCCAGCTAATCCGAGAAAACTCCGGATTTAGGATACTGTCGTGGGTGCCAACCAATCGAGCACATCCTTTACTTTTCTCGGGACCACAGCTATACATTCTGCAGACAACACATGCCCAAGAAATCCAACTTGCTTGAGCCAAAACTCACATTATTGATTTCGCGTATAGCCGATGGTCATGAAGTCATTGTAATACGGCTCTGAGGTGTCCTTTGTGATCTTCTTCACCCTTTGAGTATATGAGTATGTCATCGATGAAGACCACCACAAATTTATCTAGGAAGTCCATGAACACCTTGTGCATCATATGCATGAAGAAAGCAGGGGCATTGGTGAGGCCAAAGGACATAACGGTATATTCATAAAGACCGTACCGTGTAGTGAATGCGGTCTTAGGAATATCTTCATTTTTAATCTTGAGTTGATGGTATCCTGTCCTTAAATCAATCTTGGAGAATACCCTTGCCCCGCTGAGTTGATCAAACAGATCATCAATCCTGGGCAGTGGATATTTGTTTTTGATGGTGACATCATTCAGTTGATGGTAATCCACACACATACGAAGACTACCATCTTTCTTATTCACAAATATAGCAGGTGATCCCCATGGTCAAGAGCTGGGATGGATATATCCTTTCTAGAGCATCTCGTCAAGCTGTTTGTTTAGCTCCACTAATTCTGACGATGGCATCCGATAATACTTCTTGTATAATGGTGTGGTTCTGGGCACAAGATCTATAGCAAACTCAAGCTCTCGATCTATCGGCATGCCTAGAAATTCTTCTGGGAACACATTGGGAAACTCACTGACCACAGGAATTACTTCCAATTCACCAGCCATAGCGGTGAAGACCATTTCTTTCTTGGGTATGCTCCCGCGGGCATAGAATTTTGTAGTCTGCCCCTCTCGACTTGTCAATGTGACATCTCGAGTTGTGCAATTAATGCATACATGATATTGGGTTAACCAATTCATCACAAAAATAATGTCCAACTTGCCGGACTCAACGACAATCAAGGAAGTTGGAAAACGGACTCCGTTGGTATTAATTTCCAGACTACGGTAGACCAGATTGCTTTTGAGCAAAGATCCCGGGGATTTTACCGGCATATTCTTGCTCAAAACCAAACAAGGAAATTTGTTTTGGGCAACAAAACTCCATAAAATAAAAGAGTGGGAAGCCCAGAGTCGAATAAAATAATGGCAGGTATGCTATTAACAGAAAACATACCAATGTCGACTTTGGGGTTCTCTTGGGCTTCATCTGCAGAGAGGTAATGGATCTGCCCAGTAATGTTTTGCTGAATAGGGCATGACCCCATAAAGTTGAATTTAGGCCTGAATGGAGCATTGGTCATGCCGTTCTTGGGACACTGTCTGGCATAATGTCCGATTTTCCCATAGCTGAAACAAGAATTGTTGCGCTGGCACTCTTCTCGCACCGGGTTGGTCACGACATTCTTTACTTGCGTAATGGTTTTCTTAATATTCTTCTGCAAATTGGGCTTGTACTCTACCTAAGTATGCTGCCAGGTACGAGCCTTTTGCACTGGCTGTACTTCCTTTCTTGGCTCGAACTTGCGCTTGATGTGGACATAAATACCATTGTTACACCCAGAGCCCCCGCTGCTATACATACTTGACCAATTACTAGAACTCGCGCATGCCAATTGAATTATCAGGTACTTTCATTTCTTGATAACGATTCTAATGTTCATGAGAATATGATGCAGCCTAAATTGGATACATTTGTTTTGCTTACAAATGAAGGGCCTAGTTTGGACAAGAAAGATGAACCTTGGAGCAAGTTCAAGCATGGAGATGATGGCATGCGCAAGGGGCTCAAGAACGGAGTTACAAGTGATGATTTCAGGACTTTGAAGCCACCATAAGGAGTGCATGAAGCCTTGGACGAAATATACAGGATGCCACCTCATAAATTTCCTCCAGAGGCTATTATAGGTGTTGCGTCACCTTATTATGAGGCCAGGCCTATGTATTTTCGAAATACTTAAGTATAGGCTGTTTTTAGAGTCCGTATGTGTGGGGAAACAAGAGTTAGGTTGGTTTCGGACCCCTCCTCAAAGGGCCACGAAATTCCCCCCCTCTTTCTCCTTATATACAGCCCTTCAGGCTTCGTTTAGACTTTGGGGGTTTTGTTTAGATTAAAGTTCGCCATAGCTGCAACTTCGCGTACTTCGTTTGTGTTCAACGACCAGACAAAGGCGTCACGGAACCCCACCTTGATCAATAAAGCTTTCATATGATATTCGCAATATCCAGATTGCAATGTTAGTTTCTTGCTTGTTCTTTGTTTGCCTGCAGGAAACAGACCTTCGTGGTCAGGTTGATCATGCTCTGGCGTGGTCAATAACCTCTCGGAGTTGGTTGAGCGATTTCTAAGGCGCGACGTCCTCGCACGTTCGTAGTTGGATCGTCAAAGTTGACTCCCACAGTAAACGATATCTATCTCATCGAAACATCGGGACACCTTCCCCTCTATCAAGTGGTATCAGATTTCCAGGTTACTCGGTGAGATTTTACAGTTTTTTGTAGTTTAGATCGAGTCTGTTCTTCATACCTATAGTCCACGAAAAAGCCAAAAAAGTAGGGTTAGTTCATCCTATCCGAACCAATATGAGCCTTTGCATAATCTTTTCAGTATTTGCTTTGTTGAATTTGTGGTTGCATCGTCGTGTCAAGTTGCTGGTCTTAGTGTCTAGTCCTTTAGAGTTTCGAGTTTTGTCCACCGGTTGTCACATCGCCCCTGCCATCTACCACCACCACTTATCCACCATCGATCCTTCTCCATATACCATCTCCAATCAGTATCCATATACCACCACCAATCCGTATCCATATACCACCACCAATCTATATCCATATACCATCACCAATCTGTATCCATATACAACCACCGCTGCCATATCCTACCACCATATATCCACCACCAATCTGAGTTCCTTTCATATTAGGCTTGTTTTCAAGATCCATCTAATTTCCGTTTCGGGTTTCCTTGCCTGAGTAAGTTTCGGAACAAAAAAAAGGAGCGTGCAAAAATATTTAGTATGGAGACCCCCGGGCAGTTTTTAGGCCAAAATTTTCGTAGGCAAAAATATTTTTCCCTATCCTATTTTTAGGCTTTTCTGAGTCTTTTGAGCCACGTGCCATCATAGTGATTTTTTGTCGCACTTTTTCGTCGTCGCTGCCCTGATTTCCAAAAAAAGGTCAAAAAAAATTTCATGCCCATTGTCGGTTCAATATCTGGCGTATCTCATAGTAGGGGTCCTATGCTAGGCGTCTTGGAGCGATGATAACATGGACACGGATTTTACCTATGTTCGGGCCCTCTTGATAGAGGTAAAACCCTACGTCCTCTTTTGATTGTATTCATATGGGGATAGTACAAAGTACATGTGTCTACCACGAGATGGTAATGAATATGAGATTGTCTATTGACTAGCCTAGCCTCGGTTTATATATGCACCGTAGGCCTAGGGTTTAGAGGAGTCCTTGTCTTGGGCGCCATGTCTTGTGGGATCCTCCATGTATGCGGCATGGCCCGTCCGAACTGGCCTAATAGTGAACCGCCAAGGGGGTCCTCGGCCCGATCCAGCTGGTCGGGAGACGACATGGTGAGTACCCCCCTAGTCTTTCACACCGTCAGTAGCCCCCTGAACCGGTCTTCAAGTTGGGGACGCTCCTTGATTCTTTCGAACTGCTCTTCATCTTTGGCTGTCGGTCTTGAAAACTGGTTCAAAAAATCTGCTCATCTTCCATCTTGAGGATCGCCGAAGTAAATCCGAAGAGTTTACACGTTGGGTATCCGAGGAGCTCCTTTAAGTTATCGGCCTTTATAAATGCCTTGTTATTTTTATGCCATACCTCGGGTTTGAAGTTGTTCCCAGGCAGTAGTGTCCTCTTGCGTCTGATCTCCAATGCCGGACTGCATTCGAGGTATCTTTCGCAGCCGAGCACCAACGCCAGACCGCTTCCGAGCTCCAACGCCGGAATGTATCCGAGCTCCAACGCCGGACTGTATCCGAAGAGTATTGTTACAACCGAGCTCCAATGCTGAACTGTATCCGAGCTCCAACGCCGGACTATATCCGAGGTGTCATAGATCACCTTGGTTCAAAAAAGTTGAAGGAGTTTAGCCGAGCTTAATGCCGGAAATGCCCTCTATGGAGCCAGCCACTTGTGCCCGAGCTTTATGCCGAACTGTTTCCGAGGTGGTGCACCACCCCGACTGCGGGCCTATTTTTTGGTCAATATTTTTGATTGGTGCAATTTATTCTCTACTAACATATATAGCTAGTAGCCCTCAAGGTGTGTATCGGTCTAAAACTCGAGATTCACCTGAAGGATGACATAAGACCGCTGATCCTAGTAGCCCCTGAGACTCAGGTTGATTCGCAAAATCGGCTCGAGGATCAACTCCTAGCTCGGCAGATTATTCGGGACACAAAAAGCGGTGTGCAAAGTCCTCGAGAATGAGGTTGGGTGCGGCCGACCAACCTAAGGATCATAATCTCCTCGAAAACTATATTGCACTTAAATTTTATGCATTGGATTGCCAATGCAGTAGCCCCCCGAGAATTGGGTTGGGCAATATGGCCGACCCTAGGATCATACCTCCTCGGGAACTAGTTCAACTATCATGTATGTTTTGACAATACCGAGGTGGGGTTCGGCAGAAAAGATGCCGAACTGTAGTTTTAGAAAAGAGTTTCACGCCGAACACCTCAACCAAGAGAATGTCCTGCTTCCTGAAAGGAAAACATAAAATAGGTGAAAAGATGTTATAAGCTCAAAGGCCAAAAAATGCGTAAAAAACTTTACGTCCAGATTGAATCAAGCTGTTTTGGTGCCAATAAGAAATTGGTCTTAAAATTGTTCTTCCGTCGTGCTTTGACATGACAAATCCGATCTCTAGACTTCAAGTGGGTCAGCCTTCGACTTCAACCTCCCTATCCTGAAGGCGGAGTCTTTCTCAGGCCAGTTTAGTGAACTAAACGCGAGCGTCTTTAGAGAGAAACCAGGCTCCCCGGCTATTGATCATACACCTGAGTCAATAAGGGAGTGGTAGAAAAAGATTTTGTAACGACTAAGAAGAAAACATCTATTACAAAACTGCTCATATTAATTTAAGAGCCCCCAAGTGACTTGGGTAAAAGTATTTTATCTATAATGAGTGTATGTACCGAAGTACTTATATCATATCTGTGTTCACCCAAACTTTAAACGCGTATTAACCGACCGTCGGCTTCTCCCTCTTCGGTCAAGGACCAAAAAGTGTCATGTACTCCACCTGTCGAAAACATCGACGGTGTTTCCGATAATCAGGCAATCAGGCGATAAGGCTGTAATAGACAAAGCGTGCTCAGGGAACTTATGCTATATTACTGACAAAGTGTAAGAAGCATCTTTGAAGAAAATAGTACCTCCACCGATACCTTTCTTCGGTGGCTCATTGTTACTATCAGGCTTGTGCAATAGATTTTTTGTACTCATGAGTTCCGTTGTGTGCCGACCATTATTGAAAACAATAAGAGCGCTAACTTTCGGCTTCACCCAGTCTGAGGTACTAACTCGGATGACCCGGTAGTAACAATCACAGAGGTGCTCCCTTTACCACCTAGCCGAACAATCGGGAACGTAGGGGTAAGCACAGGAGCTAGGCAACCCAGCTTGCGAAACACTTAAGTCAACATGATGCATATCGTGGCGTAATACATGAACAAGGAATGAAGTTGTACAAGTATAATCATATGCAAGAGGAAAGGCTTCGTAAAGGAAGCCCCTAAATAAACGGGGTATTTGAATTTGTGTGTCACAAACAAATTTTTGACAAGGAAGTTTTTCACATGCAACTTTTTACCAAGAAGGTATAATGCTTGGTCGAACCGAACAAGACTTAGCTGGTTAATGTGATCAGTGTCGATGCGCGGCCCGAGCTTACGGCAGGACAAGGTCCCAGCCCCCAAGACAGTCTAGAGGTGGCAGAGCGAAGAGCTCAGTATTCTGAAGTGGTGACATGGCATGACCGAGCGAGGAGTTTGGCATTCCGAAGTGATGAGGCAAAATTCCCAGTCCGACCAATTGATGGAGCAAGTCGATAATGTGACGGCCGAGTCCCCTCGTTAGCAAAGTGACGACACAATTTGGTCGACGAAAGTGGGGCGACGGCGTCGGTACGCCGAGGTGACAGCATGGCCCGATCTAAGTCAATTGCCTGCACAGATGAAATAGTGCAAGCCAGAGATGATAAAAAATCCTCCACTTAAAATTAATTTAAGCGAAGTAAATAATTAGAGAAATATAGCCTGAGAGCCGAGGTCTGTTTGCAGATGCAATGTTCGAAGACTATGGATGAAGATGCACAGACAAAATGCCGGTTAATGCAAAGCTAGTTTGCACTGCTAATCAATTAGACTTAACAAGTCGTGCTGCAAAAAAATAGCACTTGACTGAGTTAGTTATGCGGCAAAGAAAAATACTTCTTTGCCAGGTACTAGTGCATGATAGCGACATCTATGTGCCGAATTAAAATAGAGAAAAACATAAAGGAAAATTATAGAACTCCCTGACAGCCACGGCCCGTGCGGGAGTGTCCTCGACATGTAATTGCATGGTACAGGATGTGCTCGGCACGTACTCCTCGGACCCGGTGATGCACGACACGCGAGGCCAGTCCCCAATTGATCGAGATGGGGCGCGGTCGCTACGATTAGACGTCGCAGTTTGCTGATCTTCCTGCCGTGGTAGAACGCAGAATGCTGCGTATGTGCAATTTTCCTTCGGACCTTGATCATAGATAAATCTGATTTTGTGAGGTAACAACGGTTGATGCAACAATTAGTCATGGGACTCAAATCAATATGGCACAGGAGATCTAGCCTCTCACGCCTGTGCTAGCGAGTAGTCCAAGTAGTAGTACTACTACTCACGTTAAGGTTAAACCAATCAATCTAATACGTGCAACATGCATGGAAGACAAACCACTAGACAAAAGCTGCCACCATGCTTTAATTAAATACAATAGAGGGAAAAGGGAGGATGGAGTATCTCCCTGAGCATCGCGCCGATCTGTACTGATAGTATTCATCAGAAACACGCAGTAGTACTACTAGTTAAATAGCAGTATTTGTCAACCGAGTCTTGCTGCAAAATTGATCATCAATTGTCGTTAGCACTTCGGCGTATGGAAGCAGCAAAAAGGAAATACTACCGTAAGTGGACGACGGTGACCATCCATGCACAAAAAAGGAAAAAGGCATATAGAAAGGAAAAAAGACAAAAGAGGAAAAATCTCCCTGGATGGCCGGCCGCTGTCGTGGAGCGTCCTCGGCTGTGTATGGTACTAGCCTGTCCTTGGCACTCCACGGGATCAGGGCTGTATAGGAGCCAGCGCATGGTTGATCTCGGATGCGCTCATCGCTTCGTTCGGACACCGCCGTTTGCCGATCTCTGGACTGCAATAAGACCCGATGTTGCTATACGAGCCAACCGTTCTAGCAAATTCTTCAGACCTTGATCTCAACTTGATCTGTGAACAAAGCTTGCAAATCAGCGATGAAAAATTCTCATAAAAACATGTGAAGATCCGCTCTAATTGAAAAAATATCACCTAATAATCTCATCGATTCGTGACGATCACCCAGTAGGCTCTCAATGAAAGCACTAATGTCGGTTCAATATCCAGCGTATCTCGTAGTAGGGGTTCTAAGCTAGGCGTCTTGGAGCGATGGTAACATGGACACGGATTTTACCCAGGTTCGGGCCCTCTTGATGGAGGTAAAACCCTACGTCCTGCTTTTGATTGTATTCATATGGGGATAGTACAGAGTACATGTGTCTACCACGAGATGGTAGTGAATATGAGATTGTCTATTGACTAGCCTGGCCTCGGTTTATATATGCACCGTAGGCCTAGGGTTTAGAGGATTCCTTGTCTTGGGCGCCAAGTCTTGTGGGATCCTCCTTGTATGCGGCATGGCCTGTCCGAACTGGCGCAATAGTGAACCGCGATGGGGGTCCTCGGCCCGATCCAGCTAGTCGGGAGATGACATGGTGAGTACCCCCTAGTCTAGGACACCATCACCCATCCTATCAGTTTGACGAAGGAAGAGTTTTTCGACACTCGCCATTATAGTGTTTTTTCGCAAAAAAAAGAGGAGCGCAAAAAAAAGAGGAGCGCCAAAAAAAACAAAGCGAAAAAAAAGTTTCAGAGTGTGCTTTTCCCTTTTTTAAGTGCAGAGCCATGATTTTGTTAGTGTTCTAGGCTCGCGTCTCTAGCACGGTCTAGCCTAGGACCAGCAGAGTACCGTCGTTGAGCATTTATTCAACTTTGCATCTCTGAATTGATTATTGATGACCCTTTTTGCTACCATATTATAAGCCTTCCCAGCTCCACATACATCTACGTCGTGCGTTTGACTCTCCCTGGTAATAGCTTTATCCAAGCTTTCAGGGTTTTGACTACAACGGTTGCTGATCACCACCTGCTGCCTGGTAAGAACTGGTAAGGATTTGAGATTCTCTTGACGGATTTGTGACTGTCCACCACACCATCACCACCACTTCCTAGTAGTCTGTAGGATCATATTCTTGTGTGTTTCTATTGCTGCTAACCATGGTAGGATCACAAGCCGACGAGACTGACTGGGAGAACATGACAAACAAAGAGTTACATGATAAGTTTCAGCAAATGATGAGTGGACAGGTGGAAGATGTGCTCAATGGATTTGAGGAGGCCATGGAGAAGACAGATGGCATTGAGAAGGTGTTCGAAACAAAGCTCGATAACAAGTTTAATGAATTGCTCGCGCGTCTTCCACCGCCGGCTACACCTGTCGCACCTCTACAATAACAACAACAACAACAACAACAACATCGTCTTCCAAATCAAGTGGGACGAGCACAGCGCATTCCCATTGAGCCTGGTCAAACTTCTGGTGTTGTTGTACCTACTGTTGGTGCTTCTATAGCTCCTGCTGCTACTGCAAAGGTGGATGACCATTACGAGGATGAGGTTGATCAAAATCAGAACTGTGTGCAACCACCAGCACCACCACCAGGTCGTCCTCATGCATATCATCGCAACGGTAGGGCTGCACCACCACCTGAGGTACGAGATCATGACTATCTTCCTAAACTGAAATTGAATATTCCACCATTTGAGCGTAGATATGTTCCTGATATATATCTTACTTGGGTGTTAGAAACTGAACAACATTTTACATGTTTACAATATCCTGAGGAGAGACGTGTTCCTGCTGCTGTTTGTGCTTTCACTAGTTTTGCATGTGTTTGGTGGTCTGAACATTGTAGATTATATCCCATTCCAGCTACTTGGGCTGCTTTGAAAGCTGCTATGCGTACTAGTTGGGTTCCACCTTATTATCAACGTGAATTACTTCAAAAATTGCAGCGTTTAAGACAAGGAAAAAATTCTGTAGAAGAATATTATCAGGAATTACAGACTTGCATGATTAGATGTGGTATTATTGAGGAGAATGAAGCTATGCTTGCACGTTTTATGGGTGGATTAAATAGAGAGATTCAGACCATTCTAGAGTACAAGGAGTATACTAATATCACTCGTTTATTCCATCTTGCTTGTAAACTTGAACGTGAAGTGCAGGATTGACAGACATTGGTGCGAACTAACTTTTCTACAGGTCGATCTTCATCATGGACACCAAGTGCATCCTCTACTTCAACTGGACCAGCCCCTCCATCAGGTGCCACCTCCAGCCGTGATACAAGAAAGCAGGCACAACCACCACTATCTGCCAAGAGCACACCAGCTGGGCCTGCGCAGAGCTCTTCTTCTTCCATGGCATCAACAGGGCACACAAGTGATATTATTTGTCGTCGTTGCAAGGGAAGATGACATTTTGCGAGAGAATGCAAATCTCAACGTGTGATGATTGTTATTGAGGATGGTGGGTATGAGTCCGCTAGTGACTATGATGAGGAGACTTTGGCTGTTATTACACATGAAGAACACAGAGGAGATGATTCTGATCATGAGACGCAATACATGGCTGCTGAAGATGCTGACAGGTATGAATGCTTAGTTGCTCAACGTGTTTTGAGTGTGCAGGTTACACAAGCTGAGCAAAATCAGAGGCATAATTTGTTCCATACAAAGGGAGTTGTGAAGGAAAGTTCTGTTCGCGTCATCATAGATGGAGGGAGCTGCAATAACTTGGCTAGCATGGAGATGGTGGAGAAGCTATCTCTCACCACAAGACCACATCCACATCCTTACTACATCCAATGGTTCAACAATAGCGGCAAGGTTAAGGTAACACGTACTGTTCGTGTGCATTTTAGTATCTCTACATATGCTGACTATGTTGATTGTGATGTGGTACCCATGCAAGCATGTTCCTTATTACTTGGTAGACCATGGCAATTTGATAAAAATTCTGTACACCATGGTAGAAATAATCACTATACTCTTGTTCATAAGGATAAAAATATTACTTTGCTTCCTATGACTCCTGATTCCAATTTGAAAGATGTTATTAATAGAGCTAATAAAGCAAAATAGGAGAAAAATAAGAGTGAAAATCAGATTGTTGGAAAATAATTTGAGAAACAAATGAAGCCTAATAATAATCCATCTAGTGTTGTTTCTGAAATTGAATTGAAAAGTGCATGTTTACTTGCCACCAAATCTGATATTGATGATCTAGATTTTAGCAAATCTGTTTTCTATGCTTTTGTGTGCAAAGAGGCATTATTTTCATTCGAGGACATGCCTTCCTCTTTGCCTCCTACTGTCACTAACATTTTGCAGGAGTTCGCTGACGTCTTTCCACAAGACGTGCCACCGGGATTACCACCTATTCGAGGGATTGAGCATCAAATTGACTTAATTGCCGGTGCATCATTACCCAACCGTGCACCATACCATACTAATCCGGAGGAGACGAAGGAGATTATGCGTCAAGTACACGAACTACTCGACAAAGGTTATATACACGAATCCCTTAGTCCTTGTGTTGTTCCTATCATTTTAGTGCCGAAAAAGGATGGTACGTCGCGTATGTGCGTTGATTGTAGAGGCATTAATAATATTACTATTTTTTATCGTCATCCTATTCCTAGGCTAGATGATATGCTTGATGAATTGAGTGGCTGTACAATATTCTCCAAAGTTGATTTGCGTAGTGGATACCATCAAATTCATATGAAATTGGGAGATGAATGGAAAACAACATTTAAAACTAAGTTTGGATTATATGAGTGGTTAGTCATGCCTTTCGGGTTAACTAATGCACCTAGTACTTTCATCAGATTAATGAACGAAGTTTTACACGCTATCATTGGACGATTTGTGGCTAGTTTACTTTAATGACATATTGATTTATAGAAAATCTTTGGAGGAACATTTGGAACATTTATGTGCTGTTTTTATTGCTCTACGTGATGCACATTTGTTTGGTAACCTTGGAAAGTGCACCTTTTGCACCAACCGAGTATCTTTTCTTGGCTATGTTGTTACTCCACAGGGAATTGAAGTTGATAAAGCCAAGATTGAAGCTATTGAGAGTTGGCCGAAGCCCAAAATGGTCACACAAGTGAGGAGTTTCCTTGGCCTCGCTGGTTTCTACAGGCGTTTTGTGAGAGATTTCAGCACCATTGATCCACATCTCAACGAGCTTACAAAGAAGGATGTGCCTTTTGTTTGGGGTACCGCACAGGAAGAAGCCTTCACGGTTTGAAAGTTAAGTTGACACATGCTCCTTTACTCTAACTTCCTGATTTTAATAAGACTTTTGAGCTTGAATGTGATGCTAGTGGAATTGGATTAGGAGGTGTGTTATTACAAGATGGCAAACCTGTTGCATACTTTTTTGAAAAATTGAGTGCGCCTAGTATGAATTATTCTACTTATGATAAAGAATTATATGCTCTTGTTCGGACTTTAGAGACATGGCAACATTATTTATGGCCCAAAGAATTTGTTATACATTCTGATCATGAATCTTTGAAACATATTAAAAGCCAAGCTAAACTGAATTGTAGACATGCTAAATGGGTTGAATTCATTGAGACTTTCCCTTATGTTATTAAGCACAAGAAGGGTAAAGAAAATGTTATTGCTGATGCATTGTCTCGTCGCTATACTATGCTTTCACAACTTGACTTCAAAATATTTGGTTTGGAGACCATCAAAGATCCACATGTGCATGATGCTGATTTTAAAGATGTAATGCAGAATTGTAACCAAGGAAGAACGTGGAAAAAGTTCATCGTTAATGATGGATTTGTGTTCCGTGCTAACAAGCTATGCATTCCAGCTAGCTCCGTTTGTCTTTTGTTGTTATAGGAGGCGCATGGAGGAGGATTAATGTGACACTTTGGCGTCAAGAAGATGGAGGATATACTTGCTACACATTTCTTTTGGCCAAAGATGAGACGGGATGTTGAGCGTTTTGTTGCTCACTGCACTACATGTCAAAAAGCTAAGTCACGACGCAATCCTCATGGTTTATATATGCCTTTGCCTGTACCTAGTTTTCCTTGGGAGGAAATATCTATGGACTTTGTTTTAGGTTTACCTCGAACAAAGAAGGGGAGGGATAGCATATTTGTTGTCGTGGATAGGTTCTCGAAAATGGCACACTTTATACCATGTCATAAAAGCGATGATGCTGTTAATGTTGCTGATTTGTTCTTTCGTGAAATTATTCGCTTGCATGGTGTGCCAAATACTATTCTTTCATATCGTGATACTAAATTTCTTGGCCACTTTTGGAGATGTTTAAGGGCTAAGTTGGGGACTAAACTTCTTTTTAGTACTACTTGTCACCCCCAAACTGATAGACAAACTGAAGTAGTCAATAGAACATTGTCTACTATGCTTAGGGCTATTTTGAAGAATAATAAGAAAATGTGGGAAGAATGCTTGCCTCATATTGAATTTTCTTATAATTGTTCATTGCATTCTACTACTAAGATGTGCCCTTTTGGAATTGTGTATGGTTTCCTACCTCGTGCACCTATTGATTTGTTGCCTGTTCCATCTTCGGAGAAGGTTAATTTTGATGCTAAAGAACGTGTTGAATTGATTTTAAAAATGCATGAATTAACTAAGGAAAACATTGAGTGTATGAATGCTAAATATAAACTTGCTGGAGATAAGGGTAGAAAACATGTTCTGTTTGCACCTGGAGATCTTGTTTGGTTACATTTGTGTAAGGATAGATTTCCTAATTTGCGCAAATCAAAGCTAATGCCACGTGCTGCTGGTCCTTCTAAGGTGTTACAGAAAATAAATGATAATGCATATAAACATGAGCTGCCTACAGATTTTGGGGTTAGTCCCACTTTTAACATTACAGATTTGAAGCCTTATTTGGGCAAGGAGGATGAGCTTTCGTCGAGGACGACTTCATTTCGAGAGGGGGAGGATGATGAGGACATCGATACCATTATTACACCCACAGCCCGCGCTGCTATACATATGGGACCAATTACTAGAGATCACGGACGCCAGTTGAATTATCCGGTACTTTTGTTTCTTGGTAACGATTCTAATGTTCATGAGAATATGATGTTGCCTAAATTGGATACATTTGTTTTGCTTACAAATGAAGGGCCTAGTTTGGACAAGATTGATGAACCTTGGAGCAAGTTCAAGCATGGAGATGATGGCACGCGCAAGGGTCTCAAGAACGGAGTTACAAGTGATGATTTGAGGACTTTGAAGCGACCATAAGGAGTGCATGAAGCCTTGGACGAAATATACAAGATGCCACTTCAAAAAATTTGTCCAGAGGCTATTGTAGGTGCTGCATCACCTTATTATTGGTCCAGGCCCATGTATTTTCGAAATATTTAAGTATAGGCTGTTTTTAGAGTCCGTATGTGTGGGGAAACAAGATTTTGGGTTGGTTTCAGACCCCTCCTCAAAGGGTCACGAAATCCCCCCCCCTCTTCCTCCATATATACAGCCCTTAGGGCGTCGTTTAGACTTTGGGGGGGTTTTGTTTAGATTAAAGTTCGTCATAGCTACAACTTCGCGTACTTCGTTTGTGTTCAACGACCAGACAAAGGCGTCATAGAACCCCACCTTGATCAATAAAGCTTTCATCTTATATTCGCAATATGCAGATCGCAATCTTAGTTTCTTGCTTGTTCTTCGTTTGCCTGCAGGAAACAAACCTTCGTGGTCAGGTTGATCATGCTCCGGTGTGGTCAATAACCTATCGGAGTTGGTTTAGCGATTGCTAAGGCGCGACGTCCTCGCACGTTCGTAGTCGAATCGTCAAAGTTGACTCCCACAGAAAACAATATCTATCTCTTCGCCTCTATCAGCACTTGTGATCGTTATTTGCAGACTCATTGTCACGTACGAGCTTGTGCTCCCTTTTAGCAATGAGAGCCTTGTTTACTAGAGTTTGGAAATCCGGGATGTCAAACATACTGAGGGTGCATCGGAGATGTCGGTTTAATCCCCCAAGAAACATGTCAATCTTTCTTTCTTCGGTGGCCACATCATGAAGAGAGTAATGGGCCAAATGATTGAACTTATGAAAATATTCACTCACAGACTGACTTCCTTGGAGGAGCGCTAGGAATTCTCGCTGCTTGAGCTTCATAATTCCCGTGGGAATATGGTATTTACGAAACTGATCCTTGAATTTTGTCCACGTCATTTCTTCATCAGCAGGCCACATGGCTTTTGCATTTTCCCACCATATCGCGGCAGCGCCTTCAAGATAATGAGTTGCAAACGGAACCTTGTCATCCTAATCAGTACGAGAAATCTCAAGGTTCTTATCAATGGTTCGTAACCAGTCGTCGGCGTCCAAGGGATCAATAACCTGACTGAAACTGGGAGGCTTGGTTCTCTGAAAATCTGACAACTTAGAGTGATGACCGTTCTGACTTCCATTCTGTCCAACCATAGCTTGCACACTTTTTAATATTTTAATCATTTCATTATTCCTCCTTTCCTAAAACATACGTAGAATTTGCTCGATGGCTGGCGGATTTGGCGGTGGTGGAACGTACGGCTCGGGAGAGTGTCCTGCCTGTCGTGCAGAGCGGCGGACATGGACATCCCCATAAGCGACACTACTACTGCCTCCCCGCTTCATCATATTTTTTGTTTTTCCCAAGATAACGCATCCGAGATGAGCAACATACAAAAATATAGTGGAGAAAAGCCAGCGACAAATCCCAAAAGAAAACGAAATACGAACAAAGCATTGAGAATAAAAGGAAGTTCCAACATAATTATACATAGACTCGTACATAAAAGATAAATGACATGATAAGTTCGACTACTCTCATATATAGAACGGAACATCATGGCTCATACGACTACATCCATACATCATCCTGACAACTGCAGATACTCGAGTGCTCTAAAGCTCTGCTGGTGCTGCGGGGTCTTCTCCTGAAGCGGACTCGGATCCTGAACTGACGACGCTAATCGAAACCTCCAGGTTAAATGTAACACGACGATGCTGCCTCGAGGGCTCTCCCTCCGGAGCAGGTGCAGGATGGGGCTGGAACACCGGGGCTACTAGGGTAGTGAGAAGGGAAATCCACTCAGCAGGAGCACTGAGAGGGTTCACGGTCGAGGTGCCCGAGCTACTCAGGGGAGTAACCGGTAAAATAGGTGAACCAGAAATGGAGGGACTATAAGCAGTAGATCCCATAGACGATGGAGTAGTAGAAGCTCTAGTAGCGGCTAAAGTAGTACAAGCACGGGTCAGCTCTCGAGCCAGCTCGTGAATCATAAGATAGCTAGCAGTGATATAATGATAAAGGTGGCTGGCAGTACTATTAGACTCCGGATCAATGATAGGAAAACAGACGCGATCATTGTCGTGCAGGGAAGGATAGTAGTGGAAACATGGGTGGTTCTGCATTCGGACCTCATTATAACGCAACTCGACGAGGACTTCAAATGCAGCAAACAGAACAACCTGAGAAGCAGTAGAAGCGAAACCGCTCCTGGAGGTGCGAATATAAGTGCTGGAAGATGAACTGGTGCGTAGAGTGACCACTGCGTGATACTCATACACTGAGTCTACTAGACGCTCCTGGTACACACGATAGATTGGATCGTCACCGAGCGGGTACAGCCGATGCCACATGTTATGAGGGAGATGCGGCGACGTGTACGGCATCCGCTGCAACTGGCACGGATATGGCACTGGAGCCATCTACACCCACATCCATTAGTAGGTTAGAATAGAAATAAACGAGCACAAGCAATGCAACAACCAGCTACAATCACTACCGGCACCCACTTATACCTTGACTAACGTCCAGTAAACACATTGGCAGGCTAGCGTCTCCTACAGTCAGCGCGGCTCTGATACCAAGCGTTGTGGCACCCCGGCTCAGAGCAACCAGTTTACCTTGCATTGCCAACCTAGAGATCTTGTCTTCTGGTAATACACAACATCTTGGTGCGGAAAGCAACCCCTTTATTGATACTAGCGGAACATAGTTCATATTACAACAAGTTGCGAGGCCTAGCGGCACACACGGTGCGGATGAACGATATGTACATTATTTAGTGAACATGAAGGGGCGTCGATCATGACAACTACGTGGCAGCGGAACGACGATGAAGCGGGACTCCATAGCACAAGGACACCCATGTGGACACGATCTAGACTCAGACAGCACTCCTTTCCGACGAGACTTTCCTGAAAGCTGGCATGACACGCCAGGTCACTACATTGAATGTACTTGCAAGCTCACGACAAGCATAAACATAATGACACACAATATCCTGATAATTAAACCATTTACTCATTAACGCAAAATCATACTTGGTATGCAGTGCTCATGATTTCATGACTAAAGTACCTCAGACTTGATTACCAAACGGTGATCCCTCTTGGATCACAATCAGACCAACATCTTGGTCGTTAATCGGGTTACCTCGTAACCAAACCATGATCATACTCAGATCACAAACTGTCCAACAACTTGGCCTCCAGCATCAAGATGATTTCTCAACCATCCTCTCTCCAACAGTGCAAGGTTATTATCTTAGTGCACAAAATTATTTAAACATCGATCCATGGTGTGACCTACTTTCAAGCTTGTCGGTAACTGTGGACTCGGCTACCGATAGATTAATACACTCTGCAGAGGTAGTGCATTGTAGCCACACCTCGGAACCCATGGCCTCACACTCCCATTCGGGTGGACCAGCGGCATTCCGACATAACCCCTCCATTGCCATAACACTCTCCCGGCCACTCCGACTAACTACCCACTGGGCTAAGTGATGGGTGGTCCCGTCTCTACCAAAGACACCAACGGCGACCGTTGTGGCAAAACATAAACGATCCTAAACAAGGACAAGGTACCATAACAACAACGGGCACACAAGGTTATGTCTGCTTACCAGGCCAGTGTAATGCACGCCCATAACCTTCCATCGTTGGAGGCACCGACCAGAGCCATTACAACAGACCGAATAAAGGCCTTCCCACAAAGGCAAATGTGGTTGCACTGGGGAAGATCTCGATTCAGTGGCACCATGACCCGATCAACAATATGTTCAAGTTGAATTATTATCATGTTCAAACTTAAAGTGAAAGTAACCGGTGTCATGATATTCCATGAAAATGCAACACTAAAATATATGCACCATAAATCATCGAAAATAACTGATTCAACTTCATCAATTACTAAGCATAGATCTCAACAACACATGACATTTCTCTGGTCATGTTTATTCAGCAATTTAACCATGACAATATCTTAGCACAAATCCTTTCTTACTCAAGAAAATATTAAACCAATTAATTCCCTTTTTATAAACATATTAGTTCTTCATAATCAATAGTTACTTCTAATGGCTTAAACTAACTTAGTTAGTTGTAAACTTCTGTATACTAACCATATCAACTTAAACAAGCATCCAACAGAATATAAATATATACTTTAGTGAATTAAATGCATGGATTTCATCATTTGTTCAAGTTGAAAAAAAATCACCAAAAATGTTGTTGTGGCTTGCCTTAGTGCAGGTGAGGGTCACACTCCTCCTGGTGATCCTCAAGACAAGCTTCACCTTCTGGAAACAAATATAAAAACAAAAAGAAAACATCAAGAACCACTCTGAAATTCACCAGAAAATCTATACAGCAGAGAAAAATATCATTTTGGGTGTGCTGCTAGATCTTTTCATAAAGAATACAATGCAAAAAGAATCAATTCATTTCGACTTGTGGTTAAAAAGTTGTGGCTATTTGAAGATCTTTGGAATATTTGAATTTGATTTAAACAAAACAATACTGGGAGGTCATGTCGAAGGCGTAAACCCCGCGGGGCGCCACCACTCGTACCGCTTCGGGCGCGGCTAGAGTGGCTTACTAACGGGCCCCGCTAGCTAGGTGAGAGAGAGGGGAAGGGGGAAACAAAGCGCAGCAGGGCTCCGCCGGAGCACACGCCGGCGAGGAGGGCATCTTGGCCCGAGCTAAACGAATGGATCGAAAGAGAAGACGAATGCGCACCTGCCGTACCCGTAGATTAGCTAGGAGTGGTTGGACAATGTCGGAAACGACCTCTCCAGCGGCGACAGAGAGTGGTGGTCGCCATAGTTGGATATGACTATGGCTAGGGGTAGCACTGAAGGCTCCAATCGGGCTGGACGGCACCACCGAAGCACGACGGAGGCCTTGGAAGGGTGGACCGAGCTTGGGAGGGGCTGGAGCTGCGGAGACGACCCGAGGGGATCACCGGCGAGCTCGAGATCGGGGACGGCGGCCCGCGGCCTGCCCGGCCGGGCTACGTCTACCTACTGGCTTCTAGAGTGTGTGATGCTCGAGAAGGCTGGGGAGGGCTGTATTTATAGCCGAGCGGGGTGAGGGGTTCGGGCTCCGCCGGAGGACACCTAGACACGGCGCCCGGCAACAAACGGCATCAGTGAGCAAGGGAGAAGGCGACGCATCTCACGCAGGCACTGTGGGGCAGGGGATACG
Source organism: Triticum urartu (assembly GCF_003073215.2). Classification (NCBI taxonomy): domain Eukaryota; kingdom Viridiplantae; phylum Streptophyta; class Magnoliopsida; order Poales; family Poaceae; genus Triticum; species Triticum urartu. The sequence continues at coordinate 229,936,763 of NC_053025.1, read as the reverse complement.
AGCACAGGAGCGAGGGGGTGGTGACGAACACAGTGTGCAGTGCACTGTTGGGTTGGCCGGACCGCGCCCGTACTTGCTATAGCGAGATTCGGTGTCGGCGAGCACCGGCGTCAGCGAGTGCCAGGATGGAGTTAAGGGGGTCGGGACGATGATCGTGGCAAAGTTTGGCAAGGCAAGGCAGGCGGGGAAGCGAGCATGCGCTCAACAATGGCTCGGAAGCATTGCAGAGCGCGTCGGCCGTATGCCAGCACGCCTGGACGAACGTGGTCACCGCGTGAACTATGACATCAGGCCGCGCTAAGCCCAAACTTCATGTCTGGCGTGTAGTCCTTCGTATTTTGACTAGTTACAACACTTTGGGCTGAGCTCAGGTGCAGTAAGATGGATTTCTACTTCAAGGTAAGTTTCTGGGCAGTAACTTGGAGAGCTTACTGTGGTCAACCTACTAAGATTTGGAAGCTAAGTTTGGGGGGCTAGCTATCATCTAGGAGGGTGGTGATTCACAAGACAATTCAGCAGCATTTGAGCAAGTAAAATGGTAGTTGCTGTAGAAACTACCATTTCTGTCCAAAACAGAAAATATTTTCTGTAGCAAAAATATTCCCAAAAGTGATTCAATATTTTTGCTCGCGAAGGTGCCCTAGGGTTCAAATAATATTTGTGAATTTTCTCAGATTTTTACGGGCAAGAGAAATTAGGGTTGCTTTGGAACACAATGGGCTAGTTAGGGTTTTGGGAGGGAAAATGAATACTTTTCATTTAAGAAAAATATTCCTAATATCATTCTGAGGTGGGTCAGAGAAGAAATGGTGGCTAGGGAGAGAAATAAGTCACTTAGGTGAAAGTCAAGGTGATACCCAAGTGGTTAAGTCCATCTGAAGTGATTCAAAGTCCCAAATTCAAATCCAAATCAAAAGAAAATCAGACATGGAAAAGAGGGCAAAACCAGGCTGTCACAGTTTTTAGCATAGGAGGAGCGGTATCCCCAACTTGTTCTTCCACAACAGTCACCAGGTGGGTGACAGGTGGAGACCTACTTTCCCTCTGATCGGCTATAAGCCCAACAAGATCGTAATCTGTTGTGACACAAGGGCGTTGATGCGATCTAGCAGAAACAAATATCGGATCCATCTTATCGACACCTTAGGGGTTGATGAAGATATAATTTTTGGCAATCCGGGGGACCGCCTTGGACTTAATGGCCGAACGGGCGCCTATGGTGAAATTGCCGATCTAGAGGATCTGCCCAGGAACTAGGGCTTTTCCAGAGGTGATTTTGTCGTCAATGATGAGGCGAGCCATCGATCCTTCTATCAACAACACAGAGGAACTCTCAATGAAAGCACCAAGGTCAGTGTCAAAACTGGCAGATCTTGGGTAGGGGGTCGCAAACTGTGATTCTAAGGATCGAACGTAACAGGAGCTAGGGGACACGATATTTACCCAGGTTTGGGCCTCTTGATGGAGGTAAAACGCTACATCCTACATGAATAACTTTAATGAGTATAGGGGTTAAAAGAGTTGATCTACCACGAGATCGTAATGGCTAAACCCTAGATGTCTAGCATGTATGATTATGACTACCTCTACGGACTATACCCTCAAGTTTATATAGACACCGGAGGGGCCTAGGGTTGTGCAGAGTCGGTTTACAGAGAAAGGAATCTTCATATCCAAGCGCCAAGCTTTCCTTCCACACCAAGGAGAGCGCCAATCAGACACGGGGGAAGGTCCTAGATCTTGTATCTTCACGGCTCATCAATTCGTCCCATGCCGCATAGCTCGGCCATCTGAGGACCCCATAATCCAGGACTCGCTCAGCCGACACAGGGGCAGGAGATATCAAAGGAGAACAACATCAGCAGCGCCTTGATGGTCATGCTCCGCAAGGTGCAGGCGAGGGGGTCACTCTGTATGCACCCCCTCCTCTCGTCGACGGGCACAGTCGCAGCAACGGCGCTTGGTCCGTGGTAGGCCATCGCCCTCCAGCCGCCCCCACCACGGGAGCGACCGCGGCGCATACGCCTCGTCATAGACGAGCCAACCAGACCACTTCGCTTGATGGAGCCGCTGACCCAAGAGCACCACCGTCGCGCAACCCAGCTGCCCAGGTGGTCGTCCGGGAGCAGCGTGGGTGCGGCACCGCCGCCGCCTCTGGCACCATCAAGAGCCAGGCGATGGTGCGGTAGACGTCATGAACATCTATGCCAAGCACAGCCACGGAGGCTATGGCCCAAACCCAGCTGCTGCTGAGGTTTCCGCTAGCAGCCGAGCAGATGGATGAATGGTGCGCCACGACGAGCTGGGGGCTCACGACGAGCTGGCCCACTGCGACCTCCCCAAGCAACATCAACCGCCCGTACTACTGGCCGTACGGACAGGGCCATCCCCGCGGTACAGTCTCCACAATAGCAGCCGGTGCAGGTGCAGCAGAATCAAGATACCGAGGACGTCTCGATGGCCTCATATGACTCTCGAGCAGGTCCAGGCCAACGTCTAGCCCCGGAGGATAGGCAGCGGGGAGACACGCATGTCGTCATAGATCGACACCGCGACGACCTCCGGCAGACCGACGGGTATGACGGCCCCAACGTCGACGAGCCTGCGCTCGATGTTGGCGGGTGCCTACCTTTCGAGGTCGGCTACCCCGCCTTTACACGAAAACTGCGGCATGTCCGCTAGCCGCCCGTTCGTACGTTCAAGCCAGAGATACCTGAGAAGTACGAGAGGAGGTTGTACCCGGCAGAGTTCCTGAGCATCAACAGCATCGCTGTTCAGGTTGCCGGGGGAAGAGATGAGAAGGTGTTTGCCAATAACTTCCCTTTGGACCTCAAGTCCAACATGATGTGTTAGCTGATACACCTGCCGGAGCACTCCATTTCGTCATGGGCGGACCTGTGCCACGAGTTCATCAGTGCCTTCACCGGTGGCCACCAAGCGAACATGACACATCCCTACTCACCACCAAGAGCCCGGCAGGCCCAGCGACCTACAACTTCTCCAGCAGAACGATGGAGAAACTCTCTGTTAGTATTTGCAGAGATTCAGTGAAGTTCATAGAAATAATCCAAATATCCATCCGGCAGCCGTTATAGCAGCTTTCTAGTCCAATGTGCCCAACCGCCGCATTCGTTCCAAGATGAACGTGCGGTTGCCCAAGACTGAGAAGGAGCTATACACACTGGTGGATAAGTGTGCTCGGATGGAGGAAGGAAGGAAGTTGCCCGGAGAGGAAGATTGCACCAATGTTGATTTAGAGGATGAGGATGAATCAACCAGTCAGAGAAGGATCAAGACAGCAATGAGCACGACAACGAGAACAACCTGAAGGACGATGCAAGGAAGAGAGTGGTGCAGCACCCAATATACTTCGTCAGCTCCTTGTTACAGGGGGCTAGATTGAGGTACTCTGGTATGCAGAAGTTGATCTTTGGTCTCATTATAGCCTCAAGGAAACCGCACCACTACTTCCAAGCCCACAAGATCATGGTTGTCACTCGTTTTCCGCTGCAAAGGAAACTCCGAAACCCTGAGGCTACTGGCAAACTAGTTGTATGGGCTTTGGAGTTATCCAGCTTTGGTTTGAAGTTTGAGACAACATCAACTATTCAGAGTAGGGCACTGGCAAAGTTTATTGCAGAATGGATGCCAACCCCTGGTGAGGAAATAACAAAGACAACTCTCCCTGGCAAGCAATCACTACAAGAATGGATTAAGTATTTTGATGGTGCTTTTTCCCTACAAGGTGCAGGGGCTGGCGTGCTTCTTGTTGGCCCCTGTGGTGTCGGATGTGGGGTTCCGGCAAACCCTTAAGGTTCAAACACTGGGGTGCGCGCGAAGTCTTTCCTTCCCACCAATCTACGCACTAGCTCGCTAAGATCTCGTGGACGAACTCGACGAACTCGCAACACAGAAAGACACGAGGTTTATACTACTTCGGACCACCGTTGTGGTGTAATACCCTACTCCAGTGTGGTGGTGGTTGATTGCCTCTAGGACTGATGATGAACAATACAAGGGGTGAACAGCCTCCTGAGGTTGAGGTGTTCCTGTGTGTAGGCTCTCGATCGGGTTGGATTGAGCTAAGGTGAGATGAGATGATGATCCCCTCCCCCTACTATGGTGGATAGCTCTACTTATATAGGCCCTGGTACTGTTCCTAAATATCGAGCGAGAAGGGAGCCAACAATGGCGGGCCGATTTGAAGGGGGACAGCTAGTACAAGTGATGTAGGGTGGAACCCTAGATGGCTGATCTTTCATGAAAGGAGCGGATCCCTACGAGGAACATGAAGAACACGAGGGTGAAAACGAGGGGAAACACAAGAGAAACACTCAACCAACAAGAAATAGATCACACATGTGCTAGATCCTCGAAACATAAAGAGAGATACAAGATCCAAAGTCAACAACGGACGATACACAGTAACCGGTTCTTCTCCGTGAGGAGGTCTTGATGGGGCCACCCAAGAGGGCGTCTTGAATCCAAGGGGATCTTCTCCGTAGAGGGGCCGCGGTCTCTCTCATGGAGTAGATCCGTAATGGATGAGCGTAGCTCTATCTCTCAAATGAGCTATCACAACGCTAACCCTAACTAGGAGGAGGTGGAGGAGTATATATAGTCATGGGCCACGAAGGGGTAAGTGGGGGATACATGGACTCGGTCCAATACACTGTGCGCAGACAGGCGTCGGACGTCCGGTGGCTCGCGAGGGTCCGGTCGTCCGGTGCATGTCGGATGTCCGACGTTTTGGCTCTAGATAGGTGGTGTCGGATGTCCGGTCGGCGTCGGTCGTCCGGGCGCTGGAGAGTGTCGAACGTCCGGTGTCTGGTGGTCGTCCGGGCGCTGGGAGTCGTCGGACGTCCGGTGGCTCCGGTCGTCCGTAGATTCGGCTCGGGTCCTCAGGGGCCGGACGTCCGGGCTGGGCCGGTCGTCCGGTGGCTATAGCTTCGCACAACTTCTTCTCTTGGTCCTTGTACTTGGCGTCCTCGCTAGCTCGTCCGTTGGATGTGGTGGCTCCGTGGCTTTCCTCTAAGTACCTGATCATGCATAGCACACACGTTGGAGGTAGTAGCCATATCTCGCATGTAGAAGGTGAAGGTTCGGAGAGGAGCGAGTTCACCTTGTTTCCAAATGGTGTATGTTCGAGGCCTCGTAATATGTCCACTTGGGGTTTGGAGAGTAGTCGGAGTGTACATGGGGATGATCTTAGGATGCTCCGCATCATCTCCCCTCCCTTGGGAAAGATCCGACCTCGGATCGTTATCCTCATCACCATGGAAACGGTAGGCGTGGATGGACATGTCGTTGGACGGAGTGGAAGACGTTGCGCAATCCAAGTACTCCAAGGTGTCGTCGGAGTGGTATACATGCAAAAAGAGCAAACACAAACGACACTCGGAAATACAATGGTTAGAGCACACAAAGTGTCCATCATGTAAGAATGAGTCCGTGCAACAAGATTGATCATGACAAGGTGCAGGAAGCTTATCCAAAAGATATGGAAATGTATGCACAACATTCATGGTAGCAAAAGCAAGAATATGATGAATGCAACCACGGTGCAAAATGATGTCATAGTGAGACGGTTAATCAAAAGCATGAATATGGCAATGGATGCTCAATATGATGTGATCATGCAATTGATGGTAGGCAATAAGATAATGATGTATGAATATGCCATCAAGGTATATCACAACAAATTTGCTAATGAAATGCACAAGCTCATATATCATGGATGGCATGGGAATTCAAGATGCAACAAGGAAATCATGATGTGAGTCAATCCATGCATAAGATGCACAATCAACAAATATGGAGGTGTTGGTGTACCAATGCTCGATGTCGTGGCATGAGTGGAGGTTCAAAGGTGCATCCAATAAGTCCGAGCGCTCCTCAATGCGAAGGTCCATAGGGCCAATCTTCAATGTCGGTCCTCCATCCAATAGGTGCAACATGTAGACAAGAAGAAGGAGAGAACAATGAAAGAATGACCCATCCAATATGCGTATTTGAGGATGGCTCAAAGGGAAGGAGTTCACCTTTAGGAGATTCTCGCAAATGTTGGTGTTGCACATCGTGTATGCCTCCACATGACCAAATTGTGTCATGACGGTATCGCCTTGTGAATCCTTCAACATGAAATAACATGACAAACACTCGGAAAAACAAATGAGGTTAGCGGAAAACCTATCATTCGTGCGGTAAAATACCCAACAAGTGAATGCATCATGCTCATCATAAGAAAGGACAAGGGAGCATTTCATAGTACGGAGGCATATGATGTGAGAACAACCAAATAGAATAGGCACAAGCAACCAAGCATGCATCACAAGATGTGTCATGTGAGAGGCATGAACATATACATCATCAACCCAAGAAAGCAAGTCATAATGGAACATGGGTGATGCGACAAAGCAAGCAATCATGGTGATCAATTCAAGCAAGCTAGTAGTGCGAAGATGCAACATACTAGAAGAAATCATGGCAAGCATGTCATGGGTGCAAATAGTGTGCATGAATAATTCACATGACATAGCACAAGCATGAAAGCAAGATATGAGCAAAATAGCATCAATAGCATGGGGCACATGATAAACATGGCAATAGCAACAAGGATCTCCATCAAGCATGCAAATACACATAGGAGTAGCATAATGGTGAATCATTGGTAGATGCAAGCAAGGGTCACAATTGCATGGCAAAGGCATAGAAGCAAGCATAGCATGCAAAGTGAACACGGTAAAATGAGCAAGAAGCGAGAAGTGGTATATAGTCCATAACCGTGTGAGAGCCAAGTGAAAGAGATGCGCGTAGTCGTTGCGTGAAGAGAGCGGTGGGGAGGGTAGTTCACGGGATCCCAAGTCATCTATGCTCTCAAGAGCTCGTTTCGTCAACTCTTGGTATTGAGAGGTTGATGAGTATACGTGAGTACCTACACAAAACAAAGACAAAGGGAAAATTGTGTGTGCATGGTAGATGTAGACATCATCCATCATGATACGCACGTGCTTGTGTTGGTTCCCACAAAATAGCCAATGCTCAAATAAATGAGATGCGTGATATAGAAACATGTCATCCATCATGATAGGTTTGTTGTTATGTATAGAATAATGGAGACTCAAAGTGTGGAATGCATCACAAGAAATATGTAGAGCATTGTTATTCATGGAATGCGTACAGTGTACGCTATCATGGGAATCATGCAAAGTATGAAATGCATCAAGATCTCCTAATATGTATGAGGAAACTATGGGGGTCTCCTCATGAGCATGAGTAGCAACATCACATGGATAATATTGACAACATCCAAAACAATGCATATTTGGTACAATGTCATCATGGCATGGCATAGTAGATGAATTGCGCAAATCATGTAAAGGAAGCATGGCAATATCATCACACGAAAAACAAAAGCCAATGACCATCATCTCGTCATCTATGCCATAAGTGCAAATGGGATGTATTTGAATGGGGCATGCATAGTCACTATGTTGAGATTGGAATAATGCAATATGGGATATCTCACTCATAGCATATGACAAGGTTAATGGATTGTCAAACATGATGTGGCCAATATAATTTTCACATGATATCCTATGGAGCATAGCATCACAACTAGGCAAATCAACATGCTCATCATCATATTTATCATAAATAGGTGAGTCATGACATGAAGAAGTCGCACTGGCATGAAGCATGGGAATAGGCGTGTCAACATCATGCAAGCAATCATTCAAAAAATAGTCCACTAGTGGGACAAGAGAAGTACCATCACCTATGTTACCTTTGGAGCGTCGCTCATGTGTTGTAGGTGAGGTGTTGAAGATCGTCTCGTTGTCATCTTCATCTTGATGGAACCATGTGGGGGTGCATCATCGTCCACCATGGCCATCGTCGTCTCCATTGGAGGTATGGACTCGTCGAGGATAGGCGTGTCGTCATGTAGGAGACCTAGCACCAAAGAAGAAAACACACTAGAAGTAGAGTTAAGTCGTTAGAAATCAAAGTGGCCTCACATGCCGTGTCAACTACCTCACTCACTAAGTGTTGTGGCTCACTCACTCCCTCTCAGATGCTCTCACTCATATGGTTGGTGGAGTCACTCAAATGGCTCTCAACCTCACATAGGATGTGTGGCATGCTCTCAAGTGTGGGGCTAGTGGTGGTCACACTCATCCTCTCATAGGAAATGCTCTCAATGTCACGTGTGGTGGAGTCACTCATATCACTCATGGTGGGGTGTCTCTCCTCACATGGCAATTGGGTCATCTCTATATATGTGGGTGTCGGAGAGATGTTGGTGCAAACATCTCCATGATCAACTCCTATCGCCGCCTTGGTTGAAGGGATAGTCCCATGCTCAACCTTCTTGTCACCGTCTTGTTGTTGGAGGCCCATATGATATGGCACCTCGTAGCTCGTCTCCATGACCGAAGGGAATTTCCCATGCTCGGCCATCTTCCTTGGGGGGCTTCCGAAGATGGAAGTGTTGCCCTCGCTCGTAGTTAGTCGCCTTGGACTTGATGAATTCGACGTAGGCGTACACGTGGGAAGTAGGCGAAGATGCCATACGTCCAAAGGCGAAGATGCCTTGAGAACACTTGGCAAATACGCCGAAGTGGTTGATGTTGCCGTAGTGCCATCTTTGTGGTGGTCGTCTCGCGGTCTTCTTTTGTGCTCATGAAGTGTCGACTTGGCGTGGGACTTGTGCACTTGTGCTTGTGGAGCATCTTCATGATGATGATGTCGTTGTCGTGCTTGAGCTCGTAGTAGATGTCATTCATCGTCGTCGTGCACATGATGCTTGGAGGTGAATTTCCCTTCAAGATGATGTGTATCACGAACGTGATGGTGGTCGCCATGGAGTTGTGGACGTGGACGACTTGCGCTTGTGTCGCTTGGGCGCTCTGAAGAGGATCGATGTGCTTGCCGCCGCCTTGAAGATGACGAAGGGGAAGTAGACTTGATCAATGTCCGAATCTCCTCCATCCTTGCATCTTGCTCCTCTTTATGTGCGGAAAGCTTCTTGTCGATGTAGTCCCTTTTCCTCGCTTCGGAGTGGCGAATGTCAATGGAGAGGTTCTCGATGCGCTCTCGCAATCTTGATTGTGTGCCTTGCATTTGTCGTTGTAGATCGAAGATTGACGCATTGGTGATGTAGTTGTTCACGCCGTCGTTGTTGTCGAAGACCGGAGATGAAATGCCTTGCGTATCCATCACTCCAAGAGAAAAGTGTGAGTTGTAGAAAGAGAAGAACGAATACCAAATGTACCTTGACCGAAGTTGAAAGTGGATCAATGATCACTCCAATGTGGACAAGGAAATAGCACAATTGGTACCAATTCTTGTCGATTTCTCACACCTACACAAGTAAGGCTTATGGTGGAGCTCGGTGAGGATAGTGGCACAAAAATTTGATGTAAAATGTTAGCAAGAGTCAATAATGTTGAAAGAGATTCACAAATTCGCAAGTGAAACAAGTAGACCAATAGCAATATGTGGCACACGGAAACACACACACGGATAGATAAATGGGGTCATGCAACCAAGGATGAGCACAAAATGTGGAATCCACGGAAAACGCTCGTGTTGCACAACTCAAGAGAGACGCTAGCACGATTGCTCTATAGGCGGATACGATACTTGTGCACAACCTATAAGATGCAAAATGGGTAACTTTCTATCCCAAGTATGCTATGTATGTATGGTTCCCGGTGTTTGATCCAAGATGATCGGATATGACAATATTCTGCAATGTGGTGGATGCTATGGCTATTGCTTACAATCTTCTTTGCTCTTTCTCTTTTGCTTAAAAGCTTATTCTCTTTTTTTTGCCACTTCGCGAAATGCACAAACCAAGGTAGCAATTGTATATATGCGGGAACAAACTTGAGGCACACGAGATGATATGATGATACCAATATGATATGGTATGTATGCAATGTATGGTGTAGATCACTAATGTGCACAAGTAACGTTGCCGGCAATACACAAATGGCTAGTCTCGATAGGCAAGTAACGCAAAATGGGCTAGGGGTTAACAATGCAATTGCAAGGGGAATGTACAATGGAGGGGTACCACGATACCGAGATGATATGTAGGTTACCGTCCGTGCCGATGATGAGTGGCGGTGATCTTGATGGAGATACCAAGATTATGGTGACTCGTCCCTAAGTAGCCGAAACACCTTAGGAAACGAAAAAACCGTGAACTCAAAATCTCAAACGTCAAATGGTGGTAGCAGAATGCGGTGGTGTTGCACTAGGAAATGCGGAAGTGGAGGTTATGGTGGTGGACTATAAACGGTGTCATAGTTGAAAGCACGGTCCCTAAGTAGCCTAAACACCTTAGGAGACACAACTCACAACACAAACAAAATTGGGTTAATTTGGGGTAGTGGAAGTGTATGGCGGGCAAGGTTATGCGGAAGTGGTGGTGGTGGTGGTGGTTGATGAAGAAGAAACCGTCCCTAAGTAGCCTAAACATCTTAGGATACTCAAATCACTCCTCAAGCAACCACTAATGTGATGGGGAACAAAATTGGTTAGGTTGCGGAAGTCGGTGGTGGTGTAGCGGATGATGTGGTGGAAGCCCTAGGCAAAGATGCCAAAATTTTCAAAATTTGATGGAGTCAAAAGATGTTGGTGGTATTTTTGTGGGAAGGAGGATGTCAAGAGCTTCAAAACGAGCTAAACAACGTCAAAATCGGAGTTCAGATGAATTAGTTATGGCTGAAACAAAATTTCAGCAAAGTCAGTTTTTACAGGTAGCGGACGTCCGGAAATGGACGGATGTCCGGTTGCCGGACGTCCGGTCGGGTCGGAAATCCGCTAATTTCAGCTCGGGTTAGGGGTTCCGGTCGTCCGGTAAGGTCGGACGTCCGATGGTTCCTGCGGCTCCGGACGTCCAGTAAAGTGACGGTCGTCCGGTGGTCGGGGTCAACGCGAGATTTCAGATCCGGGACGCGATTTTGGGCGGAATTTGGGGATTTTGGGGTCAAAATTGATGAGATTTCATGGATGGAAAGTGGGGAAAATTGGGGAAATGCTAGATCCACTCGAAACCAAGGAAATCCATGGATCAAAATCAACAAAACATCATCAAACCAACAAATCACAAAAAAAATTGGGGCTATTTTTGGTGGGGATTTTTGATCTGGGGAAGAACACAACACAATTAGGCTAGAAAACACAACGGGGAGGCTCCAAATTCGTGATAAACCTAAGCTCTGATCCAAGATGATGTAGGGTGGAACCCTAGATGGCCGATCTTTCACGAAAGGAGCGGATCCCTACGAGGAACACGAAGAACACGAGGGGGAAAACGAGGGGAAACACAGGAGAAACACTCAACCAACAAGAAATAGATCACACATGTGCTAGATCCTCGAAACACAAAGATAGATACAAGATCCAAAGTCAACAACGGACGCTACACAGTAACCGGTTCTTCTCCGTGAGGAGGTCTTGATGGGGCCACCCAAGAGGGGGTCTTGAATCCAAGGGGATCTTCTCCGTAGAGGGGCCGCGGTCTCTCTCGTGGAGTAGATCCGTAATGGATGAGCGTAGCTCTATCTCTCAAATGAGCTATCACAACGCTAACCCTAACTAGGAGGAGGTGGAGGAGTATATATAGTCATGGGCCACGAAGGGGTAAGTGGGGGATACATGGACTCGGTCCAATACACTGTGCGCGGACAGGAGTCGAACGTCCGACAGGTACCGGACGTCCGTTGGCTCGCGAGGGTCCAGTCGTCCGGTGCATGTCGGACGTCCGGCGTTTTGGCTCTGGACAGGTGGTGTAGGACGTCCGGTCGGCGTCGGTCATCCGGGCGCTGGAGAGTGTCGGACGTCCGGTGTCTGGCGGTCGTCCGGGCGCTGGGAGTCATCGGACGTCCGGTGGCTCCGGTCGTCCGTAGATTCGGCTCGGGTCCTCAGGGGCCGGACGTCCGTGATGGGCCGGTCGTCCGGTGGCTGTAGCTTCGCGCAGCTTCTTCTCTTGGTCCTTGTACTTGGCGTCCTTGCTAGCTCGTCCGTTGGATGTGGTGGCTCCGTGGCTTTCCTCTAAGTACCTGATCATGCATAGCACACACGTTGGAGGTAGTAGCCATATCTCGCATGTAGAAGGTCAAGGTTCGGAGAGGAGCGAGTTCATCTTGTGTCCAAATGGTGTATGTTCGAGGCCTTGTCATATGTCCACTTGGGGTTTGGAGAGTAGTCGGAGTGTACATGGGCATGATTGTAGGATGCTCCGCATCAACAAGCTATCCTGACAAAATTGGTCTTTGCATGCGAAAAGCTCTATGGTGACGCCGTCTTGGGCTCCACGATGACCTCTGTCTTGCCATCCTCTTGGTCTTGGTCTCATTGCACCAATATAGCAACCTTTGCCTGATGCCTCGGTACTCTTCGCATGCGCTGGCCTCCTTTGCACCAAAGAGGAAACAAGGACGCTGCGCGCGCCGGCGCCCGCCTGGTGTCATGCGTCATGGCTCACATCACGAGGGTCTCGTGAGGTTTGCCCCGCCTTGATATCTCCACTCCTCGTGAGCCTTCCTGGCTAGGCCACTCCCGAGGAGGCCTTGCATTGTCCGCCTCGCGAGGGTCTTGGATGCTTTGTTGGTGAAGATGGGCCGTACGGCCTGCTGGCTCAGCCACGCTGCGGGCCGCAGGCAGGGAAGTCTGGGGACCCCCATTCCCAGAACACTAGCATCCAGGGATCACTTGAAGTACATCGTGCAAATGCATTTTGCCGGAAGAAGCCAGCAACAATACAACTGAGTACGAAGGGCTCCTTGCCAGGCTCAGGATTGCAGCAGAATTGGGAATTAAGAAGCTGATCATTCGATGAGATTCACAGCTTGTGGTGAGACAAGTCAACAAGGATTATCAAAGTCCATTAATGGAGGCATTTTGAGGAAGTGAGGAGATTGGAGGAGAACTTTGACGTGTTGCAAACAGAGCACGTACCGCGTGCGAAAAACAATATAGCTGATCACCTGCGAAAGTGCGCTGTGCAGAAGCTTCCTTTGGAACCAGGAACTTTTGTTCTCTGTCTCTCTCAGCCCTCCGTATCACCAGCAACAATGGCCCGGAAAAGGACGAAGTTGGACTATGGTAAGCCTCTCCCAGTAGAGCCATCCGCTCCGGGCAGAGACCCAGCCAGAAACAACTCCTCACAGCCTGCCGGACCACCCCCTCAAGTCACGCCCATGGACCCGCGAATGAGGCGGGTGCTCCCGTAGAAGAGGAGGTGTCGCTAGTCCTCATTGTCGAGCCCCAGGCTCCAACTTGGGCAAGGCACATTGTCCACTTCCTCCAGACCGGAGAACTCCCCGGCGACCAAGATGAAGCTGAAAAAGTAGCCCGGAGGGCCAGTATGTATCAATTTGTCGATGACACTCTATACAGAAGGAGGCCCAATGGTGAGAAATTGAAGTGTGCTTGCCGGGAGGATGGAAAGGAACTACTGGATGAGATTCACAGAGGAATGTGCGACTCCCACATTGGATCAAGGGCATTAGTTGGGAAAGCATTCCAACAAGGATTCTAATGGACCACAGCTCTCCAAGATGCGGTCGAGCTCATCACGACATGTGAAGCCTGCCAGTTTCGTTCCAAGAAAACATTCCTGCCTGCTCAAGCCCTTCAGACAATCCCTCTATCATGGCCATTTTCGGTCTGGGCGATTGATATCTTCGCCCCTTCCCCCGAACAATCGGGGGCTTTGAATTCTTGTTCATTGCCATCAAAAAGTTTACAAAGTGGCCAGAAGTGACTACCGTGAGAAAGGTGACTACTCAGTCAGCTATCAAGTTCTTGAAAGAATTGGTGTGTCGTTTTGGAGTTCCAGCATGGATCATCACTGACAACGGCACCCAGTTCATGAGCCACGTCTTCATGCAATATATTCGTTCCCTCGGATGCAAGATCTCATTCGCCTCTGTGGAACACCCCCGGAGCAATGGACAAGCTGAGATGGCGAATGCTAAAGTGCTACGTGGACTCAAGATGAGAACTTTTGATACGCTGCAAAAGCACGGCAGGCGGTGATTTGAGGAGCTTCCAGTAGTTCTCTTGTCCCTCAGAATGACACCTAACCGAGCTACCGGGCAGACTCCCTTCCACCTAGTCTATGGGGCAGAAGCAGTTATCCCCATGGAACTCATTTACGGGTCCTCTTGAGTACTTGCCTACGATGAAGTAACACAATATCATCACCGGCGTGACGACGCTATGGTACTCGAGGAGAACCATCTCCGGGCCGCTACTCGTGTTGCATGCTACCAGCAAGCCCTGCATCGCTATCACAGCCGTAGGGTACATGCCAGGTGTTTTGAGGAAGGTGACCTTGTCCTTAGGCGCGTTCAGTCCGCCAAGGGTTCAAACAAGCTGTCACCGAAGTGGGAAGGCCTTAACCAGGTAGTACAAGTCACCAAAGCTGTCAAAGTCCGTCTGGAGACCAGAGATGGCACTCAGTTGCAAAACTCAGTGAATATTGAGCATCTCTGCAAGTACTGACCATAAGGTGCGCCCGACAGCCACCCTTTTGTACAGGCCTTGCCTCAGCTGCATGTAACCCCTTGTATGAAGCTGGGGTGATGACCCCGTGCAAGAGAAAATAAACAAGCTCTGTAGGCGGCCTCCAACTAATATTTCATGCATGAATGAGGACACCAAGATCACTGCATAAGCATTTCATGAGCATTTCCATATGCATATAGATAGGATCGCATCCTGCATTCATTCTCATCTACATGATGTTGCAGTTTCCTGCCGTGGACTTGGCTTCGACAATGATTGAGAAGATTGCCCAGCACAACGGTCCCCGGCAAGCCAAGCAGATAAGTTCTACCTCCTATCCATTAGTGTTCTTTAAGCTATACCTTTGTATGGGAAAACCTCACTTATCTTTTGAGACTTAGGTGCTTCCGTCCGTGCTTAAACGCTGCTTTGGTCTGGATGGTCACAGTGGCCTTTGGTAAAAAGAAGTTGGTGGGGGGCTGGCCCCTCTATTTGTTCCCCGACAGACGTGGCTCTCCAACATACAAAGAGGGTGCCGGCAGGATAGCCTACTGGGGATAACTCGTTTATCTACATTAAAGAGGCATTCCACCTCTGCATGGACATATACATGCATGATTTCCCGACAAGGTTCATATTTTTCATTCATATGCTAATACAAGTATAAGCAATACATAACACAAAGATGGACTCGAGGGTTACATTATTTGAATTAAAATTTGGCAATTGCCTATAGATTTAAGATTGAAAAAAGATAAGTGCCCTGTGATCCTCTCTTTTCGTTTTCCCTCCTTCAGGCACTGTGGCGGAATGAGGACAAGACAAGAAAAGGAGCACCCAACCAGGAGACTACCACGATCCCATTAGGGCCCGTTGGGCACAGCCTGACAAGACCAGGAATGGCAAGGCTGTGAAGGAGGAGTGCGTGGGATAGGGCGACGCCATCTGTTGGCCACCTCCTGAGCCAGCAAGAAGCCCTAGCTTGAGCGCTGGTGGAGTCATCCACCAAAGCTCAGTCGGAAGACTGCTGGAGGCGAGGAGAAGGCACCAAGAGAACATCCCTCCCCGGCTATCACCTGAAGAGGCTAGTGATGATGGTGCCGGGGAGGGAGGGCAAGAGCGGAAAGACGAGGCAGCAGGTCGCCAGTCGGAGGAGAAGGCATCCACGCCATCGTACTCTGACCTGACCCCCTGCCACCCGCCTTCTCCATCTTCCCTCGCTTTCTCATCACCAGCGCTACTCCCGAAAGCGCCTGCATTCCAGTCCAGCGTCCCAGCGGAGAAACAACAAGCACCCAGAACGGCTAGGGGGCTTGGGGCGCGCCGCTCCCCTCCTTGGCGGATAGGAAGGCACACCTCTGATCGACAATAGCCCCAAAACCTCCGAGAGGGACAGTGCTGGGATTACCAACAATCTCCAACCCTACCTCCCGGCCGAGCCTCGAAGAAACCAAGAGATTCACCACGCCAAGGACCAGGCTCACTCCCCAAGCAACAACACCAACGTGAGGCAACAATAGCCCCAAGCAAGACCCTGGGGACGAGCCCGAGGCCCCTCTCTTCGACATAGCCAGCATGAGAAAAAGATAAGAAGAGGAGGAATGCAAAGATGGATGACTCCGCCCTCCTCCGCCCCTCCCTTTTATAGGCCGGGCGGGGAGGGCAGCTGCTCCATCAACGGGTGGCCACCATCTTCCTCCGTCAATTCAAGACGACCGGGCCCTCACCATAATGCTCTCTCGTGCCACGCGCCTCTGTTACCGGGCGGCCACCGTCCTCCTCCGCCAATTCAAGAGTATAATCCGAGTATCGAGTATACTCCAGGCAAGGCCAATTTGATTGCTGACGCTTTGAGCAGGAAGGCTTACTGCAACAGTCTAATTCTTAAGCCTTACCAACCCAAGCTTTGTGAAGCTTTCCGCAAACTCAATCTGCAAGTTGTTCCTCAAGGTTTCCACGCCAACCTTCAAGTCTCCCCTACTTTGGAAGATCAGATTCGCGAGGCTCAACTTCTTGATGCTATGGTGAAGAAGGTGAAGATTGGGATTGCCAAGAGTCAACCCAAGTACAAGTGCTACCGCCTTGATGACAAGGATACTCTCTTCTTCGAGGATCGTATTGTTGTCCCCAAAGGTGACCTTCGTAAAGTTATCATGAATGAGGCTCACAATTCACTCCTCTCCATCCACCCTGGGAGTACGAAGATGTATCAGGACCTCAAGCAGGCTTATTGGTGGACTCGAATGAAGCGCGAGATTGCTCTGTTCGTGAATGAATGTGATGTCTGCAGAAGAGTGAAGGAAGAACACCAACGAACAGTTGGTCTCCTCCAACCTCTTGCCATTCCAGAATGGAAGTTTGACCACATTGAGATGGACTTCGTGACGGGGTTTCCAAAGTCCAAGCGTGGCAATGATGCTATATTCGTTGTCATCGACAAACTCACTAAAGTGGCTCACTTTCTGCCTATCAAAGAGTCTATCATTGTAGCTCAATTGGCGGTGCTTTATACTTCTCGGATTGTGTCTCTGCACGACATTCCACAGTTGATCTCTTCAGACCGTGGCAGCATCTTTACCTCCAAGTTTTGGGATTCTTTTCAGAAGGCCATGGGCACCAACATCCGCTTCAGCACAGCTTTCCACCCTCAAACTAGCGGTCAAGTCGAGCGTGTCAATCAGATTCTTGAAGATATGCTCAGGGCTTGTGTGATCTCCTTCGGCATGAAGTGGGAAGATTGTCTTCCATACGCCGAATTCTCCTACAACAACAGTTTTAAAGCAAGTTCGGGCAAGGCCCATTCGAAATTCTGTATGGCAGGAAGTGCCGTACTCCTCTTAACTGGTCAGATACCGGTGAACGTCAACTTCTGGGAAATGACTTGATCACAGAGGCAGAGGAAATGTGCAAGGTCATTCGTGATAACCTCAAAGTAGCGCAATCGCGTCAGAAGAGCTACTATGATAGTATGCATCGTGATTTGGCTTTCGAGATCGGAGACCATGTTTACCTCCGCGTCTCTCCAATGAAAGGTACTCGTCGCTTCGATATCAAAGGAAAGCTTGCCCCTAGATACGTGGGTCCTTTCAAAATCGTTAGCAAGAGAGGCGATCTCGCCTATGATCTCGAGCTTCCTTCAAACTTTGCAAATGTGCACGACGTGTTCCATGTCTCTCAGCTCCGCAAGTGCTTCAAGACTCCTGACCGCACCGTCAACTTTGAAGACATTGACCTCTAAGAAGACCATTCTTATCGTGAGCACCCAGTTGCTATTCTTGAAGAGATTGAACGCAAGATTCGCAATAAGTCAATCGAATTCCTCAAAGTCAAGTGGTCACACCATTCCGACCGTGAAGCCACCTGGGAACGCGAGGATCACCTCCGTTCTGAGTACCCGGTGTTCTTCCAGTCCTAGATCTCGGGACGAGATCCTTTCGTAGTGGTGGAGTGTTGTAACACCCCGGATGTGATTTACCTTATATGTACTCTAACTCTTGCCGTTTTCGGCACTAAGTTATTTTATTTCCTCAGGTTCGGGTTTTTGTCTCCATGTGTTTTTGTCGTTGTCATGCATCTCATATCATGTCATCTTGTGCATTGCATTTGCATACGTGTTCGTCTCCTGCATCCGAGCATTTTCCCCGTTGTCCGTTTTGCATTCCGACGCTCCTATCTCCTCCGGTGGTCCTTTCTACCTTCTTTTCATGTGTGGGGGTTAAACATTTCTGGATTGGACCGAGACTTGCCAAGCGGCCTTGGTTTACTACCGGTAGGCCGCCTGTCAAGTTTCGTACCATTTGGACTTCGTTTGATACTCCAACGGTTAACCGAGGGACCGAGAAGGCCTCGTGTGTGTTGCAGCCCAACACCCCTCCGACTTGGCTCAAAACCCACCAAAACCCTCTCCATCATCTAGAGCGTTCGATCACGATCACGTGGCCAAAAACCGCACCTCATTTGGACTCTCCTAGCTCCCTCTATGCCTATATATAGTTCCTCTCCCGAAATTTTCAGATCTCTCCACCCCAAAACCCTAGCCCCGCTCCATCTGCGTGCCGGACATCGCTGCCGCCCCAACCGCAGCGCGCCACGTGGGCAAGCACGCCCACATCTCCGCCGGCCCGCCCGGGCCCAAGGCCGGCCCTCTCCTCCCGCGACCGGGCCCGAGCCGCAGTGCTCCGCCCTACGCCTCCTTCTTCCTCGCCGGTGCCGGACCCCGCCACCGTCTACTCCACGCCACCGCACGCCATCGCCGGCCTCGCCTCTCCGGCGAGGCACCGCCTGCACCGACGCCGCGACCGCGCCACCGCACGTCCCGGCGAGCTCCTCCGACGCCCCGCTGCACCGGCGACCCTCCCGTATCCGGCTCCTCCTTCCTCCGGCGAGCTCGGCCCAAGTCCGGCGACCTCGAAGCTCCGGCCGGTGATCCTCGACATCCGTGCTGCTACAGCACCCCGGCCAGATCTGGATCCAGATTTCGGATCGGTTGACTCTCCCTGAAACCCTAGTTATTTTGCGTTTTTCGTCATGTCGTAACTCCACATCCGTAGTTCCGTTTTGCGCGTGTAGCATATCAAAATGTTCGCCTCAGAGAGTACATCATTTCATCTCAGTGCATCATTTTGATTTGAGCTCATCTTGATGCCCGAAATGCTGTTGGAAGAGAGCTATTTGAGATATTTGTCAGATCTGCTGCACCAAATAGCTATTTGTCATTTTTGCCATGATTAATGTGTGCATGATATGCTCCTGAGTTCTACATGAGTTTTGTTATATGCCATGCCATCTTTCCAGAGGTACTTACCATGTATTTTTTGTGATATGTGTGGTGACTAGCACAAGCTTGCAAAGTAGTGCATTCGTTAATGCTGATTTCAGGGACATTGAAATTTCAGTACTTGATCTGTTTTTATCATTATGCCATATGTTCATGTTGTTTCCTAGTGATCCGTGCCTCTTTTGAGGATGATCAGTAAAGATGATTTGTTAATCATGTGGTGCTATATCCATCCATGTCATTTTTTGCAATTATGGAGCACCCTAGCTTGAGTCAATCGAGCTCTACTTTTGCTATTTCGTGAATCCTGGCAGATTGTTGACTCGTTAGCGATTTTGCCAAGGATGTTGTTGCTGATCCGTGCATGCTATGTTGCTGTTCTTGCCATGTCTAGCTTCTATGATATGTATTTTTGATGGGTGTATCCTTAGTTTGTCATGACATGCTCCGTAGTGAGTGCATCGAGCTCGTAAACATGCCTACTCATTAACATATTTGCATGCTCCAGTTTTTCACTCAGTCTGTAATCAGATTATGTTTTTGCCAAGTTCACATGCTTGCAATTGTATTTTCCGATCCCTTTTGGCTCAAGGTCACTAAGGGACTTTTTTAAGTGCTTTTAGTAGCTTCATGTCATGCCTTTCTTTGCCATGTTAAGTTCCTATAGCATGTAGTTTTTACGCTCCAAAGTGTGCTACCTGATCTGAAATTCCAGACTTGTGTTAATTTCACTAAGTCTGAAACCTGTTTACCATTTGCATTTTTGCCATGCTTATTTGAACCTGTTGATGGATGAATTGGCCGTAGCTCAGTGTTCATCTTTTGTCAAGCATCATGATTGGCTACCTGCATGTATTTTGTTGCCATGTTTGAGTGCTGCAGCATAATTATCTTGATGCATTTAGTTGGCTACTTGCTGTTTATCGCAGACCGGTGCCATATTTGTTTTGCTTGCCATTTCCAAACCGTGCATCTGATTCCGGTGATCTTTATATCGATTTCAACCGAAATCACCTCACCTTTCCAGTGGTACTCTTGGTTTTCCAAGTTGAGGCCAGGTTCAATCATTCCTTGTCAAATCTTGCATATGCATCACATATCGCATCCCGCATAGCATGCCATGTTTGCATCATGTTGTTTGAGCTTTGCACGTGGTTGATTGTATTCCTTTTGCTTGTTTATCTTGTTTGGGTAGAGCCGGGAGACTAGTTCGCTAACGAGGAGCCCATTGAGTTTGCTTACGAGGATCAAGTCAACTCTGACAACTTTGCAGGCAAGATGATCATACCCTCAAAATTACTTCTATCTTTGCTTGCTAGATGCTCACTCTTTTGCTATGCCTATGCTACGATACCTACCACTTGCTTATCATGCCTCCCAAATTGCCATGTCAAACCTCAAACCCACCATGTCCTAGCAAACCGTTGATTGGCTATGTTACCGCTTTGCTCAGCCCCTCTTATAGCGTTGCTAGTTGCAGGTGAAGATTGGAGACCGTTCCTTGTGGGAACATTGTTTATTGTTGGGATATCACTATATTATCTTGTTATCTTAATGAATCTATATACTTGGTAAAGGGTGGAAGGCTCGGCCTTTTGCCTGGTGTTTTGTTCCACTCTTGCCGCCCTAGTTTCCGTCATATCGGTGTTATGTTCCCGGATTTTGTGTTCCTTACGCGGTTGGGTGATAATGGGAACCCCTTGACAGTTCGCCTTGAATAAGACTCCTCCAGCAATGCCCAACCTTGGTTTTACCATTTTCCACCTAGCCTCTTTTTCCCTTGGGTTTCCGGAGCCCGAGGGTCATCTTATTTTAAACCCCCCTGGGCCAGTGCTCCTCTGAGTGTTGGTCCGAACTAGGCAGCCTGCGGGGCCACCTCGGGGAAACTCGAGGGTTGGTTTTACACGTAGCTTGACCTATCCGAGTGTGCCCTGAGAACGAGATATGTGCAACTCCTATCGGGATTTGTCGGCACATTCGGGCAGTGTTGCTGGACTTGTTTTATCTTTGTCGAAGTTGTCTTGTAGAACCGGGATGCCGAGTCTGATCGGAATGTCTCGGGAGAAGGTTTATCCTTCGTGGACCGTGATAGCTTGTGATGGGCTAAGTTGGGACTCCCATCTAGGGATTTGAAGTTTCGAAAGTCATGCCCGCGGTTATGGGCAGATGGGAATTTGTTAATGTCCGGTTGTAGATAACATGATGATGCGGAGCATCCCACATTCATCCCCATGTACACTCCGACTACTCTCCAAACCCCAAGTGGACATATGACGAGACCTCGAACATACGCCATTGGACATAAGGTGAAGTCGCTCCTCTCCGAACCATCACTTTCTACATGTGAGATATGGCTACTACCTCCAACGTGTGTTCTATGCATGATCAGGTACTTGGAGGAAAGCCACGAAGTCACCACATCCAATAGAATAGCTAGCGAGGACGCCAAGTACAAGGACCAAGAGAAGAAGCTGTGCGAAGCTACAGCCACCAGACGACCGGCCCGCCCGGACGTCCGGCCCCTGAGGACCCGAGCTGAATCTACGGACGACCGGAGCCACTGGACGTCCGACGACTCCCAGCGCCCGAACGACCGCCAGACACCGGACGTCCGACACTCTCCAGCGCCCGGACGACCGAGGCCGACCGAACGTCCGACACCACCTTTCCAGAGCCAAAACGCCGGACGTCCGACATGCACCGGACGACCGGACCCTCGCGAGCCACCGGACGTTCGGTACCTGTCGGACGTCCGACTCCTGTGCGCCCGCCCGTGTGTTGGGCCGAAGCCACTTACCCTTTCATTCGCCTAGAATATATATACTCCACCTCCTCCTAGTTAGGGAGCGTTGTGATAGCTCATTTGAGAGATAGAGCTACGCTCATCCATTACGGATCTACTCCACGAGAGAGACCGCGGCCCCTCTATGGAGAAGATCCCCTTGGATTCAAGACCCCCTCTAGGGTGGCCCCCATCAAGACCTCCTCACGGAGAAGAACCGGTTACCGTGTATCGTCCGTTGTTGACTTTGGATCTTGTATCTCCCTTTGTGTTCATGGATCTAACGCATGTGTGATCTATTTCTTGTTGGTTGAGTGTTTCTCTTGTGTTTCCCCTCGTTTTCCCCCTCGTGTTCTTCGTGTTCCTCGTAGGGATCCGCTCCTTTCGTGAAAGATCGGCCATCTAGGGTTCCACCCTACATCATCTTGGCATCAGAGCTTAGGTTTATCACGAATTTGGAGCCTCCCCGTTGTGTTTTCTAGCCTAATTTTGTTGTGTTCTTCCCCAATTTCGAAAATCCCCATCAAAAATAGCCCCAAATGTTTTTTGTGAATGTTGGTATGATGAAATTTTGTTGATTTTGATCCATGGATTTGCTTGGTTTCGAGTGGATCTAGCATTTCCTCAATTTTTCCCACTTTCTATCCACGAAATCTCATCAATTTTGACCCCAAAATCCCCAAATTTCGCCCAAAATCGTGTCCCGGATCTGAAATCTCGCGTTGACCCCGACCACCGGACGACCGTCACTTTACCGGACGTCCGGAGCCCCTGGAACGACCGGACGTCCATCATCCACCGGACGACCGGAACCCTTAACCCGGATGGAAATTAGCGGATTTCCGAGCTCACCGGACATCCGGCCAACGGACATGCGTCCATTCGCGGACGTCCGCTACCTGTAGATATCAACTTCGGCTGATTTTTGTTTTGCCCATAACTAATTCATCCGAACTCCGATTTTGACGTTCTTTAGCTCGTTTTGAAGCTATTGACATCCCCCTTCCCACAAAAATACCACCAGCATCATTTGACTCCATCAAATGTTTGGAAATTTGGCAAGTTTGCCTAGGCCCTCCACCATATCATCCGCTACACCACCATAGCCTTCCGCAACCTAACCAATTTTGTTCCCCATCACATTAGTGGTTGCTTGAGGAGTGATTTGAGTCTCCTAAGGTGTCTAGGCTACTTAGGGACGGTTGCTTCTTCATCAACCACCACCATCACTTCCGCATAGGCTTGACCACTATACACTTCCGCCACCCCAACTTAACCCAATTTTGTTTGTGTTGTGAGTTGTGTCTCCTAAGGTGTTTTGGCTACTTAGGGACCGTGCTTTCAACTCCTACATCATGTATACTCCACCACCATAACCTCCACTTCCGCATTGCCTAGTGCAACAACACCACTTCCCGCTACCACCATTTGACGTTTGAGATTTTGAGTTCGCGGTTTTTCCGTTTCCTAAGGTGTTTCGGCTACTTAGGGACGAGTCTCCATCATCTTGGTATCTCCATCAAGATCACCGCCACTCATCATCGCCTAGGACAGTAACCTCCATATCATCTTGGTATCGTGGTATCCCTCCATTGTATATTCCTTTGCAATTGCATTGATAACCCCTAGCTTGCGTCACTTGCCTATCGAGACTAGCCATTTGAGTATTGTCGGCAACGTTACTTGTGCACATTAGTGATCATCGACCTACACCTCCCATTGCATACATACCATACCATAGGTATCATCTTGTTATCATATCATCTTGTGTGCCTCAAGTTTGTTCCCGCATATACACAATAGCTATCTTGGTTTGTGCATTGTGCAAAAGTGGCCATACAAAAAAAAGAGAATAAAGCTTTTAAGCAAAGAAAAAGAGTGAACAAAGAGCTTGTAAGCAAGTGTCATAGCATCATACCACATTGTCATATAAGATCATCTTGGATCATAACACCGGGAACCATATCTACATAGCATACTTGGGATAGAAGTCGTTGCATTTTGGTCTCCTATAGGTTGTGCACAAGTGTCGTATCCGCCTATTGAGCAATCGTGCTAGCGTCTCTCTAGAGTTGTGCAACAAGAGCATTTTCCGTGGATTCCACATTTTGAGCTCATCCTTGGTTGCACGACCCCATTTATCTATCCGTGTGTGCGTTTCCGTGTGCCACCCATATTGCTATTGGTCTACTTGTTACACTTGCGAATTTGTGAATCTCTTTCAACATTATTGACTCTTGCTAACATTTTACATCAAATTTTTGTGCC
Organism: Triticum urartu; assembly: GCF_003073215.2. NCBI lineage: Eukaryota > Viridiplantae > Streptophyta > Magnoliopsida > Poales > Poaceae > Triticum > Triticum urartu. The sequence goes on along the minus strand of NC_053025.1, from coordinate 229,912,410 downwards.
ACTATCCTCACCGAGCTCCACCATAAGCCTTACTTGTGTAGGTGCGAGAAACCGACAAGAATTGGTACCAATTGTGCTATTTCCTTGTCCACATTGGAGTGATCATTGATCCACTTTCAACTTCGGTCAAGGTACATTTGGTATTCGTTCTTCTCTTTCTACCACTCACACTTTTCTCTTGGAGTGATGGATACGCAAGGCATTTCATCTCCGGTCTTCGACAACAACGACGGCGTGAACAATTACATCACCAATGCATCAATCTTCGATCTACAACGACAAATGCAAGGCACACAATCAAGATTGCGAGAGCGCATCGAGAACCTCTCCATTGACATTCGCCACTCCGAAGCGAGGAAAAGGGACTACATTGACAACAAGCTTTCCGCACAAAAGGAGGAGCAAGATGCAAGGATGGAGGAGATTCGGGCCTTGATCAAGTCTACTTCCCTTTCGTCATCTTCAAGGCGGCGGCACAAGCGCAAGTCGTCCACGTCCACAACTCCATGGCGACCACCATCACCTTCGTGATCCATCTCGTCATGAAGGGCATGTCACCTCCAAGCAACATGTGCACGACGACGAACGACATCTACTACAAGCTCAAGTGCGACAACGCCACCATCAACATGAAGATGCTCAAGATGCGCCTACCTACAAGTCCCAACAAGACCTACTTCACGCCAAGTCCAAACTTCATGACCACAAGAGAAGACCACGAGACAAGCACCACCAAGAGCATGCTACGGCTACAACAACCACTTCGGCATCTTCGCCAAGTGCTATCAAGGCATCTTCGCCTTTGGACGTACGACATCTTCGCCTACTTCCCACGAGTACGCCTACATTGACTTCATCAAGTCCAAGGCGACCACCTACAAGTGAGGGCGACACTTCCATCTTCGGAAGCCCCTCAAGGAAGAGGGCCGAGCATGGGAATTTCCCTTCGGTCATGGAGACGAGCTATTAGGTGCCACATCATATGGACCTCCAACAACAAGACGGCGACAAGAAGGTCGAGCAAGGGCCATCCCCTTCGACCACGGCGACGCGCACTAACCGCTTCAACAACATGAAGACGGCACCCATATAGGATTCATACTCCGAGTCAAGCTACGAGACCGCTCATGAGACCTTATCTTTGGTCTTCGAGGACAGTGATGATGTGCCATCTTCGGCCTTCATCCACGGCTACGACCACGACATGATTGAGCATGGAGACATTTGCACCAACATCTCTCCGACAACGACATGTGACGAGATGCCCCAGTTGCCATGTGAGGAGATCCACCACCACATGAGTGACATGAGTGACTCCACCACACGTGACATTGAGAGCATTTCCTATGAGAGGATGAGTGTGACCACCACTAGCCCCACACATGAGAGCATGCCACACATCCAATGTGAGGTTGAGCGCCATTTGAGTGACTCCACCAACCATATGAGTGAGCCACAACACTTAGTGAGTGAGGTAGTTGCCACGGCATGTGAGGCCATTATGATTTCTAACGACTTACCCTCTACTCCGAGTGTGTTTTCTTCTTTGGTGCTAGGTCTCCTACATGACTACATGCCTATCCTTGACGAGTCCATACCTCCAATGGAGACGATGATGGCCATGGTGGACGATGATGCACCCCCCCACATGGTTCCATCAAGATGAAGATGACAACGAGACGATTTTCAACACCTCACCTACAACACATAAGCGACGCTCCAAAGGTAACATAGGTGATGGTACTTCTCTTGTCCCACTAGTGGACTATTTTGCGAATGATTGCTTGCATGATGTTGACACAATCCATAAGCATGTATGACTATATTCAGAATACATGCCTACATTACATTGATGAATTGGAGCTAGTTCTGTGTCACCCTAGGTTATGACTGTTACATGATGAAGCACATCCGGCATAATTCTCTATCGCCGATCCATTGTCTACAATCTTTCCATATATTGTTCTTCGCTTATTTACTTTTCCGTTGCTATTGTTACAATCACTACAGAATACCAAAAATATTACTTTTGCTACTGTTACCTTTTGCTATCGTTACCACTACTATCATATTACTTTGCTACTAAATACCTTGCTGCAGATATTAAGTTTCCAGGTGTGGTTGAATTGACAACTCAGCCGCTAATACATGAGAATATTCTTTGGCTCCCCTTGTGTCGAATCAATAAATTTGGGTTCAATACTCTATCCTCAAAAACTGTTGCGATCCCCTATACTTGTGGGTTATCAAGACTATTTTCTGGCACCGTTGCTGGGGAGCATAGCTCTATTCTTTGAGTCACTTGGGATTTATATCCGCTTATCATTATGAAGAACTTGAGAGATCCAAAAACCAAGATTTATCCCTCAACTATGAGGGGAGGTAAGGAACTGCCATCTAGCTCTGCACTTGATTCACCTTCTGTTTTGAGTAAGATTGCGGCACCTAAACCTGCTTCTGCTATTAATTATGATATGTCGCATATTATTGATGATGCCACTTCTGCTATGCATGATACTTATGATGAAACTACTTCTATGCTTCATACTACTGTGCCACTTGGTGAATTTCTTGATAAACAACTTGCTAGGGCTAGAGAGAATGAAATTATTGAAACCAATACTGATGAAAGTGATTATGAAGGCTCTCCTAATAAATATGAATTACCTGTTGCGCCTGAGGGCTATGTTATGGATAAAGAAACTAAAAGAGACTTTGTTGCTTGCAATGATAGAAGTGATCTTAAGAAATTATTAGCTAAGCTTAAACAAAAAACTCTGAATGCTAGAATAAAATATGATCCTTCTTATGCTACTTCACCTATCTTTGTTACTGATAAGGATTATGAATTCTCTATTGATCCTGATATAATTACTTCGGTTGAATCTGATCCTTTTTATGGCTATGAATCTGAAGCTGTTGTGGCACATCTTACTAAATTAAATGATATAGCCACCCTATTCACTAATGATGAGAGAACTCGCTACTTTTATATCCTTAAAATATTTCCGTTCTCATTAAAGGGTGATGCTAAGATATGGTTTAATTCTCTTGATCCTGGTTGTGTGCGTAGTCCCCAGGATATGATTTATTACTTCTTTGCTAAATATTTACCTGCTCATAAGAAAGAAGCTGCCTTAAGGGATATATATAATTTTGTGCAAATTGAAGAAGAGAGTCTCCCACAAGCTTGGGAGAGGCTTCTCCAATTACTTAATGCTTTGCCTGATCATCTTCTTAAGAAAAATGAAATACTTGATATCTTTTATAATGGACTAACCGATGCTTCCAGAGATTACCTGGATAGTTGTGCTGGTTCTGTTTATAGGGAAAGGACATCGGATGAAGCTGAAATTCTTTTGAATAATATGTTGACAAATGAAAATAGTTGGACACTTCCTGAGCCAGCTCCTGAGCCTATTCCTAAACCGACTCTGAAGAAAAGAGGTGTTCTATTTCTCAGTCCTGAAGATATGCAAGAGGCAAAGAAATGCATGAAAGAAAAGGGTATTAAAGCCAGAGACGTTAAGAATTTACCACCTATTGAAGAAATACATGGTCTTAATTTACCACCCGTCGAAGAAATATATGGTTTTAATCCATCACCTATTGAAGAAACACATGGTCTTGATAACCCGACACAGGTAGTAAAGGTAAATTCTCTCTATAGATATGATAAAGCTGAAATCCCATTTACTAATTTTGCTAGCCCATGCTTGGATGAGTTTGATGGCTTTAAGGTTAAACAAGAAAACTTCAATGCTTATTTCGGTAGAGAATTAAAACGCAATGCTGATATTCTTGAACACTTGGGTGATTATATGGCTAATGTTAAAGGTGAACTTAAACTTATTAGTAAACATGCTTCTATGGTTACCACTCTAGTAGAACAAGTACTTAAGGCTCAGCATGATTTTCTCAATGAATTAAATAGTAAGAAAAATGATAATGTTGTTAGAGTTATGACTAGAGGTGGCAAAATGACTCAGGAACCTTTGTATCCTGAAGGCCACCCTAAGAGAATTGAGCAAGATTTTCAGAGAAATAATATAGATGCACCTAGTCCTTCTAAAAGGAAGAAAAAGAAAAATGATAGGACTTTGCATGCTTCTAGTGCACCTATTGCTGAAACACATGAGAATCCAAATGATATTTCTATTTCTGATGCTAAAACACAATCTGGTAATGAACCTGAAACTATTGATAATGTTAATGGTAATGTTCATGATGATGCTCAACCTAGTAATGATAATGATATAGAAATTGAACCTACTGTTGATCTTGATAACCCACAATCAAAGAATGAAAATTATGATAAGACAGACATTGTTGCTAGGAAACATGGTAAAGAAAGAGAACCATGGATTCAAAAACCCATGCCTTTTCCTCCCAAACCATCCAAACAAAAGGATGATGAGGATTTTGAGTGCTTTACTGAAATGAATAGACCTATCTTTTTGCGTATGCGATTAACTGATATGCTCAAAATGAATCCTTATGCTAAGTACATGAAAGAAATTGTTACTAATAAAAGATAGATACTGGAAGCTGAAATTTCCACCATGCCTGCTAATTACACTTTTAAGGGTGGAATACCTAAGAAGTTAGGAGATCCTTGAGTACCCACTATACCATGCTCCATTAAAAGAATTATGTTAAAACTGCTTTATGTGATCTTGGAGCCGGTGTTAGTGTTATGCCTCTCTCTTTATATCGTAGACTTGATTTGAATAAGTTGACACCGACTGAAATATCTTTGCAAATGGCTGATAATTCAACTGCTATACCTGTCGGTATTTGTGAGGATGTGCATGTTGTAGTTGCAAACATTACTATTTTAACGGACTTTGTTATTCTTGATATTCCCGAGGACGATAGTATGTCTATTATTCTTGGAAGACCCTTTTTGAATACTGCAGGAGCTGTTATTGATTGCACCAAAGGAAATGTCACTTTTCATGTTAATGGTAATGAGCATACGGTACACTTTCCGAGGAAACAACCTCAAGTTCATAGTATTAATTCTATTGGAAAAGTTCCATCGATTATTTTTGGAGGTTTTGAATTTCCACTTCCTACTGTCAAGAAGAAATATGATATTCTAATTATTGGGGATGTGCATATCCCCGTTGAGGTAACAAAGTGTTATTCAAAATTTCTCCGGTTCCATGTTATTCGGAATGAGTTTGTTAACAAGACTTGATCAACCTTGTTAATGGATTCCTTTTGATGATCATGAGATGGATTAAGTTAGAAAGCACAACCTTCTGTGCCCTCCTTTAACTTTCTGTTATTTATATTAAATAAAATAAAAATAGTATTTTTTGTCTGTTATCTGAATTATCCGTGCAATATGAAAATACCCCGAAAATAAAAGTTCTCCAAATGCCCTGAAATTTAAATATGATTTTTTATAGAATATTTGAGAATATTTGGCACTGAGAACACAGCAGGGGGCATCCACCTGGCCACGAGGGTGGAGGGCGTGCCCTACCCCCTGGGCTTGCCCCCTGCCTCGTGGGCCCACGGTGGCCCTCCTCCACTTATTCCTGCACCCACACACTCCTTCTTCCTCCCACAAACACCATTATCCAGCTCAAGCATGAGTTCTAGCTCATTTTGCTGCGATTTTCGATCTCCTTGCTCAAAGCACCTCTTACAGAACTGCTTTGGGGGATTGTTCCTTGGTATGTGACTCCTCCATTGGTCCAATTAGTTTTTGTTCTAGTGCTTTATTCATTGAAGATTTGTGCTGCCTAGGTGACCATGTTCTTGAGCTTGCATGTCAAATTTTTATGGTTCCAAGTAGTTCTAATGCATGATACAGGCTCTAGGCACTTGTAGGAGTAGTTGCTATTAATTTTGTTGAGTGTGGTTTACTTTTATTTGAAGTTACTAAAAATTTCAGAATTTTTCTGAAAATAATGAAGAGATTTTGGAGGGGCTCATCGAGCCGAAGCTCGAAGGAAAAGCAAATTGAAGAAGCAGAGAGGCCAAAATATAATCTGCCTCGCACCGCGGAGGTTCGACCGTGTGAATGGCCTTCCGATGATTTCTTGAGAGCAGCCGGGATGATGATTTTTATGAATTGGCTAAGAATGCCGGACTCACCGACTTCCTCCGCGACCAACGCGAATAGTATCTCTTACTCACCAATACTTTTGTGCAAAACTTCTACTATTATCCTAGGGAATCACCTCCTTCAGTAGAGTTTCATTTATATGATGTGGTTAAGAAGATGTCACTATATGAATTTTGCAGGGTTTGCAAAATACCTTTCGAGGGTAGCTTAGAGGAACCACATAGTAGAGATGTGGACGCGTTTATTGACACTATCACTATAGGGGAAACTAGGAAAGTTTCCAATGCAAGAATCACTAGCATACATTTTCCTGTTTAACGCTACTTTGCAATATTTGCTAGTCGTTGCTTAATTGGTCGCAGAAACTGTGGAAACCTTAGTGTTCCTGATATTTTTATTTTGTTCCATGGTTTTTTCCGTGACGACTCTGTTAGTATGGGCGGTATTATTGCTAAACAGTGAAGTCTGAACCGTACAAAGGGCCCCATCTTTGGAGGTATCTATGCTTCACGCCTTGCTGCATACTATAACATACCTATTAGGCACAATGAAAAGAAGAAAAATTGTTGCCTAATGTTTATTTAGATTACAAGAGTATGGTAGTGCATGATTTTATTGTAAAGAATAGGGAAGGGGAGCTTAAATACAAATTGTTCTTTGATAAACGTCATGCTGAGACTATCACCTTGCCTGCTCATTCCTTGTTTGATTTATCTACAGGCCAGTACCTCGTCTCGTCGGAGGCTATTCACGCCTACCGGAACCCTACATCAGCCATAGAGCCAGAGTCGGAACCACAATCTGATCCTCCACGATAGTCTAATTACTAGTGGGATCGAGAGATGATTGCTAACTAGTGGCCATCAGAGTCTTCTTCTTCGTAGTACGACCCCAAATTTTACTTTGGATATCTGCCAGGCCAGCCGTGGCCATAGACCAACTTAGGCCAAAAGCCTAACCTTGAGGGAGTACGTATTTCTCACCAACATTACATTCATGTTCACACACTCATTGTTAGATGTCGGTGCTAATACTTTTTCATTGTATCATCCACGTTAGTTTATTTTCTCTTTTTATGCTTTCTTCTTGTGTGTTTGATAAACCTTAAGAAAAACAAAAAAAAATTAGTTGTAGCTTTTAATTAGTTTACTTTCCATGCTTGTAGTAGTAATTAAAAAAACCCAAAAAGATTTCTTTTTCTTCTTTTGCTTGTTGGGAGCTTTCCCGTGTATATAGTTTTATTTCTTTTCTTTGGGGGTCAATAGGAGAAGATCATGATTAAATTGTTGAAGTGGCTCCTATATGCATTTTTGTTGATCTGACAAAATAGCCAATATTGCCTTGTCTTCTCCTGTTTATTGAATGCTTGCAGATTCCATGTTAGTCCAATGCACGTGCACTATTATTATTATCCACATCGTTCGGTCGTGCAAGTGAAAGGCAATTATGACGATATATGATGAACTGATTGAGATGGGAGAAGCTGGTATGAACTCGACCTCTCTTGTTTTTGTAAATATGATTAGTTCATCATTCCTGATTCAGCCTATTATAAATAAACATGTTTGCGATGACAATTAGAGATCATAGTTTCTTATGCCATGCTTAATTAGATAGGGGCTTATAATGGTTTACCTTGCGTGCCAACATGCTATTAAAATGGTTGTGATGTGGTATGATAGGGCGGTATCCTCCTCTGAATGATTTAAGTGACTTGACTTGGCACATGTTCACGCATGTAGTTGAAACAAAATCAACATAGCCTTCATGATATTTATGTTCATGGTGGATTATATCCTACTCATGCTTGCACTCAATGTTCATTAACTTTAATGCATGTTCATGGTTGTTGTCGCTCTCTAGTTGGTCGCTTCCCAGTCTTTTGCTAGCCTTCACTTGTACTAAGTGGGAATACTGCTTGTGCATCCAACTCCATAAACCCCAAAGTTATGCCATATGAGTTCACTATACCTTCTTATATGCGGTATCTACCTGTCGTTCCAAGTAAATTTGTATGTGCCAAACTCAAAACCTTGAAATAAATATCCTGTTTTGTATGCTCGAATAGCTCATGTATCAACTATGTCTGTCCGTATCTTCCATGTTAGGCGGGTTATTCTCAAGAGGATTGGACTCCGCTCCTCACTCACGAGAAAATGGCTGGTCACCGGGATGCCCAGTCCCATGCTTTATGCAAATCAAATCAATATAATTGCAAACAAAACTCCCCCTGGGACTCTTGTTAGTTGGAGGCACTCGTTGTTTCAAGCAAGCCATGGATTGATGCTTGTTGGTGGAGGGGGAATATAAACTTTACCATTCTTTTTGGGAACCGCCTATAATGTGTGTAGCATGGAAGATATCGCCATCTCTTGGTTGTTATGTTGACAATGAAAGTATACCGCTCAAAATATTATTCATCTCTATTTCAAAACCGAGCTCTAGCACCTCTACAAATCTCTGCTTCCCTCTGCGAAGGGCCTATCTATTTACTTTTATGCTAAGTCATCCTCCTCTTATTAAAAAGCACCCGCTGGAGAGCACCTCTGTCATTTGCATTCATTACTGATTAGTTTACATCGAGTATGACTTGACTGGATCTCTTTTACCATGAATTACAATGTCTAGTCTATCCTTGATCTTTAAAGGTGCTCTGCATTTATGTTTTGCAGTCTCAGAAAGGGCTAGCAAGATACCATCCTGTTATATCATATTATGATTGTTTTGAGAAAGTGTTGTCATCCGAGATTTATTATTACTGCTCGCTACTTGATTATGCCATTGATATGAGTAAACATGAGACCTAAGCGTTATTGTGAATATGGTTAATTTATAATCTTTGCTGAAAACTTGAATGCTGGCTTTACATATTTACAACAACAAGAGCAAACCGAGTTTGTAAAAGTTTTTCTTTATGACTTTCAGTTTGTCAACTGAATTGCTTAAGCACAAGCAAAGGTTTAAGCTTGGGGGAGTTGATACGTCTCCGTTGTATCTACTTTTCCAAACACTTTTGCCCATGTTTTGGACTCTAACTTCCATGATTTCAATGGAACTAACCCGGACTGACGTTGTTTTCAGCAGAATTGCCATGGTGTAATTTATGTGCAGAAACAAAAGTTCTCGAAATGACCTGAAACTTCAGAGAGACTATATTAGGAAATAATAAAAAATACTGGCAAAAGATCAAGACCAGGGGGCCCACACCCTAGCCATGAGGGTGGGGGCGCGCCTGCCCCCCTGGGCACGCCCCCCTACCTCGTGCGCCCCTGGAGCTCCTCCGACCTCAACCCCATCTCTATATATTCATGTTCGGAGAGAAAAAAAATCAAGTAGAAAGATTCATCACGTTTTATGATACGGAGCCGCCACCTAGCCCTAAACTCTCTTGGGAGGGTTGACCGGGAGTCCATTCGGGGCTCCGGAGAGGGGAATCCGTCGCCATCTTCATCAACAACCATCCTCCATCTCCAATTTCATGATGCTCACCGCCGTGCGTGAGTAATTCCATCGTAGGCTTGCTGGACGGTGATGGGATAGATGAGATTTATCATATAATCGAGTTAGTTTTGTTAGGGTTTGATCCCTAGTATCCACTATGTTCTGAGATTGATGTTGCTATGACTTTGCTATGCTTAATGCTTGTCACTAGGGCCCGAGTGCCATGATTTCAGATCTGATCCTATTATGTTTTCATGAATATATGTGAGTTCTTGATCCTAACTTGCAAGTCTATAGTCACCTACTATGTGTTATGATCCGGCAACCCCGAAGTGACAATAATCGGGACCACTTCCGGCGATGACCATAGTTTGAGGAGTTCATGTATTCACTATGTCGTAATGCTTTGGTCCGGTAATCTATTAAAAGGAGGCCTTAATATCCCTTAGTTTCCGCTAGGACCCCACTGCCACGGGAGGGTAGGACAAAAGATGTCATGCAAGTTCTTTTCCATAAGCACGTATCACTATTTTCGGAATACATGCCTACATTACATTGATGAATTGGAGCTAGTTCCGTGTCACCCTAGGTTATGACTGTTATATGATGAACCACATCCGGCATAATTCTCTATCACCGATCCATTGCCTACGAGCTTTCCATATATTGTTCTTCGCTTATTTACTTTTCCGTTGCTATTGTTACAATCACTACAAAATACCAAAAATATTAGTTTTGCTACCGTTACCTTTTGCTATCGTTACCACTACTATCATATTACTTTGCTACTAAATACCTTGCTACAGATATTAAGTTTCCAGGTGTGGTTGAATTGATAACTCAGCCGCTAATACTTGAGAATATTCTTTGGCTCCCCTTGTGTCGAATCAATAAATTTGGGTTGAATACTCTACCCTCGAAAACTATTGCGATCCCCTATACTTGTGGGTTATCAAACCTTTAGGTGAAATATAACCCAAGATAACTCCAATGAAGAGGTTGATTGGTTGAAAAGATGTCTTGAGCGAAGAGAAAATGATGGATTTAGATATGTCACTCTTGAAAACTTGTGAATCATGAAACACGAAAGGAAATTATCAACAATGACATAACACCACCTCAAAAGATGAGATATGAAAGAATTGCACTTCGGAATGCAAGATGAAGAATGCTTGAACACCTCAAAACAAAACATGTGTTGAGCACCATGTTTAATTTAGAGTATGGCTTGGCGGATCACAACTTCAAGATAAATCTTGCAAAACAATTGTAGAATGAGAAAAAAATCCTTGGCGAACCACCATGTAGAGCCTCCATGAAGAACTCCGGTAATAAAAGGATGATAAACAGAAAGAGAAGTTGAGAACATAAGGTGAAGCCTTGAAATGATTTAGATGAATCTTCATGGTGATATAAAGGGAGATCTTGGAACTCCGGGAAAATATGAAGCACTTGAACCGAGAATTTACTCATCCTGAACAAACTCCGGAAGAATGAATCCATCACTTTGATGAAGCAAGAATAAGAATTATGTTATGCATATCCTTCACCAATTTAAATTGATGACAAGCAGCGGATTTGGCATACTACTTATTCTCATAGAAAGGATTAAGACAGATATAGCGCAATCTTGAGAAAAGACTTCAACGATCCACCGGTACGATTGGAAAGAACAAATGAATGGATATGATAACAAAGGAAGAGAAATCTTGAAAGAACCACAGTAAGAACTGAAAATGAAAGTAGCAAAGACACAATCCACCGGGAAGAATTGGAAAATGAATGAAGATACTTGACAGAAATTTAGATACAAGTGAACGACTAGATCACAAGCTGATTAGAGAATATACTTGAATCATGCATCGGTAAGATTTGTAGAACAAGAGCCGAAGGCTAGAATGAATAAATCTGAGATGATGAGCTCCAGAGAATCAAACTGAAAAGACTCTTGAATTTCTCCAGATGGTTGAAAAGAATTCTCACAAACGAAAACAATTATGAGAGGATGGCATCAAGCTAGAACCATGAATCTTTGGGAGAACGGACAAGATTGATAGAAAAATCTTCTTCGGTCTTCAAATCCGAGAATGACAACGAGAAACACCACCATGAATTGGTGAGGCACTCCAGAACTAAAATTGGAAAGGTTGAACCAAGGATGAAAATAATTTGAAAGATCTTGGAGAAAGACATAAGACTGATGATAATTCATTCTTACGTCAAACTTGAAATGAATTTGAGAATCACTCTAGAAAGATTTAGAAGAGTCAGGTAGAATCCTGGGAAAAGACTTGTGGGTTAGGGCCCACTCAAAAGAAACATCGTTGAAATGATTTGAAGAGAGATTGCACTAATTGAATTAAATGACTTGAATGAGATAACAACCTCGAGATATCTTGAACTGATTAGGAATGGAAACACAAATCTTGTGAGATATCCTCAGCACTCCGGAACAAATGAATAGCGAGAGGTGGATGATTAAGAGATGCACCGACATGAGAAGGCATTTGAACCGAGGAAAGGATATGATCGACAAAGCTTGAATTGAATCCACCGGAGAAGAAAAAAAGAAGAAGAAGAATAATAAACTTGAAGCTCCGTTAGAATCTTCCTGAGAATCACCGGATAAGAACATTGACGAAAAAGAATGGAGAGACTGCACATCAATAAGATGGATACTTGATTAAGAAATCCGAGTTATGGAGAAAAGGGGGGGGGGGGGGGGAAAAACAAAGACAACTTGGGACGGATGAAAATTGAAAGGGATGGGATTAACTTGAAGAGAAGCACACCGGTTGAAAAGGATTGCCATGAAAATCTTGATTGTCTTGAAGGATTAGTATTCACATAGGAATATGAGAACACCGCTTAGGAAAGGTATAGAATCCACACTTGACATTGAAGCAAATCAAATACCACAACTCAAAATAAAACAAAGGACTGGCTTGCAGAATAAGCCAGAACAAATACATATGATAGAGATTTACCCAATCCCATATCATGCATCTGTTGGAAAGATATTCTAGGAGCTACTCGAATTCCCACTTATAAAACTCCCGAAACTTTCTGGTTATGCAATCAGGTGTTGGGTATACAGGAGAAGTATAATATCTCACCCAAACTAACAATCCCTACATCCAGGTGTATCCATCCTTCAACACATAACCAAGAAACCTTCGGAAATCGTGTACCTCAATCTTCGAAAAGCATCCGTTATACGAGTTATGGCAATACTCCCGAACTCCCGCCCCAGTACTGGGTGGCGTCGAGGTTATCTCACCAACAACTGCATAGAAGAGATTTCTGATGTCGGCCAAACTCAGGTATTCCAGAACTGTAACGATAAAATTATGATGACAACACCTCGGAGCTCAACTCCATGAGACACTTCCACAACCCCTAAATGTCAAGAGGCACCAAGAACAATGTTCTCATCACAAAACTATCGGAACGATTCCAAGATACCTGATTTTGTGAAATTCGAGAAGAGGAGAGTCAAAACTTCTACGTCAGGAGGCCTCACCGGAGCGACGAAGGGACTAAGGAGTAAAAAGAATCCTACTCTCAAATATATATAATCCTAAGACTCAAAACATTTTGTTCTAGACTCAACAACGTCAGCGATTGGATCAAGCAGGGGGCTCCTATGTCGGGGATGGCTCTGATACCAACTTGTAACACCCACGATGTGGCTATATCTCCCACGTGTCGAGGCACGACTTAGAGGCATAACCGCATGGTGGTTTAGTTGCAAGTGGGGTAATCTTCATACAATCCCATGTACTGAATAAGAAAGGGATAAATAGTTGGCTTACAATCGCCGCATCACACAAATAACAAGTAAAACATACATCATCCAGAACACAATCAAGGTCCGGCTACGGAACCAAAGTAAAGGAAGACAACCCCAAATGCTAGATCCCCGATCGTCCCAACTGGGCTCCACTACTGATCAACCGGAAAAGACGCATAACAACTATCAAGATCTTCATCAAGCTCCCACTTGAGTTCGGTAGCAACACCTGCACTGGTATTGTCGGCACCTGCAACTGTTTGGAAGTATCCGTGAGTCACGAGGACTCAGGAATCTCAGACATGCGAGATCAAGACTATTTTAGATTATGGTTAGGGTAAGGTAATGAGGTGGAGCTGCAGCAAGCACTAAGCATATATGGTGGCTAACATACGCAAATAAGTGCAAAAAGAGAAGCAACGCAACGGTCGTGAAGCTAGAAGTGATCAAGAAGTGATCCTAGAACTACTTACGCACAACCATAACACAAGAACCGTGTTCACTTCCCGGACTCCGCCGAAAAGAGACCATCACGGCTACACACGCGGTTGATGCATTTTAATTAAGTCAAGTGTCAAGTTATCTACAACCGGATATTAACAAATTCCCATCTGCCACATAACCGCGAGCATGGCTCTCGAAAGTTTATACTCTATAGGGGTGTCCCAACTTAGCCCATCACAAGCTCTCATGGTCAACGAAGGATATTCCTTCTCCAGGGAAGACCCGATCAGTCTCAGAATCCCGGTTACATGACATTTCGACAATGGTAAAACAAGACCAGCAAGACCACCTGACTGTGCCGACAAATCCCGATAGGAGCTGCACATATCTCGTTGTCAGGGCACACCGGATAATCTAAGCGTACAGGTACGAACATAACCCAACTTGCCAAGGGACGGTCCCGCACGGTGCTCTAGTTTGGACCAACGCTCAGAGGAGCACTGGCCCGGGGGTTAAAATAAAGATGACGCTTGAGTCTGCAGAACCCAAGGGAAAGGCTTAGGTGGCAAATGTAAAACCAAGGTTGGGCCTTGCTGGAGGAGTTTTATTCAAAGCAAACTGTCAAGGGGTTCCCATAACAACCAACCGCGTAAGGAACACAAAAATCAAGGAACATAACACCGATATGACGGAAACTAGGGCGGCAAGAGTGGAACAAAACACCAGGCATAAGGCTGAGCCTTCCACCCTTTACCAAGTATATAGATGCATTAATTTAATAAGAGATATTGTGATATCCCAACAATCTCCATGTTCCAACATGGAACAAACTTCAACTTCACCTACAACTAGCAACGCTATAAGTGGGGCTGAGCAAAAGCGGTAACATAGCCAAACAACGGTTTGCTAGGAACGTGGGTTAGAGGCTTGACATGGCAATATGGGAGGCATGACATGACAAGTGGTAGGTAGCGCGACATACCGATAGAACGAATAACTAGCAAGCAAAAGTAGAAGTGATTTCGAGGGTATGGTCATCTTGCCTAAGATCCCACAAGGAAGAAGAACAAGTTCATGAAAAAGAAAAACGGACGTAGTCGAACGGATCCTCACAACTCCAGAACGAAACCGAAGCTAACGGGAGAAGAAACCCGGAAAGAAGCAAACAACAGAGTAAACAACCATCACATAAGCATGGCATGATGCACAAATAAGTATGATGCTGTAACGCCCTCGATGCGGCTATATCTCCCATGTGTCGAAGCACGACTTAGAGGCATAACTGCATTGAAAGCAATGTCGCAAGTGAGGTAATCTTCACACAACCCATGTAATACATAAGGGAAAGAGATAAATAGTTGGCTTACAATCACCACTTCACACAATTACAAGAATAAAGCATTACAACATCCAAATACAATCAAGGTCCGACTACGGAACCTAAATAAAAGAAGAACCCCAAATGCGACAAGGTCCCCGATCGACCCCAACTGGGCTCCACTACTGATCAACTAGAACGAAACAACATAAAGGAAAAGATCATCATAGAGCTCCTCCTTGAGCTTGGTTGTGTCACCTGCTCGATAACATCGGCACCTGCAAACTGGTTTTTGGAAGTATCTGTGAGTCACGGGGACTCAGCAATCTCACACCCTCGCGATCAAGACTATTTAAGCTTATGGGTAAGGTAAAGGTATGAGGTGGAGCTGCAGCAAGCGACTAGCATATATGGTGGCTAAACATGCGCATATGAGAGCGAGAAGAGAAGGCAAAGCACGAACGAAGAACTATGATCAAGAAGTGATCCTATAGAAACCTACGTCAAGCATAACTCCAACACCGTGTTCACTTCCCGGACTCCGCCGGAAAGAGACCATCACGGTTACACATGCGGTTGATGTGTTTTAATTTAAGGTCAACTTCAGGTTTTCTACAACCGGACGTTAACAAATTCCCATCTGCCCATAACCGCGGGCATGGCTTTCGAAAGTTCAAATCCCTGCAGGGGAGTCCCAACTTATCCCATGACAAGCTCTCACGGTCAATGAAGGATATACCTTCTCCCAAGACATTCCGATCAGACTCGGTATCCCGGTTCTACAAGACAACTTCGACAAGTTAAAACAAATCCAGCAACACCGCCCGAATGTGTGACAAATTCCGATAGGAGCTGCACATATCTCGTTCTCAGGGCACACTCAGATTGTCTAAACTTCGGGTAGGCCAGCCCAGAGTTGCCCCTGGTGGTCACCGGCGGCTGACGAGATGGACCAACACTCAGAGGAGCACTGCCCCGTGGGTATTTAAATAAGATGACCCTTGAGTCCGCGGAACCGAAGGGAAAAAGAGGCTAGGTGGCAAATGGTCAAACCAATGTTGGGCATTGCTGGAAGAGGTTTATTCAAGGCGAACTGTCAAGGGGTTCCCATTATAGCCCAACCGCGTAAGGAACGCAAAATCCGGGAACATAACACCGATATGATGGAAACTAGGGCGGCAAGAGTGGAACAAAACACCAGGCATAAGGCCGAGCCTTCCAACCTTTGCCAAGTATATAGATGCATTAATTAAATAAGATATATTGTGACATCCCAACAAGTTAATATGTTCCAACAAGGAACAACATCTCCATGTTCCAACAAGGAACAACATCTCCATGTTCCAACAAGGAACAAACTTCAATCTTCACCTGCAACTAACAACGCTATAAGAGGGGCTGAGCAAAGCGGTAACATAGCCAAACAACGGTTTGCTAGGACAAGGTGGGTTAGAGGCTTGGTTCAACAATATAGGAGGCATGATAAGCAAGAGGTAGGTATCGCAGCATAGGCATAACAAAAGAGCGAGCAACTAGCAAGCAAAGATAGACATGATTTCGAGGGTATGGTCATCTTGCTTGAAATCCTGCAAGGAAGAAGAACGAGTCCATGAAGAAGACAAACGGACGAAGTCGAACGGATCCTCACAACTCCAGAACGGAACCGAAGCTCACGAGAAAGGCAACCCAGAAAGAAGCAAACAACATAGTAAACAACCAACACATAGACATGGCATGATGCACAAACAATTATGATGCATGTCCGGTTTAAATATGCATGGCATGGCAAAGTGCACAAGCAATTCTACAAATTAAGTGGAGCTCAACATGCAACTCCGTTGCATATTGACGAAACACCACGTGACTTATTTAGTTCTCTCTCGTTTATGTACCCAACAATATTAAATGTCCTTAGCATTGCAAGAGGGTGAAGCATAATTAAACAACCTAACTAGGCAAGTTTAAATGAGGCCGGAACAACAAACAACAATTCCGGAAAATCCTCATATGCATATATTAGGTTTGGTACTGTTCTGCCCTAATCCATATTTTAGAGTTGTTAAACATGCTAGGTGAGTGCATCATGTTAAAATAGGCATTTTTCCACCCCATTTACATATAAAGTTTATTAGAAATCAAGTTATGGTTATTTAGTTATGAAATAAAGCATTTTAGCATGGCATAGGAGAAAATTATATGCAAACAACATTTTAAACATGGGTGAAAGTGACATATTATGAAACTAGACACAATTTTAAACAAGTTTCATATATAAATTATTTTAAACCGATGCACGGTAAGAGAGTAATTATATGCATGAAGTTAAAGGGTTTTTCTGTAAAACTGTAATCTCCTGGAAAAATAGACAAATTGCAGATCTGAAAAAAAAACAGAGGCGGGCCAACTCGGACTGGGCCAACAGTGCACAGTGGGGGTTCTCACCCAGTGGGCCTTGGCCCAAGGCGGTGGAAACAGCAGGCCGGTGGATCTGGCGCGGCTGGGCCTCTGCTTAGCCGAACGAGGAGGTGGAGGGGGGCGCGGTCAACGGGACGACGAGCGGGGAGCTGCGGCTCGTTGCAGGGGAGTTGGCGCGGTCAACGAAGGCAGCAGCGACGCGGCAGAAGTCCTGGCGACGGTGGCATGAAGGGAACGAGAGGCGTAGCTCGCCGGGGATGGCGGGATCTGGGTGCGGGGTCCATGCATCGTAGGGTCGTGCTCCTCGTTCCCTGCAGCGATGGAGCTTGAGGCCATGGCGGCGGCGGCCTGGTTCAGAGAGAGACAGAGGTGAGAGGAGGGAGCAGGAAACGAGGGGAAGGAAAAGAATCAGAGGAGGAACGGCGACGGCGTCGGCCTGTAGGCTCGCGGGAGGTCTCTGCTGGTGGCTCTCGGGCGGAGGAGACCAGGGGAGGGGCTTGCGGCGGAGCTCGGTGCTGGTTCAGGCGCGGTGTAGAAGGAGGCTGACTACGAGGCGGATGGACGCGGGCAAACAGGGCGCGGAGGAGGTCCCTGGCGGCGGGGCTTGGAGAGCTCGGCGTCGAGGAAGGAGCTCCACTCCGGTGAACTCCATTGGCAGCGGCGGTGCTCCTGGACAGAGAGAGTTTGAGAGAGAGATACAGGAGACGGAAGGAAGACTGAAGAGAAGGAGCAGGGGCTGGGCGCTGGACCTGCGGTGGTGGTTCGGCCGGCGAGGGCTCCTATGGCCGGCGAGGGTTGGTGGCGAGGTGCTCGGGCAGGATTGGTAGGGACGGATTTTTGGATCGGGAGGAGCTGGTGTGGTGGGATTGGCTCGATGGGACAATGAGGAGGAGACCAGGGGAGGTTTGCGGTTGGCTGTGGGTGAGATCCCAATGGGGATTTGGGGAATAAGTGCGGCAGCGGCAGGGACAAGTGCCTAGAAGTTAGGGTTTGGCTAGTTTATATAGTGAGTGGGTCTATATGCAGACTAAGGTAAGCCCTTCGTTCTAAATCGGATGGCTAAGAAAATATAGGTTAGGAAATCCAATTAACAAAACGGAGACGTTTTGTAGATGTTTGGGGTTGATCCGGATCCAACGGTGACGACTGTCCGGGTCGGGTCCGGGACTATTTTCGGACGCGCGCGAGGAGGGCCACGGGCTGACGAGAGATATTTGGTTGGACCTGACGGTAGGTAGTGGTCTGTGTAGATGGTCTAGAGAGGAAAGAGAGGGAAAGCCCGGCAATAGTTTTCGCAGACCGAAAACGTCCGACGATAGACCGGCCATACTGCCGCTATAGTTTAACGGTTGGGCTATCAAACGAACTCCGAATGCGATGAAACTTGGCAGGTGACCTCCTAACACTATAACAACACCGCATGCCAACTCTCATCCCATTCCGAGAACATTTTCTGGCCACTTATAAAATACTATTACGGACATGGCACGGGCGCGTGCAAGTGTGTCTGAGCTCAGAACGAACAACGGACGGAACTGGGGGAACCCGGACGGATGCAAGTTTTGAAAAACATGAAGATGCAATGCACATGATGACATGATGAAATGCAACACGCATGCAAAAGACATGGAAACGATGGCGAATAACTGGAAGACACCTGGCACATCGGTCTCGGGGCGTTACAACACTCCACCACTACGAGAGGATCTCGTCCCGAGATCTAGAATGGCACCGGAGGGAAAAACGGAGGAGGAAGATAAGTGGGGTAAAACTAAGTTGCTTCTTTGACAAACGAGTGAAACCAAAGAACCTTGAGAGGTTGAAAAAATTGAAAGGAATAATGCAACGAAGAAGAACAAAGTTGAAAACACTCCGGTAGGGAAGAGGAACAAGGAAGAACAAATTCGAACAGCACTCCGGTTGAGAAAGGATGCAAGACTTGATAAGATGAAAAGAACCTGAGCAGAGGGCACAACACTCCGGTTAAATGGATAAACCGAGAAAAGAACACGGTCCTGACCAAACAAGAAGATGGGTGAAAAGAACAACACCACAATGCCTCCGGAACGAAACAATAGAATATAGATAATTGAAATAAAAGAATGGAGAAGAAAATGCCAACTTCTGCCACAAAAGAGCTTGAAAAGGCATCCTCAGGAGAAAAATCGAACGGAGTTGTTGGAACACCAACAACGAAAAGAATAGGCTTGATATGGTCTTATAGAAGGCATCCCAACATTATGAGGTGACAACTTGCCACTCATGGAAAAGATTGGATTGATAACAACGAGGAGACGAGAAACTTATTTCACCGGGAGAATAAATGAAGAACTTGGATCATTTATGAGCACCACAATTAGCAATGATCCTTAAGGAAAGCTTAAGGTGAAATATAGCCCAAGATAACTCCAATGAAGAGATTAATGGATTGGAAAGGATGTGTTGAGCGAAGAGAAAATGATGGATTTAGATATGTCACTCTTGAAAACCTTGTGATCCATGAAACACGAAGGGAAATTATCAACAATGACATAACACCACCTCAAAATATATGCGTGAAAGAATTGCACTCCGGATTGCAAGATGGAGAATGCTTGAGCTCCTCTGAAAAGAATCCCAAAGAAAACTTCGAGAAGGAATTAAATCCTTTATGAACCCTCATGTAGAGCCTCCATGAAGAACTCCGGTTAAAAGAATGATCACAAAGAAGTGAAGGATGAAAAGAATAAGGTTGAAGCCTTGCAATGATTAGATGAAGCTTGCGACGAGATAAATGAGAGATCTTGAAACTCCAGGAAAAGAAAAAAAAATGAACACAATTGGAATCAAGAAGTTGATGCACCTCCAGAATAAGGAATTAATCACTTGGATGAACAAGAATAAGGATTACGTTATGCGTATCCTTCACCAATTTAAATTGATGACAAACAACAGATTTGGCATACTACTTATTCTCGAAGAAAGGATTAAGATAGATATCGCGCCAACTTGAGAAGGTCTTCAACGAAACACCGGTGGAATCGAAACAATGAATGAATGGATATGATAATGAAAGAAGAGGAATCTTGCACGAACCACCGTAAGAATTGAAAATGAACGAAGAAAAGATAAAGAAACACCGGGAAGAATTATGAAATGAACGAAGATGCTTGAGAGGATTTAGGTACCAGTGAAACGAAGAGATCATGAACTGATTAGAGACTACTTGAATGATGCACCGGTAAGATTTAGAGAAAGAGAGCTGAAAGCTGAGAATGAATACTTCTGAGGTGATGGGCTCCGGAGAAACAAACTGAAAAGAATCTTGAATTACTCTGGATGGGTGAAAAGAATTCTCACAATCGAATAAAATTATGAGAGGATGGCAACAAGCTGGAATCACGAATCTTGAAGAGAATGGAGCAATATATGGAGGAAAAAGTCTTCTTTGGTCTTCAAAATCTGAGAATGACAACGAGAAACACCACCAAGAATTGTTGAGACACTCCGGGATAAAAATGGAAAAGGTTGAGCCAACGGTGAAAAGAATTTAACCTATCTTGGAGAAAGGCATTTGACTGATGATAACTTATTCTTACGTCAAACTTCGAAAAGAATTTTAGAGTAACTCCGGGAGAATAAGAAGAGGCAGGTAAGATCCTGGGAAAAGACCTGTGGGTTAGGGCCCACTCAAAAGATACACCGTTGAAAAGATTTAAAAGAGAGGTTGCACCGGTTGAATTAAATGGCTAGAATGAGATAACAATCTCGAAAGAGCTTGAAAGGATTATGAAAGCAGAGTGGAAACACTAATCTTCTGAGATTTCTTGAGCACTCCGGAACAATAGAATAGCGAGAGGTGAACGATTAAGAATTGCACCGGCATGAGAAAGCATTGAAATGAGGAAAAGGATATGACCAACAAAGCTTGAATTGGATCCACTGGAGAAGAAAAGAATGAAGAATGATGAACTAGAAGCTCCGTTAGAATCTTCATGAGAATCACCGGATAAAAACATTGAAAGAAAAGAATGAAGAGACTTCACAAGAATAAAAGGATACATGATTAAGATATCGGATACCTTAAAGAAAAGGGGTGGGTGGGCGGGAAAAACAAAGGCAACTTGGAGACAGATGAAACAAATAACGTTGATGAAAAACTGAGATTGGATTTTGCGGATGTTGAAATGATCGGATCCACTTGAAGAAAAGCACACCGGTTGACAAGAAATTGAAATGACAAACTCGATGATCAAGAAGGATTAGTATTCACATCGAAGTATGAGAACACCACTTAGGAAAAGGCATGGAATCAACATTTGACTTCGAAGCAACTCGAATACCACAACTCCAAAACAAAACAAAGGATTGGCTTGAAGAATAAGCCGGAACAACCATATGATAGAGATTTCGTCCCATGTTTTCGTGGTGGGGCCTACACGGGCTCGATCGTACAGCACCATCATGTACAAGGCAGTGCACATGACATACGAAGCGTCCCCGAGTCGGCATAACCAAGGACTCTTTAAGACACAACGAGACCACTATAAAACCAACCATGGATAGGCGGACCACTAGACGTCGAACCCCAATTTCATATCATACATCTGTCGGAAAGATATCCTAAGAGCTACTTCAATTCCCACTTATAAACTCCCGAAACTTTCCGGTTATGCAATCAGGTGTTGGGGATACAGGGGAAGCATAATATCTCACCCAAAACTAGCAAATCCTACATCCAGCTGTATCCATCCTTCAACACATAACCAAGAAACCTTCGGAAATCATCTACCTCAACCTTCGAAAAGCATCCGTTATACAAGTTATGGCAATACTCCCGAACTCCCGCCCCAGTACTGGGTGGCGTCGAGGTTATCTCACCAACAAATGCATAAAAGAGATTTTCGATGTCGGCGAAACTAAACTCAGGTATTCCAGAACTGCAACGATAAAATTGAGATGACAACACCTCGGAGCTCAACTCCCCGGGACACTGCCACAACCCCTAAATGACAGGAGGCACCAAGAACAATGTTCCCGTCACAAAACCATCGAAACGATTCCAAGATACCCGCGTGATCCTAAAATTTTTTTTAGTGAAATTTGAGAAGAGAAGAGTCAAAACTCTACGTCAGGATGCCTTACCAGAGCGATGAAGGGACTGGGGAGTAAAAGGAATTCCTAAACTCTCCAATATATATAATCCTAAATGACTCAAAACATTTTTCTAGACTCAACAACGGCAGCTAATAACGATCAAGCAGTGGGGGATCCTAAGGTCGGGGAAGGCTCTGATACCAACTTGTAACACCCTCGATGCGGCTATATCTCCCACGTGTCGAAGCACGACTTAGAGGCATAACTGCATTGAAAGCAATGTCGCAAGTAAGGTAATCATCACACAACCCATGTAATACATAAGGGAAAGAGATACATAGTTGGCTTACAATCGCCACTTCACACATTTAGAAGAATATAGAATTACAACATCCAAATACATGCAAGGTCCGACTACGGAACCAAAATAAAAGAAGAACCCCAAATGCGACAAGGTCCCCGATCGATCCCAACTGGGCTCCACTACTGGTCAACTAGAACGAAACAACATAAAGGACAAGATCTTCATAGAGCTCCTCCTTGAGCTTGGTTGCATCACCTGCTCGATAACATCGGCACCTGCAAACTGGTTTTTGGAAGTATCTGTGAGTCACGGGGACTCAGCAATCTCACACCCTCGCGATCAAGACTATTTAAGCTTATGGGTAAGGTAAAGGAATGAGGTGGAGCTGCAGCAAGCGACTAGCATATATGGTGGCTAAACATGCGCATACGAGAGCGAGAAGAGAAGGCAAAGCACGAACGAAGAACTATGATCAAGAAGTGATCCTATAGCAACCTACGTCAAGCATAACTCCAACACCGTGTTCACTTCCCGGACTCCGCCGGAAAGAGACCATCACGGTTACACACGCGGTTGATGTGTTTTAATTTAAGGTCAACTTAGGTTTTCTACAACCGGACGTCAACAAATTCCCATCTGCCCATAACCGCGGGCATGGCTTTCAAAAGTTCAAATCCCTGCAGGGGAGTCCCAACTTACCCCATGACAAGCTCTCACGGTCAACGAAGGATATACCTTCTCCCGAGACATTCCGATCAGACTCGGTATCCCGGTTCTACAAGACAACTTCGACAAGTTAAAACAAATCCAGCAACACCGCCCGAATGTGCCGACAAATCCCGATAGGAGCTGCACATATCTCGTTCTCAGTGCACACTCAGATTGTCTAAACTTCCAGTAGGCCAGCCCAGAGTTGCCCCTGGTGGCCACCGGCGGCTGACGAGGTGGACCAACACTCAGAGGAGCACTGCCCCGTGGGTATTTAAATAAGATGACCCTTGAGTCCGCGGAACCGAAGGGAAAAAGAGGCTAGGTGGCAAATAGTAAAACCAATGTTGGGCATTGCTGGAAGAGGTTTATTCAAGGCGAACTGTCAAGGGGTTCCCATTATAGCCCAACCGCGTAAGGAACGCAAAATCCGGGAACATAACACCGATATGATGGAAACTAGGGCGGCAAGAGTGGAACAAAACACCAGGCATAAGGCCGAGCCTTCCAACCTTTGCCAAGTATATAGATGCATTAATTAAATAAGATATATTGTGACATCCCAACAAGTTAATATGTTCCAACAAGGAACAACATCTCCATGTTCCAACAAGGAACAAACTTCAATCTTCACCTGCAACTAACAATGCTATAAGAGGGGCTGAGCAAAGCGGTAACATAGCCAAACAACGGTTTGCTAGGACAAGGTGGGTTAGAGGCTTGGTTCAACAATATAGGAGGCATGATAAGCAAGTGGTAGGTATCGCAGCATAGGCATAGCAAAAGAGCGAGCAACTAGCAAGCAAAGATAGAAGTGATTTCGAGGGTATGGTCATCTTGCCTGAAATCCCGCAAGGAAGAAGAACGAGTCCATGAAGAAGACAAACGGGCGAAGTCGAACGGATCCTCACAACTCCGGAACGGAACCGAAGCTCACGAGAAAGGCAACCCGGAAAGAAGCAAACAACATAGTAAACAACCAACACATAGACATGGCATGATGCACAAACAATTATGATGCATGTCCGGTTAAAATATGCATTGCATGGCAAAGTGCACAAGCAATTCTACAAATTAAGTGGAGCTCAACATGCAACTCTGTTGCATATTGATGAAACACCACGTGACTTATTTAGTTCTCTCTTGTTTATGTACCCAACAATATTATATGTTCTTATCATGGCAAGAGGGTGAAGCATAGTTAAACTACCTAACTAGGCAAGTTTAAATGAGGTCAGAACAACAAACAACAATTCCGGAAAATCCTCATATGCATATATTAGGTTTGGTACTGTTCTGCCCTAAACCATATTTTAGAGTTGTTAAACAAGCTAGGTGAGTGCATCATGTCAAACTAGGCATTTTTCTACCCCATTTACATATAAAGTTTATTAGAAACTGAGTTACGGTTATTTAGTTATGAAATAAAGCATTTTAGGATGGCATTGGAGCAAATTATATGCAAACAACATTTTAAACATTTTAAACATGGGTGAAAGTGACATATTATGAAACTAGACGCAATTTTAAACAAGTTTCATATATAAATTATTTTAAACCGATGCACGGTTAGAGATTAATTATATGCATGAAGTTAAAGGGTTTTTCTGTAAAACTGTAATCTCCTGGAAAAATAGACAAATTGCAGATCTGAAAAAAACAGAGGCGGGCCGACTCGGACTGGGCCAACAGTGCACAGTGGGGGTTCTCACCCAGTGGGCCTTGGCCCAAGGTGGTGGAAACAGCGGGCCGGTGGATCTGGCGCGGCTGGGCCTCTGCTTAGCCGAACAAGGAGGTGGAGGGGGCGCGGACAACGGGACTACGAGCGGGGAGCTGCGGCTCGTTGCAGGGGAGCTGGCGCGGTCAACGAAGGCAGCAGCGACGCGACAGATGTCCTGGCGACGGTGGCGCGAAGGGAACGGGAGGCGTAGCTCGCCGGGGGTGGCGGGATCTGGGCGCGGGGTCCATGCATTGTAGGGTCGTGCTCCTTGTTCCCTGCAGCGACGGAGCTTGAGGCCATGGCGGCGGCGGCCTGGTTCAGAGAGAGACAGAGGTGAGAGGAGGGAGCAGGAAACAAGGGGAAGGAAAAGAATCAGAGGAGGAACGGCGAAGGCGTCGGCCTCCAGGCTCGCGGGAGGTCTCTGCTGGTGGCTCTCGGGCGGAGGAGACCAGGGGAGGGGCTTGCGGCAGAGCTCGGTGCTGGGTCAGGCGTGATGCAGAAGGAGGCTGACTCCGAGGCGGATGGGCGTGGGTCAACAGGGCACGGAGGAGGTCCCTGGCGGCGGAGCTTGGAGAGCTCGGCGTCGAGGAAGGAGCTCCACTCCGGTGAACTCCCATGGCTGTGGTGGTGCTCCTGGACAGAGAGAGTTTGAGAGAGAGATACATGAGATGGAAGGAAGACTGAAGAGAAGGAGCAGGGGCTGGGCGCTGGACCTGCGGTGGTGGTTCGGCCGGCGAGCGCTTCTATGGCCGGCGAGGGTTGGTGGCGAGGTGCTCAGGCAGGATTGGTAGGGATGGACTTTTGGATCGGGAGGAGCTGGTGTGGTGGGATTGGCTCAATGGGACAACGAGGAGGAGACTAGGGGAGGTTTGCGGTTGGCTGTGGGTGAGATCCCGATGGGGATTTGGGGAATAAGTGCGGCGGCGGCGGCAGGGACAAGTGCCTAGAAGTTAGGGTTTGGCTAGTTTATTTAGTGAGTGGGTCTATATGCAGACTAAGGGAAGCCCTTCGTTCTAAATCGGCCGGCTGAGAAAATATAGGTTAGGAAGTCCAATTAACAAAACGGAGACGTTTTGTAGATGTTTGGGGTTGATCCGGATCCAACGGTGACGACTGTCCGGGTCGGGTCCGGGACAATTTTCGGACGCGCGCGAGGAGGGCCGCGGGCTGACGAGAGATGTTAGGTTGGACCTGATGGTAGGTAGTGGGCTGTGTAGACAGTCTAGAGAGGAAAGAGAGGGAAAGCCCAGCAACAGTTTTCGGAGACCGAAAACGTCCGACGATAGACCAGCCATACTGCCGCTATAGTTTAACGGTTGGGCTATCAAACGAACTCCGAATGCGATGAAACTTGGCAGGCGACCACCTAACACTATAACAACACCGCATGCCAACTCTCATCGCATTCTGAGAACATTTTCTGGCCACTTATAAAATACTATTATGGACATGGTGCGGGCGCGTGCAAGTGTGTCTGAGCTCAGAACGAACAACGGACGGAACTGGGGGAACCCGGACGGATGCAAGTTTTGAAAAACATGAAGATGCAATGCACATGATGACATGATGAAATGCAACACGCATGCAAAAGACATGGCAACGACGGCGAATAACTAGAAGACACATGGCACATCGGTCTCGGGGCGTTACAGATGCATGACCAGTTTAAAGAGGCATGCCATGGCAATATGCACAAACAAAACTACAAGTTAAGTGGAGCTCAATATGCAACGAGTTGCATATTGACGAAATACCACATTCATTTATTTAGTTCTCTCCCGTTTATGTACACATCAATATTAAATGTTATTAAACATGGAAAGAGGTGAAGCATAAGTAAAATACACAGTTAGGCATTTTAAATGAGGTTGGAAACATCAAAAAACAATTCCGGTAAAAACCCCACATGTCAATTAGTAATTTTAATGCAAGCAACAAATTTTAAAATTTTTAAATGTTATCATCATGATGCGGATGACATGTGCAAGTTTTATGCATTTTTTGTTAAAAGTTGACATGAGCATTATGAAGCATTTTGTCATCGTGGAGGGAACGAATGGGGTGCGACGGCAATGAATCCGAAAATGATGCCATGGCAACATATCGGTTCCGGTAGCTCATGGAGATACTGGTGCAAAGGAAGTGTGGCGGGAGCGTGTCATGCAAAGAAGGTGGGGTGATCCCGGTTACCGGGTTCCCATAATTCGACGGCGGTATCAAACGAGGGAACAACTAACGCTCACGGGCGGATACAATATCGAAACATGCATCTCATACAACACATGCATTCGTTCACAGGCGGTCGTCTCGGGGTTATACCTTCGAAGGGTGCAAACGAGGCGTTTCTCGTTCGGTGCAAGGTAGAGGAAGTAGCCGTTCTCGGGACGTTCTTAATGGAAGTAGTCGTGCTCGCTTCGTAGTTGTACACACTCCATAGGTGTTCGGGGTCACAACGAGGAACTTCACGTCCACGGGGTCTTCGAGGGTCGACGGTAGTGGTACTCGGTCGTTTCGAAGAGGTACTTGGGGTCTTCGAACTTGTCGGTCTCCTCAACTCGAAGGAGTACTTGGCATTTCTACTACCCAGGTCGTCGGCGACGGTAGTTGTTCTATGCATCGGGCATCAAGGTACTTGTCGTTCTTAGCGATTCCGAAGACGGCGGTAGTGGTACATGTTACATAGATGTACAGGTCGTCAGTAGAAGTACTTGGTGACATCCACGGGATCAGTAGTCATACATGGTCTTTCTGTTGTACTTTGACTTGGTGATTCCAAAACGTTTATCGGAGCGGGGACTTGGCGAAAAACTCGTTCATTTGACAGGGGGAAAAACAGCGGCAGCAGCAGGCAAGGGAGCTCGAGGCGGCTGCGTGTCTTCAGGAGCGATGCAGGGGTGCAGGCGCGCATGGAGAGGAGCCCGGCAGCGTTGCAGCACAAGGACGGTGGCGTCGTCCTGTGGGCATCCATGGCGATGCAAGAAACCAGGGTGCAGCGGCGCGGTGCCGGAGCATGGGCTCACCGGCGGCACGGGGATGAGGACAGGGGAGGAGGAGGTGCTGAGGCAGACCAGCCGGCGGAGGCGAAATTGGCGCGAACTCCGGCGAGGGAGGCGCTGCTTGTAGCAGGAGTCCGACAGCGATGTACGGACGAAGAAGGCAAGGCAGCGCAGGGCAGCCGCGGGTTTGGTCGGCGGCAGGGCTAAGGAGATGAGGCCGAGCACCAGGCCATGGCGACGGGAGAGAGATGAAGGGATTGGGCGGTGGCTGCGGTTCTCTCTCACACAGCACACAACAGAGAGGAAAGAGATCGAGAGAGATGTGGCGGCGCTATGGGAGGGAGGAAAGAGATCGAGAGAGAGTTAGGTTTGGTATAACATCCTAAATTTTCAATTTGGTATGTTTTACAATTTTAGCTAAGCATCTATGCATATTGTTTGAAATTGAGTGGCTTTTGATTTTTATCAAAGGCAGTTGAGTTTCTTTTTTTGAATTTGAACATGATTGGCAATTGTAATTTATTTCAAAAAATGCCTGACAAATACTTGAGCAAAATTATGAGAGGAGTAAACATGACACTCCAAAAATGTCAGAAGAAAAATATGGCCAAAAAGTTTGAATTCAAATTTGATTTTTATTTGGGATTTCCAGAAAATGTTATTTTTAGTTTGTGTTTTGCCTCTGGAAAAATGTCCTCGTTGTAGGATTATTTCCCCTGAGAATTTAGATATATATATATGTCCTATATAAAAATATTATAGTTTTCTCTTATTTTTAGTTTTTCCTCTCTGCCTAAAAAAAGGAAAAGGACTGTAGCCTAGTGCCGAGGCCGCAGCCCACCAGCGCCGAGGCCGCCAACCCAGCGCGCCACACGCCCGAGCCGCCTCCACTTCGGTCGCCCGACCGAACCCTCCTCTCCCTCTCTCACCGACGCACCGACCCCACACCTTCTCTTTCCCCTCGCCCACGCTATGCCGCTCCAGAGCACGCCCGAGCGCCGCTGCGGTTCCGATCTTCCCGCGATCGCGCTCCGAAGTGGCCCCCTCCTCCAAGTTGATGTCCTATAAATACCTACTCCCTTCCTCCCTCGAACCACCTAAAACCCTATCCTAAACCCCACCACAGCCCACGCACTCGCGAAACCGATCTCACCGCCGCCGCCGCAGTTCGCCGCCCGTTCCGACTCCGGTGAGCACTCCCTCGACTCCAATTTCCACCCACGTACTCCCGTCGTCGTTGCCCACCTGTTTGACAAGGTCTTCCGCCCTCTTATACACAGAAATGACACCCTCGAGCTCGACCACCGCCCGCCGGAGCAAGAGCTCACGCGAGCACGTCTCCCACGCCTCCGTCGTCTCCGAGCTCCAGCGACCTCGTCCTCTACCTCCCCTAGCTCCACCGCATCTTCCCGACTTCTTCGCCACCTTCGCCGGCCACTAGAGATCCCCGCCCCGCTTGACGCCGACCGCCCCCACCCTCTGTCGCCGTCGACCACCACTGCAGCCACCTCCCCTCGCCGTCTGATCTGAAACCTAGGGTCTAGATTAGATCACACGAAAGGTTAGGCTTTTTTAATAGTTCGATCTTTTCCCGGTTTAGTTACGGTTTTACTTCAATTGATCTAACCGATCGGTTATTTTGTTTAGCCGCGGGCGCGTTTTAGTTAGTGTTTGCCTGAGCGTTAGATAGGCCCTGTAGCGCCTGTTTTTTTAGTTATTTTTAGTTTCTATTTTTTTAAACAGAATATTTTTGTTCTTGTAAAGTCTATATCTTTTAGGTTGTTTAATATTTTTAGTTGATTGTTTTTTTGTTAGTTTACAAATTTCTTGTAGTTTCTGTATAAAATACGTTTAGCCATGTTTTAGTTTATAAAATAGTTTTATTTTAATTTTAGTCAGATTAGTTTTTCTGCTATAAATTGAGCTAGAATTATTATTTTTAGGTGATTCTTTTTGTCCCTGCTTAGTTTTTCACCATGCCTAGTAGTAGGAATTTATTTGGGTATTTTTAGGCTATATTATAAATAGTTTTACCCGAAAACAAGCTTTTCTAGTTTTTTTAGCTGGCTGCTGTTTTCTGTTGTTCTAGTTAATTTAGGATTTTATTTCACCTCTGTTATAATTTATTTTAGATTAGTTTCTGTAGTTACAGAGGGTGAACTTTTATTTACAGACAAATAAAATTTTTAATTTATTTTTTTCTTGCTAGTTGTTAGTTTGGAGTTCTTCGAGTTTTCTTTTGTTTTGGTTTGAGTGCTTGTGTGATTTCCTTTAGCTTGCTGTTATATTGTTTAGTGGAATATTTATTTGTGCTATTGTTTGACTCGATAGAATTTCCGGAGTGCGAAGCTTGCTATATCGAGTCACTAGCGTTTGAAGACCGTCAGCCAGGCAAGTCATTTGATCATGTTTTACAATACCTATGATTTTGTTGCATTAGAATTATTCCTCCCCACCATGCATGTAGTAGGAGAATTTTAAGTTATGTCTTGAGTAGTATCATGAGATAGGATGAACCCAATTCCCCTTGTTACCATTGCCCCGGGACGATGTAGTTTGCTTTGCTATGCTTGTAGACGGGGTTGGTTGAGAGATTCATAGGGGAGATGTGAGAGTCAAGATGATGATAAACCCATGAATTCAAGCTCAAGATAGACTTCAAATTCACTACTGGGTGGAGGACGGTTGACGGGCACCCTGGAGGAACCGGCGGATGGCCGGGATGCATGGAGAAGCGCCATGACATCTTGCGGAAAGCTTCCCCAGCCACGAAGAGACGGATGGATACCCCTTGACCAGAAGCTTACCTGTGTAGCCACAAGCCATTATGGGCTCTAGCTGGGTTGACCTTAGGCGTGACTCTAGACGGACGGTGCCAGCAGATGTAGAAGAACGGTAGGACATGGATGGGCATCGGCAGTGCCCAGAGAAACTCTATGAAAGACCTTGTTTCATTCGTCCCATCTTCAAACACCATGCAGTGCGAGGACGTAAAGGAGGGAATGAATCTTGCAGGTAAAGTGCAGAAGACTCTGCAGAGTAACAACTTAATCGATTAGCCTTGTCCCCGGTTCCGGACAAATGAGCCTTTGGAATTGGAGTATCTCGAAAATCTCAACACCGAACAAATAAATTATTTGAGGGGTTAATTAATAATTGGGAATAAGACATTGGTTGGAGGAACCATCCCAATAACAACCAACATTTTGTAGAAATTGCAAACAAGTCCTTTGTTGTAGGGAAAAACTGGCTTTTTTCGCAAATACATAAAACTTAGAGCCCCATAGCCAAATTGCATATAGTGTTAGCAATTTTATTGTTGTTCTCTCTTCATGACTTGCCCGCATATTCAAAAATGCTGACCTACACAGCTGCAACATCTTATGTTGTAGAGGAGTTTTCCGACCAGGAGTGAGGCTATAATCCACGCTTGGCGATTGACCTTTGGAGTCAGATGGACTCACTATTCGTCTACGCTTCCGCAGCTTTATTTAGTTTATTTCTCATGAGTTGGCCTTCGGCCGAATTTCTTATGATGTAATAAAGGCTCGATATGAGAATCGTGTAATAAATTCAGGTGTGATTGAACATTGAATCTTTTCATCAATGTACTATGTGTGCCAGCATGATCTTGGGATGGTACAGCTACACACAGACTTGACCAATTTTGGGTCAGGTCGTTACAGAGATGGTATTCAGAGCACACGCTGATCGTAGGACGTAACCCCTAGGATCGGAAAGCCATAGGAAGAAACTATTTTAATTTATGTCCTTATCGTTCCGTAATTCTCCCCTGTTCATTTCTGACTTCTCTCTGATTTCAACATTCTTGATGGCCGTCAAGTTCATCCCAGTTCTGCTCCCGGAGTTTTGCCAGCCAGATGAGACAATGCTTTTCGGCAGGAGGCTGGTCCAGATCATCAAGGAATTGAAGATTGGTCTGCCGTCTATCATTGGGACCCCTATCATGGCATTTCCAGAAGATCCTCGCTATAGGATTAAGGTACACATACTAGGGAGGACTTTCGGAAGTCTCTCGGCGCCCGTTGACTTCAGGTTCACCGCTCCCACTTGGATCCTCAGGAGAGACATAGAAGTTCATACTGCACTTGGACGCATCCAGGAGGAATATAGGGCCGAGCTCGTTGGATCAGACCACACCATGATTTCTCACAGGACTGCAGATGGAGAGCTCATCCGCACCATAGGTGACAACTCTGTTCGCTCATATGTCCAAGACATGGAGGCTCACATCAGGGCTCTAGAGATTCAGATGCGCAGGAGCTTGAAGATGGTCCAAAAGTTGCATCTTCGTGAAATGGAACTGGAGGATGCAACACGTGAAGCACACTATGAGCATGAAGAAGAAGTCTAGGATTTTATGGATAGACTCGAGGACCGGGATAAATATATTGCCACACTGGAGGAGAACATGGATCTGGGAGAAGACCTTTATCCGAGTGGAGATGATGGACCCCTCGTGAGCAATGACCAGGATTATGAGGAGAGCTCCACCGAAGGAAGCCTCAAGAGGAGGCGCGACACCAGAGGACGCCGCACCAGAGGACGCAAGGATAATTGATGAAGACATTTAGTAGACCGCCATGTTATTCTATTTTATTTTCATTGATCAGTTAGGCCGTTATTTTTGATTAGTCGTGAGATTTTGTAATCCGAGATTGAATCTTGTTTGAGATGAATGAATAAATGATTGGTGTGATTATGTTTGTGCATTCATTTGGGTAGTGCTATTTTCTCATTAGACCCTTGTTCTATTCTATTTTCTGATCCACTCCAAAACACCAGATGCCTCCGAGACGTGACCCCGGTTTCACTTTCCCACCGGAGCTCACCCAGCTGATTCAACAGCTGAATGCCTTAATGCAAATGCTCATCGAAAATCAAGGCAACAACAACAACAATCCACCACCACCACCCCCTGTCGATAACCTGACCCGGTTCCTAAGGCTGAATCCACCGGTGTTCTCTAGTAGCACCGAGCCGATTGTAGCTGATGATTGTCTCCGCAAGATCGGAAGGGGTCTAGCAACTGCTGGATGCACAGGTGTGGAGAAGGTGCGTTTTGCCACATATCAACTGAATGGACCTGCAGTCTCTTGGTGGGAGAACTACACCGCCACTTATCCGGTCGCCACTATGACATGGGATCAATTCCAACAGGCTTTCTGCACCGCTCATGTCTCAGCTGGAGCCATGAGTCTGAAGAAGCATGAGTTCCGCAACTTATGCCAGGGGAACCGTATGGTGGGGCAGTATCTAGATGAGTTCAGCAAATTATCTCGCTATGCCCCAGATGATGTGGCCACAGATGCCGCAAAACAGGAGAAGTTTCTCGAGGGACTCAATGATGAGCTGGGAATGTAGCTAATGGTGGCTACCTTCAACAACTACCAGGAGCTGGTAGACAAGGCCACCATACTTGAAGGCAAGCAGCAGTAGATTGATAGCCGCAAGAGGAAGTATAGCCAGGGGAAGTACAACTCCGGAGCTCAGCAGAAGCCCCGCTATGCCCCATACTCGGGAGGACATACCCATCACACCCATGGAGGACATAATCATGGAGGACATAACCATGGAGGGAATGGGAAAAATCGCAACCACGACAACAACTCCAAGTCAGGCAATGGAGGCAATGGCAACTAGCACCGCCCTGCTCCGGCTCAGAAGGATCTGAGTCATATCACCTGTTTCAAGTGCCAGAAGATAGTACACTATGCCACCGATTGTCCGGAGGCCAAGCCGAGGAATGGAAACTGCAACGGCAATGGAAGCTCAGCAAAGAAGCCCAACCCTTTTCCTTGTGCTCAGCTGAATCACATTGACGTGGAGGACGTCTATGATCAGCCAGACACTGTGGTTGGTAAGTTTTTATTAAATTCACGTCCAGTATTGGTACTCTTTGATTCCGGTGCAACACATTCATTCATATCAAGGGTAGTTGGGGAAAAGTACGGATTGCCCACTAGGACCCTTAGAACCCCGCTTCAGGTCACTTCCCCAGGAGGAGAGATGATGGCAGGCTTAGGCTGTCATTCAACCCTCAGCATCAGAAATCATGATTTTCCCGTAGACTTCATAGTCTTAGAATCCCAGGGATTGGACGTGATCCTAGGCATGGACTAGTTGACAAAGTTTGAAGGGAACATCGACTGCGCCCTCAAGACGATTTTGCTCACCACCGCGAAGCAGAAGAGGATCAAGTATGTATCCAGATGCACACCGATGAAGAATTAGGTCAATTCCCTCACGAGAGTTATTCAGGAGGAAGTGCCTGTAGTACAAGATTTCTGGATGTATTACCTGGCACAGCCCCAATTTCCAGGAGACCTTATCGGATGCCCCCGAATGATTTGGAAGAGATCAAGAAGAAGATCAAGGAATTATGGGAGAAAGGATATATTCGCCCAAGTTCGTCACCTTGGGGAGCCCAGTTCTTTTGGTAGAGAAGAAGGATGGAATCCTGAGAATGGTTGTAGAGTATCGTTCATTGAACGACGTGACCATCAAGAATAAATACCCTCTACTGATGATTAATGATTTATTTGATCACCTAGTTGCAGCCAAAGTATTCTCCAAGATCGATCTTCGATCAGGGTATTATCAGCTGAAGATTCGTGAACAGGATATACCCAAAACAGCTTTCACCACCAGTTATGGTTTATATGAGTATACCGTCATGTCATTCAGATTGACTAATGCCCCTGCGTATTTCATGAGCATGATGAACAAGGTATTTATGGAATATCTGGCCAAGTTTGTCATAGTGTTCATCGATGACATATTGGTTTTCTCCAAGAGCGAGGAAGAGCACACGGAACATCTACATCTAGTTCTGGAGAAACTCCGAGAACATCAGTTATATGCCAAGTTCAGCAAATGTGAATTTTGGTTGAAGGGAGTCGGATTCCTCAGACATGTTATTTCAGGAGAAGGAATAGCAGTCGACCCCACCAAGGTTGAATCGGTCACCAACTGGCAATCCCCCACCACAGTCAAGGAGATCCAGTTTTCTCGGACTTGCAGGATATTATCGGAGATTTATTGAGAATTTCTCCAAGATTGCTAAGCCCATGACGGAGCTGTTGAAGAAGGAAACTAAGTACGTTTGGACCAAGGATTGTGAAGCCAGTTTTTAGGAGCTGAAGAAACGTCTGGTTACAGCCCTAGTGCTCATTTTGCCGGACATACACAAGGATTACTAGGTATATTGTGATGCTTCTTGTCAAGGACTCGGAGGAGTGCTCATGCAGGAAGGAAAAGTTGTAGCTTATACCTCCAGACAGCTACGACCTCACGAGATGAATTATGCCACACGCGATTTGGAATTAGGAGCCGTAGTGCACGCACTCAAGACCTGGAGACATTTCCTTGTCGAAAATAGTTGTGATGTTTACACGGATCATAAGAGATTGAAGTATATTTTCACGCAGAAGGAGTTGAACCTCAGGCAGAGGAGATGGCTAGAATTGATCAAGGACTATGACATGATATTGCATTATCACCCAGGAAGGAAAATGTTGTAGCAGATGCCTTGAGCCGTAAAAGCTATGTGAACACCCTCATAGCTGGAGGATTACCTCAGGAATTAGCCGACGATCTCAGAGATCTCCAATTGGAGATAGTACCAAGAGGATTTGTCGCCACCTTGGATATTCAATCCACTTTGACCGAAAGGATCCGAGAAGCCCATCAGATGGACAAGGAAATTGCAGAGATAAAGGAAAAGATGAGTAACAAAAAGGCTAAAGGTTTTCGTGAGGATGAACACGAAACTTTATGGTTTGAGGATCGTATCTATGTGCCCAATGACCCGGAGGTCAGGAAGTTAATTCTTCAGGAGGCCCATGATTCACCGTACTCGATTCACCCAGGCAACACCAAGATGTATCTGGACTTGAAGGAAAGTTTCTGGTGGACAGGTATGAAGAAGGATATTGTGGAGTATGTAGAAGTATGCGATGTTTGTCAGCGAGTAAAGGCAGAACACGAGAAGCCGGCAGGGTTACTTCAACATTTGCCGATACCCGAGTGTAAATGGGAAAAATTTGGAATGGATTTTATCACAGGATTACCCAGGACCCGTTCAGGTTATGATTCTGTCTGGGTAGTAGTTGATCGCTTGACCAAGGTAGCTCATTTCATCCCCGGGAAGACCACATATACTAGCACTAAGTTAGCCAAGATATACATGACCAGGATCGTATGTCTGCATGGAGTTCCGAGGAGTATCGTGTCAGATAGAGAAACACAATTTACCTCAAAGTTTTGGAATCAGTTGCATGAAACTTTGGGTACGAGGCTGGAATTCAGCACAACTTTTCATCCACAGACAGATGGACAGACCGAGAGAGTCAACCAGATGCTGGAGGACATGTTGAGAGCCTGTGCGCTAGACTACGGGTCTAGCTAGGATGACAACTTGTCGTACGCATAGTTCTTGTACAATAACAGCTATCAGACCAGTCTGAAGATGGCCCCTTTCGAAGCTCTATAAGGAAGGAGCTGCAGAACACCACTGTCGTGGGATGGTGTTGGAGACCGAAAACTTGTTGGTCCCGATCTTATCAGAGATTCTGAAGAGAAAGTCAAGTTGATTCAAGATAGACTCAAGATACCCTAGTCGAGACAGAAGAGTTATGCCGACAGTAAACGCAAGGAGATAACGTATGAAGTTGGAGATCGAGCATATCTCCGTGTGTCCCCACTTCGTGGAATCAAGAGATTTGGTGTTAAAAGAAAGTTAGCACCCCGGTTCATTGGCCCATACAAAATCCTCGAACGCAGAGGAGAAGTTGCATACAAGCTGGAATTGCCGGAAGGATTGTTAGGAGTTCATGATGTCTTCCATGTTTCCCAGCTGAAGAAATGCCATGCTGAGATGGCTGATATTCCTTTGAGGGACACAATTCCCCTAGAAGCCATACAACTTGACAGTGATCTGACTTATGAGGAGAAACCTATCAGAATTCTCGAGACTGCGAACAGAGTTACCCGCAGCAAGATCATAGTTCTGCAAGGTTCTCTGGAGCCACCAATCCGAGGAGGAAGCCACCTGGGAGCGAGAAGAAGATCTCCGCCGAGACCGCCCGCACCTATTTGCTAGCCAACCCGAATCTCGAGGGCGAGATTCATCTTAAGGTGGGTAGGTTTGTAACATCCCAAATTTTCAATTTGGTATGTTTTACAATTTTAGCTAAGCATCTAAGCATATTGTTTGAAATTGAGTGCCTTTTGATTTTTTCAGAGGTAGTTGAGTTTCTTTTTTTGAATTTGAACATGATTGGCAATTGAAATTTATTCCAAAAAATGCCTGACAAATACTTAAGAAAAACTATGAGAGGAGTAAACATGACACTCCAAAAATGTAAGAAGAAAAATATGGCCAAAAAGTTTGAATTCAAATTTGAA
Organism: Triticum urartu; assembly: GCF_003073215.2. Lineage (NCBI taxonomy): Eukaryota > Viridiplantae > Streptophyta > Magnoliopsida > Poales > Poaceae > Triticum > Triticum urartu. Next base: position 229,874,684 of record NC_053025.1, on the reverse strand, counting down.
TTTTATTTCGGATTTCCAGAAAATGTTTTTTTAGTTTGTTTTTGCCTCTGGAAAATGTCCACGTTGTAGGATTATTTCCCCTGAGAATTTAGATATATGTATGTCCTATATAAAAATACTATAGTTTTCTCTTATTTTTAGTTTTCCTCTCTGCCTAAAAAAAAGGAAAAGGACCCCGGGCTCGCCAGGCCAGCAGGCCTAGCGCCGAGGCCGCAGCCCACCAGCGCCGAGGCCGCCAGCCCAGCGTGCCACACGTCCGAGCCGGCTCCGCTTCGGTCGCCCGACCGAACCCTCCTCTCCCTCTCTCATGGACGCGCCGACCCCACGCCTTCTCTTTCCCCTTGCCCATGCTATGCTGCTCCAGAGCACGCCCGAGCGCCGCCGCGGTTCCGATCTTCCCACGATCGTGCTCCGAAGCCGCCCCCTCCTCCAAGTTGATGTCCTATAAATACCTATGCCCTTCCTCCCTCGAACCCCCTAAAACTCTAGCCTAAACCGCACCACAGCCCACGCTCTCGCGAAACCGATCTCGCCGCCGCCGCCGCTTATTCGGACTCTGGTGAGCACTCCCTCGACTCCAATTTCCACCCACGTACTCGCCTCGCCGTTGCCCACCTATTTGACAAGGTCTTTGTTGGTTCAATTTCCGGCGTATCTCGTAGTAGGGGTCCTAAACTAGGCGTCTTGGAGCGATGGTAACATGGACACGGATTTTACCCAGGTTCGGGCCCTCTTGATGGAGGTAAAACCCTATGTCCTGCTTTTGATTGTATTCATATGAGGATAGTACATAGTAGATGACCACGAGATGGTAATGAATATGAGATTGTCTATTGACTAGCCTGGCCTCAGTTTATATATGCACCATAGGCCTAGGGTTTGGAGGAGTCCTTGTCTTGGGCGCCAAGTCTTGTGGGATCCTCCTTGTATGCAGCATGGCCTATCCGAACTGGCCCAATAGTGAACCACCATGGGATCTTCGGCCCGATCCAGCTGGTCGGGAGACGACATGGTGAGTACCCCCTAGTCTAGGACACCATAAGTAGCCCCCTGAACCGGTCTTCAAGTTGGGGACGCTCCTTGATTCTTTCGAACTGTTCTTCATCTTTGGCCGTCGGTCTTGAAAACTGGTTCAACAAATCTGCTCATCTTCGATCTTGAGGATCGCTGAAGTAAATCCGAAGACTTTACATGTCGGGTATCCGAGGAGCTCCTTTAAGTTATCAGCCTTTATCAATGCCTTGTTATTTTTATGCCATACCTCGGGTTTGAAGTTGTTCCCAGGCGGCAGTGTGCTCTTGCGTCCAAGCTCTAACGCCAGACTGCATTCGAGGTATCTTTCACAGCCGAGCACCAATGCCAGACCACCTCCGAGCTCCAACGCCGGAATGTATCCGAGCTCCAACGCCGGACTGTATCCGAAGAGTATTGTTACAGCCGAGCTCCAATGCCGAACTCTATCCGAGCCCCAACGCCGTACTATATCCAAGCTCCAACTCCGGACTATATCCGAGGTGTCATAGATCACCTTGGTTCAAAAAAGATGAAGGAGTTTAGCCGAGCTTAATGCCGGAAATGCCCTCTATGGAGCCAGCCACTTGCGCCCGAGCTTTATGCCGGACTGTTTTTGAGGTGGTGCACCACCCTAACTGCGGGCCTATTTTTTGTCAATATTTTTGATTGGTGCAATTTATTCTCTGCCGAGATATATAGACAGTAGCCCTCAAGGTGTGTATCGGTCTAAAACCCGAGATGCACTAGAAGGATGACATAAGACCGCTGATCCCAGTAGCCCCTGAGACATAGGTTGTTTCGCAAAATCGGCCTGAGGATCAACTCCTAGCTCAGCAAAATACTTTGGGTCACAAAAAGCGGTGTGCAAAGTCCTCGAGAATGAGGTTGGGTGTGGCCGACCAACCTGAGGATCATAATCTCCTCGAAAACTAGATTGCACGTAAATTTTCTGCATTGGATTGCCAATGTAGTAGCCCCCCCGAGAATTGGGTTGGGGAATATGACTGACCCTAGGATCGTACCTCCTTGGGAACTAGTTCAACTATCATGTATGTTTTGACAATACCGAGGTGGGGTTCGGCAAAAAAGATGTCGAAGTGTAGTTTTAGAAAAGAGTTTCACGCTGAACACCTCAACCAAGAGAATGTCCTACTTCCTGAAAGTAAAACATAAAATAAGTGAAAAGATGTTATAAGCTCAAAGGACAAAAACATGTGTCAAAAACTTAACGTCTAGATTGAATCAAGATGTTTTGGTGCCAATAAGAAATTGGTCTTAAAATTGTACTTCCGTCGTGCTTTGACATGACAAATCCGATCTCTAGACTTCAAGTGAGTCAGCCTTCGGCTTCAAACTCCTTATCCCGAAGGCGGAGTGTTTCTCAGGCCAGTTTAGCGAACTAAACACGAGCGGCTTTAGAGAGAAACTAGGCTACCCGGCTATTGATCATACACCTGAGTCGATAAAGGAGTGGTAGAAAAAGATTTTGCAACGACTAAGAAGAAAACATCTATTACAAATCTCCTCATATTAATTTAAGAGCCCCAAGTGACTTGGGTGAAAGAATTTTATCTATAATGAGTGTATGTACCAAAGTACTTATATCATATCTGTGTTCACCCAAACTTTAAACGCGTCTTAACCGACCGTCGGCTTCTCCCTCTGCGGTCAAGGACCGAAAAGTGTCATGTACTCCACCTGTCGAAAGCATCGACGGTGTTTCCGATAACCAGGCAATCAGGCCATAAGGATGTAACAGACAAAGCGCGCTCAGCGAACTTATGATATATTACTGACGAAGTGTAAGAAGCATCTTCGAAGAAAATAGTACCTCCACCGATACCTTTCTTCGGTTGCTCATTGTTACTATGAGCCTTGTGCAATAGATTTTTTGTACTCATGAGTTCCGTTGTGTGCCAACCATTATTTAAAACAATAAGAGCGCTAGCTTTCGGCTTCACCCAGTCTGAGGTACTAACTCGGATGACCTGGTAGTAACAATCACAGAGGTACTCCCTTTACCGCCTAGCCGAATAATCGGGAACGTGGGGGTAAGCACAGGAGCTAGGCAACCCAGCTTGCGAAACACTTAAGTCAACATGGTGCATATTGTGGCGTAATACACGAACAAGGAACGAAGCCATACAAGTATAATCATATGCAAGAGGAACGGCTTCATAAAAGAAGCCCCTAAATAAACGGGGTATCTGAATTTGTGTGTCACAAACAAAATTTTGACAAGGAAGTTTTTCACATACAACTTTTTACCAAGAAGGTATAATGCTTGGTCGAACCGAACAAAATTTAAAACCGAAAGTTTTTGAACATGAAAGCGACTTAGCTGGTTAATGTGCTCGGTGTCGATGCGCGGCCCGAGCTTACGGTGGGACAAGGTCCTAGCCCCCAAGCCGGTCCCGAGGAGGCAGAGCGAAGAGCACGGTATTCTGAAGTGGTGACATGGCACGGCCGAGCGACGAGTTCGGCATTCCAAAGTGATGAGGCGAAATTCCCAATCCGACCAAGTTGACGGAGCAGGTCGATGATGTGATGACAGAGTCCCCTCGTCAGCAAAGTGACGACACAATTTGATCGACGAAAGTGGGGCGACGGCGTCGGCACGCCGAGGTGACAGCACGGCCCGGTCTAAGTCAATTGCCTGCACAGATGAAATAGTGCAAGCCAGAGATGATAAAAAAAATCCTCCACTTAAAATTAATTGAAGTGATGTAAATAATTAGAGAAATATAGCCTGAGAGCCGAGGTCTGTTTGTAGATGCAATGTTCGTAAGACTGCGGACGAAGACGCATAGACAAAACGCCGGTTAATGCAAAGCTAGTTTGCACTGCTCATCAATTAGACTTAACAAGTCGTTCTGCAAAAACTAGCACTTGACTGAGTTAGTTATGCGGCAAAGAAAAATACTTCTTTGCCAGGTACTAGTGCACGATAGCGACATTTAAGTGCCGAACTAAAATAGAGAAAAAACATGAAGGAAAATTATAGAACTCCCTGATGGCCACGGCCCGTGCGGGAATGTCCTTGGCATGTAATTGCATGGTACAGGATGTGCTCGGCGCGTACTCCTCGGACCCGGTGATGCGCGACACGCGAGGCCAGTACCCAATTGATCGCGATGAGGCGCGGTCGCTATGATTAGACGTCGCAATTTGTTGATCTTCCTACCGCGGTAGAATGCAGAATGCTGCGTATGTGCAATTTTCCTTCGGACCTTGATCATAGATAAATCTGATTTTGTGAGGTAACAGCGGATGATGCAACAATTAGTCATGGGACTCAAATCAATATGGCACATGAGATCTAGCCTCTCACGCCTGTACTAGCGAGTAGTCCAAGTAGTAGTACTACTACTCACGTTAAGGTTAAACCAATCAATCTAATACATGCAACATGCATGGAAAACAAACCACTAGACAAAAGTTGCCACCATGCTTTAATTAAATACAATAGAGAGAAAAGGGAGGATGGAGTACCTCCCTGTGCATCACGCCGATCTGTACTGACAGTATTCATCAGAAATGCGCAGTAGTACTACTAGTTAAATAGCAATATTTGTCAACCGAGTCTTGCTGCAAAACTGATCATCAACTATCGTTAGCGCTTTGGCGTACAGAAGCAGCAAAAAGGAAATACTACCGTAAGTGGACGATGGTGACCATCCATGCGCAGAAAAAGAAAAAGGCATATAGAAAGGAAAAAGACAAAAGAGGAAAAATCTCCCAGGATGGCCGGCCGCTGCCGTGGCGCGTCCTCAGCTGCGTATGGCACTAGCCTGTCCTTGGCACTCCACGGGATCAGGGCTGTATAGGAGCCAGCGCATGGTTGATCTCGGATGCGCTTATCGCTTCGTTCGGACACCGCCATTTGCCGATCTCTGGACTGCAATAAGACCCCGATGTTGCAATACGAGCCAGCCGTTCTAGAAAATTCTTCAGACCTTGATCTCAACTTGATCTGTGAACAAAGCTTGCAAACCGGCGATGAAAAATTCTCATAAAAACTTGTGAAGATCCGCTCTAATTGAAAAAATATCACCTGATAATCTCATCGATCAATCACGATCACCTAGCAGGCTCTCAATGAAAGAACCAATGTTGGTTCAATATCCGGCGTATCTCGTAGTAGGGGTTCTAAGCTAGGCTTCTTGAAGCGCTGGTAACATGGACACGGATTTTACGCAGGTTCGGGCCGTCTTGATGGAGGTAAAACCCTATGTCCTGCTTTTGATTGTATTCATATGGGGATAGTACAGAGTACATGTTTCTACCACGAGATGGTAATGAATATGAGATTATCTATTGACAAGCCTGGCCTCGGTATATATATGCACCGTAGGCCTAGGGTTTAGAGGAGTCCTTGTCTTGAGCGCCAAGTCTTGTGGGATCCTCCTTGTATGCGGCATGGCCTATCCGAACTGGCCCAATAGTGAACCGCAATGGGGGTCCTCGGCCCGATCCAGCTGGTCGGGAGACGACATGGTGAGTACCCTCTAGTCTAGGACACCGTCAGTGATCCTCCCTCTTATACATGGAAACGACGCCCTTGAGCTCGACCGCCGCCCGCTGGAGCAAGAGCTCACCCGAGCACGTCTCCCTTGCCTCCGTCGTCTCCGAGCTCCAGTGACCTCGTCCCCGACCTCCCCTAGCGCCGCCGCATCTGCCCGACATCTTGGCCACCTTCGCCGACCACCGGAGACCCCGCCCCGCTCGACGCTGACCGCCGCCACCCTCTGTCACCTTCGACCACCGCCGCAGTAAGCCGCCACTTCCCTCGTCGTTCGATCTGAAACCTAGGGTCTAGATTAGATCACATGAAAGGTTAGGCTTTTTTAATAGTTCGGTCTTTTCCCGGTTTAGTTACGGTTTATTTCAATTGATCGAACCGGTCGGTTATGCTGTCTAGCGGCGGGCGCGTTTTAGTTAGTGTTCGCCTGAGCGTTAGATAGGCCTAGTAGCGCCTGTTTTTTTAGTTATTTTTATTTTCTATTTTTTTTAAAACATAACAGTTCTGTTCTTGTAAAGTCTATATCTTTTAGGTTGTTTAATATTTTTAGTTGATTCTTTTTTTGTTAGTTTACAAATTTATTATAGTTTCTGTATAAAATATGTTTAGCCATGTTTTAGTTTATAAAATAGTTTTATATTAATTTTAGTCAGATTAGTTTTTCTGCTATAAATTGAGCTAGAATTATTATTTTTAGGTGATTCTTTTTGTCCCTCCTTAGTTTTTCACCATGCCTAGTAGTAAGAATTTATTTGGGTAGTTTAGACTTTATTAAAAATAGTTTTACCCGAAAACAAGCTTTTTTAGTTTTTTAGCTGGCTGCTGTTTTTTGTTGTTCTAGTTAATTTAGGATTTTATTTCACATCTGTTATAATTTATTTTAGATTAGTTTCTGTAGTTACAGAGGGTGAACTTTTATTTACAGAAAAATAAAATGTTTAATTTATTTTTTTCTTGCTAGTTGTTGGTTTGGAGTTCTTCGAGTTTTATTTGGTTTTGGTTTAAGTGCTTGTGTGATTTCCTTTAGCTTGCTGTTATATTGTTTAGTGGGATTTTTATTTGTGCTATTGTTTGACTCGATATAATTTCCATAGTGCGAAGCTTGCTGTCGCGAGTCACTAGCGTTTGAAGACCGTCAGCCAGTCAAGTCATTTGATCATGTTTTACAATACCTACGATTTTTTTGCATTAGAATTATTTCTCCCCACCATGCATGTAGTAGGAGAATTTTAAGTTATGTCTTGAGTAGTATCATGAGGTAGGATGAACCCAATTCCCCTTGTTACCATTGCCCCGGGACGATGTAGTTTACTTTGCTATGCTCATAGACGGGTTGGTTGAGAGATTCATAGGGGAGATGTGAGAGTCAAGATGATGACAACCCCATGACTTCAAGCTCAAGATGGACTTCAAATTCACTACTGGGTGGAGGACGGTTGACGGGCACCCTGGAGGAACCAGCAGATGGCCAGGATGCATGGAGAAGCGTCATGACATCTTGCGGAAATCTTCACCTAGCCACGAAGAGACGGATGGATACCCCTTGACCGGAAGCTTACCTGTGCAGCTGCAAGCCATTATGGGCTCTGGCTGGGTTGACCTTAGGCATGACTCTGGACGGACGGTGCCAGCAGATGTAGAAGAACGGTAGGACATGGATGGGCACCGGCAGTGCCCAAAGAAACTCTATGGAAGACCCTGTTTCGTTCGTCCCGTCTTCAAACACCATGCAGTGCGAGGACATAAAGGAGGGAACGAATCTTGCGGGTAAAGTGCAGAAGAAACTGCAGAGTAACAACCTAATTGATTAGCCGTGTCCCCGGTTACGAACAAATGAGCCTCTGGAATTGGAGTATTTCGGAAATCTCAACACTGAACAAATAAATTAATTGAGGGGTTAATTAATAATTGGGAATGAGACATTGGTTGACAGAACCATCTCAATAACCACCAACATTTTGTAGAAATTGCAAACAAGGCCTTTGTTGTAGGGAAAAACTGGCTTTTTTGCAAATACATAAAACTTTGAGACCCGTAGCCAAATTGCATATAATGTTAGCAATTTTATTGTTGTTCTCTCTTCATGACTTGCCGGCATACTCAAAAATGCTGACCTACACGGCTGCAACGTCTTATGTTGCAGAGGAGTTTTCCGACCAGGAGTGAGGCTATGATCCACGCTTGGCGATTGCCCTTTGGAGTCGGATGGACTCGCCATTCGTCTACGCTTCCACAGCATTATTTAGTTTATTTCTCATGAGTTGGCCTTCGGCTGAATTTATTATGATGTAATAAAGGCTCGATATGAGAATCGTGTAATAAATTCAGGTGTGATTGAACTTTGAATCTTTTCATCAATGTACTATGTGTGCCAGCATGATCTTGGGATGGTATAGCTACACAGAGATTTGACCAATTTTGGGTCGGGTCGTTACAGTTGGAAGGGGTGGTTAGGCCGGCCTTGGTGCGAGTGGCCTAGGTGGGCTGGGCGCAAGCTCTCTCTCTCTCCCTTTTATTCTTCTTTTATTTCCAAGAACAGAAAATATCAAAGAAGAAAAGGAGAAGAAAGGAAGAGTTAGGTATAGAATTTGGACACGTGGATAATTTTCTTGGACTCCCAAAAATGTGCACGGCCCAAGTGGGCAAGATTGAAATATTTAAATTCAGACTCATTCGAATTTAATTCAAATGGTTTGAACTAGGACTTGGTAAAAGGAAGGTCCAAAAATGTTCGGATATTTGGTGGAGCTCCGGAATATGATGAAAGAATATATGGCAAGGTTGGAGACCAAGAATTAAGATAACAAAGGCATCGGGATATTTTGCAAGTGTGTTATGGTGAATTCCAAATTAATGAAATATTTAATATAGCTCCCTAATGTTGGGAGGATATGTTATATAGAGAAATCACCATGTGAGTTCCCTCAATTTAAATAGATCAATGATCTATGCATTTTATTTAGTTGAGTTTTTTTAAATGAAATGGCATGATGGCATGATAACATGATGCAAAGATGAATGCAACAGACAAAACAAATCACCCGATGAAACTCGGAAAACATGGAAGGCATCTGAAGCGTCGGTCTTGGGGCGTCACAGCTCGGTCTTGCAACCCCGTGACTGATCCTATAACTCCCTCTCTATTCTTCTTTTGGGTTTGTGATTATGTTTTATTTTCTTTTATTTCTATTTGAAATGTTCTTGATGGACCCTGCAGCAATGACCGAAGTGATGTGTATGTCTCTAGCGAAAACCATCGAGGCTCAGGGTACGAAAAAGCACAAGCACCCCACCGAGAGTACCCCAGACAAGCTCAAGGCCATCGCCCTGTCCAGGCCCCCCTCTCCGAGATCCCTCCTTGAGCAAGTCCAGCTAATATCCCTTCTTGACGATCTTTTTGGCGATCTTGATCGTGTTTTTTCATCTTACACGTAGTACTAGTACTAGTAGTAAAACTTTCTGGGTGATCTTGCATGTGATTTCTGTGTGCCTAATGTCGGTTCTAAATTTCTCTTTTGACCAAAACATGCGATAGGTTGACATACATATGATTATTGCACATAACACTAATTTCATATAGATTACTTTCAACTACTTTATGAACATCAATGCTAACTGTAGGAAATGCAAGATTTTAGCTCTCATGCCTTTGAAGAGAGTATAGTAGCCTCAGTAACTTGTGTTACAGAAATTGCAAGTAATCCCACTGTTCTCATGCCTTTGAAGACATGTTATAGTGTCTTCGGTAACTCATTTCTATGCGTATATGTAGTCTTATATTGAGTAAAATATCAAAAATCATCTTATATTTTTGAACAGATGTAGTAATAAAATATTTGGTTTTTGTTTTAATTAGAACCAGGTCCGAGTTGGAGATGAAGTTCTCAAAGTCATGTCGTGTGAACTGGAAGACCTGAGGATGAGTTCTACTACTAAAATATCCAGCTGTTCTATCCTTGTCGCTACATGTTGTGAACAATTGTTTTCCGGTAGCATTGTTGTCAGGCATGTTCTTGAGGGTGTACTTCACCACAACAATTTCCTACTTGTTCCTTCGATTACAAAGGGTGTGTTTCTTGCAAATCTTTCAGACAAGTCTGGTGCGGACTATCATCATCGTCATGTTTATGAGTGGAAAGACCACTTTGTTAGGTTCTCCAAGGATGATGAGATGGCGATGGTGCCGGTAGTCTCATGAAGTCCATGGCCTAGTCAGTTATGTGCGGTATATGCCATAGGTCGGTGGAAAGAATTAGTCTGCACAGTTTAATTAGTGCAACTTTGCTTGTATGTACTAAGTACTATTGTTTAGTACTTTATCTATGTGTTTGAACCCTGTATTGTTTAGTTCTGCCACTTTTGTTAGTGGTGAGTCCTAAGAACAATCTACGTTAATGTCTATCAACTCAATTCAGTCTATATATTTTCAAGTATCCACATCATCGTTTTTGTGAGGACGGTTTACCAATTATGGTTACACTACGATATCTGTGTGCATTGCAGGGTTTATCGCACCACCAGGATTTCTAGTCCCATGGATGTTCAGTACATACGATTTGTGATGACCTTTGGACTGACCCGCTTGTGGGAGTATAAGGGGGCCCCGCATGCCACCAGTAATTGGACGATCACCTTCAATTTAGAACTTGAACATAGTGATTTCCTGGTAAGGATTCACTCGTGTCACATCAAGTAAATCTTATTGATTTACTGTCTAAATCTTATTGATTTATTGTCATGTTTTCTTACTTTTGCCGTAATTTCATGATGCAGGTTTTGCCAAGTGAAATTCATTACAGAATAAACCATTTGGTTTGCTCTATGATGGTTATTTTTGCAGGTTTCACTTCTTATGTCATGTTATTAACGAAGGCACTGTCCATCACTTATATTACTGGACACAATTAGATCAGTCTGTTTTCTGAGTACAATTTGAAGCCCTATGATGAACTGCAGTTTGGTTTGACAAACACGCCACAATTAGTCCTTCTCGCATTTAAAAGAATTGAAGAAAAAGACTGGATCAAGGTCACCGACCATAGTGAAGTTAGAAAGCCGAAGTACGAAATCATAGCTAACCAGAGATGGTCGCTGCTGTCTCGCACATCGGTGATGATGAGGACATGGCTACCACAGTTACACCCATATCCCCTGTTGTTTTACCTCTTGGAACAGTTGCTAGAGCTCAGATACGCCAATTAAATTATCAGGTACTTTCGTTTCTTGGTAATGTTTCTAGTGTTCATGAGAATATGATGCTGCCTAACTTAGATACATTTGTGTTGCTTGCAATTGAAGGGCCTAGCACGGACAAGAAGGATGAACACTGGAGCATGGTCAAGCACGGAGATGAAGGTGCGTGCAAAGAGAACAAGAACGGAGGTTCAAGTGGAGATTTCCGGACTTTGAAGCCACCATGATGACATACAAGAAGATGGATGAAATATACAAGATGGCCTTTCATAAATTTCCTCCATAGCTTATTATTGGTGTTGCGCCACCTTATTTTGGGCCAGGCCCATGTAATCTATTTTTAGAGTCCATATTATAGGGGAAACGACTTAGGAGGTGTTTTAGTCCCACCTTGCCAAGGGTGGACAAAATCCCGTCTCTTTTCCCTATATATATAGCCCTTAAGGCTTCGTTTATACTTGGGATTTGTTTAGTTAAAAGTTAGCCATTGCAACTTCGTGTACTTCGTTTGTGTCCAACGACCAGACCAGGACCGCTTCCGGATCCCCACCATTATCAATACTTCATATATATTTGCGATATTCAGATTGCTTTATCATATTCTTGCTCGTTCTTCGATTGCTTGCAGGAATAGACCTTCGTGGTCAGGCTGACCGTGCTTCCAGCATCGTCAGTAACCTCAGGAGATTGGTTTAGCGGTTGCTAAGGCGCAACGTCGTGCACGTTTGTAGTCGGATCATCAAAGTCGTCTCCACCAAATCGATAGTTATCATCTCATCGAAAGATCGGGACCCTCGCCTATATCAATCGGTTACACCTTCAGCATCGGATCGTGCACCGGCACCTTCTCCGATGGCACTGGCACTGACAATGGCAGCAACTTAGTCTGATCCATGGAGGATTGGGCACCGACCGCGTCAGTGGATCAGGCTGATCTACCGGAGGATCGGGTACCGACACAGGCACCTGCTCCAACACCGGTACCAGCTCCACAAGGAGAACCATCTCCAACAGTAGCAGCGACACTACCAGTCACACCCGCACGGGCACCAGCACCGGCTCCGGCACCTGCACCAACATTTGAAGTTGCACTTGCATCTACTCCGGCCCGTGCAATGGCATTGAAACCAAGACTTGCACTGACAATAGACTAGGCCATAGTTCACACTGCATATACCAATGTCCTTACAAAAACCGACATTTCCACCTTCTTAGTAAGCATTGGCAACCCAAGTGCTTTGTTCTTTTTTCTTTACATGTTGTTTCACATGATTCACCGTGTTGATCTAACTGTTTTTGTATGTCTTCTTGTTTGCAAACAAAGAATTCCCAGAGCAATGAGGCAGTCGTTCAATAATCTGGGCGACCGTGGCCAAGTTTCTCTTACCATGTGTAGCGTTTGTGTGAATGAACCTACTAAATATACCGTAAGTACAAAGGGTGGTCGCATGATGATTGATGGTAAAGGATGGTCAAGGTTCAAAATTCTATCAAATCTTGCGGTAGGAGATGATGTCAAAACCGAACTTTCTCGGCAAGGAGAGCTGGTCTAAATCAACTTTGAAAGCACTCCAGTCCAGTCGCCTCCGATCAGTGGCTTGTCAACCACCGGACCGTAGCTCCTCACCAAATGCGCCTGCGTTGGGGAAACACAGCACATGACTAGTTCGCTCAAGGACCGCACCCTCTCGAGAGCAGGATGCCGGCCAAGATGGAGCGCCAACCTAGACTTTCCTTGGGCTTGCCTTGCCCCAACATCTAAATAAAGGGCGGGCGCCGAAAAGGAAGCAGTGAAGCCTTTTCGACGAAAGCTTAGCTTGGTAGGCGCAGCTTACTCACCCTACTCCCTTAGACAATGAAATGCTCTGAACACGAAAGTTGGCAGTTCAGCCCTCTTCTCCCATGCAGAGTCACAGGCAGCGCCTCGGATAAAAGCACGGACGAGCCACATGCAGGGAAACTTGCACGTGTGGTTTTGGCCGGGGACCCCGGTATACAGTACTAATATGTGTAGATCCCTGTAATTCAAGTGAGATTGTCATGGCGCAAAAGCAGATATGGTCCGGTATTCCCTTGTTCCCCATATTGGTTATGTTCCTTATTCCTCGTCTAGCAGAAACTAATCGAGCTCTGTCTGATCTCCCAGAAGCGGAAGCTGAATTAGTTGCAGGCTATAATGTAGAATATGCACGGGATACGATCCTTAATAGTTCACTGTTGGCGGAAGCCAATGTCTCGGGGACTCATTCTGACTTAAACAAGGGGTGGGTCTTTACCAACTTCCAAATCCAAGATTTAGGGGAAAAAAGAGGGGCAGGGAACTCTTCATTCTTCATTCGAAACTCAAGAATGTCGGGTCGGAGGTTTTTGCCTTGTTATCAAAAAGGGGAGTTGGGTAAAGCAAACTCCCTCCTTGGACGAGCACGGGGCTTAGTCAAGTAGAACCGGGTTGCGCTGCTTGATGCTCCGATCGAAAACAAATCAGTGGGGCCATGCCGGTATGACAGAATATGCGTTAGAAAGGTCAATCGCTCCCCCCTTCTTTATTTTTTTAATGAATAACCGGGCCGAACTTCTAAAAATCAGCCCACCCGCTTCCATAGAAAAATATCGCGGCAACGTAGACCTAAGTGGATTTATTGGATCCTTTGGAACCATCACAAGTATGGCTGGCCTATAGAACAAGAATGCCGTGTCGTCCAGCGGAGCTTAGAAGAAGGTGACTCGGAGCCTAAGGAAGGTGACTCGCGCAGACATCTGACTCCTTTTCAATAGAAAGGAATAGCCAAACCTACCCAGCTGGCTGGTCAATCTCAGTGATCTTATCGGCCGGCAAAGCGGAGACGAACGACCACGGTCCCGACCTTACCAGCACCGTAGGTTTACTAATCAATGAAGCCCCTCAACCTACTATCTTTCCTTACAAACTCAACCAAGCCTAACCAAACCCCATGCTCACGACATGTTCTTGATATTGATTGAGTTGGAGGGAGTCAGAGACTACCACGGAATCCTTCCATAGTCACCCCGGTGACCTTTGTCACCAAAGCATCACGACAGTTTCCAAAACCCCTCATATAATCTCAAGTGGGGATCAATCGGAGCACGTAGGAATGACGACCACTACATAAGCCACGTCTAGCTGAGGCGAGCAGCAAGCGGGGGAGAGTATTTTGAAGTACAAGAACATTGGGGTTGGACGCTAGTACTTAAACTAGGGTTGCTTCTTAGCGCTAATCTTGCGTTTTGCAGCAGTTAGTTGTAGCGCGCCTTCCCTCCTTCTCTCATTTCGGAAAGATTTGGCAGTATTTTCTTATGATGACCTGGTCGAGAGAGTACGAAACATCGGTGTAAAAGATTGAGTGGGATGGTTATAGTAAGGGGCGAACCATGTGCTTGCGCGAAGAAGCGAATCAATCAGAATGGAGACAAGGAAAGGAATCGAGGCCCGGCCCGGTAGCGATGCCTCTCACGCGGATGGGAGTTACTTTTCTTTATCACCGTAAGCATTACGAAATGGACCCGCATTCCCCTTTGCTTTTCTTTTGCAACTAAGCTTAAAAGAAACATAGTAGTCTTTCAAGCCATTAGAAAACTCATTAAGTGCTCTGTTGAGTGAATGCCTGTTGAGAAGGTTAGGTCATACATTTCCAGCTAATTAGAATACAACCATGAAGGTGGGGTTCAAATGCCATACAACTATTTATTCTGGTAAGTAGGATTGGAATGTAGTCCCTTTTTATTGGATTCGCCGCTCCGTTAAGTTAAATTCAAAGTAGGTGTGGTTCTAGGTAGAGGAAGTCATAAATCAAGTATCAAGTATTGTTGTAAATATCATATATAGTAGTTGCCAAACTCACAAGCATCACACACTTCGATCTACTTTATTGAATAACTTAGCTAGATAGAACCGACTCAAGCTTTTAAATGAAAGAAGCAATAATGGCATAATTTCTGTCTCAAGACCTCTTGGAGCTACAGCCAATGCAGCACCTCCTTGATCAACATACCACACAGCCCATTACGCCTTCCTCCAGTCGCAGTATAAAGAGAGACTAGAACCTACCAGGGAGCCCTCGGTAGAGTCCCTATCGTTGTTGCAACAATTACACACAGAGTTCCGGAATTTCACATTTGTGAGAAGAAAGGGTATGTGTGTTTGAAAGGAGTGGTGCAAGAACGTATTCTGAGCCTCAGTCAACACTACTTGTTTCGCCTTTTCCGAACAACATTCTTATCAGGACCCTCCTTTATATAAACCACTTGCAGATATATACCTGCCTGTGGCCTCAGATGAATACATCGATAGATAAGAAGGGAAATGCATCATCTAGAAAGGCTTACTGAGGTTTAGGGACATTTGTGTGATGGTGAGTAAGCGTACGATCCATCACACAAATGTCACCCTTGAAACGATAGTCGAAAATGCAGTGGATTATCTCAAGTATTTGAAACATGACGTCGAGCTTTTAGGTCATATCATGGTCAGGGCGCAAAAGATCTTTTTTGAGTACTACAAAGTTGACATAGTTGATAAAACTACCATTGCGGCTATGGCCTTTACCATATGGCGAATGAGGTATCATGACGATAAGAGATGGAAGTTGTACATTCCAACTAAGGAAGAAGACGCATTCATTAGGCGGGCATACTATGGTGGGCATGTAGATGTGTACAAGCCTTACGGGGAGAATTTGTATTATTACGATGCCAATTCGTTATATCTGTATATAATGAAAACATGTAAAATGCCCGGCAGGAAGGGGGTGTGGCATGACAATTTCTGTAACAAGAAATTGGACGATTTGTTTGGCTTTATACAAGCGTTGGTGTATATACCTAAGCATGTAAAGCGTCCTTTTCTCCCATTTAGAGACCTTGATGGGAAGGCTCTGAAATTCAGAGTTGGGTACGTGTATGGGTGTAGTACGACAGTATTATTTATCATTTAGGATATCGTGAAAGAATAGCAACTCTGCTTGCTGGTTAGGAATTGTCGTTTGATTTCATTCTAACAACTGCCATGATTTATTTAATTTTATGTATTCGACTTGTGATAGCATCTAAAACCAGTGACGTACCGATCACTTGCAATATGAAATGTGCTAAGTTAAAACAGATGGTCCCCCAAACATGTAGGCCCACCAGCGTATGGACCAAAGTCCAGAACCGTCAGCCTATCTGAGTATTATATTCTCATCTTAACCCCCATATTATGCTATATATATTTCCCTTGATTTTTCTTATGTATAAAGTTGTGATATAAAAGATTTTTATATTTCTTTATAGAGGGAGTATCTCTCTATCAAAAATATATTTATGTGTAACTAGTTACTCCTGCCTTTCTACTTCCTTTTGCTGATATGCGGGGCACCGCAGTAATGCCCAGGTGCACAGTAGACTCACCTCAGTCGTAGCACCGCAGTAATGCCCAATGAGCCATCAAATCACAAAAAACCGCACCTTTCCAGTAGTAGCAGTAAGCTGGACGAACAAAGCAGCAATATTTCACTGGGCGTGAATACCCTTCTCCCTCGCCTGCTTGTTCATAGAAAAACCCCTGTTGGCGATTGCGTAGGGTTTTCTCATGGAGAACCAGTTATGAATTCTTCATCCATCCCCGATAAATTGTAGTCCCTTGGTCGCAGGTAATCCTAGGATGGCAGCCACCGCAGTTGATGCATTTTTGCTTCCTACTAAATCTAGTGTGTTTCATTTGCAGTGCCCAAAGTGCGAGCACCCTATAGTTTTCTGCGCCATCGGCAAGACGCCACACTTGTTCATTATCATCTTAACACATGATTTTAAAAGGTGCACAATATGCTCCTAGAATCCTCTTTTCTATCCGAGAGGGTGGGGGTTTTTGAACATGCTATCGACTAAGTTGGAAATTTGGATTTCTATATTTGGATAAAAGGTAGTAGTACCATGGTCAACACTGGCGTGAAAGAGGAAATTATTTCTAGATTTGGATAGCAAATATATTGTGTTCTCATATCATTTTTCTGCAGTGCATTCTCTGCTCTGCCAGAACACATGTACTCAAGATGGTCGGGCTTGCCGTAACTGAATACACCAGTTTAATTGTCACATCAAAGACAAGCCATGGATATAAGTTCTGAGTTGGGTTGATGAACCAGGAAGATCGCTGCTTTATTATGGTCGAACTTCGTTGAACTTTCTCAATTGTTACGGACTGAAAATGGCGCTCGAAAGTTGATGGAAATAGCAGAACCTGGTCCCATCTTCACTGTGACCTGCACCCCGACGTTGTTCCAGTAGTTCATCCATGTTAGTTTTGTATCTAGTTCTTGCATGTTGCCTCGATTACTTCTTAATCCACCTATTCTGACTAACTAATCACAAATAAACTTTAGAAGTAGCAACAATTTGTGATTCCCTTCTATCACGAAGATGCTACTTCTAACTAATATTTCTTATAATTGGTGGCACGTGTAGGTTATTTCAAAGTTAAGCATGCTACTCGTTTGTTATTCTATAAGAACTCGACTGTTACTGATGGCACTGAAGTTGACTGGGATGACATCCACCGGTTCCTACACTTCTATTGATCGTTTTGAGGTCCTTGTGGGGCGTTTCAATGGTGGAAGGCCACGTGGGATGTGTGTGCCACTGCTGCACACGTTCAACAGGTCCAACTTTGTCGAGAAACTTATGGTACAAAATGTTTTCTGTTATATATGTTGTTCATAAACTCTTGCTTATACACAGTTTTACAGCTGTGATCTTCTTGAAACAGAAACTGCCCAGTTCTATTTTTCCTATACAGATGCCTGACCATGGTCGGGTCACACTTGCGCTTGGTCGCAACATTATGTTTATGTCGACCTACTCCATTTCCCTTGGAGGTGAAAAGATACTTATTCATGGGTTGTCTCAAATAATGAAGGCCCGTCCATCTTGGAGAACAGGACATAAGGTTACACTACTAGGGAAAATGCTTATACACAGTATCTTAGTAGTAGCGTTATAAAATAGTAACCGCCGCTGCTAGTTAGTAGTAGCGCTGGAAAACAAAAACACGCTACTACTATGTGGGACCAGACGAGGCCACCGACGGTAGCTTGAGTTGTAGCGCTGTACATAATCCAGTGCTACTACTAACAGTTTAGTAGTAGCGCTTTATTTTGCTGCGCCCCTACTGCTACTATGCCCCACTTAGTAGTAGCGCTTTTCCTGGAAAACACTACTACTAAGTACCATAGCAGCAGCGTGTTTTGCTAAGCAGCGCTACCGCTAGTTGCGGCTGGTGCCACCTTTTGACCCCCCCTCCCCTCCTCTCTCCACTTTGCCCTCTCTCCGCCTCCTTTCCCCTCTCCACTCACCACCATTGTTGTCCTTCTTCTCTCTTCCTCCTACGTCTCTTCTCTCCTCATTAATGTCCCCTCCACAATAACTCTGCTCCATAAATGGCCTCTCTCACATCTCTCTCTTTGTCCTACCTCTCTTCTCTCCCCATTAATGCCCCCCTCCACCATAACTCCCTCCGCATTAGATGGCTAGCTAGATTCACCTCTCCACACCAACAACTAGATCTAGCTAGCTATTTTAGCCATCCACCATGCACTCTTGATCGGTCTCTCTCATCATCTAGTTAACCGGATGCTCTCTCGATCAGTCTCTCTCGGGAGATATATAGGTGAGTAAAAAGTTGTTCATTTCAAGAATGGGAATATGTGTGGGAAGGAGAATATGTGTGTTTGGGATACATTGAGATATTTGTGCGAGTGACATGCCCTCGAGTTGCTTATGTTTTGCCGAAATGTCAATTTATTTCCGTTTCGGTGAATTTCGAGCAAACTCAATATGTCCTATTTTTAGGCAAGGTCGTGCCAAAAATTTATATGACTTTGCAGCATGCATGCATTATTTATTTTATAACCCTTTTGCTTGTTATACCATGCAGTCGGTCATGAAGGTGAGTGGATGGAACGTGGAGCGGTACATGCAATTCGTGGGGATGGACATGTATGGAAATAACCAGACTAGGATTAGATGTCCCTGTGCAAGATGCAAAGAAGGAGTCCTTTTGGACCCTTTTGATAGTGGCACTTTGAAGGCGCACCTGCTGATGAATGGTTTCTTGGATGGCTATACTCGATGGATTAGTGAAGAAGAAAATGATGATGAGGACGTCCACATGGTAGGGAATAACGACATGGTGGCGGGGATAGACGAAGAGATGACCAATCCACACGAAGACGATGGCGCCGAACATGGCGGTGTGAAGAGTCTGGAAATGACGGCGGCGGAGAAGATTCCGGACACGACAAAGAAGAGTCCGGACATGGCGGAGAAGAGGCGGCGGTCACAGCGCAGTCTTTGATGCTACTAAGTGCTATCAAGACCTCCTTCGCAAAAGTACGACTAGCGAGAGAGTTTCTTATAGAGAGGAGGCCAAGCCGGAACAACTTGAAGTAGACTCGAAGACTCCATTGTATGATGGTTGCGATCCCGAGGTGACCCGATTGAGCTTCACGCTCGAACTTCTAAAGACGAAGGCCAAAAACAAATGGACAGACAAAAGCCTCGATTTTCATTTGAAGTATCTACATAACAAAGTTCTTCTAGCGGGGAACCTGTGTCCTACTAGTGTCGAGGAGGAATCGTTTGCCCTTCTGATTTGCTGCACATTAGGTACCACACATGCATCAACGATTGCATCATTTATTGGTGGAAGCATGCACAAAAAACCAGCTGTCCAGTGTGCAATGCTTCTCGATACAAGAAGGTAGTAAAGAATGCTCCTCAGAAAGTTGTATGGTACTTTAAGGTCACTCTTTGTCTCCAGCGGTATTTCATAGATGCTAAGGAAGCAAAGCTCATGCACTGGCACGCGAAGAGGAAGAAGCCCGACGATGGAGATGATCCGAAGTAGAGACACCTCGTAGATGGTAGCAAGTGGAGAGCATTCAACGCCGTATATGGATTTGCTGCAGAAGATCCAGGGAACATCATGCTTGGTGCGAGTATCGATGGCGTGAATCTGTTTGGAAATCAGAACACCAACCCCAACACATGGCCCGTGTTTGTATGGATGTACAACCTCCCGCCATGGAAGTGCATGAAGACAAAGTACATACACATGAGCATGCTAATTCAAGGGCCGAAATAACCGAGTAATAGTATTAACCTGTATATGGGGCTTCTGCAAGAGGAGCTAGATTCATTATGGAAAACACCGGCATGGAAATGGGACGTCATGAAAGGAGAGTATTTCCATATGACAGTTGCGCTGATGACGATGGTGCACAACTATCTTGGTTACGGGTAGACATTAGGCCAAGTGTGCCACAGATACTGCGGATGCACGAAGTGCATGGATGATACAATGTCTTAGCAGCTTATGTCAACGAAAGATGGCAGGTCTGGGAAAATCGTGTACATGCACTACTGTAGGATGTCGCTTAAACGACACTACGATCAGAGAACCTTTGACGAAACCGTGTGCGATGCCATAATCGCAAACGGTGGTGTAAAAAACCGTCAAAAAAGGTGCAAAACATTTGCGATGGAGGATGCATCAAACATAGTTCAGATTTTTGTTGCATCAAACACAGGAATAGAAGAAACGGGCAGCCAGATGATGGTGTGTGCATATACAACATACAGTTCACCCGGATGAACTGTTTGTGATTAGGCAACACAAAAGAAACGGCCAGCTAGATCAAAGGTGTGTGCGATATACAACATGCGGTTCACTCAGATGAACTGTTTCCATTGAGACATGAGAACAGAAACAGTTCAACTTAACAAGATATGTGTGATAGGAGGCAAACAAGTCTGTAATTGAAAGCATGTGCGAAGACCGATAACAACACAGACGATTACCGCTAACATGCCGTGTGTGTTGTGAGCAAACAATTGCTGGTATACAATTGTGAGTGATTGATGAAAACATCACCGATGGGTTCCATTGTTTAGTCCATGTGCGATGTGGTTTTCTTAATCTGCACAACATCTACGCTCTGTCTACAGAGCAACAACATATATACTTAAAAAGACAGCATTGCATAACCAAATTAACCATACAATTACACAAGTGACTACACACATAACATTTCCACACACCAAAGTAAGAAATTACATGCATACTAAAGTAGGAGAAACGAGGATCTAATCATCTACTTATTTTTGCGATGACGCTTGACATTGCTCTGCTTCCGGCTAGATCCTTGGCTGTTTTGCGATGACGCTATCAATGATCTGCCTATACATGTCATAGCTCATGTACGCCTCCTTGGCCGCGTACACAACATGATCTTTGTCGAGTTTCTCCATCCAGGACGAGTGCTAGGCACGCTTGTCCTGGTTGCATGAATCCTTCATGTCTCTGTAGTAGGGGTCGATGATGGTCTCGGCGAAGTGAACCAATGAGTCCTTCTCATGCTCCTTACTTTCCCCAGATCTTGTATTGGCCCTGGATGTCGACAAGATTCTGGCACGCGATGCCCAAATTCACGAGCGCCTTTACATCATTGGTGATTTCCACCGTAGCGAACATGTAGTGGGGGATGTTGACAAACCTAGCGAAATGCTCGCAAGGCCTTTTGGTGACGCAGTAGTGGTAGACGAGGACGTGGTGGCGCACGCATATCTGGGCGACGACAACCTTGGGATGAGACGCAGCACAAGCGCGGGTGTACTCGAGGTCGAACCCTGCCACCTTGTACTTCTCCTCGGCAAGTAACAACTCCATGATGTGGATGGAGTGCTCCACCCTGACCGGGTCGTTGGTGTACACCACAGAGAGGTCCATTGTAACGCCCCAAGACCGGAGCTTCAGATGCCTTCCATGTTTCCGGGTGTTGTCAGGTGATTCGTTTTGGTTCGTTGCATCATGTCCATTGCATTATGTCATCATGTCATAAGTCTTTTTGCATCTCAACTAAATAAATGGCATGGATCTTTGATCCATTTAAATCGAGGGAAGGGTGATTCCTCTTTATAACGTATCCTCCCGATAGTAGGGAGCTATATTAAATATTTCTTTAATTTGAAATTCACCATAACACACTTGCAAAATCCCAATGCCTTTTGTTATTTCAACTCTTGGCCTCTCACTTTGCCACATGTCCTTTCGTCATTTTCCGAAGCTCCACCTAATTTCTCAACACTTTTCGGCACTCCTAAAACCTATCCTAGTTCAAACCTTCAGAATTAAATTCAAAGAAATTTGAATTTATTCTTTCAATCTTGGTCTTTCCTAATTTTCTTGGACCAAACATTTTTTTGTGAGTCCAAGAAAAATTTACCGCTTGTCCAAATTCTTCTTCGACCTTCTCCTCTATCCTTTTTCCATTCTTTTAGTTCTCTGTTTTTTTTAAAACAAAGGAGTTGGGGAGAGAGAGAGTAGCCCCGCTGGCCACTTGGGCCTCAGTCCAGGCCGGCCCGCTTCCCAGTCCCGCTTTCTAACCCTAGTACCGCAGCCCGATCCCCATCTTCCATGTCTCCCTCCTCTCGCTAACCTCGTGCCGCCTGGAGAAGTCGCACGCGCCCGATGCCCTCTGCCCGATCCCATCTCCCTCTCCTCAATCTCTCTCTCGATCCCTAGGGCCGCCCCTACTTCCCTCGTTCCTCTCCTCGATCTCCCTCGAACCCCTCCTATGGCGCTACCCTTGCCCCAAGCTCGCCACTGCTGTGCTACTTTGCCATGCTCCAGCGCCGCACCATTGCATCCTTGCTGCACGCCGCGCCCCTGCCTCCTCGACCTTCCCGGATCACCAGTTGACGCTGGCGCCCGCCTTCCTCCGCCTTTCCCGTGTCCTCCTCTGTACAGGATCCGGCCCCGATGCCTCGTCCCTGACCACCTAGGCCGAAGCCCCCGCTGCTGCGCCTGGGACAGGAGGTCCCCCATGGAGGCCGCCCCTTGCCTCGTCCTCTGCCATGGCTGTAGAAGTGTGCCGTGAGATGCCGCCGTCGTTGCACGCTGCTGCTTCGTCTGCCGACCCCTGCCTCCAGCCATCGCGCATTGCCTCTTCCTCTGCATCCAGTGGCCGTGGCGCCTCGCTGTGTCGCCAAATCACGTTGTCGTGCCCCTGTCCAATCGTGTTCTAGCCCGAGGAGATGGCTGCGTCAACCTCTTGTTTGCCTCCGGCCATCGTCGCCACCATGGTTCCCGACCTTTTCACAGCCCGCATGCTGCATCTGCCTAGCGCCGTTGACGTCAAGACCATGGACTCAACAACTGTGGGTGCCAAGTTCCCCTTCCGGAGTCGTCAGGTGCATGAGCACCCCGATCCCGAGAACGACTACTACACCGAAACGCCAAGTACATGGATACACCAAGTTCTTCTCCAATACGTGTAAGACAAGATGCGGGAGAACGACTTCATGGACCGACAAGTCACACGACGACCGTTGTCCGCCAAGTACCCCTTCGGAGCATCAAGTTTGACTACCATCGCCGTGATCGCGAGAACCTCTACTTCCCCTTCAAAACATGTACCATGACCGTCGCTGAAGACCCCATGGACGCCAAGTTCCGTATCGTGGCCCCGAACATCTACGGAGATGAACGACTACTTCCTCTTCGACTCTTGAACCACTACTTCCACTACGGCATGAGTACAACTACTACCTTTACGAACGTGGCGAGAACCTCTACTCCCTCTACTTTGCACCGAACCGATACGCTTCAAAACGCACGCTTCAAAGGTATAACCCCAAGACGACCATCCGAGAATGTTTGCATGTGTTGTATGAGTTGCACCCTATGTTTGCACCGTGCCCGAGTGTTCACTTGCTCGATCCACCTCTTTTGCCGCTAATTCGTGGGAACCCGGTTACCGGATCACCCCACCATCTTTTGCACGCTCCCACCATACTTCCTTTGCACCGGTATTTCCATGAGCTACCGGAACCGTTATCGTTGTCGTGGCACCCCCTTTCTTTCCACCACGGTGACAAATGCTTCATAATGCTCTTGTCAACTTTTAATAAAAATTGCATAACTTGCACATGTCATCCACATCATGATAACAACAATTAAAATGTTTAAATTTTTGTTGCATTAAACTACTAAGACATATGGGGATTTACCGGATTCGGTATTTGTTATATCCGGCCCCATTTAAATTGTTTAGATGCTGTAGTGTTATTATGCCTCACCTCTTGCCATGTTAATCAACATTTAATATTGTTGGGTACTTAAACGAGATCAAACTAAATAACTTGTTGTGGTGTTTCGTCAATATGCAACTCGTTGTATATTGAGCTCCACTTAATTTGTAGTTTTGCTTGTTGCACTTTGCCATGCCATGCATATTTAAACCGGACATGCATCATCCTTGATTGTGCATCATGCCATGTTTATGATTGTTGGTTTACCATGTTGTTTGCTTCTTTCCGGTGTTGCTTCTTCGGGTTAGTTCTGATAACATCACGTTTGTGAGGATCCGTTCGACTACGTCCATTTGTCTTCTTCATGGACTCGTTCTTCTTCCTTGCGGGATCTCAGGCTAGATGACCATACCCTCGAACTCATTTCTATCTTTGCTTGCTAGTTGCTCGCTCTTTTGCTATGCCTATGCTGCGATACCTACCACTTGCTTATCATGCCTCCCATATTGTTAAGCCAAGCCTCTAACCCACCTTGTCCTAGCAAACTGTTGTTTGGCTATGTTACCGCTTTGCTCAGCCCCTCTTATAGCGTTGTTAGTTGCAGGTGAAGATTGGAGTTTGTTCCTTGTTGGAACATGGATATTTGTTGGGATATCACAATATCTCTTATTTAAATTAATGCATCTATATACTTGGTAAAGGGTGGAAGGCTCGGCCTTATGCCTGGTGTTTTGTTCCACTCTTGCCGCCCTAGTTTCCGTCATATCGGTGTTATGTTCCCGGATTTTGCGTTCCTTACACGGTTGGGTTATAATGGGAACCCCTTGACAGTTCGCCTTGAATAAAACTCCTGCAGCAATGCCCAACATTGGTTTTACCATTCGCCACCTAGCCTCTTTTCCCTTGGGAGTCGCGCTCCCAAGGGTCATCATTATTTTAACCCCCCCGGGCCAGTGCTCCTCTGAGTGTTGGTCCAAACTAGAGCCCCTTGCAGCGCCACCTCGGGGAAACTCGAGGGCTGGTTTTAGTTGTACGGAATGCTCATCTGAGTGTGCCCTGAGAACGAGATATGTGCAGCTCCTATCGGGATTTGTCGACACATTCCGGCTGTGTTGCTGGACTTGTTCTACCATTGTCGAGGATGTCTTGTAACCGGGATGCCGAGCCTGATCATATTGTCTTGGGAGAAGGAATATCCTTTGTTGACCGTGAGAGCTTGTGATGGGCTAAGTTGGGACACCCCTGCAGGGTTTTGAACTTTCAAAAGCCGTTCCCGCGGTTATGGGCAGATGGGAATTTGTTAATGTCCGATTGTAGAAAACCTGAAACTTAACCTTAATTAAAATGCATCAACCGCGTGTGTAGTCGTGATGGTCTCTTTCCGGCAGAGTCCGGGAAGTGAACACGGTGTTGGAGTTATGCTTGACGTAGGTTGTTCTAGGATCACTTCTTGATCATAGTAGTTCGACCGTGCTTTTGCCTTCTCTTCTCGCTCTCATTTGCATATGTTAGACACCATAAGTGCTAGTCGCTTGCTGCAGCTCCACATCATACTTTTACCCTTCCTATAAGCTTAAATAGTCTTGATCGCGAGGGTGTGAGATTGCTGAGTCCCCGTGATTCACAGATACTTCCAAAACCAGGTTGCAGGTGCCGGTGAAACCGTGCAGGTGACGCAACCGAGCTCAAGGAGGAGCTCGATGAAGATCTTGTTCATTGTGTTGTTCCGTTACAGTTGATTAGTAGTGGAGCCCAGTTGGGGTCGATCGGGGATCTGTGTAGCATTTGGGGTAGTCTTCTTTTATTTTGGGTTCCGTAGTCAGACCTTATGTGTATCTGGTTGATGTAATGTTATATTCATGTAATTGTGTGAAGTGGCGATTGTAAGCCAACTATGTATCTCTTTCCCTTATGTATTACATGGGTTGTGTGAAGATTACCTCACTTGCGAAATTGCTTTCAATGCGGTTATGCCTCTAAGTCGTGCTTCGACACATGGGAGATATAGCCGCATCGAGGGCGTACAAGTTGGTAATCAGAGCCTTCCCCGACCTGAGGAGCCCCCTGCCTGATCGAATCATTGGCGTTGTTGAGTCTAGAAAAATGTTTTGAGTCATTTAGGAATTATATATCGGAGAGTTAGGAATTATTTTTACTCCCCAGTCCCTTCATAGCTCTGGTGAGGCATCCTGACGTAGAGTTTTGACTCTTCTCTTCTCAGATTTCACTAAAAAAATTTAGGATCACGCGGGTATCTTGGAATCGTTCCGATGGTTTTGTGACGAGAACATTGTTCTTGGTGCCTCCTGACATTTAGGGGTTGTGGCAGTGTCCCGGGGAGTTGAGCTCCGAGGTGTTGTCGTCACAATTTTATCGTTGCAGTTCTGGAATACCTGAGTTTGGCCGACATCGAAAATCTCTTTTATGCAGTTGTTGGTGAGATAACCTCGACGCCACCCAGTACTGGGGCGAGAGTTCGGGAGTATTGCCATAACTCGTATAACGGATGCTTTTCGAAGGTTGAGGTAAATGATTTCCGAAGGTTTCTTGGTTAAGTGTTGAAGGATGGATACAGCTGGATGTAGGATTTGCTAGTTTTGTGTGAGATATTATGCTTCCCCTGTTTCCCCAACACCTGATTGCATAACTGGAAATTTTCAGGAGTTTATAAGTGGGAATTCAAGTAGCTCTTAGGATATCTTTCCGACAGATGTATGATATGAAATTGGGGTTCGACGTCTAGTGGTCCGCCTATCCACGGTTGGTTTTACAGTAGTCTCGTTGTGTCTTAAAGAGTCCTTGGCTATGCCGACTCGGGGACACTTTGTATGTCATGTGCACTGCCTTGTACATGATGGTGTTGTACGATCGAGCCCGTGTAGGCCCCACCACGAAAACTTCGGACGAAATCTCTATCATATGTTTGTTCCGGCTTATTTTGCAAGCCAATCCTTTGTTTTGTTTTTGAGTTGTGGTATTCGAGTTGCTTTGAAGTCAAATGTTGATTCCATACCTTCCCCAAGTGGTGTTCACATACTCCGATGTGAATACCAATCCTTCTTGATCATCGAGTTTGTCATGTCAATCCTTGTCAACCGGCGTGTTTCTCTTCAAGTGGATCCGATCATTTCAACATCCGCATGATCAATTATCAGTTCTTCTCAACGGTGTTTGTTTTCATCCATCTTCAAGTTGCCTTTGTATTCCCGTCCACCCACCCTTTTCTTCAAGGACTCAGATTTCTTAATCAAGTATTCATCTTATGGATGTGAAGTCTCTTCATGCTTTCCGGCAATGTTCTTATTTGGTGATTCTCAGGAAGATTCTAACGGAGCTTCTAGTTTACCATTCTTCGTTCTCTTTTCTTCTCCGGTGGATCCAATTCAAGCTTTGTTGATCATATCATTTTGCTTGTTTCAAATACCTTCTCATGCCGGTGCACCTCATATTCATTCATTTCTCTCTATTCAATTGTTCCGGAGTGCTGAAGATATCTCGAAGATTCGTGATTCTAGCTTGTTGCCATCCCCTCATAATTATTTTCGATTGTGGGAATTCTTTTCACCCATCCGGAGCAATTCAAGAGTCTTCTCAGTTTGATTATCCGGAGCCCATCATTTCAGGATTATTCTTTCTCAGCTTGTAGCTATCATTCTCCAATCTTACCGGTGCATCGCTCAAGTGATCTCTAATCAGTTCGTGATCCCTTCGTTCTCATGTATGTAGATTGTCTCAAGTATCTTTGTTCATTTCACAATTCTTACCGGTGATTCATCCTTTTACTTCATTCGTTGTTCAATTCTTACGGTGGTTCGTCCAAGAGTTCTCCTCCTTCGTTATCATACAGATTCATTCGTTCTTTCATCCTACCGGTGGATTGTCAAAGACCTTCTCAAGTTGGCGCTATATCTATCTTAATCCTTCTAAGAGAATAAGTAGTATGCCAAATCCATTGTTTGTCATCAATTTAATTGGTGAAGGATGAGCATAATGTAATTCTTATTCTTGTTTCATTGAGTGAATTCAATTCCTTATTCCGGAGGCTCTTCAAATTCTCGGTTTCATTTGATTCATCTTTCTTTTCCTGGAGTTCCAAGCTCTCTCAATTTTTTTTCGTCATGAAGATCCATCTAAATCATTGCAAGGCTTCAACCTTATTCTTTTCATCCTTCATTTCGTTTGTTCATTCTTTTTTTACCAGAGTTCTTCATGGAGGTGCTACATGATGGTTCATAAAGGATTTAATTCCTTCTCAAAGTGTTCATCAAGATTCTTTTCAGAGGAGGTCAAACATTCTTCATCTTGAGTTCTGAAGTACAATTCATTCTGTCCTATTGTAACACCCTCGATGCGACTATATCTCCCACGTGTCGAGGCACGACTTAGAGGCATAATCGCATTGAAGGCATATGTCGCAAGTTAGGAAATCTTCACAAACATCCCATGTAATATAATTAATAAAAGGGGAGATAACATAGTTGGCTTACACTCGCCACGTCAATCAAGGTACCTAAATAACATTACATCATCCAAACACTCATGGCCCGACTACGGCGCCAAAATAAAAGATAACCCAACATGCGGCACGGTCCCGATCACCCCCAACTGAGCACCACTACTGATCATCAGGAAAGGAAACATAGTATCGTTGAGAGTCCTCGTCGACCTCCCACTTGAGCTCGAGCGCGTCACCTGGAGCGGAATCATCAGGCCCTGCATCTGGTGTAATAGTAATCTGTGAGCCACAGGGACTCAGCAATCTCGCACCCTCGCGATCAAGACTATTTAAGCTTATAGGTAAGGCAAGGTAAAATATGTGGAGCTGCAGCAAGCGACTAGCCTATATGGTGGCTATCCTGTTCGCAAAAGAGAGCGAGAAGAGAAGGCAAAGCGCGAGCGAGAAACTAGAGGACAACCTGGGCAAGCATTACTCCAACACCGTGTTCACTTCCCGGACTCCGCCGAGAAGAGACCATCACGGTAACTCACACTGTTGATTCATTTTAATTAAGTTAAGGTTAAAGTTATCTACAACCGGACATTAACAAATTTCCATCTGCCCATAACCGCGGGAATGACTTTCGAAAGTTCAAATCCCTGCAGGGGAGTCCCAACTTAGCCCATGACAAGCTCTCACGGTCAACGAAGGAATAGACCTACTCCCGAGACGTTCCGATCAGACTCGATATCTCGGTTCTTCAAGACACTTCGACAGGTTAAAACAAGTCCAGCAACACCGCCCGAATGTGCCGACAAATCCCGATAGGAGCTGCACATATCTCATTCTCAGGGCACACTCAGATGAGACATCCTACGAGTAAAACCAACCCTCAAGTTTCCCCGAGGTGGCCCCGCAGTCTACTCGGTCAGACCAACACTCAGAGGAGCACTGGCTGGGGGGGGGGGGGTTTAAATAAGATGACCCTCAGGCTCCGGAAACCCAAGGGAAAAAGAGGCTAGGTGGCAAATGGTACAACCAAGGTTGGGCATTGCTGCAAAAGCTTTAATCAAGGCGAACTATCAAGGGGTTCCCATTATAACCCAACCGCGTAAGGAACGCAAAATCTGGGAACGTAACACCGATATGACGGAAACTAGGGCGGCAAGAGCGGAACAAAACACTAGGTGAGAGGCCGAGCCTTCCACCCTGTACCAAGTATATAGATGCATTAAGATAACATGGCAATATAATGATATCCCAACAAGAAAACAATGTTCCAACAAGGAACGGTCTCCAATCTTCACCTGCAACTAGCAACGCTATAAGAGGGGCTGAGCAAAGCGGTAACATAGCCAATCAACGGTTTGCTAGGACATGGTGGGTTAGAGGTTTGACATGGCAATTTGGGAGGCTTGAAAGCAAGTGGTAGGCATCGTAGCATTGGCATAGCAAAAGAGCGAGCATCTAGCATAGCAAAGATAGTAGTGATTTCGAGGGTATGATCATCTTGCCTGCAAAGTTGTCAGAGTTGACTGGATCCTCGAAAGCAAACTCAACGGGCTCCTTGTTAGCGAACTCGTCTCCCGGCTCTACCCAAACAAGACAAACAAGCAACAAGGACACAATCAACGACGTGCAAGGATCAAACAATATGATGCAAAGATGGTATGCTATGCGGGATGCGATGCGGGATGCATATGCAAGATGTCACAGGGAATGCATGAACCTGGCCTCAACTTGGAAATCCAAGTGTGCCACTGGAAAGATGATATGAAATCTCTTGAAAATGATATAAAGAACGCCGGAATCGGAGTAACGGTTTGGAAATGGCAAGCAATTCAAATATGGTCACGTTCTACGATTTACAGCAAGTAGCCATCTAAATGCAACGAAATGAACATGCTACAGCACTCAATGCATCAAAATACATGGCAGGGATGCATTCAAGATGCTTGACAAAAGTCTAGCACTGAGCTACGGCCAAATCATCCCTTAACAGGTTCAAACAAGCATGGCAAAAATGCATATGGTAAACAGATTTCAAACTTAGTGAAATTAACACTTGTCTGGAATTTCAGATCAGGTAGCACTCTTTGGAGCAACAAAACTACATGCTACAGGACCTGAACATGGCAAAGTAAAACATGGCATGCAGCTACTCAAAGAGCTTAACAAAAGTCCCTTAGTGACCTTGAGCCAAAAGGGATCAGATAAAACAATTGCAAGCATGTGAACATGGCAAAAACATAATCAGTTCTCAGACTTCGTGAAAACTGGAGCATGCTGAAAACAGATATCAAATAGGCATGTTTACGAGCTGGATGCACTCACTACGGAGCAAGTCATGATAAGCTAAGCATACAACCATCAATAATACACAAAATGCAAGCTAGACATGGCAAGAACAATAACATAGCATGCACGGATCAACTACAACATCATCGGCAAAATCGCTAACAAGTAGACAATCTGCCCAGATTCACGAAGTAGCAAAAGTAGAGCTCGATTGACTCAAGCTAGGGTGCTCCATAATTGCAAACAAAGACATGGATGGATAGAGCACTACAAGATTAACAAAACATTCTTACTGATCATCCTCAAAAGAGGCACGGATCACTAGGAAACAACATGAACATATGGCCATATGAGATAAACAGCTCAAGGACTTAGTGGAAATGCTAAGTCCCTGAAATCAGCATTACCAAGTGCCTCACTTAGCAAGCTTGTGCTAGTCACCACACACATCACAAAAATATGTGGGTTGCACCTCTGAAAAGATGGCCAAACCCTAAACAAAACATATGTAAAGCTCATGGGCATATCATGCACACAATAATCATGGCAAAAATGACAAATATCTAAATGGAGCAGCAGATCTGGCAATTATCTCAAGTAACCCTCTTCTAACAGCATTTCGGGCATCAAGATGACCTCAAATTAAAATGATGCAATGGAATGAAATGATGTGCTCTCTGAGACAAACATTTTGATATGATATATGCCCAAAACGGAGTTACGGATGCGGAGTTACGACACGATGAATAACGCAAAAAAACTAGGGTTTCGGGGGAAAGTCAACCGAGATCTAGATCCAGATCGGGAACACTGTAGCGCACGGACGCCGAGGTTCGCCGGAACAGGGACTTGCCGGCCGGCGCGGACGCCGATGTCAGGACCCCGATCCTAAGCCACATCGATCTAGCATGTAACACATCATATCACCTTGCGGCCTCACGCACGGTATTACCACGGGTGCCAACTTACCTGGCCCGGGACCGTTTGCGCCTTTTGGCTCACGTGTATGATAGTGTCGCGAGAATCCATATGATGGAGAACCCGGGCCGACATGGCTAGTCGTGAACCCAAAGCGGCACTAACCCATGGGGACAGGCATACATGAATCAACTTCGACCATGTCGGTCAGCAGCGTGTGAATCCGGGCTGTAGCACTGGGCTAACAGGACTCCAGGAACCCGGACTGTAGCAGGCTAGGCAGGACTCCGGATGTCACCGCGTGACATTTCCCCGAAGGGACAGACATAGGAACGAAGTGAAACATATGCCGGCCAGTCAAGTGTCCTAAGCAGTTGTGCTGGGCTAGCAGGACTCCGGTGAACCGGGCTGTAGCGGACTACTATGGCTCAAGGAGGCACTAGACTACATTTCCCCATAAGAGAGGCTGCCAAGGATAAACAACTAGATTGTCAGACCCCACACATAGCAAGCATTTCAATCATACACACAATATGCTCGATATGTTTAAATACAACATGGCATCACAACATAACTCTACGACTCCAGTATTTATTCATTAGGCTCCGAGGAGCGAGATATTACAAACATGGGTCTCATGACCCAACATTCAGAGCATACAAGTCAAAGCACATGCGGAAGCCTAACATGTCTGGGTACAGACATCTACAAATGGAAAAGGCTGAGAAGCCTGACTATCTACCAGATCCTGCCGAGGGCACAAGATCGTAACTGAGGTATCAAGCTAAACGTCGAAGTCCACACGGAACTACTAGTGAGACTGACGTCTCTCTGCAAAACATAAAATAGGCAAACGTGAGTACAAATGTACCCAGCAAGACTTACATCAGAACTAGCTACATATGCATCAGTATCAATAAAGGGGGTGGTGGAGTTTGACTGCAGCAAGCCAGCTTTGACTCGGTGGCTATATTAAACTACAACTGCAAGTAACTCCTTTGAGGTGGCGCACACGATTCCACATATTCACCATTCAATACACCACTATGGATCCGCTCCCGTCTCCCTACGAGAAGGCCATCCATAGCACTCACACTTATCTTGCGCATTTTAAAGTATCCACTTTCACTTGTCTATGAACTGTTATAGGCAACCCAGAAGTCCATTACCGCGGACACGGCTATTCGAATAGATGATGTTAACCCTGTAGGGGTGTACTTCTTCACACACGCTCTCACCACTTACCGTCGTTTACACGACATGTACTCGGCAACCTTCAAGCGGAAGCCCAACGAGGGTGTCGGCCACGGCCTACCTAAACACTCAAGTCTCTAGTCCAGGTTTATCGCCTATCCAGGTTCCATCCGCAGGGAGTCCGGCCGAGGTTTCCACATACGGCCCCGAACAATGTGAACAGGGTTCCCGAGACACCAAACGGGCGCCCGGTACACCGTGCCATGGTGTATCTACCGCATCATAGCCCACCCCTAGGGTCAGCGCTACGCACGGCCGCCAACACATATCCTGTAAACACCAGAAACTAGTTGCAATTCCTGGACAGAGGACAAGGGTGATCAAGAAGCCGAGAGGGTCCATTGGTTTCGGGCCCAATGCGTGGTAGTAACTATTTCATGGATCACAAACACAAAACTCAGTTTCCTGAGGACGGCTTCAATGAGACAACCCACCATGTACTCCTACATGGCCTCTCACCGCTACCTTTACCAAATCGTGTTCACACACTTAGCTCACACACAGTAGGACATGTTCACACTGTAATTCATCCCCGATGAATCAGAGACCTGACTCAACTCTAAGCAGTAGCAGGCATGACAAACAAGCATGAATGAGTAGGCACATCAGGGCTCAAACAACTCCTACTCATGCTAGTGGGTTTCATCTATTTACTGTGGCAATGACAGGTCATGCAAAGGAAGGGGTTCAACTATCGCAGCATGGATAGTTGAATCGTTGTTGTCCTAATGCAGTAAAACAGAGCAGGAGCGAGAGAGTGGGTCTGTATCGGAATGAACAAGGGGTTTTTGTTTGCCTGACACTTCTGAAGATATCATTAGGTCTTCATCAGTCTCAACGATCACAGCGTCGGTACAACGTCTACCGAGAGGGGACAAACACCGAGAACTGAGAAAGAACACAATCAATGCAATGCAACAATATGATGCATGATCATGACATGGCAATATATTGTGATTTGAGCTAATGCATCTAGCTATGAATTAAATGAAGTTGGTTTGAGTACAAGATTCAAATTCAAACTCCATATATGATTAGTTAAATGCCATTTATTTGTTTTTTCCAAAACAGAGGACAAACATTGTTCAAACATGCATGAAAATGCCATAAACAGATTCCTTGAATTTTTTTGATAATTTTTCATATATAATTTATTTCATTTGGAGTTACGGTTTAATTTCTATGAATTTTGGAAGTTTTGGGCATTTTCTGTAATTTCCTGATTATTTTTTTAAAAACCAGAAAATCATTAATTGCGTCAGCATGACGTAAGAGTGACGTCATCAGGTCAACTGTGGCTGGTCAGGTCAAACCTGACCAGTGGGACCCACATGTCAGCGTCCTAACTAATTAACAGTGTTAATTAGTGCTAACTAGAAAACATAATCTAGGGTTAGTCAGGGGCTGGTCCCACATGTCACTGACTCAGGGGAGTCAAACCCCAGTCAAACAGGGGTCAAACCTTGCCGGCGTTGAGTCGCCGGCAAGGCCGAGACGGCGGAGGGGCTCGGATTTTGCCCTCCGGCGACCAAATTAGCGGCTGAGACCACCGGTGCGAAGCCCAGGCTCTCGCGCATCCAATTGAATACGCAGGAGACCGTGGGATGGCCGGAGGCGACGACGGCGTCAAGGTCAGCGGCGGCCGGAGCACGGGCTCGACGGTTTAGGGGTTGTGGTGTGCTAGGGGAGGAGCTGGTGCGTGCGTTCGGCTCCTGGGAGCTTCCTGAGCACGGTGAGGCGCTCCGTTGTGAGCTTGCACGGCTGTGGCCACGGCCGCGCCATGGCCGGCGGCGAGAAGCTCTCGGCCGCGGTGGAAAATGGAGCTAGGGGACGAGCGCGACAAAGGGAGGAGGGGGAAAAGACTGCAGGCCTCATAGCGGATCTTCTGGTGCGGATGGCGAGCTCGGGGAGGTCCCGTAGCCGGCGAATCGACGACGGCGGCCGTCAGGACAGAGGATGAAGATGGCCATGGTGGCGAAGCTGCAGGGCTCCTGCGGCCGCGTGCCTCAGTGTGTAGCTCCACGGAGTCGTGGCGGAGCTCGTGGTGGCGCTGGTTGGGTGGGTGGTGGCCTATAGCCACGGCGACGGCGACGGCGCGCTCTCGGGCTCACGGGAAGAGAGGAAGAGGGAGCCAGAGGAGGGGGGAGAATGAGGGGAGGCTCTGGGCGTCTCCGTGGCGCCGCAAGGATGTCGGGGAGGATGCCACCGCGAAGCAGGAGGTGGAGGCTCGGGCACGGCGCGTCGACACGCCTCTGCCAGTAGGCAGAGGTAGAAGACGGCTCTGCCCCTGGTGGGCTGGGCCACCAGGTGGGCTGGCCAGTGCAGCTGGGCCGGTTGGTGGCGCCAGGTAAGTTTTCTCTCTTCTCTATTTCCTGAATTGTTTCTGTTTTCTATTTTTCTGAAATTGTTTTGGGTTTAGTTTTTAACACCAAACCATTTAATAAAATCCTGAAAATAATTATGTGGCTAGAACTAAAATATCCCAAACCACATAAAATGTTCCAGAATTATTGGACATATATTAATTATATAATGAATATATATCCAATGCAAATAGTTATTGAATTAATTCCAAATTCCCAAAATAAATATTTCTGAAACTCCAAAAATATTGGTTTGAATTTTACCTCTTCCACTATTTTTACAGAATAACAGGAACATTTTCTTGGATTTCTTTGAAGACATTTTAATGTTGATTGATTTTGAACTGGTTTCTGAGGGTTTCAACAAACCTCAATTCAACTTTCAGAATTTAGACATGATGCATGATGCTCACTCAGGTAATTAGCTAAAGCAAATTCTAGACCTGTGACAACTCACCCCCACTAAACAAGAATCTCGTCCCGAGATTCAAGTCGTGAGGAAAGAAGAGAGAGGGGGAACAAGCTAACACGGTCTTCACGATCCAGGTTGCACTTCACAGGAACGTTGATTCGATCATCATCTTTGACTCGATGTCTTGATATGAGAACTCCATCCAACATGACAACGGGAAGAAAAGGAGAATCTAGAGGAGTCGATCTTCTCGAAGATCGAGCAACCGACGATCAACTCACAGAACGAGACATAGCGACATCTGTCGAGATGAGACACAATACAAACATCAAGAATGATGGAAATGAGCATATGACAAGGTTTAAATAAGTAGTGGAATTCCCACACCTAGGAGGGTGGCGAACGGTGTCAACGTAGCGAGGAGTTGGGTTGCCATGATACCACAATGAGACACCTTAAGGAAGGTGACTCGAAGAACTATTCCCTTAAGTGGCAAAAAGAATTACTTTTGATACAAAGATCACTAAAACTCTTTATACCAGCCTGAGGTAATCACAATCGATCATTGGAAGGGGTTTGAAAGAATGGCATACTCCGACTAGGATGGATGATGTGGACTATCTTGTTGAAGACAACGCAATGGATGATTTTTGCTTATCATCGGAAATGGATGGGACCCATGGTAACTCCACTTTGAAGATGATCCTGATCAGTAATTACTGAGAAGGGTAGTCCGTAGTAGGATGACACAATGGCGGTGCAAGCTGGGAACAAAATGCAAATGCTAGGAATGATTCTAGTAACTGGAGAGAAACCCAACAGTAGCGAGAGATTCCACTGTTTGAAAGGTTGTGGCATAATCGAAGAAACTGAGAACGGATCCCAGTTAATGCCGACGATAAATCCTAGTGCTTACGCGTGTTCTCAAGAACTTGAGCATCTCCATATTCATCAAGGTTTTACCAATATCTGTGTCAAGGATCCTGGCAACACAACATACCACCATGATGAATGGTGATGGATGATGTAGATGCAAAGGAAGATAACACTTTCTCAGATTTCACCTTAGCGAGGCCAAGGAAACAAAATATGGATGATCGACCGAGAGACAATTACCACTCCGCTTCTAATGTTCTCCTTGATGTGCTAGGATAACCCATCTATTGGTATGGTTTGGTATCTAGGACATCAAGTAAAAGGCCGGGCTTCGGGAGCACAAGAATCCGTAAGGATTAACTATGGAGGAAGATCCTGCGAGATCCTTATGGGGAGGTCACCAACTTCTTCAACCAAGATACTACCATAATAGGTCTTCCGGCTGGATGTGTTGGACACGACATCCACTTTACCGGTTATCGAGAGACCAATATTATAGTTCTTGGAAAATGCTCCAACCATCATATCTGCCCGAGATTCAGATCTGGTTGGTGTTAGGATATTCCAGACTCATCGAGTCTAGAAAGAAAATGAAAGTTTGCAACACAAATCGATGAGATGTCATTGCGAGATTCTCAGGAAATGGACTATGGTAGTAAGCTCCAAAACATGAGCCGGTTTTGCTACAAACCTGTGAACACGCTGTCCTAGACAAGCATGACCACATTGTAGTCTTATAATAAAACACTACTGAGTTCAGGGGGAACCATCAACGAGGATATCGAAGTTCTTGCGTAAGTCTAGCTCCTAAGAAGAAACTTCTTCTCCTTGAACAAACCAATCAGTGGCTTGGTGTGCTAGGAACACATATGGAGTGGAGGTAATTAATCTACCAAACCATAGAGTACTTCGCACATATGCATCACTGATTTGGGATGATTCCAAGGGAAACAAAACAAACCTTTCTCAAATTCATGGCGGCAACTTACACCTAGTGCACGTGAACTTAGAGAAAGTCACTTCGTTCACCAAACATATACCTCATGAACGGAACACGAAAGCATTGCTTACAAAGTTTCCAATACTAACTTAGATGTTCAACATGAATCATGGGGGAGACAGCATGCTGCTGATGGGCTCAACAGCAGCTCATCGAGATTTCCATATCACTGGACTTCCACCATCATGTAAACACGGTGGTAGCATTAGCCAGACCAAAGGATGTAATGGTGTATGCTCGAGGAATCAACCACGAGTAAGACAACATTACGAACATCGTTGGTTCTGATTTGGCTTGACGATAGCCCATACTCAAGTCAAAGTTTTGACAAGACAATAGATCCAACAACTGATCATGAGGACCAATTGGTGAAGATATCATCTTTCTTCAACACATACACAACACAAAGATATCCCTTCAGGAAGAACCAAATTCGGCAAAGCCTTTTATCTTCCAACTCTCCAAGTTGCTGTTTAGCTTAACCAACTAGCTCAGGGGTATCCAACACAGATTCTTGGAGAAGGGGTGGTTTACAAGAAACCAGCTTGATCACGAGCTCAAGATAACGGTCAGGTGACAACCAAGTAATACTTCCGAGAAGATATTCGGAAAATCATGAACCACCGATATGTTACTAAGCTCGAGATCAACCTTGCTTTTCAGGGCAAGATGATATGATCAAAAGAGTGAGGGATTGACACAATCCTCACTCATTGATCGAAGGGTGCCCCAAAAAAATGGGCTAGGTAGCACAATCAGTCCTAGGATGGTGATTCAATAACCAACACGCTAAGGATGATGTTAATGCCCATTAACTACCAAGCAACGCGGTTGCTAGGAGTATTGATTTCACACATCATGGTTCACTTGTCGGTATTCAGGTTACAATAACACGGGAACCGAGGAATGAACAATGATGGCAAGAAGTATTACTGTGTCAAGAATTCATAAGAGGTGGTTCAATTCTCATGACACTCTTGACATAAAGATGGTAACACTCCAAGGTAGAGCGGAGCAAAAGCTGGATTGGCATTTTGATCCACGGAATACAATTGCTTTGACCCAATCCTAGATATGGTTGAGGTTCTGGAGTTTGTTTCTCCTAGTCATTCTGGAATAGAACGACTTGACAGACCACAGGAATAATTGGGCATCGATGAACGAATGCATGCATACTCTTGACTATCAATTGATAGAAGATGGTCGGAATACAACCGAAGATGGACAACTCAAGGAGCATATAACTTTCTGAGTTGTGGATGCATAGCTTAATATGTCGAACCAAGTTCAACAGGTTTTCTTCCAGATAACCCATGCAGAGAGGTAGGGTTGGCAGAGTCACAACATAGAATGGAGAACTCATCAGGAGCACTCTGTCGTGACCTTTTGGTTCAAAAGAACTCCTGCCAAGAATGGCTCATGATAATTGGAAGAAGGATGTACCACGAACCTCGAGGACTATCGCAAAGGTTACTAATATCCTAAAGGAACTAGCAACACTATCAACATGAGGTAAGTAGGGTGAATCTCGGGTTCAAAACCCAATAGTAGAATACCTACTAACTAAATGGCATCACGGGATGCTTTTGAGAATAATGGCCAGAATCATCACACGGGGAACACAAGACATAGCTAGATTACTAGGTAATCTTCTGAGATACCTAGGGCCATAATACTAACTCCAACATACATATCAAGGCAACGGAGTACCTCAACAGACCGATTAGTGTGCTTAATCTGGCCCAAAGGAACATCGAGAACGGAAAGAAGGGATTTGCAAATGCATCGGACTAATTAGAAACCTGGGATGACTCGGACAGCATAATGGCTGTGAATGCTCGAAATATTTGAGACATCCTGCAAAATAGTGGCATGACCACTCAACATTACAATATCAAGGTTCTGAGGCCAACTATGAGCATACAGAGGTAAAAGGAACTGAACTGAGACTTGAATCCAACAATCCTATAAATCTACGGATTAGTAACACGTCATCCTGATAGATAGATGAGAAGGCCTAGTTCTTAATTCCCGTAGAAAAGAAGAGGATGACTCAGATCAGAGGGCATGAGGTATAAGGAGTAAAAAGAGCCTTACGTTCCCTTCCACAATCAATTCCCTTACATAACTAAAGCATTTCTAGACTCGACTTCGACCAGTTTGGCTTGGTAATCCTACAGGCAGTCAGGCTCTGATACCAAAGCTGTCAGGACCCCGATCCTAAGCCACATCGATCTAGCATGTAACACATCATATCACCTTGCGGCCTCACGCACGGTATTCCCACGGGTGCCACCTTACCTGGCCCGGGACCGTTTGCGCCTTTTGGCTCACGTGTATGATAGTGTCGCTAGCATCCATATGATAGAGAACCCGGGCCGACATGGCTAGTCATGAACAAAAAGCGGCACTAACCCATGGGGACAGGCATACATGAATCAACTTCGAGCATGTCAGTCAGCAGCGTGTGAATCCGGGCTGTAGCACTGGGCTAACAGGACTCCGGGAACCCGGGCTGTAGCAGGCTAGGCAGGACTCCGGATGTCACCGCGTGACATTTCCCCGAAGGGACAGACACAGGAACGAAGTGAAACACATGCGGGCCAGTCAATTGTCCTAAGCAGTAGTGCTGGGCTAGTAGGACTCCGGTGAACCAGGCGGTAGCGGACTACTATGGCTCAAGGAGGCACTAGACTACATTTCCCCATAAGAGAGGCTGCCAAGGATAAACAACTAGATTGTCGGATCCCACACATAGCAAGCATTTCAATCATACACACAATATGCTCGATATGTGTAAATACAACATGGCATCACAACATAACTCTACGACTCCAGTATTCATTCATTAGGCTCTGAGGAGCGAGATATTACAAACATGGGTCTCATGACCCAACATTCAGAGCATACAAGTCAAAGCACATGCGGAAGCTTAACATGTCTGGGTACAGACATCTACAAATGGAAAAGGCTAAGAAGCCTGACTATCTACCAGATCCTGCCGTGGGCACAAGATCGTAGCTGAGGTATCAAGCTAAACATCGAAGTCCACACGAAACTACTAGCGAGAGTGACGTCTCTCTGCAAAACATAAAATAGGCAAACGTGAGTACAAATGTACCCAGCAAGACTTACATTAGAACTAGCTACATATGCATCAGTATCAATAAAGGGGGTGGTGGAGTTTGACTGCAGCAAGCCAGCTTTGACTCGGTGGCTATATTAAACTACAACTGCAAGTAACTCTTTTGAGGTGGCGCACACGAGTCCACATATTCACCATTCAATACACCACTATGGATCCGCTCCCGTCTCCCTACGAGAAGGCCATCCATAGCACTCACACTTATCTTGCGCATTTTAAAGTATCCACTTTCACTTGTCTATGAACTGTTATAGGCAACCCAGAAGTCCATTACCGCGGACACGGCTATTCGAATAGATGATGTTAACCCTGCAGGGGTGTACTTCTTCACACACGCTCTCACCACTTACCGTCGTTTACACGACATGTACTCGGCAACCTTCAAGCGGAAGCCCAACGAGGGTGTCGGCCACGGCCTACCTAAACACTCAAGTCTCTAGTCCAGGTTTATCGCCTATCCAGGTTCCATCCGCAGGGAGTCCGGCCGAGGTTTCCACATACGGCCCCGAACGATGTGAACAGGGTTCCCGAGACACCAAACGGGCGCCCGGTACACCGTGCCACGGTGTATCTACCGCGTCATAGCCCACCCCTAGGGTCAGCGCTACGCACGGCCGCCAACACATATCCTGTAAACACCAGAAACTAGTTGCAATTCCTGGACAGAGGACAAGGGTGATCAAGAAGCCGAGAGGGTTCGTTGGTTTCGGGCCCAATGCGTGGTAGTAACTATTTCATGGATCACAAACACAGAACTCAGTTCCTGAGGACGGCTTCAATGAGACAACCCACCATGTACTCCTACATGGCCTCTCACCGCTACCTTTACCAAAT
The DNA here is from genome assembly GCF_003073215.2 of Triticum urartu. Taxonomy (NCBI): domain Eukaryota; kingdom Viridiplantae; phylum Streptophyta; class Magnoliopsida; order Poales; family Poaceae; genus Triticum; species Triticum urartu. The sequence continues at coordinate 229,833,334 of NC_053025.1, read as the reverse complement.
CGTGTTCACACACTTAGCTCTCAACAGTAGGACATGTTTACACACCTCTGATTCATCCCCGATGAATCAGACCTGACTCAACTCTAAGCAGTAGCAGGCATGACAAACAAGCATGAATGAGTAGGCACATCAGGGCTCAAACAACTCCTACTCATGCTAGTGGGTTTCATCTTTTTACTGTGGCAATGACAGGTCATGCAAAGGAAGGGGTTCAACTACCGCAACATGTACAGTTGAATCGTTGTTGTCCTAATGCAGTAAAAGAGAGCAGGAGCAAGAGTGTGGGTTTGTATCGGAATGAACAAGGGGTTTTTGCTTGCCTGGCACTTCTGAAGATATCATTAGGTCTTCATCAGTGTCAACGATCGCAGCGTCGGTACAACGTCTACCGAGAGGGGACAAACACCGAGAACTGAGAAAGAACACAATCAATGCAATGCGACAATATGATGCATGATCATGACATGGCAATATGTTGTGATTTGAGCTAATGCATCTAGCTGTGAATTAAATGAAGTTGGTTTGAATACAAGATTCAAATTCAAACTCCATATATGATTAGTTAAATGCCATTTATTTGTTTTTTCCAAAACAGAGGACAAACATTGTTCAAACATGCATGAAAATGCCATAAACAGATTCCTTGAATTTTTCTGATAATTTTTCATATATAATTTATTTCATTTGGAGTTACGGTTTAATTTCTATGAATTTTGGAAGTTTTGGGCATTTTCTGGAATTTCCTGATTATTTTTTTAAAAACGAGACAATCATTAATTGCGTCAGCATGACGTAAGAGTGACGTCATCAGGTCAACTGTGGCTGGTCAGGTCAAACCTGACCAGTGGGACCCGCATGTCAGCGTCCTAACTAATTAAAAGTGTTAATTAGTGCTAACTAAAAAACATAATCTAGGGTTAGTCAGGGGCTAGTCCCACATGTCACTGACTCAGGGGAGTCAAACCCCAGTCAAACAGGGGTCAAACCCTGCCGGCGTTGAGTCGCCGGCGAGGCCGAGACGGCGGAGGGGCTCGGATTTCGCCCTCCGGCGTCCAAATTAGCGGCCGAGACCACCGGTGCGAAGCCCAGGCTCTCGCGCATCCAATGGAACACGCAGGAGACCGTGGGATGGCTGGAGGCAACGACGGCATCAAGGTCAGCGGCGGCCGAAGCACGGGCTCGACGGTTTAGGGGTTGTGGTGTGCTAGGGGAGGAGCTGGTGCGTGCGTTCGGCTCCTGGGAGCTTCCTGAGCACGGTGAGGCGCTCCGTTGTGAGCTTGCACGGCTGTGGCCACGGTCGCGCCATGGCTGGCGGCGAGAAGCTCTCGGCCGTGGTGGAAAATGGAGCTAGGGGACGAGCGCGACAAAGGGAGGAGGGGGAAAAGACTGCAGGCCTCACAGAGGATCTTCTGGTGCGGATGGCGAGCTCGGGGAGGTCCCGTAGCCGGCGAATCGACGACGGCGGCCGTGAGGGCAGAGGATGAAGATGGCGATGGTGGCGAAGCTGCAGGGCTCCTGCGGCCGCGTGCCTCAGTGTGTAGCTCCACGGAGTCGTGGCGGAGCTCGTGGTGGCGCTGGTTGGGTGGGTGGTGGCCTATAGCCACGGCGACGGCGACGGCGCGCTCTCGGGCTCACGGGAAGAGAGGAAGAGGGAGCCATAGGAGGGGGAGAATGAGGGGAGGCTCTGGGCGTCTCCGTGGCGCCGCAAGGATGTCGGGGAGGATGCCACCGCGAAGCAGGAGGTGGAGGCTCGGGCACGGCGCGTCGACACGCCTCTGCTAGTAGGCAGAGGTAGAAGACGGCTCTGCCCCTGGTGGGCTGGCCGGTGCAGCTGGGCCGGTTGGTGGCGCCAGGTAAGTTTTCTCTCTTCTCTGTTTCCTGAATTGTTTCTGTTTTCTATTTTTCTGAAATTGTTTTGGGTTTAGTTTTTAACACCAAACCATTTAATAAAATCCTGAAAATAATTATGTGGCTAGAACTAAAATATCCCAAACCACATAAAATGTTCCAGAATTATTGGACATATATTAATTATATAATGAATATATATCCAATGCAAATAGTTATTGAATTAATTCCAAATGCCCAAAATAAATATTTCTGAAACTCCAAAAATATTGGTTTGAATTTTACCTCTTGCCAATATTTTTACAGAATAACAGGAACATTTTCTTGGATTTCTTTGAAGACATTTTAATGTTGATTGATTTTGAACTGGTTTCTGAGGGTTTCAACAAACCTCAATTCAACTTTCAGAATTTAGACATGATGCATGATGCTCACTCAGGTAATTAGCTAAAGCAAATTCTAGGGCTGTGACAGCCGAGGAGGGCGGCGCGGACATCGAGGAAGGCAGTGAGGCGGCGCCGGAGCGGGACTTGCCGGGGCGGCGCGGCAGAGCTCCGTGCGGCGGCAGGGCGGTCGCGGCGGTGCTCACCGGCGCGGGGCGGCGGCCGGAGCTCGCCGGCTCGGCCGGGAAGGAGGAGGGCGGCGGCGGAGATGCGGTCGGGGCGCGGGGCTCCTCTGGCCTGGGCGGAGGAGGAAGGGGGCCGGCGCTAGGCCTGCGGGCCCGCGTCAGTGGCGGCGGCGATGCGGTCCCTCGGGGACACGTGGCGGCGGCTGACTGGTTGGCGGTGGCGGGCGGACGCGTCCGGCTCCGTCCGGACGTGTCCGATGGCGGCGGAGACGAATTTTTTAGGGTTAGGGAGAGAGGAGATCCACGAATTTCGGGAGGGGTCTTTAAATAGAGGTAGGGGGAGCTAGGAGAGTCCAAATGAGGTGCGGTTTTCGGCCACGCGAGCGTGATCGAACGCTCTAGATGATGGAGAAGGTTTTGGTGGGTTTTGGGCCAAATTGGAGGGGTGTTGGGCTGCAACACACACGAGGCCTTTTCGGTCCCTCGGTTAACCGTTGGAGTATCAAACGAAGTCCAAATGGTACGAAACATGACAGGCGGTCTACCGGTAGTAAACCAAGGCCGCTTGGCAAGTCTCGGTTCAATCCAGAAATGTTTAATCCCCACACACGAAAGAAAGGTAGAAATGACCACCGGAGGAGAATGAAGCGCCGGAATGCAAAACGGACAACGGGGAAAATGCTGGAATGCATGAGATGAACACGTATGCAAATGCAATGCACATGATGACATGATATGAGATGCATGACAACGATAACAACACATGGAGACAAAGACCCGAACCCAAGAAAATATAATAACTTGACATCGGAAACGACAAGAGTTGGAATACATATTGGGTAAGTTACACCCGGGGTGTTACACCTATCTTTTGAGATGGTGTTATGTCATTCTTGATGATTTCCCTCCGTGGTTCATGATTCACAAGATATCAAGAATGAGGTATTTTAAATCCATCAATTTCTTCTTTTGATTTATCTTGGGTTATATTTCACCTAAAGCCTTTCCTAAGGATTGTTGTTTTTTATGGTGCTCATAAATGACCCAAGTTCTTCATCTATCATCCCGGTGAAATATTTTCTCGTCTCCTTGTTCATATCAATCCAATTTTTTTTCCCGTGAGTGGTAGATTCTCACCTCATAGTTTTGAGTTGTTCTCCATAAGTCCACTACAAGATTACTCTTTTCGTTGTTGGTTTTTTCCCCAACAACTACGTTCGACGTTTCTCCTAAAGATGCTTCAATCTCCTTCAAGATAGAAGATATTGTTTTTCTCCTCCGTTCATTCCGTTCCATTATCTCATTTCTTCCGGAGGCATTGTGATGCTGCTCTCTTCAAACCTTCTTCTGTTCTTGTCAGGTTCTTGTTCTTTTCATGCTTATCCGTTTAACCGGAGTGTTGTGCCCTTTTACTCAAGTTCTTTTCGCCTTATCAAGCCTTGCATCTCCTTTCAACCGGAGTGTTGTCCGAATTTGTTCTTCCTTGTTACTCTTTCCTACCAGAGTGCTTTCAACTTTGTTCTTCTTCACGGCATTCTTTATTTAAATCAGTTCAACCTCTCAAGGTTATCTGGTTTCACTCGTTTCTCAAAGAAGCAACTTATTTTTACCTCTCCTCTTTCTCTTTCGTTTTTTCCCTCCGGTGCCATTCTAGATCTCGGGACGAGATCCTTTCGTAGTGGTGGAGTGTTGTAACGCCCCAAGACCGGAGCTTCAGATGCCTTCCATGTTTTCGGGTGTTGTCGGGTGATTCGTTTTGGTTCGTTGCATCATGTCCATTGCATCATGTCACCATGTCATAAGTCTTTTTGCATCTCAACTAAATAAATGGCATGGATCTTTGATCCATTTAAATCGAGGGAAGGGTGATTTCTCTTTATAACGTATCCTCTCGATAGTAGGGAGCTATATTAAATATTTCTTTAATTTGAAATTCACCATAACACACTTGCAAAATCCCAATGCCTTTTGTTATTTCAACTCTTGGCCTCTCACTTTGCCACATGTCCTTTCGTCATTTTCCGGAGCTCCACCTAATTTCTCAACACTTTTCGGCACTCCTAAAACCTATCCTAGTTCAAACCTTCAGAATTAAATTCAAAGAAATTTGAATTTATTCTTTCAATCTTGGTCTTTCCTAATTTTCTCGGACCAAACATTTTTTTGTGAGTCCAAGAAAAATTTACCGCTTGTCCAAATTCTTCTTCGACCTTCTCCTCTATCCTTTTTCCATCCTTTTAGTTCTCTGTTTTTTTTAAAACAAAGGAGTGGGGGAGAGAGAGAGTAGCCCCGCTGGCCACTTGGGCCTCAGTCCAGGCCGGCCCGCTTCCCAGTCCCGCTTTCTAACCCAAGTACCGCAGCCCGATCCCCATCTTCCATCTCTCCCTCCTCTCGCTAACCTCGTGCCGCCAGGAGAAGTCGCACGCGCCCGATGCCCTCTGCCCGATCCCATCTCCCTCTCCTCAATCTCTCTCTCGATCCCTAGGGCCGCCCCTACTTCCCTCGTTCCTCTCCTCGATCTCCCTCGAACCCCTCCTATGGCGCTGCCCTTGCCCCGAGCTCGCCACTGCTGCGCTACTTTGCCATGCTCCAGCGCCACACCGTTGCATCCTTGCTGCACGCCGCGCCCCTGCCTCCTCGACCTTCCTGTAGCACCAGTTGACGCCGGCGCCCGCCTTCCTCCGCCTCGCTCGTGTCCTCCTCTGTACAGGATCCGCCCCCGATGCCTCGTCCTCGACCACCTAGGCCGAAGCCCCCGCTGTTGCGCCTGGGACAGGAGGTCCCCCATGGAGGCCGCCCCTTGCCTCGTCCTCTGCCATGGCTGTAGAAGCATGACGTGAGATGCCGCCGTCGTTGCCTGCTGCTGCTTCGTCCGTTGTCCCCTGCCTCCAGCCATCGCGCATCACCTCTGCCTCTGCATCCAGTGGCCGTGGCGCCTCGCTATGCCGTGGCCCCTATCCAATCGTGTTCTAGCCCAAGGAGATGGCTGCGTCAACCTCTTGTTTGCCTCCGGCCGTCGTCGCCACCATGGTTCCTGACCTCTTCACAGCCGCATGCCGCGTCTGCCTAGCGCCATTGATGTCAAGGCCGTGGACACAACAACCGTGGGTGCCAAGTTCCCCTTCCGGAGTCGTCAGGTGCATGAGGACACTGATCCCGAGAATGAGTACTACACTGGAACGCCAAGTACATGGATACACCAAGTTCTTCTTCGATACGTGTACGACAAGACGTGGGAGAACGACTTCATGGACCGACAAGTCACACGACGACCGTTGTCCGCCAAGTCCCCCTTCGGAGCGTCAAGTTTGACTACCATCGCCATGATCGCGAGAACCTCTACTTCCCGTTCAAAACATGTACCACGACCGTCCCTGAAGACCCCGTGGATGCCAAGTTCCGTATCGTGACCCCGAACATCTACAGACATGAACGACTACTTCCTCTTCGACTCTTGAACCACTACTTCCACTACGGCATCAGCACAACTACTACCTTCATGAACGTGGCGAGAACTTCTACTCCCTCTACTTTGCACCGAACCGATACGCTTCAAAACGCACGCTTCGAAGGTATAACCCCAAGACGACCGTCCGAGAACGTTTGCATGTGTTGTATGAGTTGCACCCTATGTTTGCACCGTGCCCGAGTTGTCACTTGCTCGATCCTCCTCTTCTGCCGCTAATTCGTGGGAACCCGGTTACCGGATCACCCCACCATCTTTTGCACGCTCCCGCCATACTTCCTTTGCACTGGTATTTCCATGAGCTACCAGAACCGTTATCGTTGCCGTGGCACCCCCTTTCTTTCCACCACGGTAACAAATGCTTCATAATGCTCTTGTCAACTTTTAATAAAAATTGCATAAACTTGCACATGTCATCTGCATCATGATAACAACAATTAAAATGTTTAAATTTTTGTTGCATTAAACTACTAAGACATATGGGGATTTACCGGATTCTGTATTTGTTATATCCGGCCCCATTTAAATTGTTTAGATGTTATAGTGTTGTTATGCCTCACCTCTTTCCATGTTAATCAACATTTAATATTGTTTGGTACTTAAACGAGATCGAACTAAATAACTTGTTGTGGTGTTTTGTCAATATACAACTCGTTGTATATTGAGCTCCACTTAATTTGTAGTTTTGCTTGTTGCACTTTGCCATGCCATGCATATTTAAACCGGACATGCATCATCCTTGATTGTGCATCATGCCATGTTTATGCTTGTTGGTTTACCATGTTGTTTGCTTCTTTCCTGTGTTGCTTCTTCGGGTTAGTTCCAATAACGTCGCGTTTTTGTGGATCCGTTCGACTACGTCCGTTTGTCTTCTTCATGGACTCGTCCTTCTTCCTTGCGGAATCTCAGGCAAGATGACCATACCCTTGAAATCATTTCTATATTTTCTTGCTAGTTGTTCGCTCTTTTAATATGCCTATGCTGCGATACCTACCACTTGCTTATAATGCCTCCCATATTGTTAAGCCAAGTCTCTAACCCACGTTGTCCTAGCAAACTGTTGTTTGGCTATGTTACCGCTTTCCTCAGCCCCTCTTATAGCGTTGTTAGTTGCAGGTGAAGATTGGAGTTTGTTCCTTGTTGGAACATGGATATTTGTTGGGATATCACAATATCTCTTATTTAAATTAATGCATCTATATACTTGGTAAAGGGTGGAAGGCTCGGCCTTATGCCTGGTGTTTTGTTCCACTCTTGCCGCCCTAGTTTCCATCATATTGGTGTTATGTTCCCGGATTTTGCGTTCCTTATACGGTTGGGTTATAATGGGAACCCCTTGATAGTTCACCCTGAATAAAACTCCTCCAGCAATGCCCAACATTGCTTTTACCATTCGCCACCTAGACTCTTTTCGCTTGGGAGTCGTGCTCCCAAGGGTCATCATTATTTTAACACCCCCCCCCCGCGGGCCAGTGCTCCTTTGAGTGTTGGTCCAAACTAGAGCCCCTTGCAGTGCCACCTCAAGGAAACTCGAGGGATTGTTTTAGTTGTACGGATTGCTCATCTGAGTGTGCCCTGAGAACGAGATATGTGCAGCTCCTATCGGGATTTGTCGGCACATTCGGGCGGTGTTGCTGGACTTGTTTTACCATTGTTGAGGATGTCTTGTAACCGGGATGCTGAGCCTAATCGGATTGTCTTGGGAGAAGGAATATCCTTCGTTGACCGTGAGAGCTTGTGATGGCTAAGTTGGGACTCCCTGCAGGGATTTGAACTTTCGAAAGCCGTGCCCGCGGTTGTGGGCATATGGGAATTTGTTAATTTCCAGTTGTAGATAACTTGAAACTTAACTTAATTAAAACGCATCAACCGCGTGTGTAGCCGTGATGGTCTGTTTCCAGCGGAGTCCGGAAAGCAAATATGGTGTTGGAGTTTCTTTCTGCCATCATCGTGCTAGATGGAGATCTCGAAAGCTTTGGTATCAGAGCAACGCTGTCAGGACCCCGATTCCAGGTCACATCGATCTAGCCGGTAACACCTCATATCACTTTGCAGCCTCACGCACGGTATCCCACGGGTGTCGCTTTACCATGGCCCGGGACCGTTTGCGCCTTTTGGCTCACGTATATGATAGTGTTGCTAGCATCCATATGACAGAGAACCCGGGCCGACATGGCTAGTCGTGAACCCAAAGCGGCACATACCTATGGAGACAGGCATACATGAATCGCATCAAGCATGTCGGTCATCAGCGAGTGATCCCGGGCTGTAGCACTGGGCTAACAGGACTGTTCTCGGAAGTATTACCCGATTGTCACCTGACCGCTATGTTGAGTTCGTGATCATGTTGGTTTTCCTCCAAACCACCCATTCTCCAAGAATATGTGTTGGATACCCTGAGCTAGTTGGTTAAGCTAAACAACAACTTGGAAAGTTGGAAGATGAAAACTTGTCCGACTTAGTTCATCACTAAGGGATATCCTTGTGTGTGTGTGTGTTGAAGAAAGATGATATCTTCATCGACTGATCCCCGTGATCAGCTGTTGAATCTATTATCTTGTCCAAACCTTGATTTGAGTGTGGGATATCGTCAAATCAAATCAGAACCAATGATGTTCGTAATGTTGTCTTACTTGCGGTTGTCCCTCGAGCATACACCATTATATCTTTGGTCTGACCAATACTATCACATTATTCACATAGTGGTGGAAGTCTAGTGATATGGAAATCCCGATGAGTTGCTGTTGAGCCCATCAGCGGCATTTTGTCTCCTCCATGATTGTGTTGAACATCCAACTAGTGTTGGAAACTTGTGTAAGCATTTTCTTCACGCCCCGTTCATGAAGTATATGTTTGGATGAAAGAAGTGACTTCCTTTGATTCACGTGCATTTGATGTAAGTTGCCGCCGTGAGTTCGGAAAGTTTGTTTTGCTTCCTCTGGAATCATCCCAAGTCAGTCATGCACGTGCAAAGTACTCTATGGTCTGACAGACTGATCATCGTCATTCCATGCGTATCCCTAGCACAACAAGCCACTGATTGACTTGTTCAGGGAGAAGAAGTTCTCCATAAGAGCTAATCATATGACTTATGCAAGGACTTCGGTATCCTTGATGATGGTTCCCAACCAGGACTCGGTAGTGCTTCATTGTAAGACCACCATGTGGTCATGCTTGTCTGGGACAGCGTGTTCACATGTGTTTAGCAGAACCAGCTCATGTTTTGGAGCTTACTACCATAGTCCATTTCCTGAGAATCTCGCAATGTCATCTCGTCGATTTGTGTTGCAAACTTTCATTTCTTTCTAGTCTCGATGAGTCTGTAATATCCTGACACCAACCAGATCTGAATCTCAGGCAGATGTGATGGTTGGGACGTTTTCCCAAGAGCTATAATATTGGTCTCTTTGTAACCCGGTAAAGTGGATGTCGTGGCCAACACACCGAGCTGGAAGACCTGTTATTGTAGTATCTTGATTGCGTAAGTTGGCCACCTCCCCATAAGGATTACGTAGGATTTACTCCAGTAGTTATTCCTTATGGATTCCTGAGCTCCCGGAGTCTGACCTGCTACTTGATGTTCTAGATACCAAACCATTCCAATGAATGGGTTAGGCTAGCACATCAAGGAGAACATTAGAAGCGGAGCGCTAAATGTCTCTCGGTCAATCATCCGGATTTTGATCCCTTGGCCTCGCTAAGGTGAAATCTGAGAAAGTGTTATCTTTCTTTGCATCTGCATCTTCCACCATTATTCATCATGGTAGCATGTTGTGTTGCCAGGATCCTTGACACGGATATTGGTAAAACCCTGATGAATACGGAAATGCTCAAGTTCTTGAGAGCATGCGCAAGCACTAGGATTAATCATCGGCATTAGCTGGGGTCCGTTCCTAGTTTCTTCGATTATGCCATAACCTTTCAAACAGTGGAATCTCTCTCTAGTGTCGGGGTTCTCCCCAGTTACTAGAATCATTCCCAGCATTTGCATTTTGTTCCCAGCTTGCACCGCATTGTGTCATCCTACTACGGACTAGCCTTCTCAGTAATTACTGATCAGGATCATCTTCAAAGTGGTCCTACCATGGGTTCCATCCATTTTCGATGATAAGCAAATCATCCATCACGTTTTCTTCAACAAGGTAGTCCACATCATCCATTCTAGCCCGAGTATGTCGTTCTCTCGAACTCCGTCAAAGGATCGTTTGTGAATTGCCTTAGGTTGGTATAGAGAGTCTCAATGATCTATGGATCAAAAGTAATTCTTTTTGCCAGTTAAGGGAATATTTATGCGAGTCACCTTCCTTAAGGTGTCTCATTGTGGTATCTTGGCAACCTAACTCCTCGCTATGTTGACACCGTTCACCACCCTCTTAGGTGTGGAATTTTTGTCTACCAATTTGAACCCTTGTCATCCGCTTCTTTCCATCACCCCTGATGTGTGTTTTGTCTCTCAGCTCAAGAGATGTTTCAATGTCTCACTCCCTGAGTTGATCCTGAGTACTCGATCTTCGAGGAGATCGATTCCTATAGAGTTTCTTTCTGCCATCATCGTGCTGGATGGAGATCTCGAAAGCAAAGACATCAAGATCAAATTGAAGCAATGAATCAACATCTTTGAGAAGGACAGTTGGATCGTGAAGATCGTGTTAGCTTTGTGTCCCCTCTGTCTTCTTACCTCGCGTCTTGAATCTTGGGACGAGATCCCTGTTTAGTGGGGGTGAGTTGTCACAGCCCTAGAATTGGTTGTAACTAGTTGCACAAGCATTCATGCATCATGTATATATTTATGAAAGTTGAATTGGGGAAAGTGGAAAGCCTCAGAAATCTTTTCTAAAAATGATCAACATTAAAAATTGCTTCAAATAAACCCAAGAAAATGTTCCTGTTCATTTCTGGAAATATTGGCAAGAGGTAAAATTCAAACCAATATTTTTGGAATCACAGAAATATTTATTTGGGCATTTGAATTATGTCAATACTTATTTGAATTGGAGCTACTAATTCCTATAAAATATTTGGTAGCTCCAAATATTCTGAAACTTGGAGAGGGCCTCTGGTTTAAATCAGATAGTGCCCATAAAAGTTTGCAGACTTTTATAAAGTGTTTTAGTATTTAAACTAAGTCAAAACATACTGCAAAAAATAGAAAACAGAAAATAGGAAAGAGAGAGAGAGAGAGAAGAACTCACCTGCCTCACCCACTTGGGCCTCCTTACCCGGCGGCCCAGCTAACCGGCCCAGCCCACCAGGGGCATACCTGTCTTCAACCTCTGCCTACTGGCAGAGGCGAGGCCGAGGACGGTGCCCGCGCGGGCTGGCACGCAGCTGCCTGCCTGGCCCTCGCTGGCTAGCGCGACGCCGCGGATGACCACCCCGTTGCCATACGGATCCGCCCGACCTCTCACTTGCCCCCACCCCACTCTCTGCCTCGCTCCCCCCTCGGACCCGAGAACGCCGGAGCGCAGTCGTCGTCGCCGACGAGCTCCACCATGGCCACCGGCCACCCCACGCCTCACCGACGCGCCCAGAAGCTCCGCCACCTCGTCTTCGACCTCCTCACCGAGCCACGCCCCGCCGGATGCCCTCGAACGCCGGCCATGCCATCTTCTTCAACCTCGGTCCGCCGAGATCGCCATCGCCGCCCCGCTTGCTCCGACCCCTCCCCGAGCTCGCCGACTAGCCCTACACGATCCCCGTGAGCTTCTACACTATGTCCCCCTTGTCTCCGCGACGTTTGCTAGCTCTAGTCGCCGTTTCGCCAATGACCGAAACCCGCCGCCGCCTGTGACCGCCGCCGACGTGCCTCCGGCCACCTAGCGGCCCGGCCGTCGTGCTTAGCTCCCTCCCCGCGCTGCGTAGAGCACGTAGGTGCCTCGCACGAGCCTCCCCGGCCACCGTAGCGTCGACCCCGAGCTCGCCCGAGCTCCGGCGACCGCCAAGGTCGACACCGGTGACGACTCCGGCCATCTCAGGCCCAGCCGCTGCCATTACTTGACGCGGACAAGCGCTCGCGTCACGTAGACGCCCTTCACCGGCCATTTGGTCGCCGGAGGAGGAAACCCGCAGCTCTCCGCCACGTCTCGCCTCGCCGGCGTCAAGTCACCGGCAGGTGTTGACCTAGTTGACCCGGGTTTGACCCCGCTAACCAGGGGGTTTGACCTCCCCTGACTCACTGACTTGTGGGACCCAGGCCACTAACTAAACTCAGTCAATGTTAGTTTAATGCTAACTAAATTTAGTTAGCTTAACTAACCACTAACAAACGGGACCCACATGTCAGGGTTGACCTGGACCGTCGCCTTTGACCTGCTGACGTCACCACGACATCATGCTGACGTAGTATCTTATTTTCTGGATTTATTCTTTTACAGGAAATTCCAGAAAATGCCCAAAACTTCTAAAAATCATAGAAATTCAACCGTAACTCCAAATGAAATAAATTATATATGAAAAATTATCAAAAAAATTCAAGGAATCCATCTGTACCATTTTCATGCATGTTAGAACAACTTAAGGCCACTGTTTAGGACAAATCAAATGAATGGTATTTAAATAACCACACGTGGAATTTGAATTTGAACTTTGGGTTCAAACCAACTTCATTTAATTGTGTTGCTAGTTGCATTAGCTCAATCAACAACATATTGCCATGTCGTTGTCATGCATCATGTTGTGCATTGAATTGATTGTGTTCCTTCTCTGTTGCCGGTGGTTGTCCCCTCTCGATATACGTTGTACCGACGCTGTGATCATTGACACTGATGAAGACCCAATGATATCTTCAGAAGTGCCAGGCAAGCAAAACCCCCTTGTTCATTCTGATACAACCCCACTCTCTCGCTCCTGCTCTCTTTTACTGCATTAGGACAACAACGATTCATCTGTTACTTGTTGCGGTAGTTGAACCCCTTATCCTCTGCATGACCTGTCATTGCCACAGTAAATAGATGAAACCCACTAGCATTAGTAGGAGTTGTTTGAGCCCTGATGTGCCTACTCATTCATGCTTGTTTGTCATGCCTGCTATTGCATAGAGTTGCGTCAGGTCTGATTCATCGGGAATGAATCGGAGGTGTGTGAACATGTCCTACCGTGTGTGAGCTAAGTGTGTGAATACGTTTTTGGTAAAGGTAGCGGTGAGAGGCCATGTAGGAGTACATGGTGGGTTGTCTCATTGCAGCCGTCCTCAGGAACTGAGTTCTGTGTCTGTGATCCATGAATAGCTACTACCACTCATTGGGATCCTTAATTAACCCTCTCGACTTCTTAATCACCCTAGTACTCTGTCCAGGAGTTGCAACTAGTTTTTGGTGTTTGTAGGTTATGTGTTGGCGACCGTGCGTAGCGCTGACCCTAGGGGTGGGCTATGTTGCGGTAGATACACCGTGGCACGGTGTATCGGGCGCCCGTTTGGTGTCTCGGGAACCCTGTTCACATCGTTCGGGGCCGTATGTGGAAACCTCGGCTGGACTCCCTGCGGATGGAACCTGGATAGGCGATAAACCTGGACTAGAGACTTAAGTGTTTAGGTAGGCCGTGGCCGACACCCTCGCCAGGCTTCCGCTTGAAGGTTGCCGGGATACATGACGTGTATATGGTGGTAAGTGGTGGGAGCGTGTGTGAAGAAGTACACCCCCGCAGGGTTATCATTATCTATTCAAATAGCCGGATTCCTCGGATATGGAAACTTGGACCCCTTGCATAGTTCACAGACAAGTGAAAGCGGATACTCTAAAACTCGCAAGATAAGTGTGAGTGCTATGGATGCCTTCTCGTAGGGAGACGGGAGCAGTTCCATAGTGGTGTATTGAATGGTGAATATGTGGACTCGTGTGCGCCACCTCAAAAGAGTTGCTTGCAGTCATAGTTCGGGTTAGCCACTGAGTCAAAGCTGGCTTGCTCCAGTTAAACTCCACCACCCCCCTTATTGATACCGATGCATATGTAGCTAGTTCTGATGTATGTCTTGCTGAGTACCTTTGTACTCACGTTTTCTTAATTTATGTTTTGTAGAGAGAGACTTCAGTCTTGCTAGTAATTCCGCGTGGACTTCGTCGTTAGCTTGATACCTCAGCTACGATCTTGTGCCCTTGGCAGGATCTGGTAGATAGTCAGGCTTCTTAGCCTTTTTCCATTTGTAGATGTCTGTACTCAGACATGTTAATCTTCCGCATGTGCTTGATTTGTATGCTGTGATTGTTGGGTCATGAGACCCATGTTTGTAATATCTCGCTCCTCGGAGCCTAAGGAATAAATACTTGAGTTGTAGAGTTATGTTGTGATGCCATGTTGTATTTACACATATCGAGCATATTGTGTGTATGATTGAAATGCTTGGTATGTGTGGGATCCGACAATCTAGTTGTTTATCCTTGGGAGCCTCTCTTATGGGGAAATGTAGTCTAGTGCTTCCATGAGCCATAGTAGTCCGCTACAGCCCGGTTCACCGGAGTCCTGCTAGCCCAGCACTACTGCTCAGGACACTTGACTGGCCGGCATGTGTTTCACTTTGTTCCTGTGTCTGTCCCTTCGGGGAAATGTCACGTGGTGACATCCGGAGTCCTACCTAGCCTGCTACAGCCCGGGTTCCTGGAGTCCTGTTAGCCCAGTGCGACAGCCCGGATTCACACGCTACTGACCGATATGCTCGATGTGATTCATGTATGCCTGTCCCCATAGGTTAGTGCCGCTTTGGGTTCACGACTAGCCATGTCGGCCTGGGTTCTCTGTCATATGGATGCTAGCGACACTATCATATACGTGAGCCAAAAGGCGCAAACGGTCCCGGGCCATGGTAAGGCGACACCCGTGGGAATACCGTGCGTGAGGCCGCAAAGTGATATGAGGTGTTACCGGCTAGATCAATGTGACTTGGAATCGGGGTGCCGACAGATGCTATTTCAACGATTGTAACACAAAAGCTCGAAATATTACAAGGTTCAAATTCTAGAGTTATATGACTCAAATTAGAAGATTACAAGGTTCAAACTAATATTAGAAATGAAATTCATCTCATCAACTGCAAATGCTCACGCTGATCCGCTGAACATGGATGTTAGAGAGGTTCAAACTATTATTACCACTTCTATGTCTGGTTTCAAAACCTCACAATATCTGCAAAGGGGTCAGCCACTGAGAAGTCATGTATGGGGTTGACATGATGACTTCCGATTACACCCTTTGTAAAGCCCAAGATGCGGCTATATCTCCCACGTGTCGAGGCACGACTTAGAGGCATAACCGCATTTTGGTATTGTCGCAGGAAGGGTCATCTTCACACAATCCCATGTAATGAACAAGGAAGTAAATAGTTCGCTTACAATCGCCACATCACACAAAGGTCAAATCATTCATACATCATTCAGAGTACACACAAAGTCCGACTACGGACAGATTCAAATGAAAAGAAGACAACCCGAAATCCTAAATCCTAAATCCCGATCACCCCAACTGGGCACCACTACTGATCATCCAGAAACGGAACATAGTAACGCCCAATGTCTTCATCGAACTCCCACTTGAGTTTGGTGCCATCACCTGCATTGGTATCATCGACACATGCAACTGTTTTGGTAGTATCTATGAGTCACGAGGACTCAGCAATCTCAAAACCCGCGAGATCAAGACTATTTAAGCTTATACATAGGATGCAGATAGAAGGTGGAGTTGCAGCAAGCACTAAGCAAATATGGTGGCTAACATACGAGTACAAGAATAAGATGAGAAACTACGCAACGGTCATAAACTAGAAATGATCAAGAAGTGATCCTGAACTACTTACGTTCATACATAACCCAATCGTGTTCACTTCCCGAACCTAGTCTAAAAGAGACCATCGCGGTTACACCCACGGTTGGTGTATTTTAATTAAGTCAAGTGTCAAGTTCTCTACAACCAGATATTAACAAATTCCCATCTACCACATAACCGCGGTCATGGCTCTCGAATGTTTATACCCTGCAGGGGTGTCCCAACTTAGCCCATCACAAGCTCTCACGATCAACGAAGGCTATTCCTTCTCCCAGAATAACCCGATCAGTCTCAGAATCCCAGTTACAAGACATTTAGGCAATGCGAAAACAAGACCAGCAAGACCATCCGAATATGTCGACATATCCCTATAGGAGCTGCACATATCTCGTTCTCATTGCACACCAGATGGGACAAGCTACGAGTAACCAACCCTCGAGTTTCCCCGAAGTGGCCGCGCAGGCTGCCTGGTTCAGACCAACACTCAGAGGAGCGCTGGCTCGGGGGGGGGGGTTGATTAAGAAATCCTCGGGTTAATTACTCCCTAGGAAATTTTAGTTCTTATTAAGCAAATGGTAAAACCAAGGTTGGGCCTTGCTGGAGGAGTTTTATTCAAAGGGAATTGTCAAGGGGGTCCCATAACCCCAACCATGTAAGGAACGCAAAATCAAGGAACATAACACCGGTATGACGGAAACAAGGGCGGCAAGAGTGGAACAAAACACCGAGCAACAGGCCAAGCTTTCCACCCTTTGCCAAGTATATAGATGCATTAATTAAATAAGAGATATTGTGATATCCCAACAGATCCATGTTCCAAACATGGAACCACCTGCACTGCACCTGCAACTAGCAACGCTAGTTGAGGGGCTGAGCAAAAGCGGTAACATAGGCAAACAACAGTTTGCTAGGAAGGTGGGTTAGAGGCTTGACATGGCAATATGGGAGGCTTGATAAACAAGTGGTAGGTAGCGCAACATAGCGATAGAATGAACAACTAGCAAGCAAAGATAGAAGTGATATCGGGGGGAATGATCATCTTGCCTGCAAAGTTCTTGGGGTTGTCGAAAGCTTGCTTCTTGTAAACGTAGTCGACAGGATCCTCGCTCACGAACTTGTCTCCTGGCTCTACCCAAAGCAAGAACACAAGCAATGGAAGAACAATCAATCATGGTGCAATACACAAGAAACATGATGCAAGACATGGCATGTAATGCAAGGTTTGATGTGCAATGCATATGGGTACTCCGGAAGGGAAAGGATGATCATGTCATCAAATTGGAAAACCCAGTGTGCGATTGTATAGGCTAGGAGATTTCGGTCGAAATCGATATAAAGATCACCGGAAACGGATGCATGGTTTGCAAACGATAAGCAAAACAAGAACTAAGGTAAAACTGCGCTTAACAGCATCATACCACTAAAAATGCATCATGACAATATGCTACATCACTTCAACATAGCAACAAAACACATGGTCGTGAAGTACAAGTGAAGCTCTAAAAATCATGAACACTGAGCTCCTACTAGAAGTCACTAGAAAAAGACTAAAACAGGATGGCAAAATTGCCAATGACAACAGTTTCACACACTTAGTGAAAATACTAACCATGGCATAGACAACATTAGGTAGCAATGTTTAGAGCTAGTAAACTACATGCTACAGGAACATATCATGGCAAGCAAGATCATGGCATGCTAGTACTAAAGGTAATGAACAAAACTCCCTTACTGAACTTGAACCAAAAAGGCACACAAAAGATGGTAGCATCAATGCAAACATGGCAAGTGATATGAACAGAATTCAGACAGTAGAAAAACATAGCATGGCAGAAACAGATTCATGATAGAAAATTTGCAAGCTCATGCCACTCACCACAAAGCATTTCATGGCATCAAAAGGTAACCAATAGTAAGTTGACATAGTTATGAAGCTAAACATGGGAAGATCACAGTCATAGGGTGCATGGACCTCTAGCAAAACACATGGAAAAAATGCACTTCCTGTTAACAAACTGATAGCAATAATATTTAGCAAAAGGAGACCATGGTAATCACAAGCTATACTAACCCATAATTACAACCAGAGGTACAAAATGGATAGAGCATAACCATATCTTCAAAACACTCTTACTTAACTTCATCAAAATATGCATTGGTCTACTTGTGGCAACAAGTCAACATAGCAACATAATGGAACAAGAAAAGACTTCGCAGAAAAACTAAGTAGCTGAAAACAGCAACATCAAGTGGCCTACTTGGCATGCTTGTGCTAGTCACCATAGGGCACATAAAAATACAAGGATTACACCACTATAAAGATGGCATGAAGGTGCTCCTAAACTATGTAGACATGATGCTCAAAGGATGCACACACAAAATGCTATGAAAAAGGAAAATCAGCAAGTTATGAAGGATTCCAACAGACAACATCATTTCGCACTTTTGCAACGAAGATTAGGGCATCAATATGGATAGTGACATGCATGAAAATGATACTAGCATGTAGAGCATCACGAAACGAACATTTCTATATATCATATGTGCAAATCGGAGCTGTGGGCACGGAGATATTGTAGGTCAAACAGGTGCACATGAGACTGAATATCTCGGGGACTTGGAAGAAAAATCACCTATGGATCTAGGGTTTGACCTGGGAACACAAATCGAGGATTGACGATGAGGTCGCCAGAGATGAGGGAGGTGGTGGCTGGGGTAGCGAGGGAAGTTCGCCGACAAGGAGGGGCAGCCGGATCCGGTCGGCACGAGGCATGGCGGTGGCGGCGGAGTGCGGGGTCGGCGGCGAGGCAACACTACGGGCTGCGTGGGGAGGCGGCTGGAGCTCCTACTCTAGCGAGGAGGAAAACCGGCGATGTCGTCGAAGGGCGGCGGAGCTCGGGGTCGACGGCGGAGCAGTGGCTGGCGGCTGGGAAGACGAGGTCGGGCGGTGGCCGGCTCGGGCTGCGGCCGGCTCGGGCGCGTGGGCCGGCGGCGGAGGGGTGGCACGGTGGACAGGTGGCGAGCGCCGATTGGCTGTGGTGTGGCGGCAGACTTGTCCGGCGTTGTCCGGACGTGTCTGACGCAGAGGGAGAGGGTGGTGCTAGGGTGTCATCCGCAAATTTCGGGGGGAGAGGCCTATTTATAGGTAGTGGGAGCTAGCAGAGCCCAAATGAGGTGCGGTTTTCGCCCACACGATCGTGATCCAACGATGAATAGCATGGAGGGGGTTTAGATGGGCTAGTGGGATGTTGTGGAGGGGTGCTTGTCGGTGTTCTGGGAACTGGGGTCCCCATACTTTCCTGCCTGCGGCCTACGGCGTGGCTCAAGTGGGGGCCCAGCGCGGCCCATCTTCATCAGCTGAAGCTCAAGACCCTTGCGAGGGGCCAAGTCTCGCGGGGCAGACGACAGAAAGCTTCCTCAGAGGCAGCCTTATCAGGCAGGCTTGCGAGGAGGCGGAGAGATCAAGGCAGGGGTACCTCGCGAGGAGCCCGTGACGCAAGCCATGACGACCGAGACCAGGCGGGCGCTGGCCTGCGCAGTGTCCGTGCTTCCCCTTTGGTGCAAAGGGGGCAAGCACAGGCCAGGGCATCGGGCAAAGTTTACCATTCCGGTGCAACGAGACCAAGACCAGCAGAGCGGCAGGACAGAGGTCACCGTGGTGCCCAAGACGGCGTCACCACCAGTGCTTTTGGCAGCCGAAGACCACCTTTGGTCAGGATAACTTGTACTCGATGTTCCCCTTCAAAATGGCCAATTGTTGGCACCCTTCCCGCTCATTATTTGGGGAGAGGCCCAGGGCCTCAATAAATAGAGCTAACCACCACAGAATAGAGGTGAGAGACATCGAGACATCGAGGCATGGAGACATCGAGACATCGAGATATCGAGGCATCGAGACATCGAGACATAGAGACATCGAGACATCGAGAGATAGAGACAGCTAGAGATCTGATAGAGCCCTAGCAGAGAGAGTGAGAGACGACTGAACTCACCCAAGCAGTTCATCGCACCAGCTCAAGAACACCTCTCGCGAGGCTGTTCTTCCCTTGTACCGTTCATCATCAGCCCTAAGGCAATCCACCACATCACACACTGAAGTAGGGTATTACACCACAACGGTGGCCCGAGCCAGTATAAACCTCGTGTCCCTTGTGTTGTTCGTTGTTTTCCATCTTAGATCACGCGAGGAGATCGGACGTAGATCGGTTGGGGAGAGGTCTCCGCATGCACCACAGTTTTCGAACCTCAAGGGTCTGCCGGAACCTGAAATCTGACATTTGGCATGCCAGGTAGGGGTGCACCGGAATCTTCCTTCCGTTGTTCGCGTGTGATCTTCCGTCGTGTCCATGGCTGACGCTCGTCGGGCTCGCGCCGAGCGCCGGGCTGCTCTCGCCACCTGCGTCGCCCAGACGGCGCCCGTCGGCGGACGCCCTCGTCGTTCCCCATCGCCTGCCACCAACGCCGCCACCGGCCCGATGGGGAATGAGCAGCAGGCCTCGTCCCAGCATCCTTCGGTGCGGCGGGAGGGCCGCACCGCCACACCATCGCTAACTCCAGCCGCTTCGTCGTCCCACGCCTGTTGCGCCCGCACGGAAGCGCATGCCGTGCTGCTCTTGGCAAGAGAGCTCTTGCACTACCGACCCATCGACGACCTCTACGAGGACTGGCTCGCCCGCATCACCGAGCTCGTCAGCACCACAGGGGGCTCACCCTGGCCGTCCTTCTCGCTGCCTCGCCCTCCATTCCGTGCAGGAGGCGAGGATCAGGAGGTGCCTCCACCACCTCCTCCCCAAGAAGGCGCCCTAAATCCAAGGCGCGCAGCCCCGAGGCGAGACCCTCCGTGTCAGGCCCCTCCGCAGCAAGAAAGGAGCTGCCAAGAGATCCCTCGTTGTCGGTGTCAAAACCGGCGGATCTCGGGTAGGGGGTTCCGAACTGTGCGTCTAGGTCGGATGGTAACAGGAGGCAGGGGACACGATGTTTTACCCAGGTTCGGGCCCTCTTGATGGAGGTAAAACCCTACGTCCTGCTTGATTAATATTGATGATATGGGTAGTACAAGAGTAGATCTACCACGAGATCAGAGAGGCTAAACCCTAGAAGCTAGCCTATGGTATGATTGTTGTTCGTCCTACGGACTAAAACTCTCCGGTTTATATAGACACCGGAGAGGGCTAGGGTTACATAGAGTCGGTTACAATGGTAGGAGATCTACATATCCGTATCGCCAAGCTTCCCTTCCACACCAAAGAAAGTCGCTTCCGGACACGGGACGAAGTCTTCAATCTTGTATCTTCATAGTCCAGGAGTCCGGCCGAAGGTATAGTCCGGCCATCCGGACACCCCCTAATCCAGGACTCCCTCAGTAGCCCCTGAACCAGGCTTCAATGACGACGAGTCCGGTGCACAGATTGTCTTCGGCATTGCAAGGCGGGTTCCTCCTCCAAGTACTTCATAGAAGATTTTGAACACAAAGGTAGTGTCCGGCTCTGCAAAATAAGTTTCCACATATTGCCATAGAGAGAATAATATTTCCACAAATCTAATCTGCTGACGTATTCCATGGCGTGACATCACACCACGGCCAAGTCTCTATTCGAATCGTTTTATCGGCCCACCTTAGCATGTTTAGCGAGGCGGTTTCCTTGGCACGTCTTGTTAAAGCAGAGATCGTGTCCCCTTATTCCGGGATTCTCATCAACACGGGCGTGGGTAACCCAACCGTACCCGTTGGTATATTTTCTCTATCAAAGGCGAGTCCCAAACGGTCACGGGGAAGGCCCTTGGTATTCAACCTCTCATCAAGAGACCAAGCCCTTACTCCTTTCTTTCAATCTCAAACGAGTTCGCCCTTCGCCTTGAGTTCCAACACCCAAGGCTCCAGATTTCAGGCGCTTCGGACCTTCGACAATGTCCAGTTCCGACCTTCGAGGCCGATGGATGCCTTCCTCCGTCATGGAGGAGGACGTGCTGAAGTTGAGAGAGGCCAGGTTCTTGACCGGTGAAATATCGCATAGGCTGCCTGCTCAAGGGCAGGTCATTCCCACTCCCAAGCCCGGTGAGAGTGTGGTGTTCATGTCTCACTTCCTTCGGGGGCTAGGCTTCCCGACGGATCCCTTCGTGAGGGGGCTCATGTATTATTATGGGCTGGAATTTCACGACTTAGCCCCGGAGTCCATCCTCCATATTTCCTCATTCATCGTCGTGTGTGAAGCCTTCCTCCGTATCACTCCTCACTTCGGACTATGGCTCAAGACCTTCAAAGTAGAGCCGAAGATGATCGAGGGACGGCATGCAGAGTGCAGAGGTGCTTTTATAAGCAAGAATGCTGGTACTCCATGGCCCGAGGGCTCTTTTCAAGAGGAGTCCAGCTTATGGCAGCCAGAGTGGTTTTATATTACCGCTCCCAGGGCCCCTAAGTGGGTGGCGCCACCTGCCTTTCGCTCGGGTCCCCCGCCACGACTGGCGTCATGGGTCAATACGGGGCTGGACTGGGGGCCGGCAAAGGACGTGCCCCTGTTGCAGGGCCACATCAGAGATCTCCTAGAAAGAGACATCAGTCTGGTCATGGTGACGCAGGTTATGTTAATTCGCCGAGTTCTTCCCTGCAAACGTCGCCCCCTCCGCCTGTGGGAGTTCAACCCGGAGGGACCACGAGTTCTCCAACATTTTCTTGGCATGACGCCCGTGGAGATGTACAAATTGTTCTTCGGACCACACGTAGTGTGTCCGGATTCTACGGAGGATGCAGGTCTGAGCTGCAATCGTCCAGATACTCAAGTAAGTAGCCTTGTGGCTGGACTCGCTATTCGTATATTTATCATAAAATTGCCCCTAAAGGAGTTGTCCTTTAAACAGGAGTGGATAGCGAAAGCAAAGCTAATTAGGTGTCCGGCCCCCCTCCTTGAGACCACGCCGGGTCTCGTGCTAGTCAGGATGTTGGAGGTTGTGCCTTCAAAGGGAAACGAGGGAGGGGATAAGGGAGCTACAGCCTCCTCAAACGAGGTTGTCCGGAAGGGAGGAATCGAAAATTCCTCTCCTCAGGGGAAGAAGAGGACTGCCTGTGAAGACCCGGAGACCATGGCCTTAAAGCGGGGGAAGAAATCTTCGCCAGAGGGTCCTGTGCTGGGGGATACTTCGGCCGAATTATGCCCTCAAGGGGATCAGCCCTCCACCGAGCCGTAAGTAGAGAGGAGTTTTCTTTTTAAGAAACGAGAGAAATCCCTGCTTTATATCTGAGAAAACTAATCGAAAATTTACCTTGTAGCTCAGACCTTAGCCCCTCTCAGTAGAGCTCGTCTTCGGGGGATCTTCTTCCGGAGATGATGGAGAGCGGAACGCCTCCCCCAGTCGTACCGCCTTGCGAGGCGGGCGACCCTGAGGTATCGTCGCGGAGGGTTTCTTTGAATCCGGCGGGGCCGGAAGGTAGTCATATGGCCCCCCAAAGCCCTCCGCGTCCAGCCTTCGAAAAGGGCCATCGGACAAGTCCGGCGCCGTCTGGTGCGCGGTCGGAGGAGCTGAAGGATCTGCTAGGGTGAGCATCTATCTCAGAGGAGCATCATGCATTGATGGGTACGGTGATTGAGAGGATTTCATCCGCAGAGAGCGGATTGCACGAGCCCGTCAGGAGTTTACTGACAGGTTTTGAGGTACGCGAAATAATGTACCCTTTTTGTACAGTTGCGCATAAATAAGATGCGCCCTGTGTAGATAGTAGCCCCTGAGACTCTGTGTGTTGTCAAAAGTGACGGCGCACAGAGGATCATAATCCCAGGTCTAATATGCCGCCTTTATACGTAGGTGGCGAAGTGTCCGGTGGCCCGCCGGACTGATGGATTTGCCGACATCGCGCTTGTCAACAAGCGGCTTGACGAGGCACAAGGTATGTAATTCCTTCGGCGGCGCCTGGTAAGAGGACCTTTATGCCAGTATCTTACAATGTGTGCGCTTGATGCAGATGGTGCTGCTGCCATGGAGAATCTTCGGGCGGAACTTGCCCGAGCCAAGGAGCAAGCCAGGAAAAGTGATGCGGCTACCAGAAAGGCAATTGAAGAGCTGAAAGCTGAACAGGCTGCTCACTGCCAAAGCAAGAAGGAAATGGCCGAGATTGCCGTGAAGCTGAAGAACGCTGCTGAACGTTGCAAGCTTCTTGAAAAAGAAGATCAGGCGGAACAGATGGACCTGAAGAAGTCCATTGCCGATGCCAAGGATGCTCGCTCTGTGATGAGAGCTGGAAGGAGGAGCTGTGTCAGGCCGGAGAAATCGTGGCTGGAAAGCCCTTTATGCTGCGGAGGAAGTTCTGTGATCCTAAACATGCTCCGTTAGACCAGATGTGGAGTACGGCGGACACCTATCTGGATTTAGCAGCGAGTGTCGCAGATGCGGCCGAGCACTTCCGAGATCAAGTGGAAAAGCTCTTCTGGTCGCAGTTCCACAATCCAGAGCGTCCACTGTCATTAGCCAATCGTTTGGCCGAATGGGCCGAGCTAAATAGGTTGTCCGGACTCGCCATGAAGTATGTCGTGAGTCATTTGTGGCCAGAGAGACGAGAGCTGAAAAGTTATTTCAACTTGGTGCAGCAGTTCCTTGGTGCGGCGTCGCATATCAATGCAATGAAGAGGTCAGCGTGCATAGAGGGTGCGCGGATGGCTCATGCCCATGTCAAGACATACTGGGCGGAAATGTAAGCCACCGCTGTTGCATCCCCAGACTCGGATGGAAGCCGAGTACCTGCCGAGCGCTATTTTCAGGAAGTTCTACAAGGCGCTTGTTTAATAGAGACGCAGTGCTCGAAGGATACTATATTCAAATAGCATGTATTATTGTAAAACAATATTTTGATAAATTGTAGAAGCTTTTTATACTTGTGCCTGCAAGTATTATGATACCTCCTGTGCGGCCGTTTAACATATATGTATATATAATCTGAAAGATGGCACTCGTCGGCTTCAGCCCCCACGCACATAATGCGGGGGTGTTCGCAGAAGGTGCATTTTCACACTTGATCCAACATCTTGGTCCTACAAAGGAGGTGATAGCGCAGCGAACTAGGCAATCGGACTATGATGCTTTATCACTTTCACTTAGCCATAGGAGTTTGACATTGAGGCTACTTATATAGCCCCTGGTGGCGCCTGCGCTCGCCCGAACTCGGGGCGCGTATGTGCCTGGCCGGGAAACGGCCCTTCGTTAATGCGGAGGAATCCTAAAGATTCTGGTATGTCATCGAGTGGTTGACCAGTCTCACGTTATATCATGACAGTCAGTTTTAGGCTTTCTCTACTCAGGTGCTCGCCTGGCTGAACCGAGGCACAATCGCAGTAGTTCTCCTGGTGCCGCCTTAGCCGATAGAGCGGAACGTAAGGCAGCAAAACAGGAGCTGGGCAAACCCAACATTTGACCAAAGACATGATTCGGAGCTGATGCATATAAGGCCAAACTCGTGACATCGAACACTCCTTAAGGTATTCGGTCTTTATGAGGGCGGGCGGGATAACGCCCTTAGTAATAAGCCCCTAGTGTCCAGGTACGCACAAAACTCTGACGTGGCCACATGCCAAAACGCCAGCCTCCTCCTTGGTTATACCAAGAATCCAGGGGATGTGTATCAACAAGATACAGTAAAAAAAGGTTTACGCAGGGTCTTAATCTGAAAAGAATCCTTGGAACGGGTCCCTGCTGCATGTCTGTGCCTGTGTCTCCGTAGTGCCGTATCCTGGACGGGCGTAGCACGGTGTTCATCTGTAAAAGAGAGGAACTTAGTTAAAGGAAGATCGTGCCGAACATGAGTTCTACTAAATAAAGAAAGTATGAATCGAAATGGTAAAATTTAGCTTTATTGTCTCTTGTTTTATATGGGCGGAGCCCCTAGTACAGGGGTTTATGGCTATTAAGCCTTTATCAATTGTATGTTTATGCCGGACTCGTCTAGCCATGTCCGTGGTCTTGACGACCTGTTTAGATGGTTTGGCTGGTGAAGCCGCTTTATTGTGGGGCTGTCAAGGCAGCCGCACTGTTTTCCGCGCGGGAGGAACACTCAATGTTTCCCTTTAATGAGATGATGCCTCATGGACCGGGCATCTTAAGCGTAAGAGATGCATAATGCGGTATTGAGTTAAAGCGGGTGAAAGCTTCGCGTCCCAGCAGTGCTTGATAGCTACTTGAGAATGGGGTGATGTGGAAACTTAGCTGTTCGCAACGGAAGTTATCGGGGGAGTTGAACATAACTTCTAGCCGGAGAGAACCCATGCAACGGGCATCCGGGCCTGGCGTTACCCCTTTAAAGGAGGTTTTCCTATGGCAAATTTTTGTTGGGTCTATCCCCATGTTGCGCATTGTGTCCTGGTATAACAGGTTTAGTCCACTACCGCCGTCCATCAGCACATTTGTAAAATGGAGTCCGCCGATTATTGGATCTAATACCAAGGCAGTCCAGCCTGCGTTCTGGATACTTCTAGAGTAATCCTGATGGTCGAAGGTGATTGGTTTTAACAACCATTGGCAAGACTCCTTTGGGATAGGCCGTATGGTGCATATCTCTTCTGGCGCCGTTCTGTTCGTCACGTGAAGTAAGTTTACTGTTTTGACTTCTTATGGGAAATCCTTTTGTTTCCTGGTGCTCTGCTTGTGGGGTTCGTCGTCGTCCTCACTTGGTGTGTCGAGCCCCTTGTGTCCGACGTTGAGCTTGTCGGCTTGCTTGAAAACCCAACAATCTCTGTGGGTATGGTTCGCAGGCTTCCCGGGAGTACTGTGTATTTGACATATCTTGTCCAAGATTTTGTTTAAGTTGGATAGCTCGTCCCTGTTATCCTTGAGGGGCGGCTTTCTCTGATTCTGCCGCAAGCTTTTGAATCTGGCGTTGACCGCCATGCTCTTCGGGCTATTTCCCTTATTCTGGCACTGGTCCTTGCTACGTCGGGGTTTTCCGTTTCCATCCCTAACTTCGGATGTACTTGGGTCGCTGGTGCTGCATCTTGCCAACCAGCTGTCCTCTCCTGCGCAAAAGTGGGTCATGAGGCTTGTCAATGCGGCCATTGTTCTTGGCTTTTCTTAGCCGAGGCGTCTGGCGAGCCATTCATCTCGAATGTTGTGCTTAAAAGCTGCTAGGGCTTCAGCATCCAGACAGTCGACTATCTGATTCTTTTTAGTAAGAAATCTATTCCAGAATTTCTGGGCTGACTCTCCGGGTTGTTGAGTTATGTGACTGAGATCGTCTGCATCCGGAGGGCGGACATAGGTCCCTTGAAAATTTGCCTGGAAAGCATCCTCAAGCTCTTCCCAACTTCCAATGGTGCTTTTGGGAAGGCTTTTGAGCCAATGTCGGGCTGGCCCTTTAAGCTTGAGGGGTAAGTATTTTATGGCGTGAAGGTCATCTCCTGTGGCCATGTGTATGTGGAGGATATAATCCTCGATCCAGACCCCAGGGTCTATTGTTCTGTCATACGCCTCTATGTTTACGGGCTTCAATCCCGCTGGAAATTCATGGTCCACCACCTCATCGATGAAACATAGGGGGTGTGCGGCACCCCTGTATCTGGGTGTGCCGTGATGTTCGGATATTTGTTGTGTTGCGTTGCTTACTAGAGCTTTCTTTCTTGGCCCGTATATAGATCTGACTGGGCCGTCTTTTTGATGCGGATCCTTTGGTGGATCGCGTGCCGGCTTGTGTGCTGCGCCGCTTGCCGCTCCATGCTGGCCATGCAGTCGTCCATCCGACCGGATGGCTTTCCTATTTTTTGACTGCGGGGGCTCTAATGCCTCCTCGTCAAATTCAGGCAGTAGCTTTTGCTTTGGATAGCTTTTTGTGCGGCGACTGCCGGCATATTTGTCTGCGGTGTTGCGTACTTTGCTCCATCTGATTCTGAGTGCATCTTCCGCAGTTTTGAGCTTCTGCTTCTGCTTTTTCAGGCTATGCGCAGTGGCAACGAGCCTTTTGTGGAGGTTCTTCTGCTCCATGAGTTTATCCGGCGTAAGGTTGTCCGGACTGTTGTTTTCACCGGGGACGGGGTGTTCGGTTTTTTTATCCAAGTTTCCCTGTTCGGACGCTTGCCCGAAGGCATGTTCGTCGTCCGCCGGCTTGTCCTGCTCTATGGCTGGGTCTGTATGACTGCTGTCTCTGTCGAGGCGGGGCTTGGAGCGGCACTTACATCGCCGCTTTGATTGCTTTTCGAGTGAACGATCCCTCATTGCATCCCTGTGTTCCTCGTCGTCGCTTCCTTTGGGTGTGTCCACCATGTATACATCATGAGATGAGGTGGCTGTCCAGTGCCTTATAGGCGTTGGTTCGTGTTCATCTCCTACATCGTCGTCCATACCATAGATGTCTTCAGAAGCGAAGTTGAGCACGTCATTTAAATTGTCGACAGTGGCTACGAAGTGGGTGGTGGGTGGGCTTTGAATTTCTTCATCATCCGCATCCCAACCTTGTTGACCATAGTCCGGCCAGGGCTCTCCAGATAAAGAGAGAGACTTTAGTGAATTCAGAATATCGCCGAAGGGCGAGTGCTGAAAGTTGTCCGCGGCGGTGAACTCCATGATCGGCGCCCAATCGGGTTCGATCGGTCGGGGCACGGAGAGCTCGGAGTCTGGAGAGGAGTCCGACTCCTTGGAGTCACGGGCTTTGCAGAGAGTAGGGCAGGTGTTCGGCTTGATCGCCATAGAGATTGCAGCCCCCGAGGCGGTGTCTAACCACCTATCCTCGATTGGTGTGATCAGCTCCGAGCTAGGGGTCGGAGCGGACACAGGTGCGGCCTCCAGGGAACTGTTCGGTGGTAGAGCTAAATCATGCCCATCGTGACAGTGTGGCGCGCTCGGCAGTGGCTCGAATCCGTCGAAGATCGAGTCTCCACGGATGTCGGCTGTGTAGTTCAAACTTCCAAATCTGACCTGATGGCCAGGGGCGTGGCTTTCGATCTGCTCCAGATGGCCAAGCGAATTGGCCCGCAATGCAAAGCCGCCGAATACGAAGATCTGTCAGGGGAGAAAAGTCTCACCCTGGATCACATCGCTGTTGATGATTGGAGAAGCCATCGGGCCTAAAAGTGACGACACAGAGGAACTCTCAATGAAAGCACCAATGTCGGTGTCAAAACAAGCGGATCTCGGGTAGGGGGTCCCGAACTGTGCGTCTAGGTCGGATGGTAATAGGAGGCAGGGGACACGATGTTTTACCCAGGTTCGGGCCCTCTTGATGGGGGTAAAACCCTACGTCCTGCTTGATTAATATTGATGATATGGGTAGTACAAGAGTAGATCTACCATGAGATCAGAGAGGCTAAACCCTAGAAGCTAGCCTATGGTACGATTGTTGTTCATCCTACGGACTAAAATTCTTCGGTTTATATAGACATCGGAGAGGGCTATGGTTACACAGAGTCGGTTACAATGGTAGGAGATCTACATATCCGTATCACCAAGCTTGCCTTCCATGCCAAGGAAAGTCCCTTCCGGACACGGGACGTAGTCTTCAATCTTGTATCTTCATAGTCCAGGAGTCCGGCCGAAGGTATAGTCCGGCCATCCGGACACCCCCTAATCCAGGACTCCCTCACTCGTCCCCGAGAATGTGGTCGCGCGCTCCCAGTGCAGGCGCGCTAAGATCGTGTCACTGCACCTCCACGCCAAGACCCCGCGCTGCTCCAAGCGGCGGTGCGCGGTAATCCTGAGGAACAAGCCCAGCACTAGCATAAGACACCGGTGGCCACAGCAGGCTGCCACGCCCTCACCCCCAAGCTACGCGGCGTCGCATGGCCAGGCAAGTTCAAGCCTGACCTGCCCCCTCGCTACGATGGCACGGCGGACCCTGCGGAGTTCCTGCAGCTCTACGAGCTATGCATCGAAGCCGCCAACGGAGACGAAAGGGTCATGGTGAACTGGTTTCCCATGGCGCTCAAGAACGGGGCCCGCACCTTGCTCCTGAACCTGGCTCCTGGCACAATCTCCTCCTGGGACGAGAAGCGCACTCGCTTCATCGCCAACTTCTAGGGCACTCGTGACCGGCCCCCGGCCGTGAGCGATCTGTGCCGCATTAAGCAGCAGCAAGGGGAAATCCTGCAGAAATACATCCAGCGCTTCAACAATGCTCGCCTCAAGCAGCAGCAAGGTGACTGAAGAAGCCATCATCTCAGCCTTCTCCGATGGCATACGTGACATCAAGATGAAGGAGGAGCTAGCAATCCATGAAGACATGTGCTCATCCCTGGAGCTGTTCAACTTGGAGACCAAGTGCGGCAGGGCTGAGGAAGGGCGCCTTTCCCTCCTCGAACTCCCGGCTACCAACCCAGAAGAGAAGAAGCCCAAGGCTAAGGACATGAAGCGCAAGGGGGCTGCCGTGCTTGCAACGGAACCGGACACCAAGCGAGGCAGGGATCAGCCTGAGTCATCCAAGGGCAGCCGGTAGTGCATGTACCACGACCTCCACACCCACAACACCAACGAATGTCAAGAGCTCAGGGCCATGAGAGATGGACGTGTCGGCCGACGCCCCGAGCACAAGGACAGGGGCTATGGCCGAGGAGGAGGAAGAGGTGGTGGACGATGGGAAGACCGTGGCCCTCGCCAAGGGTGGCGTGACCGACCTCGCGAGGATCGCTGGCAGGACCAGCCTCGCGAGGGAGGCTTGAGAGATCAGCCTTGTGAGGATCGCCCGCACGACAACGCAGGCCTTCCTCCTCTGCCGCCACCGCCAAGGAGGAACGAAGACCAACATCAAGACGAGGGAGCTGGGGGCTTCTAGGAGCCGCGCGCAATCGCTTGCATCTTGGGTGGCGCGCAGGCCCCAGCCTCACAGCACATCTTCAAGCAGTTTGCTCGCGAGGTGAATGCAGTCCTCCCCAAGCTTGAGGCCACGCGCCCTCTCAGGTGGTCTGTGTGCGCTATCATGTTCAGCTCAGCGGATCAGCTTAAGTGCGCGGCAATGGCCGGAGTCCTCCCGATGCTTTGCTGCCCAGTCATCAGCAACGTGCAGGTCACCAGGACCCTCATTGACGGCGGAGCAGGACTCAACGTCCTGTCCGTCGAGACTTTCGACAATCTCCAAGTGCCGTACGATTAGCTTTAGCCGACCAAGCCCTTCTCAGGAGTCACTGATGGTTCCACTATTCCAATAGGGCAAGTTCGCCTTCCAGTCACCTTTGGGCAGCGCAACAACTACCGCACCGAGCTCATCGACTTCGACGTCGCCCACATTCTTCTGCCATACAACGCCATCCTCGGGTACCCAGCCCTGGCCAAGTTCATGGAAGTGACTCACCATGGATACAATGTCCTCAAGATGCCAGGAAGCGGTGGAGTCATCACCGTGCCCTGTGAAGATAGGGACGCAGTGTGTTCACTTGAGCGCGCGTTCCAAGCCGCAGCAATTGAAGACCCAGACCACAGGAATGGAAGACTTCCCGAGGCGACCCTTAAGAAGAAGAAGGTTTCGCCCGGCCCAAGCCATAAGGAGGCAGTCGCCTCCGAAGGTGTTGCATCAGGATCTGCGCCCAATCAGGGAGCGCCACCCTCTCTCGCATAGGAAGGCGCGCCCAGCGCCCTCCTCAGGCAGGGCTCGGGGGCTCTTTCTTGGAGAGCCACCGACTTTGCCAAGGTCGCGAGGGAGGCGCTCAGGCACCACTTGGAGGGGTGCTTCCAGGCACGTTTCCCTCAGGAAGGTACAACGCAAGGAAGACCAAACCCACAGGAGTTCATCGCAAGGAACACCCAGGAGGTACAAGAGTCGAGAGTCATGCGTGGCAGCCGCCGCTTGCCCGCCGTAGCCCCACATCCAGGCGAGGATGGTGGGCAGCGCGTCTGCATCGACGTGCCAGGGCTCAACCGAGCCGCATCTCGGGAGCGCCTCTGGCCTTCGCACGTGGGGCGTTGCGAGGGTCCACCTCACAGCTACGTTCGCATGCCTTTCGGCCTGCCGGATGCGGTCGCCGCTCATCAGCGGCTGCTGAGGAGCATCCTGGAGGCCCAGGAGGTCAGGCATTGCGCGGTCCTGCGGAGATGGAGATGGCCCTCAGAAACCCACCTGTGCCCATGGAGCCTCCCGAGGCTCCTGGGCCTGGGGGCTCGTGAGGGTCGACGTCTTCATCATGCATCGCCTGCTCCTTCAACATCACTCCACCTTCAACGACACCAGGTGACATCTTTCTAAGTCCCGTTTTTAGCTGGGAGTGCCCACAGGGCCGCATCATGACCAGGTCGCGTGGGTCCGTCCCTGCGGCATGTATCCGTTTTGATTATACTCTTTACATACCTTGATGGGGGCGCCCCTCGGGCTGCATCATCCCTGAGCTGCTCGGGCCTGGCCCAGCGGTGTTTGCTTTTCTCGCGTCTATGTAAAATGAATTTCCTCCTGCGTGCTTAACATACCCGACCTAATCGCCTGCTCGATTGACGCCTACCTATGGAGCCACTCACTCTGGCATGGCATTTGCCCACGGGTCCGTCCCTGCAACACCGATAAACCTGAGTGGTCGAGCTCTGGCCGCGGCAGCCCCGCAAGGCGCCACCTCACCAGGCCCTCAGTGCCCCAATCACTTCCCCGGAGCGACCAAAGGTTGGCTGGCAACCGTAACAACAGGTCTTGTTTCTCTTCATGATTGGTGTGTAGGACCTACTCCAGGAGAAACGCTGGGGACGTCGCGAGCTGTCTCTCCCTCTCACTGGCACGGACCGCTTGCATGTTAAAAGGGGGGCGCCTGAGCATCGCGACTCATGGGCTCCTACCGGCTCTACAGCCCTCACCCCCTGGCCTTAACCCACGGCATCGCGACCTGTCATACCAGCGGCGGCTGAGCTCGCTCGAGGGCCGGGACCTGAGGACGTAGAGCATTAAGCAAAGTGCGGGGGAGTGGGAAGAAGATCGCGAGGACCTAACCCAGCAGCGCCTCAGCTGCCACCACTCGGGCCGGGCGCTTCATCGAGGAACTACTCCAAACTCAAGAGATAAGTCACTCCCTTACAGGAGTTGGATCAACGCAGCGCCAAACCCTCGCCCAGTGCGGCTTTGTCATGGCGATGTTGCCTTCCTTTCTCGCCCAGCGAGGGCTGCTTGAGAGCTAAAGGGGACCTCCCGAGCATCGCAACTCGGGGGCTCTTACCGGACCTCGGGCCGCTTACCTCCTGGCCTTGACCACGGCATCGCGACCTGGCATACCAGCGATGGCTGAAGCCTACCTGGGGACTGGGACCTGTCAGAGTAGAGTGCCAAGTCCTCATGAGGATAGAAAGGGGGAGCCGAGCCGAGACAGGACAAATACCTCGCATAGATTTGTATTAAGACATAATGTTCGCAAAAGACATGGCAGGCGCCTTACATACCCCCACGGGGTGTTGCTTCGATTCCTTGCACAAACAAAAGTACTAATCCTAAGGAACGCTAATCACCCGCACCTCCGCAAGGGACGCCATCATCAACAGTTGGCTGCCCAACGCCGGTGCCAACCCCATCCAGATCAGTGGCGTCGACGGCTAGACGCAGCTGCCCCGCTCCGAGCACGGCGCGAGCTCGGGGGCTCGTAGCGGTCGTCGCTCGTCTCCGGAGTCGCGAGGAGCTTGGGGGAGCCGCTGGATTTCCCAGCTCCTCCGCTGCTGCCTGAGGAGTTGCTGGAGGACCGATGGGCGGGCCAAGTCCTCGCCAGTTCGTTGCCCCTGCCGCTCTCCCTGGGGCAGCACTCCAGCCGGTGCCCTTCAGCATCGAAGACCTTGAAGAACATCAGGGAGGCGCCGTCGTATTCAAGATGAATTGCGAGGGCACCTACTGTCCGGCAGACCCGGGCGATTTCGCCCCAGCCCCGGGTCATGAAGACCTTACCCGGACCGATGACCGCGACCTCCGCTCCGGTCGCAAGGGTACTGTAGTCAGCGTGCTGCAGCCAGAGCTCCAGAGCCCCGCTCGGCGGCATCTCGAAGGCAAAGGAAGGAGGAATGCAAATCCAAGAGCTTGGAGGCATGGCGGCGTTGAGCACGAGCTCGCGAGAGGAGCGCTCAGCGTGGACTCCAGGTGGAACGACGCGCACCATTGTGAATCGCTGGCGTTGACGGCGGCACCATCGGTGTCGCTCGATGCCTTCTCCCCCAGGACCCACGACGCAGGCATACAAGGGTAGTGGAAACCCAGGCGGCGGCCGCTCATACCAGGGCCTCGGTGCCTCCTGCTGAGCACCCTCATCTCGGTGGCAGAGGACCAGCCGCTTCTTCGACGGAAGTGGGTGAAGACCCTCTCGGGGGGCCTTTCCCATCTCTTCTGCAGAGAACCGGCGGATTAGTGCCATTGGCGTAAGGAGAAGCAAGAGCGGGGAAGGAGAAGGAAAGGAGCAGCAGGAAGGGATGGACTGAAGGGGCTCACGCGGCCCCGTACTTATAGCCGGAGGAGGCCAACCGCCGAGCACCACAATCGCAGGTAATCATGACCGGTTTCTCTGCATGCAGGGACTTGTCGAGTCGTGCGGTTGCCGAGGCGTCGTGGGGAAGCGCAGATGCGCATGTCCCATCAATCGCCATGCGGCGCCCAAGGCCGCCGGCTATTGGGGCCCGCGGCGCTTCGTGCTTGCCTCTTCGCTTCCCTGCTAGGCCAAGCCCGGGCGCGCCTTGGGCCCGGGGTCTACTGTCGGTGTTCTGGGAACGGGGGTCCCTAGACTTGCCTGCCTGCGGCCTGCGGCGTGGCTCAAGTGGGGGCCCAACGCGGCCCATCTTCAACAGCTCAAGCTCAAGACCCTCGCGAGGGGCCGAGCCTCGCGGGGCGGACGACAGAAAGCTTCCTCAGAGGCAGCCTCATTAGGCAGGCACGTGAGGAGGCGGAGAGATCAAGGCAGGGGTACCTCGCGAGGAGCCCATGATGCAAGCCATGACGATCGAGACCAGGCGGGCGCCAGGCGGGTGCTTGCCTGCGCAGTGTCCTTGCTTCCCCTTTGGTGCAAAGGGTGCAAGCACAGGCCAAGGCATCGGGCAAAGGTTACCATTCCGGTGCAACGAGACCAAGACCAGCAGAGCGGCAGGACAAGTCACCGTGGAGCCCAAGACGGCGTCACCACTAGTGCTTTTGGCAGCCGAAGACCACCTTTGGTCAGGATAACTTGTACTTGATGTTCCCCTTCAAAATGGCCAATTGTTGGCGCCCTTCCCGCTCATTATTTGGGGAGAGGCCCAGGCCCTCAATAAATAGAGCTAGCCACCATAGAACAGAGGGGAGAGACATCGAGACATCGAGGCATAGAGACAGAGACATCGAGGCATCGAGACATCGAGACATAGAGACATCGAGAGATCGAGAGATAGAGACAGCTAGAGATCTGATAGAGCCCTAGCAGAGAGAGAGAGAGAGTGAGAGGCGAGTGAACTCGCCCAAGCAGTTCATCGCACTAGCTCAAGAACACCTCTCGCGAGGCTGTTCTTCCCTTGTACTATTCATCATCAGCCCCTGAGGCAATCCACCACACCACACACTGGAGTAGGGTATTACACCACAACGGTGGCCCGAACCAGTATAAACCTCGTGTCCCTTGTGTTGTTCGTTGTTTTCCAGCTTAGATCACACGATGAGATCGGACGTAGGTCGGTAGGGGAGAGGTCTCCGCGCGCACCCCAGTGTTTGAACCTCAAGGGTCTGCCGGAACCCGAAATCCCACGGTGCTGGGCTGCAATGGGAGAGGGGTTTCGGTGGTTACACGGCTAATCGTTGGGGCATCAAATGACCTCCAAATGGAATGAAATTTGACAGGCGGCCTACCGGTGGTGTACCAAGGCCACTCGACAAATCCTGACCCATTCCAAGAACGTTTTTCTCCCGCTCACGAAACGAGATTTGAGAGGTGCAACGGGTGCATGTGTGAGTGTCGGATCCCAAAACGGACAATGGGGAAAATGACTGGATGCATGAGATGAACACGAATGCAAAACAGATGCACATGATGACATGATATGAAATGAATGACATGATCTAAATGCAAAACAAAGACAAGACCCAACCACGGAGGATATAACATATAACATTGTCGGAAATGGCAAGAGTAGGAAATGTTACATCCGGGCCGTTACAACTCTCCACCACTACAAGAGGATCTCGACCCAAGATCTAGGACTGAAAGAACTTCGGATACTCGGAATGGAGGTGATCCTGGCGCTCCCATGTGGCTTCGCGGTCGAAATGGTGAGACCACTTATCTTTCAGGAATTTGATCGACTTGTTGCGAGTTTTGTGCTTGGTTTCTTCAAGAATGGCAACGGTTTGCTCATGATAAGACAAGTCTTCTTGGAGGTCAATCTCTTAAGTTGATAGTGCGCTCGGGGGTCCTGCAGCACTTGCGAAGCTATGACACGTGAAACACATCATGCAGATTTGAGAAGTTGGAAAAAAGCTCGAGTTGATAGGCGAGGTCGCCTCTTTTGCCAATGGTCTTGAAAGGACCCACGTATCTCGGGGCAAGCTTCCCTTTGATACTGAAGCATTGAGTGCCTTTCATTGGAGAGATGCGGAGATAGACATGGTCTCCGATCTCGAACGCCAAGTCATAGTGCTTTCTATCATAGTAACTCTTTTGGCGCGATTGCGCGGCTTTCAGATTTTCACGGATGACTTTACACATTTCTTTAGCTTCAGTGATCAAATCATTGCCAAGAAGTTGGCGTTCACCAGTCTCGGGCCAATTTAGAGGAGTACGGAACTTTCTGCCATAAAGTATTTCAAAATGGGTCCTTGCCCGAACTTTCTTGGAAGATGTTGTTGTAGGAGAACTCGGCATATGGGTGGCAATCTTCCCACTTCATATCGAAAGAGATGACACAAGCTCTGAGCAAGTCTTTGAGGATTTGATTGACTCTCTCGAATTGGCCACTTATTTGAGGATGGAAAGCTGTGCTGAAGCGAATGTTGGTGCCTATGGCCTTTTGAAAGGAGCCCCAGAACTTAGAAGTGAAAATGCTTCCGCAGTCTGGAGAGATCAATTGCAGAATTGTGTGCAACAAGACAATTTTGGAGGTGTATAGCTCTGCCAACTGAGCTGCCATGATAGATTCTTTGATTGGAAGGAAATGAGCCACTTTTGTAAGCTTGTCGATGACAACGAAGATAGCATCATTCCCACACTTGGACTAGGGAAAGCCAGTGACAAAGTCCATTTTGATATGATCAAACTTCCATTCTGGAATAGCAAGAGGTTGGAGGAGACCAGCTGGTCGTTGATGTTCTGCTTTCACCATTCGACAGACATCACATTCATTCACGAATTGTGCAATCTCTTGCTTCATTCGAGTCCACCAATACGATTGTTTGAGGTCATGGTACATCTTCGAACTGCCTGGGTGAATGGAAAGAAGAGAATTGTGCGCTTCGTTCATTATGACCTTCCTTAGATCACCTTTAGGAACCATAATCCGGTCCTCGAAGAATAAGGTGTCCTTGTCATCAATGCGATAGCACTTTTATGTGGGTAAGCTGCTAGCAACACTCTGTTTCACCTTCTTCACCATGGTATCAAGGAGTTGAGCCTCAAAAATTTGATCTTCCAAAGTTGGAGTGACTTGAAGGTTGGGAAGGAAACCTTGAGGAACAACTTGGAGGTTGAGCTTGCGAAAAACTTCACAAGGATCCGAATGGAATGGCTTGAGAATTAAGCTGTTGCAATAAGCCTTTCTGCTCAAAGCATCTGCAATCACATTCGCCTTGCCTAGAGTATATTCAATGCTTGTATTGTACTCTTGAATCATTTCGACCCAACGAGTTTGCCAGAGGTTGAGGTTGGGTTGAGTGAAGATATATTTGAGGCTCTTGTGATTGGTGAAAATGTTCACTTGCCTTCCCAACAAGAGATGTGTCCATGTTATTAATGCATGGACAACTGCCGCCAACTCAAGATTGTGAGTGGAGTAGTTCCTTTCATTTGGCTTCAACTGACGAGAAGTATTGGCCACAACTTTCTTCTCTTGCACTAACACGACACCGAGACCTTGCAACGAGGCATCGCAGAAAACTTCGAAGGGTTTGGACTCATCAGGAGGAGTTAGGACCGGAGCTCTGACGTGTTTCTCTTTGAGAGTGTTGAAAGTAACGTCACACTCAGTATTCCAGGAATACTTGACATGCTTCTGGAGGAGGTTGGAAAGAGTCTTAGCAATCTTTGAGAAATTCTCAACGAATCTTCGGCAATAGTTTGCAAGCCCAAGGAAACCGCGGAGCTGCTTGACATTCTGAGGAGGTTCCTAGATCACAATTGCAGAAACCTTCTCCGGATTAACAGCAATGCCCTTGGCGGAGATAATGTGACCAAGGTAAAGAACTTCATCAAGCCAAGACTTACATTTGGAGAACTTTGGATGAAACTGATACTCTTTGAGCTTATCGAGCACCAATCGCAAATGTTTGGCATGATCTTTCTTCTTGGAGAACACCAAGATATCATCGAGATACACTAGGACGAATTCATTTGTGTAGAGGTTGTTGATGAAGTTCATCGTACTAGAGAATGTTGGAGGGGCATTGACAAGCCCGAAAGACATGACACTATATTCATAAGAACCAAAGCTTGTTCTAAATGCTGTCTCAGGGATATCTTCATCACGAATGCGAATCTGATGATAACCCATACGGAGGTCAAGCTTGGAAAACACCTTTGCACCTTCGAGTTGCTCTAATAGCTCATTGATATTGGGAAGTGGATACTTGTTCTTGATTGTCTTCTTGTTCAATGGACGGTAATTGATGCATAGTCGGTCCGTGCCATCCTTCTTCTGGACAAAAAGAACACCACAACCCCATGGAGATGAACTTGGTCTGATCAGACCCAGATGCTCTTGTTCATCAAGCTGTTTCTTCAATTCTTTCAGCTCTTTTTGCCCAAGCTTGTAAGGACGCTTGAAAACGGGTTCTGTATTGGGCTCAAGATCGATAACGAACTCGACTTACCGGTGAGGAGGCATACGCGGAAGCCCTTCTGGAAAGACATCTTGATACTCACAAACAACTGGAATCTGATAA
The DNA here is from genome assembly GCF_003073215.2 of Triticum urartu. Taxonomy (NCBI): domain Eukaryota; kingdom Viridiplantae; phylum Streptophyta; class Magnoliopsida; order Poales; family Poaceae; genus Triticum; species Triticum urartu. The sequence continues at coordinate 229,794,745 of NC_053025.1, read as the reverse complement.
ATTGCGTCTAACTCGCCCTTCTCATTGAGAGAGAACAACCAAATGGTTTCATCACGAGCGGCATACATGATCACATCCTCAGAAGAGTGCGTCAATTTAATCTCTCTGGCAGAACAACCAAGGAAGGCCTTGTGCTAAGAAAGCCAATCCATGCCGAGAATTAGATCAATATTAGAGTCGCCAAGAACCATTGGAGAAGCCAGAAATTTGTAGTTTCCCATCTTGATACCGACATTCAGAACCAACATGCTAGAGCTCAAACGCTTAGCCAGAGAAAAAACTTGCAATGCTTTAGGTAATGCCTCTGTGTCAACATTGTGCTTCGATGCAAATGGATATGACATGAAAGAATGCGATGTACCAGAATCAAATAAAACTTTTGTAGGAATATCATTGATTGGGAGATTACCCATGATCACTTCTGAAGAATCCTCTACTTGAGCCAAATTCATCATATTCACCCTTGCAGACATGGGATTGTGCTTGACAACTGCATTGCTTAAAGACCTCACAAGAGGAGGAGGAAGGTGCCTTCGGTTGAAGTAGTTGTTTGCATAGTGACCTTTCCTCTAACACTTGTTACAAGCAACCTCTGAGAGCGGACCATGATAAGGAGGAGGAGGACCACCTGTCCTCAGAGCTTGAGTCTAAGACTTGTTCTGATAACCTGGGTTGGGTGGGTGGGAAGATCCATGGCCACCTTTGTTCTTCTACTGGTAGGGCTGACGAAATGGAGGAGGTGGAGGAAGCCAGAACATCTGCTGCTTAGCGGCCACTTGTAAGGAAGAAGAACACTAGACTGCATCCCTGATTCTCTTCTTTCAAGCCTCACACTTGAGATGAGCAGCTTCTTGCTTGAGGGCCATGTTATAGAACTGATTGAATTGAGTAGGCTCAACAAGAACGAGAGCTAATTGCAGATCCTCTTTGAGGCCACCCTTGAAGTGATAGATCATTCTCTTTTCATCAGGCACGTCTTGCTTTGCGAAGCGAGTAAGCTTCTGAAACTGGATGTTGTATTGATACACGGACATGCTTCCTTGCTTGAAATTGTGGAATTCCTCACGCTTACTCTCGACAACACTTGTAGGAATGTGATGAGCTCGAAAGTCCCGGCAGAAGTCAGTCTAGGTGATCGGTCGGGCCCCTCTAGAATCTTTGTATTGCTGATATCAATCAGCTACTTGGTCCCTGAGCTGAAACGAAGCGAACATGACGTAGTACTCAGGCTGACATTTCTACATTCAAAATGCTTGTTGATGTCCATGAGACAATCATCGCGTCCTTGGCCTCGGCACAATTGCTGAAGGACTTTGGCTGACTTGCAAGGAATTGGTTGAGTGTAGCAAATTGAGGCTGAATGTTGAATTGCGTTGACCTTGATTGCCTTGGTTGCCTTGGCCTTGGTTGCTCTCTTGCAAGAGTTGCAAAAGCATCTAAGGCCCTGTTTGGTTCGGCTGTGGATTTCTAAAAGCAGCTGTGAAAATTCTGCTGTGGAAAAATAGATGTGGAAAATCTGATGTGAAAAAGATGTTGGTTATTTGGCAAACCAGTTGATACAGCTTTTTTCAGATTTTGGCCCGCAGCGGAATCAGATTTTGGAAAGCACATCCTGAGCTGCTTCCGCTTTTGGTTCAGATTTTGGCAGCGGATTTCTGAAATCGGATTCTGCTAGGTTCTCCCTTTGGTTCAGATTCTGCTGCACGGCAGCGAAATCCGTCAATAAAAGCTGAACCAATCAGGGCCTAAGTATTGGCATTGGTAGCTACCATCATAGCTTGCCATGCCTCTGGAGGCGGCGGAGGTGGCAGAGGTGGAGGGTTCGCCTGATCCCTATCGTTGTGGTCCAGATTCAGACGTGTTGGAGGAGCCATCCTGAAGAGGGTGACATCCGTTAGAACCATCATAAACAAATAGACAAGCTGAATCAACAGATAGAAATTGCAACATATAGTCTTCACAATAAACATTTGAACAGAGATTGAACGAGTGAATTCCAAAGTTAACATTACACGACCATTAAGGTGAGAAGCCACTTAGATAAAGGTTGATGAATGAAACAACAAGTTACTACTGGAACAAGTAAGTGGTAAAGCTTACCCAATCCCATACCAATTATCTGTCGGAACAATAACTAAGAGCTACTTGAATTCCCACCTATAAACTCCTGAAACTTTCTGGTTATGCAATCTGGTGTTGGGTATACAGGGAGGCACAATATATATCACACAACTAACAAGCCCTACGCTCCAACTGTATCCATCCGTCAACACATAACCAAGAAAACTCTGGAAATCGTGTATCTCAACATTTGAAAAGCATCAGTTATACGAGTTGTGGCAATACTCCAGAACTCCCTCCCAAGTACTAGGTGGTGTCGAGGTTATCTCACCACTAACTACATAAAAAGAGATTTTCGATGTCGGTGAACTCAGGTATTCCAGAACTGCCACTACTGCAGGATGCTGCTAACACGACACTACGATCAGAGACCCTTCGACAAAGCTGTGTGTGATGCCATAATCGCAAACGGTGGTGTAAAAAACATCAAAAAATGTGCAAAATGTTTGTGATGGAGGATGCATCAAACACGGTTCAGATTTTAGTTGTGTGTGTGATGCGCGGCATACAGTTCAGTTCAATTAACCATTTGCAATGAGGAGGAACAAAAGAAATGGGCAACCACATGAAGGTGTGTGCGATGTACAGCATATGGTTCACTCAGATGAACTATTTGTGATTAGGCAACACAAAAGAAACAGTCAGCCAAATCAAAGGTGTGTGCGATATAGGACACGGATGAACTGTTTGCGTTGATACATGGGAACAGAAATGATTCAAATGAACAAGATGTGTGTGATACGAGGCAAACAGGTCTATAATCGGAAACGTGTTGCTGTAGGGTAGAACCCTAATTGCCCGATCTTTCACGAACGGAGCGGATCCCACGAAGAACACGAGGAACACGAGGGGAAAACGAGGGAAATCACGAGGGGAAACACGAGAGAATCACTCAACCAACAAGAAATAGTCACACATGTGCTAGATCCTCGAGTACATAAAGTAAGATACACGATCCACGATCAACTAGGCACGATACATGGTAACCGGTCTTCTCCGTGAGGAGGTCTTGAAGTTCCTCTCCAAAAGGAGGTCTTGAATCCAAAGGGATCTTCTGCGTAGAGGCCGCGGTGTCTCTCGTGGAGTAGATCCGATGTGGATGAGCAATGCTCTATCTCTAAAATTAGCTAAACCAATGCTAACCCTAGAAAGTTGTACGGGGTGGAGTATATATAGTCTAGGGGGGAGAAGGGATACACGGGCCTCAGCCCTTCACTGTGCGCAGACAGGGGAGGCCGGATGTCCGGGATGGTCGGGCGGATGTCCAGGCTTTCAGGTGACGCCGGATGTCCGGGCTGGGGGGGAGAAGGGATACACGGGCCTCAGCCCTTCACTGTGCGCAGACAGGGGAGGCCGGATGTCCTGGATGGTCGGGCGGATGTCCGGGCTGGGGGGGGGCGGATGTCCAGGCTGGAGTGGTGGCATTTGTTGCTCTCGGGTTCGGAGGGGCCGGATTGCCGGGCCGGTGGCCGGATGTCCGGTGGCTCGGGAGAGGCCGGATGTCCAGGCTGTCAGGGCCGGATGTTCGGGGGCTCGGGAGAGGCCGGATGTTAGGGCTGTCAGGGCCGGATGTTCGAGGCCTGTAGCTTCTGGCGGCTGAGCTGCTGTAGTGGATGACGCTCCAGGGGGCGGATGTCCGGGGCCTTGGCCGGATGTCCGGGGCCTGGGAGATGCTCTTGGCTCCTTCCGTTGGTTCTCCTCATCCATGGACTTGGGTACTTGTACATATTCATGCGCATCTTCGGGAGGGTCCTCTTGGTGCCTAATCATGCACAACACCTCAAACTTAGGTAGTAGCCATGTCTCATGCATAGAAAGGGGAAGTTCGAAGAGGAGTGAGTTCACCTTATCTTCGATAGCCTAGGGTCGGGCTCGTGTCATTGGTCCAAGTGGTGTCGTTGGAGGTGTAGGTGCGTCCATGGGGATGGCCTTGGGATGCTCCGCATCTGTAACACCCTCGATGCGACTATAGCTCCCACGTGTCGAGGCACGACTTAGAGACATAATCGCATTGAAGGCATATGTCGCAAGTTAGGCAATCTTCACAACATCCCATGTAATATAATAATAAAAGGGGAGATAACATAGTTGGCTTACACTCGCCACGTCAATCAAGTACATAAATAACATTACATCATCCAAACACTCATGGCCCGACTACGGCGCCAAAATAAAAGATAACCCAACAAGCGACACGGTCCCAATCACCCCCAACTGGGCACCACTACTGATCATCGGGAAAGGAAACATAGTAACGTTGAGAGTCTTCGTCGAACTCCCACTTGAGCTCATACGCGTCTCCTGGAACGGAATCATCAGGCCCTGCATCTGGTGTAATAGTAATCTGTGAGCCACAGGGACTCAGCAATCTCGCACCCTCGCGATCAAGACTATTTAAGCTTAGAGGTATGGCAAGGTAAATATATGTGGAGCTGCAGCAAGCGACTAACATATATGGTGGCTAACTTATTCGCAAAGGAGAGTGAGAAGAGGAGGCAAAGCGCGAGTGAGAAACTAGAGAGCAACCTGCGCAAACATTACTCCAACACCGTGTCCACTTCCCGGACTCCGCCGAGAAGAGGCCATCACGGTAACACACTCAGTTGATTCATTTTAATTAAGTTAAGGTTCAAGTTATCTACAACCGGACATTAACAAATTCCCATCTGCCCATAACCGCGGGCATGACTTTCGAAAGTTCAAATCCCTGCAGGGGAGTCCCAACTTAGCCCATGACAAGCTCTCACGGTCAACGAAGGAATAGACCTCCTCCCAAGACGTTCCGATCAGACTCGGTATCTCGGTAATTCAAGACACTTCGACAGGTTAAAACAAGACCAGCAACACCGCCCGAATGTGCCGACAAATCCCGATAGGAGCTGCACATATCTCTTTCTCAGGGCACACTCAGATTATCCAAACTTCTGGTAGGCCAGCCCAGAGTTGCCCCTGGTAGCCACCGGCGGTTGACGGTTTGGACCAACACTCAGAGGAGCACTGGCCCGGGGGGTTAAAATAGTGATGACCCTTGAGTCTGCAGAACCCAAGGGAAAGAAAAGGGGTAGGTGGCAAATGGTAAAACCAAGGTTGGGCATTGCTGGAAAAGCTTTAATCAAGGCGAACTATCAAGGGGTTCCCATTATAACCCAACCGCGTAAGGAACGCAAAATCCGGGAACATAACACCGATATGACGGAAACTAGGGCGGCAAGAGTGGAACAAAACACTAGGCGAGAGGGCGAGCCTTCCACCCTTTACCAAGTATATAGATGCATTAAGATAACATGGAAATATAATGATATCCCAATAAGTAAATAAATGTTCCAACAAGGAACGGCCTCCAATCTTCACCTGCAACTAGCAACGCTATAAGAGGGGGCTGAGCAAGGCGGTAACATAGCCAATCAACGGTTTGCTAGGACAATGGTGGGTTAGAGGTTTCACATGGAAATTTGGGAGGCTTGAAATCAAGTGGTAGGCATCGTAGCATTGGCATAACAAAAGAACGAGCAAACTAGCATAGCAAAGATAGTAGTGATTTCGAGGGTATGATCATCTTGCCTGCACAGTTGTCAGAGTTGACTGGATCCTCGAAAGCAAACTCAACAGGCTCCTCGTTAGCGAACTCGTCTCCCGGCTCTACCCATAACAAGACAAACAAGCAACAAGGATACAATCAACCACGTGCAAGGATCAAGCAATACGATGCAATGATGATATGCTATGCGGGATGCGGTGCGGGATGCAAAAAGCAAGATATGACAGGAAATGCATGAACCTGGCCTCAACTTGGAAAACCAAGTGTGCCACTGGAAATATGAGATGAAATCGCTTGAAAACGATATAAAGAACGCCGGAATCAGAGTTACGGTTTGGAAATGGCAAGCGATTCAAAAATGACAACGGTCTGCGATTTACAGCAAGTAGGCATCTAAATGCAATGAAATGAACATGCTACAACACCCAAACAAGACAATAAAATACATGGCAGGGATTCACACAAGATTCTTAACAAAAGTCTAGCACTGAGCTACGGCCAATTCATCCATTAACAGGTTCAAACAAGCATGGCAAAAATGCATATGGCAAACATATCTCAGACTTAGTGAAATCAACACTTGTCTGGAATCTCAGATCAGGTAGCCCTCTTCGGAGCAACAAAACTACATGCTACAGGACCTGAACATGGCAAAGTAAAGCATGGAATGGAGCTACTCAAAGAGCTTAACAAAAGTCCCTTAGTGACCTTGAGCCAAAAGGGCTCAGAAAATACAATTGCAAGCACGCGAACATAGCAAAAACATAATCAGTTTTCATACTTACTGAAAAACTGACACATGCTGAAATATAACTCAAGTAGGCATGTTTACGAGCTCGATGCACTCACTACGGTGTAATTCATGGCAAGACAAGCATACAACCATAAAGAAGGCACAAAATGCAATCTAGAAATGGCAAGAACAATAGCATAGCATGCATGGATCAACTACAACATCACCGGCAAAATTGCAAACAAGTTGACAATCTGCCCAGATTCACAAAGTAGCAAAAGTAGAGCTCGATTGACTCAAGCTAGGTTGCTCCATAATTGCAAACAAAGACAAAGATGGATAGAGAATTACAATATTAACAAAACACCCTTACTGATCATCCTCAAAAGAGGAACGGATCACTAGGAAACAACAAGAACATATGGCATCATGAGATAAACAGATCCAGGACTTAGTGAAATTACTAAGTCCCTGAAAACAGAGTTACTAAGTGCACCACTTTGCAACCTTGCACAAGTCACCACACACATCACAAAAATACATGGTTGCACCTCTAAAAAGATGACAAAACCCTTAACAAAACACATGTAGAGCATAAGGGCATATCATGCACACATTAATCATGACAAAAATGACAAAAGTGCTAAACGGAGTAGCACATCTGGCAATTATCTCAAGTAGCCCTCTTCTAACAGCATTTCGGGCATCAAGATGAGCTCAAATGAAAATGATGCAATGGAATGAAATGATGTACTCTCCGAGATAAACATTTTGATATGCTATATGCATAAATCGGAGCTACAGATGCAAAGTTACGGGGTCACGAACATGTGCACATGGACTGAAATTTCTGGGACTTAGAGAAAATTCAACCTCCGATCTAGGGTTTCCAGATCTGCACGCAATACGAGGCGGCGGCGCGAGCACTGTAGCAGCCGGGGTTCGGTTCGCCGGCGGGAGAGAAGAAGAGGCGAGGACGAGGGCGAGGGCGAGGGCGGCCGCCAGCGGTGGAGCTTGCCGGCGTCGACGAGGCGGTGGCTCCGGGCGGCGGACACGGTGCGGCGGCGGCGAGGACCCGCGGCGGCGGCGGTGGCTGGAGAAGGAGGCAGCGGGCGGTGGCTCGCGGGCGATGGCGTTGGTGGCGCGAGGCCGGCAGGCGGCGGAGAGGCGGCGGCACAACGGGGAAGAAGGCGCGGGCGAGGCGCGCGGCCTCTGGCCCGGATCGGCGGCGGGCGGGCCGACCTCGGGCCCGAGTGGGCCTCGGCGGGAGTGACGGTGATTTGGTCCGGGGCGCCCATGTGGCGGCTCCCGGTTGGCGGAGGCGGATCCGGACGTTGTCCGGCTTGTGCGGACACGTCCGGCGGCGGCGGAGATGGTTTTTTTAGGGTTTCGGAGGTAGGAGGAGATCCGAAAATCGGGGGGGGGGGTGTTTAAATAGGCATAGAGGGAGCTAGGAGAGTCCAAATGAGGTGCGGTTTTCGGCCACGCGATCGTGATCGAACGCTCTAGATGACGGAGCAGAGTTTGGTGGGTTTTGGGCCAAATTGGAGGGGTGTTGGGCTGCAACACACACGAGGCCTTTTCGGTCCCTCGGTTAACCGTTGGAGTATCAAACAAAGTCCAAATGGTACGAAACTTGACAGGCGGTCTACCGGTAGTAAACCAAGGCCTCTTGGCAAGTCTCGGTCCAATCCAGAAATGTTTAATCCCCACACATGAAAGAAAGCTAGAAATGACCACCGGAGGAGAACGAAACGCCGGAATGCAAAACGGACAACGGGGAAAATGCTCGAATGCATGAGATGAACACGTATGCAAATGCAATGCACATGATGACATGATATGAGATGCATGACAATGACAACAACACACGGAGACAAAACCCGAAACCGAGGAAATAAATATAACTTAACGCCGGAAACGGCAAGAGTTGGAGTACAAATTGGGAAAGTTACATCCGGGGTGTTACAGCATCATCTCCCCTCCCTTGGGGAAGATCCGTCCTCGGATCGAAATCCTCATCACCATGGTAGGGTGAGAGATCTTTGATGTTGAAGATGTCGCTCATGGAGTACTTGTCACGAGGGATGTCGATCTTGGATGCGTTGTTGTTGTAGCGTTCAAGTACCTTGAATGGTCCATCCGCGCGTGGTCGAAGTTTGGACTTGCGTTCTTGGGGAAAGCGGTCCTTGCGAAGGCGTAGCCACACGAGGTCTCCAATGTGAATATCATAGGGTGCTTGTTGACGTTGAGCTTGGTCGCAAGGCATTGTACTTGACGCGCGATGGTGTTTCTTGTATCCTCATGCACCTTCTTGAGATTGGTCGCTCGTGCACTTGCGTCCAAATGGTGACAATGGGTTGAATCCGTAGACGACCTTGAAAGGGGACTTGCCAGTTGTTGAGTGTCTTGCTCGGTTGTAGGCGAACTCGGCGATGGTTACACATTCCTCCCACTCCTTGATGTTCTTCTTCATGAGTACTCGAAGTAGAGCGGAAAGTGTGCAGTTTGTCACCTCGGTTTGGCCGTCGGTTTAAGGATGGTACGCCGTGGAGAAGAGTAGCTTGATTCCGAGCTTGGCGCATAGGGTCTTCCAAAAGTAGCTAAGGAACTTGACGTCTCGGTCCGAGACGATAGTCTTTGGCACACCATGGAGACGCAATATTTCCCTACAAAAGAGATTAGCAACAAGTGAAGCATCGTCTATCTTGTTGCAAGGAATAAAATGTGCCATTTTTGAGAAACAGTTCACAACGACAAATATGGAATCTTTCCCATTTCGAGTCCTAGGGAAACCAAGTACAAAGTCCATGCTAATGTCTTCCCATGGTTGGTATGGAATTGGTAGAGGCATATAGAGGCCATGAGATTGAGCTTTGGACTTAGCTTTGCGACATGTAGAGCATCGGTTGGTGAAACGATTAACGTCTCGAAACATCTTTGGCCAAACGTAGTTCTTAGAGAGCATGGCGAACGTCTTGTCACGTTCGAAATGTCCCATTAAGCCTCCTCCATGAGATTCCTACAAAAGCAACAAATGAAGAGAGGACTCGGGGATGCAAAGTTTGTTAGCTCTCATAAGATATCCATCTTTGATGTAATAGCGTTCCTAAGATGTATTCGACAAATACTTGGCATAAGGAGTAGCAAAAGTTGCATCATGCTCATACAAATCTTTGATATGCTCGAAGCCAATGACATCTAACTCAAGTTGTGTAACAAGCATGCATATGCGGGAAAGAGCATCCGCTACAATGTTTTCTTTACCCTTGATGTAGTTGATGACATAAGGAAAAGACTCAATAAATTCACTCCATTTGGCATGACGCTTGTTCAACTTGTTTTGTCCCTTAAGATACTTGAGAGTCTCATGATCGGTATGAATGCTAAACTCATGGGGACGAAGGTAATGTTCCCATTCGTGCAAAACGCGGACTAAAGCATATAGCTCTTTGTCATAGATGGGATAATTGAGTTGCGCTTCGGAAAATTTCTCACTAAAGTAAGCTATGGGGCGCTTCTCTTGCGTTAACACACCTCCTATGCCATTACCACTAGCATCGCAATGAATCTCAAAAGCTTGTCGAAGTTGGGTAAAGCAAGCACGCGAGCATGAGTAAGAGAATTCTTAAGCTCATTGAATGCGGTATCTTGGGATGGTCCCCAAACAAAAGGCACATTCTTCTTGCTCAAAGCATGCAAAGGCAAAGCAATGGTGCTAAAATCCTTCACAAAGTGACGATAGAAACCCGCAAGGCCAACAAAACTACGCACTTGATGCAAGTTGGTTGGTTGCGGCCAAGTCTTAATAGGATTGATAGGTCTACAATCGGAGCACATGCGAAAGCTACCATCACGTTTTGGCACAAGAATGACCGGGACGGCACAAGGGCTCAAACTTTCACGCACATGTCCATGGTCGATGAGATGTTTTACTTGCCTTTGTATTTCTTTTGTTTCTTCGGGGTTGACACGGTAGGGAGCTTTGTTCGAAAGAGGTGCTCCGGGTATGAGGTTGATTCGGTGCTCAATGCCTCGTAGAGGAGGTAGACCCGGAGGTAGCTCATCAGGGAAAACATCTTGAAATTCCTGCAAAAGAGAAGACAACACTAGAGGAAGAGTGTGAGAAGTGTTAGTTTGTGGTGCATTGTCCTTGCACACGAGGACGTAGTGTAGGACACTAGATGGGTTCTCACATACTTCTCTTATCTCACGTTTGGTGGAAAATTGAACTAGGTTCTTGTTTTCACTCATCGTGGAGGCAATCGATTTGGGCTTGTGGCGCTCACTCTCTTTTTGGTGGCTTGCTCTCTCACTATGATCTCCACGATGGGTGGCTTGCTTGTCGGTGATCACTTGATTTGGCGACATTGGATGGAGGACGTACTCCTTGCCCTTCATCTTGAAGATGTAGTTGTTCGTTCGGCCGTTGTGGACGACTCCTCTATCGAATTGCCATGGCCGTCCAAGGATAAGATGACAAACGGTCATTGGAACAACGTCGCACTCCAAGGTGTCTTCGTAAGCGCCGATTTTGAAGGAGACTTGTACTCGGTGCTCGACTTGGATGGTGTTAGAGTCACTAAGCCATTGCACTTTGTATGTATGTGGATGCTTCTTCTTGGGCAATTGGAGCTTGGAGAAAAGTTCTTCACTTGCGAGATTATGACAACTCCCTCCATCGTCCATTGATGCTGGCCTTGGTGTGGAATATGTGGCATCGTTGGTCTTCTTCTTGGTGATGTTGGAGAGTCAAGACATTGGAGACAACAAGTGCGGGACTTGAGTATTCATCACAAAAGACTTGTTCTTCTTCATTGTTCACTTGGCGGCGCATGGCGACTTGCTCAAGGACTTCCATTTTGCCTTCACTCATGGAGTCATAAGTGCCATCGTCATTGAAGACCATGGTTCGCTTGTTGGTGCACTTATAGGACTTGTGGCCTCGGCCTCCGCAAGTGAAAAACTTGAAGGAACTCGTCTTGACGGTCTCATCGGTTGGGGTTGATGATGATTAAGCTCTCGACTTGAACTTGCTCATAGGAGGATGGCTTGTAGTTGACGAAGCTTTCTTGGAAGTCGACTTGTCGATGTTGGTAGTAGAAGGCTTTGTAGTCGGTGTTGGAGACATTGAAGCTTGGTTGTTGGAGAAGCCGTAGGACTTGGATGAGAACTTGGCATACATGAAATCATCTTGCACTTGGCGTTCCGCTTTGGTAGCTTGGTGCACTAGCTCGATGAGATTTGAGTATGGTTGGAAGTTGGCGATCTTCTTAATGGGATGATTGAGTCCATTCAAGAAACGTGCCATTGTTTGCTCATCATCTTCCATGACATTGGCTCTTATCATTGCAATCTCCATCTCCTTGTAGTATTATTCAATGCTCTTTGTTCCTTGCTTGAGTTGTTGGAGTTTCTTGAAGAGGTCGCAGTTGTAGTAGGTAGGTACGAAGCGTGCTCTGATGACATCCTTCATTTGTGCCCAAGTAGTGATGGGTGGTACACCTCTTGCCTCTCGGCGCTCTATGATTTGTTCCCACCAAATGAGGACATAGTCTTGGACCTCAAGGGATGCCATCGCGATCTTCTTCTCTTCTTCATAATTGTGAAAACGGAAGATCTTGTCAACCTTCATGGCCCATGAAAGGTACTCTTCGGGATCGTTGCTTCCGTTGAACTTGGGCATGGTGAACTTGAGCTAGCCATAGCGTTGCTCTTCATTGTGTTGGGGTCGGGGATGATGACGCCCATGTTGTTGATGATTGTTCAACTCGTGGTGCTCTTGGCGTGGAGGGTTGTCATCGTCATGTTGTTCTTGTCGTGGAGGATCTCCAATGTCTTCATGCTCTGTATTGACTTGTTGTTCTTGGTGAGCTTGTGGAGGAGCTTGTCGAGCTCGAGGAGGAACTTGACGATGCACGCGAGCATGAAATCTTTGTTCTTGAATTTCTTCGCGAAGTGCTTCCTCTTGTTCACGGGCTTGTCGGCTTTGGTCGGCTACGACTCGACTCGAATCGCGTAGAGCTTGTTGTGCTGCAAGTGCTTGAGCGTCACGGAGTTGTTGTTCTTGACGTTGTGCCTCGGCATCTTGAGCATTTTGGTGTAGACGCGCTCGCTCTTCCTCTTCATGTTGGCGTTTTCGTTGCCAATCTCGTGCTAGCGCAAAGGCCTCTTGTGTTTGACGTTCTCGGCGCACTTGAGAGTTGGTGTCGCGCAGGGGATTGAGGCTTGATTGACGATCGATGCGCGTGGCTCGGTGCTACGTCTTAAGCTTGCGTTGGTTTTCCCCGAAGAGGAAGGGATGATGCAGCAGAGTAGCGTAAGTATTTCCCTCAGTTTTTGAGAACCAAGGTATCAATCCAGTAGGAGGCCACGCTCAAGTCCCTCGTACCTGCACAAAACGATAGCTACTCGCAACCAACGCTATTAGGGGTTGTCAAGACCTTCATGGTCACTTACGAGAGTGAGATCTGATAGATATAATATTTTTGGTATTTTTTATATAAAGATGCAAAGTAAAAAAGTAAAGGCAAAGTAAAAAAGCAAAGCAAGATTAAAGTGATGGAGATTGCTATGATGAGAATAGACCCGGGGGCCATAGGTTTCACTAGTGGCTTCTCTCAAGAGCATAAGTATTCTACGGTGGTTGAACAAATTACTGTTGAGCAATTGACAAAATTGAGCATAGTTATGAGAATATCTAGGCATGATCATGTATATAGGCATCACGTCCGTGACAAGTAGACCGAAACGATTCTGCATCTACTACTATAACTCCACTCATCGACCGCTATCCAGCATGCATCTAGAGTATTAAGTTAAAAACAGAGTAACGCCTTAAGCAAGATGACATGATGTAGAGAGATAAATTCATGCAATATGAAATAAACCCCATCTTGTTATCCTCGATGGAAACGATGCAATACGTGCCTTGCTGCCCCTTCTGTAACAGGGTAAGCACACCGCAAGATCGAACCCAAACCTAAGCACTTCTCCCATGGAAAGAACTACCAATCTAGTTGGCCAAACCAAACGGATAATTCAAAGAGACTTGCAAAGATAACCAATCATACATAAAAGAATTCAGAGAAGATTCAAATATTATTCATAGATAGACTTAATCATAAACCCACAATTCATCGGTCTCAACAAACACACCGCAAAAAGAAGATTACATCGAATAGATCTCCAGAAGAGAGGGGGAGAACTTTGTATTGAGATTTAAAGAGAGAAAAGAAGCCATCTAGCTACTAACTATGGACCCGAAGGTCTGAGGTAAACTACTCACACTTCATCGGAGGGTCTAGGATGATGTAGAAGCCCTCCGTGATGACGGCCCTCTTCCGGCGGAGCTCCGGAACAGGCCCCATGATGGGATCTCGTGGATACAGAAAAAGTTGCGGTGGTGGAATTAGGTTTTTCGCTCCTGTTCTGATCGTTTGGGGGTACGTGTGTATATATAGGAGGAAGAAGTACGTCGGTGGAGCACCGAGGGGCCCACGAGGCATGGGGCGCGCCCCCACCCTCGTGACCTCCTCTTTGACTCCCTGGCGTAGGGTCCAAGTCTCCTGGATCACGTTCGGTGAGAAAATCACGTTCCCGAAGATTTTATTCCATTTGGACTCCGTTTGATATTCTCTTTCTCCAAAACACTGAAATAGGCAAAAAAACAGCAATTCTGGGCTGGGCCTCCGGTTAATAGGTTAGTCCCAAAAATAATATAAAAGTGGAAAATAAATCCCAATATAGTCCAAAACAGTAGATAATATAGCATGGAGCAATCAAAAATTATAGATACATTGGAGACGTATCAGGCATCCCCAAGCTTAATTCCTGCTCGTCCTCGAGTAGGTAAATGATAAAAAGACAATTTTTGATGCGGAGTTCTACTTGGAATAATTTCAATGCAAATCTTCTTAATTGTGGTATTAATATTCAGATTCGAAAGATTCAAGACAAAAGTTTATATTGACATAAATATAATAATACTTCAAGCATACTAACAAAGCAATTATGTCTCCTCAACATAACATGGCCAAAGAAAGTTATCCCTACAAAATCATATGGTCTGTTTATGCTCTATCTTCACCACACAAAGTATTGAAATCATGCACAACCCCGATGACAAGCCAAGCAATTGTTTCATACTCTAACTTTTTCAAAAAAAATCAATCTTCACGCAATACATGAGCGTGAGCCATGGATATAGCACTATAGGTGGAATAGAATGGTTGTTGTGGAGAAGACAAAAAGGAGAAGATAGTTTCACATCAACTAGGCGTATCAATGGGCTATGGAGATGCCCATCAATAGATATCAATGTGAGTGAGTAGGGATTGCCATGCAACGGATGCACTAGAGCTATAAATGTATGAAAGCTCAAAAAGAAACTAGTGGGTGTGCATCCAACTTGCTTGCTCATGAAGACCTAGGGAAATTTGAGGAAGCCCATCATAGGAATATACAAGCCAAGTTCTATAATGTAAAATTCGAACTAGTATATGAATGTGACAACATATGAGACTCTCTATATGAAGAACATGGTGCTACTTTAAAGCACAATATATAAGACTCTCTATATCATGGTGCTACTTTGAAGCACAAGTGTGGAAAAAAAGGATAGTAGCATTGCCCCTTTTTATTTTTTGGGCCTTCTTTTTTTTCTTTGGCGTTTCTATTTTTTGGCCTTTTTTTATTTGGTTTTTCTCTTTTTTTTATTTGGGACAATGCTCTATTAATGATAATCATCACACTTTTATTTATTTATAACTCAATGATTACAACTCGATTACTCGAACAAAGTATGACTCTATATGAATGCCTCCGGCGGTGTACCGGGATATGCAATGAATCAAGAGTGACAAGTATGAAAAAGTTATGAACGGTGGCTTTGCCACAAATACTATGTCAACTACATGATCATGCTATGCAATATGACAATGATGAATGTGTCATGATGAACTAGATGGTGGAAAGTTGCATGGAAATATATCTCGGAATGGCTATGGAAATGCCATAATAGGTAGGTATGGTGGCTGTTTTGAGGAAGGTATATGGTAGGTGTATGATACCAGCGAAAGGTGCACGGTATTAGAGAGGATAGCAAAGGTGGAAAGGTGAGAGTGCGTATAATCCATGGACTCAACATTAGTCATAAAGAACTCATATACTTATTGCAAAAATCTAGAAGTTATCAAAGCAAAGTATTACGCGCATGCTCCTAGGGGGATAGATTGGTAGAAAAAGACCATCGCTCGTCCCCGACCGCCACTCATAAGGAAGACAAACAATAAATAAATCATGCTCCGACTTCATCACATAACGGTTCACCATACGTGCATGCTATGGGAATCACAAACTTTAACACAAGTATTCTTTAAATTCAAACTACTCAACCAGCATGACTTTAATATTATCACCTTCATATCTCAAAACAATTATCATGCTTCAATCTTTTCTTAGTATTCAACACACTCAAAAGAAAGTTTCACAAATCTTGAATACCAAGCATATTATTATTAAGCAAATTACCATGCTATTAAGAGACTCTCAAAATAATTTAAGTGAAGCATGAGAGATCAATAGTTTCTTTAAAACAAATCCACCACCGTGCTCTAAAAGATCTAAGTGAAGCACATAGAGCAAAGTTATAACACTCAAAAGATATAAGTGAAGCACATAGAGCAAAACTACTTAGCTCAAAAGAAATAAGTGAAGCACATGGAGCAAAACTACTTAGCTCAAAAGATATAAGTGAAGCACATAGAGTATTCTATCAAATTTTAATTCATGTATGGCTCTCTCAAAAGGTGTGTACAACAAGGATGATTGTGGCATACTAACACACAAAGACACAAATAATACAAGACGCTCCAAGCAAAAGACATATCATGTTGGTGAATAAAAATATAGCTCCAAGTAAATTACCGATGGAAGTGGACGAAAGAGGGGATGCCTTCCAGGGCATCGCCAAGCTTTGACTTTTTGGTGTCCTTGGATTATCTTGGGGGTGCCATGGGCATCCCCAATCTTAGGCTCTTTCCACTCCTTGTTCCATAATCCATCACAAGAATTCACCCAAAACTTGAAAACTTCACAACACAAAACGTAAAGCAGAAAACTCGTGAGCTCCGTTAGCGAAAGAAAACAAAAGACCACTTCAAGGTACTGTAATGAACTCATTATTTATTTATATTGGTGTTAATACTACTGTATTCCAACTTCTCTATGGATTATAAACTATTTTACTAGCCATAGATTCATCAAAATAAGCAAACAACACACGAAAAACAGAATCTGTCAAAAACAGAACAATCTGTAGTAATCTATAGCTAGCGCAATATCTGGAACCCCAAAAATTCTAAAATAAATTGATGTACGTGAGGAATTTATGTATTAATCATCTTCAAAAATAATTAACTAAATATCACTCTTCAAATAAAAATGACAGCAGTTCTCGTGAGCGCGAAAGTTTCTGTTTTTTACAGCAAGTTCAACAAGACTTTCCCCAAGTCTTCCCAATGGTTCTACTTGGCACAAACACTAATTAAACACAAAAAACACAATCAAACCAGAGGCTAAATAATCTATTTATTACTAAGCAGGAGCAAAAAGCAAGGAATAAAAATAAAATTGGGTTGCCTCCCAACAAGCACTATCGTTTAACGCCCGTAGCTAGGCATAAAAGCGAAGATAGATCTAGGTATTGCCATCTTTGGTAGGCAATCCATAAGTGGCTCTCATAATAGTTTCATATGGTAGTTTTATTTTCTTTCTTTTAAAGTGTTCCATGCCCTTTTTTAATGGAAATTGAAATCTAATATTCCCTTCCTTCATATCAATAATCGCACCAACCGTTCTAAGCAATGGTCTACCAAGAATAATAGGGCAAGAAGGATTGCAATCTATATCAAGAACAATGAAATCTACGGGCACATAATTCCTATTTGCAACAATAAGAACATCATTAATTCTTCCCATAGGTTTCTTAATAGTGGAATCCGCAAGATGCAAGTTTAGAGAGCAATCATGAAAATTACGGAAATCTAGTAAATCACACAAAGACTTGGGAATAGTGGAGATACTAGCACCCAAATCACACAAAGAATAAAACTCATGATCTTTAATTTTAATTTTAATAGTTGGTTCGCACTCATCATAGAGTTTTTCTTCATAAGATTGCATCAAGGCATCAACAATATGTTCGGTGAAGGCTTTATTTTGACTATAAGCATGTGGAGAATTTAGCACGGATTGCAACAAGGAAATACAATCAATTAAAGAGCAACTTTCGTAATTAAATTCCTTGAAATCCAATATAGTGGGTTTAGCAACATCTAGATTTTTATTTCTTTCAATCCCACTTTCATCAATTTCATCATTAAGATCTAAATACTCCGAATTTTTAGAACGCCTTCTAGTTAAAGGAAGATCATATTCAGTTTCATCAAGATTCATATTGCAAAACAAAGATTTAATAGGGGACACATCAATAACTTTTAGATCTTCATCTTGATTTTCATAGGAATTGGAAGAGCACGCTTTAATAAAGGCATCTTTGGAAGCACGCATCCTAGCGGTTCTTTCCTTGCACTCATCAATGGAAATTCTCATGTCTTTGAGAGACTCATTGATATCATGTTTAGGAGGAATAGATCTAAGCTTTAAAGAATCAATCTCAAGAGAAATTCTATCAACGTTTCTAGCCAAATCATCAACTTTAAGCAATTTCTCCTCAAGCAAAGCATTAAAATTATTTTGTGAATTCATAAATTCTTTAACACTATTCTCAAATTCAGAGGGCATCTTATTATAATTTCCATAAGAGTTGTTGTAGGAATTCCCATAATTATTAGAAGGATTACTAGGATATGGCCTAGGATTAAAATTCCCTCTATAAGCGTTGTTACCAAAATTATTCCTACCAACAAAATTCACATCCATAGATTCATTGTTATTCTCAATCAAAGTAGACAAAGGCATATCATTAGGATCAGAAGAAATACTCTTAATAGCAAATAATTTCATAAGTTCATCCATCTTTCCACTCAACACATTGATTTCTTCTATCGCATGCACTTTTTTATTAGAAGATCTTTCAGTATGCCATTGAGAATAATTAACCATAATATTATCTAGGAGTTTAGTAGCATCTCCTAAAGTGATTTCCATAAAAGTGCCTCCCGCGGCCGAATCTAAAAGATTTCTAGAAGCAAAATTCAATCCAGCATAAAAATTTTGTATAATCATCCACAAATTCAAACCATGAGTAGGGCAATTACGTATCATTAATTTCATTCTCTCCCAAGCTTGTGCAACATGTTCATGATCAAGTTGTTTAAAGTTCATAATATCGTTTCTAAGAGAGATGATCTTAGCGGGAGGAAAATACCTAGAGATAAAAGCATCTTTGCACTTGTTCCATGAATCAATACTATTCTTAGGCAAAGACGAAAACCAAGCTTTAGCACGATCTCTAAGCGAAAAAGGAAATAGCTTCAATTTAATGACATCATTATCGACATCTTTTTTCTTTTGCATATCACATAGATCAACGAAGCTATCCAGATGAGTAGCGGCATCTTCACTAGGAAGGCCGGTGAATTGATCTTTCATAACAAGATTCAACAAAGTAGTATTAATTTCACAAGATTCAGCATCAGTAAGAGGAGCAATCGGAGTGCTAAGGAAATCATTATTATTGGTATTGGTGAAGTCACACAATTTAGTATTATCTTGAGCCATCGCGACAAACAAGCAATCTAACACACGAGCAAACAAGAGCAAATGGGCAAAAGAGGAAAAAAGAGAGGGTGGATAGAGAGAGAGGGCGAATAAAACGGCAAGGGTGAAGTGGGGGAGAGGAAAACAAGAGGCAAATGGCAAATAATGTAATGCGAGAGATAGGGATTGCGATTGGTACTTGGTATGTTGACTTTTTGCATAGACTCCCCGGCAACGGCGCCAAAAATCCTTCTTGCTACGTCTTGAGCTTGCGTTGGTTTTCCCCGAAGAGGAAGGGATGATGCAGCAGAGTAACGTAAGTATTTCCCTCAGTTTTTGAGAACCAAGGTATCAATCCAGTAGGAGGCCACGCTCAAGTCCCTCGTACCTGCACAAAACGATAGCTACTTGCAACCAACGCGATTAGGGGTTGTCAAGCCAATCACGGTCACTTACAAGAGTGAGATCTGATAGATATAATATTTTTGGTATTTTTGATATAAAGATGCAAAGTAAAAAGTAAAGGCAAAGTAAAAAAGAAAAGCAAGATTAAAGTGATGGAGATTGATATGATGAGAATAGACCCGGGGGCCATAGGTTTCACTAGTGGCTTCTCTCAAGAGCATAAGTATTGTACGGTGGGTGAACAAATTACTGTTGAGCAATTGACAGAATTGAGCATAGTTATGAGAATATCTAGGCATGATCATGTATATAGGAATCACATCCGTGACAAGTAGACCGAAACGATTCTGCATCTACTACTATTACTCCACTCATCGACCGCTATCCAGCATGCATCTAGAGTATTAAGTTAAAAACAGAGTAACGCCTTAAGCAAGATGACATGATGTAGAGAGATAAATTCATGCAATATGAAATAAACCCCATCTTGTTATCCTCGATGGAAACGATGCAATATGTGCCTTGTTGCCCCTTCTATCACTGGGTAAGAACACCGCAAGATCGAACCCAAACCTAAGCACTTCTCCCATGGCAAGAACTACCAATCTAGTTGGCCAAACCAAACGGATAATTCGAAGAGACTTGCAAAGATAACCAATCATACATAAAAGAATTCAGAGAAGATTCAAATATTATTCATAGATAGACTTGATCATAAACCCACAATTCATTGGTCTCAACAAACACACCGCAAAAAGAAGATTACATCGAATAGATCTCCAGAAGAGAGGGGGAAACTTTGTATTGAGATTCAAAGAGAGAGAAGAAGCCATCTAGCTACTAACTATGGACCCGAAGGTCTGAGGTAAACTACTCACACATCATTGGAGGGTCTAGGATGATGTAGAAGCCCTCCGTGATGACGGCCCTCTTCCGGTGGAGCTCCGGAACAGGCCCCAAGATGGGATCTCGTGGATACAGAAAGTTGCGGCGGTGGAATTAGGTTTTTGGCTCCTGTTCTGATCTCTTGGGGGTACGTGTGTATATATAGGAGGAAGAAGTACGTCGGTGGAGCACCGAGGGGCCCACGAGGCAGGGGGCGTTCCCTAGGGGGGGCGCCCCCCACCCTCGTGACCTCCTCTTTGACTCCCTGGCGTAGGGTCCAAGTCTCCTGGATCACGTTCGGTGAGAAAATCACGTTCCCAAAGTTTTTTTCTGTTTGGACTCCGTTTGATATTCTGTTTCTCCGAAACACTGAAATAGGCAAAAAACAGCAATTTTGGGTTGGGCCTACGGTTAATAGGTTAGTCCCAAAAATAATATAAAAGTGGAAAATAAAGCCCAATATAGTCCAAAACAGTAGATAATATAGCATGGAGCAATAAAAAATTATAGATATGTTGGAGACGTATCACTCGGCGAAGAGTGTTCGATGTCGGTGTACTTGAGCCGGAGAGGGTGAAGTCGGAGTGTCGACTCGAACGGCTCCTTGAAGTGGAAGAAGAGCGGTTGAGCAACAAAGCATGAATTTCATCCATCCTTGCGTCATTCTCTTGCTTGTGATCGTCGAGCGTGTGGTAGAAGTAGTCCCTAGTACGTTGCTCGGAAATTCGCAAGTTGGCGGCAAGGTTGTTGATGCGTTCACTCATAGCTTGTTGCTCTTGATGCAAGGCACGTTGTGCACCAACGAGGTGACTCTTGGTGACAAAGGAGTTCATGTCGTCGTATTGCTCCATGAAGAGTGGGTTGGTAGAAGTACTTGCCCTATCCATCATTCCAAGACAAATGTGAGTGGTAGAAAGAGAAGAACGAGTACCAAATGTACCTTGACCGAAGTTGAAACTCGATCGAGGATCACTCTAATGTAGGACAAGGAAATAGCAAAATTGGTACTAGCTCTTGACGGTTTCTCACAGCTACACAAGTAAAAGCTTTTGGTGGAGCTTGGTTAGGATGGTGGCACAAAATTTGATGCAATTGTAAGTGAGCTTTAATAATGTTGGAAAAGATTCGCAAGATGCAATGTAACAAGTAGACCAAGCATATATGGTACACGGAGACACACACGCAAAAAGATAAGTGGGGTTGTGCAACCAAGGGTGAGCCAAAATGTGGAATCCACGCTCTTGTTGCACAACACTAGAGAGACGCTAGCATGATTGCACAAAAGGCGGATACAAGAACTTGTGCACAACCTACTTAGCAAAAATGCAACGACTTCTATCCCAAATATGTTCTATGCAAGGTGTTGCTATGATATGATCCAAGATGATCGAGTATGACAATCTTAATGTTGTAAGATGCTATGGTTCTTGCTTAAAAGCTCTTTGCTTATCTTTTGTCTTTGCTTAAAAGCTTGTTTGGCTCTTTGATGTTTGAGCTCTTTTCTCATGCAATGCTTGACGAACCAAGAGAGTAAATGAGTATGCGACGACAACTTTATGACACAAGAGATGATACCAATATATGGAACAATGATGTATGTATGCTATGGGAAGTATGATCACCAATGTGCACAAGTCTCATTGCCGGCAATACTCAATGGCTAGTCTCGACGGGTAAGCAACGCAAAGGAGTAAGGCTATGATGGCTATCAATGTAATGGCAAGAGTGATATGTCCAATACCAAGATGAGGTTACCGGTCTTGCTTCCGGTATGGTGTCAAAATGGTGGCATGAATACCAAGGTGTAGTCGAGGTGGTTGTTGTTGATGACGATGTAGGACGTGTCCGTGGAGAAAATGAGCGGTGGTGATTTCGAAGTCGAACCGTACCTAGATAGCCAAAACACAAATGGATACGGTACCACAACTCAAATTCTCAAACCTCGAAGTAGCAAATGTGTCGGAGAGCGAAACGGTCCAAAAATGGTTGGGTTATGCGGAAGTGGTGGAGGTAGCGGAAGTATATACGGTATATGGTGGGCACGGGAAACAAAATTTGGTGAAAAATGGACAGAAAACGGGGCGGTGGATGGAGATGTCGCTGCCAGGGGTCGGATGTCCGGGTGGAAGGCCGGATGTCCGGGCTTGACTTTGATGTCCTAGTGCTCTCAGCGCGGCATGCTCAACGTGGTCAAGGAATGACTTCCATCGGAAGAGTACTGTACATGCAGAGGCTGACAGCTGGGTCCACTACAGCCGCAAGGAAGTGCCTCCTTATTACGCGGAAAATAATTATTCCTCCGCTTGATTGCAGGGACCCACCAGAAGGGCCACCGTATTTGGCGAAAAAAAAAGTTTCCCCCTGACTGCTAGGACCCACCGGACGGGCCACCGTATTTAATGAAAAAAGGGTTCCCCCCGCAGTCAGCTCGGACCCATCGGAGGTGCCTCCTTATGACGCACAAAAAAATGAATACTCACCCTGCTAGTTGGGACCCACCTTGGTGGGAAGCTGACTTATGGCCCTACTAAGTTGACGGGGATGGAGTGCTTTGTCAACTTAGTCAATTTGAACGATTCTAGCTCCAGTGACCGTATGATATCCATCCAACAGCCGTAGTGCTTCTTTAACCTCAAGTCTTCTCTCTCCAGCCGCCCAAAGCAGAGCCGGTCGTGCCGCATGCTGCTGCCTCCCGTGGCCGGCTGGGCTGCCGCAGAGGCCTCACCGCCCCTACTATTCCCACCGCTGGCCAGCAACTGCGGCGACAGCAGCCTCACACCACAGCCAAACCAGTGAACCCTCGTACTCCTCTCCGCATGAGCTTCCACTATCGCGTCTTCCCCGGCTCCGCGTCATCCCCTTCCTAGGCCTCGCCATCGTCCACCGCCCTAGTGCTCTCGGCGCGGCATGGTCAACGTGGTCAATGAATGACTTCCATCAGAAGAGTACTGTTCGTGGAGAGGCTGACAGCTGGGT
Organism: Triticum urartu; assembly: GCF_003073215.2. Lineage (NCBI taxonomy): Eukaryota > Viridiplantae > Streptophyta > Magnoliopsida > Poales > Poaceae > Triticum > Triticum urartu. The sequence goes on along the minus strand of NC_053025.1, from coordinate 229,771,364 downwards.
CCACGGTGTCCACAAGGAAGTGCCTCCTTATTACGGGCAAAATAATTATTCCTCCACCTGACAGCAGGGACCCACCAGACAGGCAACTATATTTCGTGAAAAAAAGTTTCCCCCTGACTGCTAGGATGTACCAGCTACATCTTCGCATGCAAGGAAGTGCGTCCGGGCAAAAAAAAACGATTCGCCCCCTGACTGCTGGGACCCACCAGCTACATCTTCGCACGCAAGGAAGTGCCTGATAGTCGGGACCCACCTGGTCGAAGCGTACGTAGCGTCGTCATTATGGTCGCGAACGTGTACGTACATACTGGTCGATGTAGAGGCGCGCACGTGTTGTAGTAGAGGTGCACACATAGCATGTACACGTACGTACAGCGGCCAGTGTGCAAGAAACAAAATACGGCCACGTACGTACATACGGGCAGGGTCTCGAATTTCTACTCGCGCATATGTACAGCCAGGGCTCGTGTACATGGCTGGGTCGGAACGGAGAAACTGCATCGTCATCGTGTTCATGGGGAGCCAACCGGCTGGGTCGGAACGGAATGCGTCGTCGTGTTCATTGGGAGGGCTTGGACGGAACAACTGATGGAAAAGAGGCCTGGCGTACCGCAGAACGGAGGAAACAGCCTTGTGTTCGACCAGCCACGGTTGAAGCGGGATCCTGTTCATTGGGAGGGGTCTGGCGTACCGCAAAATAGAGGAAACGGACCTCCTATAGTCGAAACGGGGGTCCTGTTGATCGGGAAGGGCGTGGCGTACCACAAAACGGAGGAAACAGACTTGTGTGGGAGCCCTACGGTCGAAACGGGGGTCCTGTTCATCATGAGGGGTGTGGCGTACCGCAAAACGGGACTCCACGGGATACTGTTCATCTCCACCGTCGACCCCCTCCAGCCTCCACATGCCACTGTTCATCCACCGTCGACCTCCTCCAGCCTCCACCTGTGACTGTTCATCCACAGGATCCTGTTCATCTAGCCTCCACCACGCGCTACTCCACCGGCTACTGTTCAACCAGCCCTCTCCATGGGCTCCTGTTCAACCACCCCTCCACGGGCTACTGTTCATCTAGCCCTCCACCGTTTACTGTTCATCCAGCCCTCCAGGGGTGGTCCTGTTCATCCTGCCCTCCAGAGGGTCCTATTCATCTAGCCCCAACCGGCTCGATCGATCGGGGTCCTGTTCATCCAGAGGCAACACCACGGGGTCCTGTTCATCCACCCCCAACAAGAACTGTTCATCCAACCCCCCAGCAACACTCACTGTTCATCCAGAGGAAGCATCAATCGGCTTCAGTTAGCAGCAGTAGCGAAGGAATCGCTCATTCGGGTTCAGTTAACAGCCATCGATCGATCGCTCGGGTTCAGTAACGCGTAGCCTGAAGTGCAATCGCTCAGGTTCAGTTAGAGCCCAATGCCTCGCTCGGGTTCAGTTAGACCCCAATGCCTCGCACCCACGCTCGTGCGTGTACGAGAGAAATGCGCATCGCTCGTCCCCGGCCACCCACCGTAACCGGGAACACCCCGATAGTTTCCTCGCCCTCGCTTTTAACACAGTTTTTTCCATCTTGGATGGCCCAAAGAATATCATGTAGCTGCGTCTCTGGCCCGCCTAGGACGAAAAGCCCATTTTCTGTCATAATTTTTTGTCATAGAAGTAGGACCCCACCACATCTCTAATGATACCGGGTTTTGTCACAATTATCGTCATGGAGGTGTCATAAGTATGACAGATTTTTTTTTCGTTCGGCCCAAAATGTCACGGATGTCTTTTTTTGTAGTGGGGGCTGCTAGCTACTTCACACTTTGCTAGGTTAACCTCGGTAGGGAGGGCATGCATTCATAGCTTAGGTTTCCCTTCGTGCCGACACGAGGGAGGAGGGGGGCTGCTAGCTACTTCGCACTTTGCTTGGTGAACCTCGGTTGGGGGGCATGCATTCATCGCTTAGGATTCCCTTTGTGCCGACACGAGGGAGGTGGGGGGCTGCTAGCTACTTCGCACTTTGCTAGGTGAACCTCGGTTGGGGTGAGGGGCATGCATTCATAGCTTAGGATTCCCTTCGTGCCGACACGAGGGGGTGGAGGGTTGGGTAAGCAATACTATGTGCTTTATGAGATAGGTGCCACATCGAAGTTCCATTTGGTATTTGAAAATCAAACCACCCTTTTCATGCATAAATTTGGTCCACATGCAAGTGTGTTCGTGTTCTGACCGTCTCCCGCGTCATTTTTCGCCAAATTTATGAACATTAGACAAGTAGGATGATGCAACAGACACGGTTCACTCAAACTAACTGTGTTCCACAAAGGTGCCCCTGTCACGCCCACATCCCCATAGTACATTGGGCTCCACGAGGCTCCCCCTCTCAAAAATATCTGCCCACCTTGATGGTTTTTCTGTTTCATAACACAAGGTTGTTATCTCCGAACGATGTGTGATGTTTCTTATTCCCAATCCCGCCTGCATCCCTAGAAAATATCTGCCTGCCTTGAGGGTTTTTCTTTTTCATAACACACTATTGTTATCTCCGGACCGTGTGCGATGTTTCTTGTTCTCAATCCCGCCTACATCCCTAGAAAATATCTGCCCGGCTCGATGGTTTTTCTGTTTCATAACACAAGTTGTTATCTCTAGATCATGTGCGATGTTTCTTGTTCCCAATCATGCCTGCATACCTAGAAAATATCTACCCGCCTCGAGGGTTTTTCTGTCTCATAACACATTGTTGTTATCTCCAGACCGTATGTGATGCACTATCATCAAAATTTTCAATAGCCCCGACATTTCACTGATGCGTTTGACTCCTGGGTAGTAAAATCTTCAGTACCCACGTTATTTCCTCAAACACCCCCCGCCCACGCTCCACACACACACACACACACACACCAACACCTCCTCGGGCGTGCGCACACACACACCCCCTCCCTCGCTCGAAACCCTAGCAAGGTCCCCGCCGTCACTGCCGCCGCAAGTCCTCCATTGTCAACATCTGCCGGTTTGCCCGTGCAGCTTACCCACCGATCTCCATACCCGAGCTGCCCTGAGTTTCTTAGATGACGCCTGCCATACGCCTCCATTCCCACAGATCTCCATCCCCATCCCCCACTCCAGAGCGTCGCAGCCTAAGCCTGGCTACTTCTCGCTTGGAACTCGAGGAGTGACTGGCCCAAAAGTGGTGTATCGCGGTCTCTTTGCCCGACGTCGCCGAGGAAGCTGACGACCATTACTGGCGGCAGGCACTCAAGCAGCGGGCTATTGTATGCGGGCATGTCTCAGTCGTCGCCTATGACATCGAGGTCATAGACAGTGACGGCCTGAGGCTGGCTATGTCACAGGTTAAGTGGCCCACCCCTAACCCCTTGGGTTTACACGCCGTCAGTCTCATTCATGGACCCACCGATGATCTCCTCTGGTTCACTGTCAACAATTTGCCATCTACATCGCCATCGAGCCCCTTTTGTCATTTCTGAAGGAAACGTTCTGCGACGCTGGCTTGGGATCCACAGCTTCCTAGTTAGACCTCATCGATGGTGACCACGAGGAGGGCAACCTCTCTGGCTCTTCCAAGGGGAAAGAGCCCATCTACTGTACCAAGGGGAAAGCACCCGTCTGTGACATTAGTGAGGGCACCCTATAGCCATGCTCTTCCAAGGTGAAGGAGCCCATCTGCGACAACATGGAGCGCATCCAAGGTCCGTGCTCTTCCCATGGGAACGAGCCCATCCGTGACAAGTGAGGAAACCCATGATTTGTTTTGTCATGCCTCTTCACAGGGGGAAACCCATGATTTGTTTTGTCAAGTCCCTTTTGAAGTGTAGTGACAATATGTCCAGTTTTAATTGCTATATCTGGTTGTTTGCAGTATGCCTTGTTTATTTCAGTTGTTCACAATGTGATGCTCTATATGTGCAATTATTTACTGTGCAGTACATTTTATCAATCCAGTTTTAAACATATCGTTAGGAATGCATATATTTGCTTGTTGTTAAGCCTGTTATAGCCAGCATATGCCTCTTTTAAAGTTTTTTGATTATTCGGTTGTTTGTAGTTAGCATATGTCCAGTTTCAAATGCTATCTTTGGTTGTTCGTAGTATGCCTTGTTTATTCCATTTATTCACAACGTGATGTTCTATATGTGCAATTATGAACTGTGCAGTTCAATTTCATCAGTACCAGTTTCAACAATACCACTATGAATGACTACATTTGGTTGCTGCATCTTGTAGTTAAAATGCCTTTCCATTTTTATTTAACAATAACCAGTGTACTTAGACAGGCACAATACCAGTTTGAATGAGTATGATTGCTTGTTGTTAAATGTTAGGCATGTTGCAGTTAACACACCATTCCACTTCTTTTGCTTTACTAGCATGCTTAAACCTACACACTGAAGCTATCTTTTGGAGATTATTTTGTCTGCCATGGATAATTTTGGTTGATCTTTAGCCTGTTGTGCTTAACATGCTTCTCGATGTACCTGCACAGGACAATTTTGGGAACGACTGATGCTTTCCATCAAGGATAGTTTCATCCACTGTTCAAGATATCTTCTGATATTTCGATAAATCGGCCGATTTATCGCTTACCGTTGCCTGACCGATAAGATAAATCGGCCGATAAATCAGCCAATATGGCGATAAATCGGCTGATATGCCGATAAACTGGCCGATTTACCCCTTATCATGGGTCGACCGATAAGTACCCGATAAGCAATATCCCCAACATTGGTTTCATCCCATGGCTTATATCTGCTCACTGTTCAGGATATCGGTAGCTGGTACCATATAGGCCGGGGGCTAATAAGAGACTAATCGGTGAATCGGACTTTTAACTGAATATATCTGCAACCCATTTTATCGTTAGGTTAACTAGGAACATTTGTAATATATCTGAGGCTAGATAGCAACATGCACTGTACTTAATGTCTAAATATGCAATCCTACGCTACATAGCAACAAGGAAGAGTGTTACATTAATGTTCTAATGATGTCTAGATATACGCAGAAGAACCGCAGCAGCAACAACAACAACACAACCCTGTTGGGATACTCAACTTAGCTAGAAGTTAGACATAGTTTCTAGCTCATGGGTAGTGATTGCTGACATGAGCAGACTTAGATTTTTGAAATGAGAAACCGTTGGGCATGCGCTCAGGCGACTGCCTTGGTGATGCGGTTCAGCCCTCGCCATGGGCGGCGGTGGACAGTGGGACCCTAGTCCGGCGGGGTGTTGGCAGCTCGGGCAGCTTGGCAGTGGGTGCGCCGGCAGCGTCATCTTCCTCGGCACCCATGGAACCGTGCGGGGGCCTGTTCTGGGCCCTGGCGGAAGAGGACTCTAGGGACGAAGGCGATGTGGCTAAGGATGGGGCATGCCCACCGGTGCCGTAGAGGCCCTTCGTAAGTGACTGTGGCTTTTGCAGCGAGGTCAGAGCCAGGGGCATGGTCGTGGCCGAAGTTTCGCCCCGGGGGGCAGGGGCCCTCTGTCAGTGGGTTCTCACGCCTGGAGTCCAGTGACCCCTTGGTGAGGCAACGAGGCGGCGTGCGCGGCGGGGGCGATTCGCTCGTGTGCGGCCTCTACGTTGCTGCCTTCCCTGGTGTCGGCGGTGCTGGACGAGGAGTGGCCGGGCCTACCCTCACTGATGGGCGGCGGGCGGCGCCGGCGTCGGAGGGCCGGTTCCTCATGGAGGCGGAGAGCAGCTCGGCATCAAGGGCTGATGTGGCGACGGGCGATGCCATGGTTGTAGGCCATGGGCCTCAGGCCGTGTGTCGTGGAATTGTCACGGCAGCTATCCTTCGTGTTAGGACTTAGTCATGAGGCCAATGCATCTATGTGGTAGCTTGAGAGGGCTTGAGTGGGACGAGAGACATGAGATTTTACCCAGGTTCGGCCCCTCACAGTTGAGGTAAAATCCTACATCATGCTTCATTGATATTGATGATGATGATCAGGATTACAGGGGTGCTCTATTTCGAGAGGTATTGACTTGTCTGTTTAAACCTAAGTTGCCAAATCTCCTCCCTCTTGGGGTGCCCCGCCCCTCCTTATATATGTTGAAGGGGAGGCTTACATGACTAGTCCTATTAGGATTAGGATTACTCTATCACAAGTGGAGTCCAAGTCTTGCTTCCTTTGTAAGGGAATATTCCTTATGCTTTCCTCTTAAACCGGCCCACCATGACATAAGCCGGTCTTCCATGAACTGCCTGTTGGGCCACCGGGTCTTGTCGTTCCACCGACCCACCTTCTGGGTTACCAATGAGTCACCAGGCCTAGCCGGGTCATCAGTGAGTGGAGAGATCCGGGCGGGTCACTTCGTGAGTCGCCAAGTCAGGGCAGGTCACCAGTGAGTCGCCAAGTCCAGCCGGGTCATTCCGTGGGGTATATCCCCGACATAGTGGTTGGGCCTGTTTCGGTGCGCGGCAAGAGTCAGTCAGTGGGGGCAGCACGTAGGGTGGTGTTAGCCAGTGATAAGGGAGTGGTGCGGCCTGGCCCAGCTGTGCAGGCCCATGCGGCCTGGCCTGCCCTTGTCTATATATGGCTGCGCCGCGGGGTGTTGGACCCTAGTTTAGGGTTTCCAGCCGCTCCACTGGAGGTGCGGCACTTTGGCCTCTCCACCCGCACCCTCCGATTCTCGCCTCCTCCTCCCCCCTCTCGATCCCCTTTGCAGCGCTGGTGATGGGTGATCGACGGGTGGATAAGAGACCGATGGAGGCATCGGATCTAGATGCAGAGCGAAGAAGAGAGAAGAAGTTGCCCGACAAGGCCAAGGCTGCTACCTGGGACCGCCAGGGGTACCGTGACGCACGTGCGCCACGCGGTTACGCTGCGGAGTAGGCCGGGTGTGAGGGAGATTGGGGTCCCCCTCCCCCTTGGTGGATCTAGCAGCAGGAGAAGAAGCGGAAGAAGAAGGCGGGCCAACGCTGCCGCGAGCTGGAGCGCAAGTTCATGGAACACCCCAATTGTGGTGGGGGCCACGGGGATCCTCTCGCCAGAAATCCTAGAGTGATCGCGGCACCGCTGGCTATGGTGCTCCCAGCCTATTCCAATGGCACGATGGGTGAATCGATCCCCATGGAAGATGCGCCGGAGGCGGAGGTGGAATGGTTCAAGTGTGGGCATTCGGGGCATTTCCAATCCAAGCGCACAATCAGGCCGTTGTGCGTGCTCTACAACAAGGAGGGCAACGCTTCGCCTGCCTGCCCCTCCCGTGGCCGCTCCCTCAACCTTTAGATCATGGGGAGCACCATCTCGGGGGAGGGCTTCTTTTGCCTCCAATTTGACGACGATGCGTAGGCGGAGGTGCTGGTCGATGCGTGGATTGAGAACGCCGCCATCCACTCAGCGGAGCCTAGCAAGGTGTCCCTCCGCATCCTTCATCAGGAGCTCAAGCTTATTGTGGCGGGAGATTGGGACAGGAAAGTCACCCAGGTGGGTGATGACGATTTCCTTGTTGTGTTCCCTTCGGTTGATCTCCTGCACATGGCCAAGTCGAGCGGCAAGTTGTTCCTTCCCCACAATGACATCACGGCTAGGGTGCGTGACATGCTGCATGAAGAGATTGAGCCTATGGCAATGCCTGAGGTTTGGATGAAGCTGCACGGGATCCCGAAGAAACACCATAGGGAGGAGTGGATCAAAGAAGGTTTTAAGATGCTGGTGCTTCCTGTTGTGGTGGATGAACTGTCTCTCATAAGGTTGGGGCCTGTGAGCATGAAGTTGGCTTGCAAAAATCCAAATAAGCTCAATGGGGTGGTGGAAGTTTGGTTCAACCATGAGGGGTACCAAGTGAAAGTGGAGGTCGAGCTGCTGGCTAAACATGGGGGCGATGGCGGCACTCCAAGGCAGGGGCCCTCTGATCCCCACTCACCTAAAGATGGTGGAAATCTGACCACATGGGCCAAAAGGGAGGCCATAGCAAGCTAGCGAAAAGTGGCTTGGGAGTTGGGACAACAGTGGCTGGTGTGAACCAAGTAGACGATCCAAAGGGCCATGTGCAAATGGGAGGGCAGGAAGATGAGCATGAAGATAGAATCCAGGACACCTCGACCGATACCGAGACTTGGGAAAAGCTGGGAACTTTGAGCGGTGGGACACAGATCGTGGCAACACAAGACACTGCAGTCAGTATGCCCCCACTGGACCATACCCTGGCTGCTACGTTTGACGAGTATGGTTCCAAAATGGACTTGCCAGTGCCTGCCCTGATCTCTGACCCGATGGTTTTGGAGACCCCTGGGTCCCACGAGTTCACTTCGTCCCCGATTCCGTAGAGGGCTGACTCCGGAGGCTGGTCTGACACCTGCGTCTGGCAAGCGTGGCTCGAGTGGATCGGGCAGGCAGGCAAAAAAGAGCGCAGGGAGGAAGCCAGCGGCCAATGGAATGACGACGAACAAGGTGGTGTCCTCGGCTGGAGTGCGTGGGGAGTTGGAGCGGAGCTGGTGGCGGTGGGGCTGGCAGCCAAGGCCAACAGATCCAGGGAGACCCCCGTGGATCCACAAGCGCCCAGTGCATGGGCCAAGCCAAAGTTGGGTGACATGTCGTCCATGGAGAGTGCCAAGCTTCGCCTCGCCGACAAGAATCTGGAGACTTCAGGTAACCCCCTCCCTTCCTTTCGCATTCTGAATGCCTTCTCTGACGATCATTTGGCTACGATCTTGCATGAAAGCGGTGTTGAGGTTTCGACTAGTAGTGTAGACGTTATTTCTTCCGTTCATGCACGGGAAGAGGCTCAGGCCGCGCTGGCCGAAGCGGCTGCCAGATGTGCGGCCAATGTTGCGGATGGGCCGGCAACATAAGGTGATGCGGTCGGTCCTGTGCCCGATAAGGAAGCAGAGGAGAGGGATGACTTTTTTGTTCCTTCTTCCAGCATGCACCGGCTCGGAAACGCGTCGCGAAGGCGCTGAGCTCGCCTCCTGAATCGCATTATCTGATGCGGTACCTATTTTGGAACATTCGTGGCTATGGACACCCGGGGCGTCGTAGGCAGCTTCATGAATATATGTCTAACGAGAGCATCAACATTGTAGCTCTTCAAGAAATTATAAAATCTGGCTTCTCCTTCAGAGACATCAATGCAATTGATCCTTTACAAAATTTTCAGTGGCAATGGGTGACGTCTTCTAGGATTTCGGGGGGTATTTTGATGGGTTGTAATCTTGATATTTGTGACGTAATCTGTTGGGACCAGGGTGTGTATTTCATTGCGGCCATGATCAAACACCGTGTATCTGGTTTGTCTTGGGTTTTGATGTTTGTGTATGATCCTGCGGATCACGCTCGATCAGCTGACTTCTTGGATGAAGTGATCATTTTCGTACGAATCAAACTTGGTGGTGGGTGGAGAATTCAACTTGATCCACTCGGGTGTGGACAAGAACAACAACAATGTTGACTAAGCTGGGTGACCACGTTCAATAATGCAATTGCGGCAGGAGCCTTGTGGGAAGCTGCTCGTACGGGTGGGCATTTTACCTGGTCTAACAAACAGCTTCAGCCGGTGCGGAGTGTGCTCAACAGGGCGTTCTTCACCCCGGAGTGGGAGGGGATTTTCCCTCTCTGTTCGTTGGTAGCTGAAACGCGTGTAGGCTCGGATCAAATCCCCCTCATCTTCTCGGGCGGAATGGTCTGACCACTTCACTTTCAGGAATTTGATTGACTTGTTGCAAATCTTGTGCTCTGTTTCTTCAAGAATAGCAACAGGATGCTCATGATAAGACAAATCTTCTTGGAGAGCAATCTCTTCGAAGTTTATAGTGCGCTCGGGGGTCTTGAAGCACTTGCAAAGCTGTGACATGTGAAACACATCATGCACATTTGCGAAGTTGGACGGAGGCTCAAGTTGATAGGCGAGGTCGCCTCTTTTGCCAATGATCTTGAAAGGACCCACGTATCTCGGGGCAAGCTTCCCTTTGATACCGAAGCGACGAGTACCTTTCATTGGAGAGACACAGAGGTAGACATGGTCTCCGATCTCGAAAGCCAAGTCATGGTGCTTTCTGTCATAGTAACTCTTCTGGCGCGATTACGTGGCTTTGAGATTTTCATGGATGACTTTACACATTTCCTCACCTTCTGTGATCAAGTTGTCACCAAGAACTTGGCGTTCACCCGTCTCTGACCAATTGAGAGGAGTACAAAACTTTCTGCCATAGAGAATTTCGAATGGGCCCTTGCCTGAACTCGCTTGGAAGCTGTTGTTGTAGGAGAACTCGGCATATGGAAGACAATCTTCCCACTTCATACCAAAAGAGATGACACAAGCCCTGAGCATGTCTTCGAGGATTTGATTGACTCGCTCGACTTGGCCACTTGTTTGAGGATGGAAAGTTGTGCTGAAGCGAATGTTGGTGCCCATGGCCTTCTGGAGGGAGTCGCAGAACTTAGAAGTCAAAATGCTTCCACAGTCTGAAGAGATCAATTGTGGAATACTGTGCAAGGAGACAATTCTAGAGGTGCATAGCTCTACAAAATGAGCTGCTGTGATAGATTCTTTGATTGGAAGCAAATGAGCCACTTTTTTAAGCTTGTCAATGGCAACGAAAATAGCATCATTCCCACGCTTGTACTTAGGAAATCCAGTCACGAAGTCCATCTCAATATGATCAAACTTCCATTTTGGAATAGAAAGATGTTGGAGGAGACCAGCTGGTCATTGGTGTTCTGCTTTCACTCTTTGACATACATCACATTCATTCATGAATTGAGCAATCTCTTGCTTCATTCGAGTCCAGCAATACGACTACTTGAGGTCATGGTACATCTTCGAACTTCCCGGGTGGATAGAAAGAAGAGAATTGTGCGCTTTGTTCATTATGACCTTCCTTAGATCACCTTTAGGAACCACAATCCGGTCCTCGAAGAATAAAGTGCCTTTGTCATCAATTCGATAGCACTTGTATTTGGGCTGGCCCTTGGCAATACCACATTTCACCTTCTTCATGATGGTATCCAGGAGTTGTGCCTCACGAATTTGGTCTTCCAAATTAGGAGTTACTTGAAGGTTGGCAAGAAAACCTTGAGGAACAACTTGGAGGTCGAGTTTGCGGAAAGCTTCACAAAGATCCGGTTGGAATGGCTTGAGAGTTAAGCTGTTGCAATAAGCCTTTCTGCTTAAAGCGTCTGCAATCACATTGGCCTTTCCTGGAGTATATTCAATACTTGGGTTGTACTCTTGAATCATTTTGACCCAACAAGTTTTCTTGAGGTTGAGGTTGGATTGAGTGAAGCTGTATTTGAGGCTCTTGTGATCTGTGAAATGTCCACTTTCCTTCCCAACAAGAGATGTCTCGATGTTATTAATGCATGGACAACTGCCGCCAACTCAAGATCGTGAGTGGGGCAGTTCCTTTCGTTGGGCTTCAACTGACAAGAGGTATAAGCCACAACTTCCTTCTCTTGCATTAACACAGCGCCGAGACCTTGCAAAGAGGCGTCACAGAAAACTTCGAATGGCTTGGATTCATCAGGAGGAGTTAAGACAGGAGCTGAGACTAGCTTCTTTTTGAGGGTGTTGAAGGCAACGTCACACTCGGGTGTCCAGACATAGTTGACATGCTTCTAGAGGAGGTTGGAAAGAGGCTTTGCAATCGTTGAGAGATTCTCAATGAATCTTCGATAATTTCTTGCAAGTCCAAGAAAACTGTGGAGCAGCTTGACATTCTGAGGAGTTTCCTAGTTCACAATTGTAGAAACCTTTTCCAGATTAACAGCAATGCCTTTGGGGGAGATGATATGACCAAGGTAAAGAACTTCATCAAGCAAAAACTCACATTTGGAAAACTTCGCATAGAATTGATACTCTCTGAGCTTGTCGAGCACCAATCTCAAATGATGGGCACGATCCTTCTTATTCTTGGAGAAGACCAAGATATCGTCGAGATACACCAGGATGAATTCATTTGTGTAAGGGTTGAAGATGAAGTGCATCATGCAAGAGAATGTTGGAGGAGCATTGACAAGGCCAAAAGACAAGACGATATATTCATAAGAACCATAGCTTGTTCTGAATGTTGTCTTGGGAATATCTTGTTCACGAATATGAATCTGATGATAATCCATACGGAGGTCAAGCTTGGAGAATACTTTAGCACCTTTAATTTGCTCGAATAGCTCATTGATGTTGGGAAGGGGATACTTGCTCTTTATTGTCTTCTTGTTCAATGGACGATAGTCGACACAAAGTCGGTCCGTCCCATCCTTCTTCCGGACAAAAAGAACACCACAACCCCACGGAGATGAAATTGGTCTGATCAAACCCAGACGCTCTTGTTCATCGAGCTGTTTCTTCAATTCCGTCAACTCGTTTGGTCCAATCTTGTACGGACGCTTGCAAACGGGTTCAGTGCCAAGCTCAAGATCGATAACGAATTCAACTGGTTGTTGAGGAGGCATTCCTGGAAGCTCTTCTAGAAAGATGTCTTGGTACTCACAAATGACTGGAATCTGCGAGATGGCATCCAGCTCACCCTTCTCATTGAGAGAAAATAGTCGAATGATTTCATCCCGAGCAGCATGGATGATCACATCCCCTAAAGAGTGTGTCAATTGAATCTCCCTGGCAACACAATCAAGCTAAGCATTATGCTTAGAAAGCCAGTCCATGCCGAGAATTAGATCAATAGCTGAGTCACCAAGAACAATTGGAGAACATAGAAATTTATAGCTGCCCATCTTGATAGAAACATCCCGAACCATGGAGCTTGCATTCATGAATTTACCCGGAGATACAACTGATAATGGCCTAGGAAAATCTTGAAAAACCAACTCATGCTTAGATGCAAATGGTCTTGAGATGAAACTATGCAATGCACCAGTATTGAATAAAACTTTTGCAGGAATATCATTAAGTTGGAGTTTACCCATGATCGCTTCTGAAGAATCCTCTGCTTGAAATGAATTCATCAAGTTCACTCTTGCAGACTTGGCATTATGCTTGACCACTGCATTGCTTGAAGATCTCATAGGAGGAGGGGGTGGAAGGCGCCTTCGGTTATAAAATTCCCTTACTGATCATAACCCAAAGAGGCATGGAAAAATGATTACACCCATGCAAACATGGCAAGATATATTAACAGTTTCAGCCTTAGTGGAATCTTAGGGCATGGCAGAAACAGATTCATGATAGCAACTTTGCAAGCTCATGCCAGTCACCACAAAGCATTCCATGGCATAGCAAGGTAACCAATAGTAACTAGACATGTTCAAGAAGGTAAGCATGGCAAGAGCAAGTTCATAGGGTACATGCATCACTAACAAAACACATGGCAATATTGATTAACATGTTAACAATCTGCCAGGAACAACATTTGGCAAAACTAGAGCAAGGAAATGACATGCTAGGTTACTCCATAATTACAACCAGAGGCATGAATGGGTAGAGAAATACCACATCTTCAAAACATGCTTACTGAACTAACTAAAAATATGCATGTATCTCATGATAGCAACAAGTTTACATGGCATCAAAACATAACAGCAAAAGGACTTGGCAAATTCACTAAAGGTCTAAAATTAGGAATATTATGAAGCCTAATTTGCATGCTTGTGCTAGTCACCACATAGATCACAAAAATACAATACTTGCACCCCTGTAAAGATGGCATTATGGAGGTCATAAAACAAGTAGACATCATGCTCATAGGATGCACACACAAAATGCAACGAAAATGACAAGTCATCAAGTTCTGTTAACAGACAGTAGCTAACATCATATAGCACTTTTGCAACGGTGATAATGGTATCAATATGGAAAGTAACATGCATGCAAATTCCACTAACATGAGGAGCCTCACAAGACGAACATTTCGACATATCATATGCATGAATCGGAGCACCGAGCATGGAGATATAGCATGTCAAACGGGGCATAAAAATGTTAGGGAAAAAGGACTTTGGCGAAATATCACCTCCGATCCAGATCTAGGGTTTCGCACGCGGATCGAGGTTCGCCGGGATCGGGCTCGCCGGAGTTGAGGCCGTTAAAGAGGAGGGAGACGGCCGAAGCTCGCCGGAGCTAGCGGGGCGCCCGATGCGGTGGTCGCCGGCGACGACAGCAGCGGAGGAGGCGGCATGGCCTCGAGAGGCGCGTTCCCGCGATGAGGCAGAGGGCGGCGGCGGATGGCGCAAACGGGGACGGGCGGCGGCACTGGAGCGAGGCGCGGCGAAACCTCGGGCAGAGGAGCGAGACGCTCGGACGGCGGCGGCGGCCTCGGGCTCACGCAGGACCGCGACGGGCCTAGCGGGCCGCGTCGGCGCGCGGGATGGGTGGCGGCGGAGGCGACACATGGCGAGCTGTCACTGGTGCGGGGCGGCGGCATGGGTCATCCGGCGGCGCGCGGACATGTCCGCCGGGCGAGAGGGAGGAAAGCTAGGGTTTGGACCTGGATTTTGGAGGGGATGCACATATTTATATGTAGAGGGAGCTAGGAGAGTCGAAATGAGGTACGGTTTTCACCTCACGATCGTGATCCAATGACGGAGAGTATGGAGGTAGTTTAGATGGGTTAGTGGGCTGTTTGGAGGGGTGTTGGGCTACAACAAAAGAGAGGCTTTTACGGTTACCAGGTTAACCCTCGGGGCATCAAACGACCTCCAAATGGAACGAAATTTGACAGGCGGCCTACCGGTGATGTACCAAGGCCACTCGGCAAATCTCAACCTATTCCGTGAACGTTTTTCTCCCTCTCAGAAAACAAGATTAGAGGGGTGCAACGGGGCACGAGACGAACACGAATGCAAATGAGATGCACATGATGACATGAGATGAAATGCATGATGAAAGACAAAACCCAACAACGGAGGGAAATATCATATAACATAGCCGAAAATGGCAAGAGTTGGAGTTATAAATATGACAAGTTGCATCCAGGGTGTTAGTAGGTATACAAATTAGCTCTAAAAAGCAGTAGCAAAAATTTATATAAAACAGTAGCTAATTAGTTTTTGTAGGTATATAAATTAGCTCTAAAAAGCAGTAGTAAAAATTTATAAAAAACAGCAGCTAATTAGGGCAGTAGAAAATATACCCAGGGCCAATTTGTTTTAGCAAATGAGCAAATTTAGCTAGGGCAAATTTGTTTAGGGCAGTAGCTAACGCAATAGCTAATTAATTATGGTCAGCAGCAGAGAGAGAGAGAGAGAGATAGAGAGATAGATCATTTAGGAAAAAACAGTAGCAAATAAAAATTAAAAGACAGTAGAAATAAAAACCAGTAGCAAATAAAACCCTAGATGATGTTTTAGGAGCATATAGCCTATACAATGTTGCTGTTTTTAACACTTGGTTAATTTGCTAAGTCCAGGAAATCTGTCATATGATGTTGCCATGTTCTCTTGATATAGCATCAAATCTATTATATGAACTTGTGCCTACTGTCAAAAATATCAGAGTGGCCTATGTTTTGCCGGAATGTTGATTAATTTCTGTTCCGGCAAATTTCAGGCACTCCATATGTCCACTTTTTAGCAAAGTTCATGCCAAAAATTTCCGTGATTTTCGCCATGACTTGTGCTAGAAACAAGGACATATGAAGTACCCGAGATTTGCCGGAAGGGGAATGAATCCACATTTTGACCAAATATAGGCCTCTTTTTTCACTTCATTATATCTTTTATTTACAATCGTGAAATAGGAAACATGTCTACCGATGCCGAAGTCGTGGGTTCTGCTCACCTCGCAAACCCCATCGAGGCAGCAAATCACTATTTCGATTACCTACACGAACACCAGATGGGGTTGCATGGTGGCGGCAGTGTCACCAACCCCAACACCAACGCCCACACCGGCATTGGCCCCGGCACGGACACCACCACCGAGACCAGCAACGATGCTTTCATAGCCGGTAAAGCACCGAAGAAGAAGAGGATACGAAGACCAAACGAGCTTGGCATCGGACAAATTGTGGTCACGGAGATGTACCCCAAGAAGTTAGAGCCAACAACGCCGGAGGAAGTGCGCTCGTGCTGGGGCAATCAACTTGGATGCATCCTCAGGGAAACCGCCAACATCAATGATGATAGGTTGAAGCAGATACCACATATGGAGCACATGCTCCTAAAGAATTTGCATAATAGGTTCCTGTTCCCCGGCTGGGATGAAGGAAAATATAAAGAGTCGTGGGAGGACGTCGCCATGACAAAGATAAATGACAAGGCGATGGTGACATTCACCAAAGACTTGTCCTCCTGGAAAGTTTGGGTGAAAAAAGCGATTGTGAAGAATGAACCGTGGTCCAAGATTCATGATGATAATCCATCAATAACAACAGAGGACTTTGCAAACTTCAAGGAGAATTGCGGTAAAGAAGAAGTCAAGTCAAATTCGGAGAAAATGAAGGCACTCCAGGCCCAGAACACGCCTCCTCACCACCTCGAAGCCGTGGTTACGAGGGGAAGAGGCACGCATGGCCATGGAGGACGCCGAACGTGAATGTCACGGAATCCTAGACCCCTTGGCGGAGTTCACCGACCCGCTGGAGCATGACTAGATCAGGGCCCGGTACATGTGGGACATAGTCAAAAAGATCTTTTACACGGACCCGAAAAAGAGGGAGTTCATGAGACTTCTGATAATTTTTATATTACCACATTATCATATTATCATCCAATCAATTTGACTTCAAGTTTTGTCACATTAGTAAACCATCCACGTTCCTTTTGCAGAAAGAGTAGCACCAAAAGGGAGCCGAAAGCGACAAGTCATCACAGTCGTCGGCGAGGCCCAAGTGGGACACCTCATTCAACCGGGCCATGAACATACTGAAAAAGGTCCCGGTGGACAAGCCGCCATCCTATGGACGTGTGCACGGCATCGGAGATGGCGCCTCGTGGAAGACGTGTTACCGCGAGGAGCTAGAGGAAAGAAGGATGGGACGGTTGGTCATCACTCAGCAGATCATCGACGAGAAGGTCGCGATTGCGGTCAATAAGAGCAAAGCCTATACCAAAGAAGAGTTCTTCGGGCTAGTGAATGTAGAAGTTATTGAAGCTGTGCAATGCATGATTCCGGCAATTTTCGATTGGTTGAAGAATAATCCAAATGCACGGCCGGAAGACTTTCGCCTTCCCAGCTTTGTCGGGAGCAATTCAGCGAACACCACAGTACCTGCACCTGCTCAAGCAACCGCAAAAGCTCCCGCTCCTGTCCATAGCAGCCCGACCACCGTCTCTTGCATGCCCGGCGGGCCTTCATCACTGGCTGAGCTCGACGCCCTCACGGTAATTATGAGTCATACCCTTTTCACCAGCATGTCTATAGTCTTCCATTTCAGTTGCCTTTCGGATGTTTGACGTCACAGACATGTCTCCTTTGTAGGCCGACGACACGCCGTGCACCCTACTCTACAACATCAAGGGCCATAAGGTGGCCGTGGGAAAGACAATGATCGTGAAGCCGAAGGACCGCATGTTTCACAACCGAGAGATGCCCGATGGCGTCTTCAAGGTTAACGTGGCCAGTGTCTTAGCGGGCTTCGAGGGTTTGCCTCCTATGGTACCTGTCGATGACGACGAGGCCCCTAAGATGATTGCGCATGCAAGAGCTGGTTCTTGCCTTGGCTGAAGTCTCTTCTTCATCTCGAGGCGCCCAGTATCACGCCAACGCCACCTTCTCAAGAAGGTATGAACTCCACCCACCTACCAAATTACCTGCACCTGTCATGGCGGGTGATAGCGAACGACGCGAGGGAGAGCCTCCATTAGTGCCAGATCATGTCGCCCCCATTACTGAAGAAACAAATGATGACGACATGGAGGATGATGATGATGACCCAGAGAAGTATTTCAATACCGCCTATGATGATGGAGGATTGATGGCTTAGGACAACGAAGACTCAGGCTATGAGCGTGGAGATGATGACTTGATGCTGCCTGATTTGCCGGAGCCAGAACATCCTAAGGAAGAATGCAAAAAGTCTCTCTTCAAGCGATCCTCGCAGGAGACGCCTCCAGATGCCGCCTATACCCAGCAACCCCCCGAGGGCCGTCCACTGATTAGCCCGACGACACTGGGGGTGGTGGTTAGGGAAGGTATGGTGGGCTCACTACCGCCACCCGCCAAGAAGCAAAGTAGGAGACCGGATAGGAAAGGCCCTAAAGGTGCCAGAGCTGCTTCAAGCAGCTAGCCGCCTCTGAAGCCCCGGGTGGTAGACAGAATACCTGTCGAAGGTGCGAAGTGTTTCCATGTCGCCGGTGAACCGATCCTACTTGCGAAAGCGCTAGAGCGCATACTCAACAATGATCTAAAGAGACTCCATGAAGATGTGTCGGCCAAAGAGAAAACCCTTCTCATCTCGGAAAAGCAAGGATACCCGCTTTATGTGGCTCAGGTGCTAGGTGGGAAGTTGTACATCAAGAGATGGCCCGCGAATAAGTTCATCCTATGATTTGACGATATCTAGGACATGTTCCACATGACCAAGTTGGATTTCTAGTTCATTCGCATGTATGCACTGTATCTCAACTACTTCATCAGGATGGAGAACATACAATATATCTGCGTCATGGACCCGTTCTATATGCACGACAGCTTCTTGGCACTTTGCAAAAGAGCATCATGACTATGTGAGCAAGTGCCTCGGCGACTTCATGATCGCTAATCAGGACAAGGAAGCGATTCTCTTGCCTTATCATTCCACATAAGTCATCCACACATATCCTTTCGTAAGTGTTAATCATTCCTTTGCAAGCATGGAGGCTAATTTGAGGTGTACTTAATTTGCGCAGCGGGGGGGGGGGGGGGGGGGGGGGGGGGGGGGGCGCCGTCCTCATCGTTCTGTACCCGGAATACTCCCATGCTATGTACTTGGACTCATCGAAGAACCTTAGGAAAAAGGATTACAAGAAAATAAAGAGTGTTCTCGATAGTGCCCTATTAACCTTCAGCCTATCTGGTGGATATATCAAGGTGAAAAAGTACAGGAATCATGGGCTGGCTTTCGGTCATAATACTGACTTCTGCTGCATCCTGCAACTGCACACCAGTATGGCTGATGGATTCTACCTCATGCATCACTTGCTCGAGTAGAGAAGGGATAATCAACTCCTTCGCATGTTAGCTACTACCAACAATGCCGAGATTGTCAGCTGGGCCACGAGCATAGGAAAGACACCGGATCATCGAATCAGAGCTGAGTTTTATCACATACAGTGTGAACTTGCCCAAGTGATCATGAAGTAGGTCCTCGAACCAACAGGGATGTTCTACCATGGGCCAATGACGCGGGAAGATGTCCAAGCACTGCTACTCGCTCAGTGTCTGGACCTGAAGCCTTTCAAGATGCTCGGGTGCTTCATCCATGACTATGAAGATTGGACTGCCCACATGAAGGACTAATTGTCGATGAAAATGTGTCACTACTGTCTTTCTATGGCAAAAGTTTGAATTTATGCACGGCGAAACTATGTGATGTAACTAAATCATGGTCCTGAACTTGCGTAGATCACTCTAGTTAATTAGTTTGGGTATGAGGAACTTCGTCATTTAAGTTTACTATTGGTTGCTTGTATTTTGCTAATTATGCCTCTTTGTTTTCTTAATTACATTATGTTGCATATTATCATTCAATTCATCAACTCACGATGCAGGTACATAGATCAGAGATGGCGAAGGACTACTACGCCGTGTACGTTGGGAGGGTTCCAGGAGTCTACGACCACTGGCCAGATGCTCAGGCCCAGGTGCACAGGTACCCGGGTGCTAGCCACAGAGGGTTCGATAGCAGAGCCGAAGCGGAAAGTAGTTACTCGAGGTGGACACTCCAGCATGAGCAGGGTCGGGACCGCCGGTACTACATAGTCGCGTTCTTGCTCATGTTGATCGCTCTTCTGTTCTACATCATAGTTTAGATAGAGATGATGAAACTTGTGTGTGTGCCATGACCATGTAGTTGCACTTATTCGAGACATGACATGATCGCACTTGTGTATCACTATTTTTGAGATGTGATGATATTTGTGTTGAATGATGATGATGATGATGGTATGACGAGACTAATGTATGACTATGATATGATTAGAATAGAGCATGTTTAGTATGATCTGATGAAACTACTGTATATAGCATGTATAAATACATCAAAAATATGTAGAGGGGGTGTAAAACTATGAAAGCAGGAATACTAGTAGTAGCACTGGAAGCAATCTATTAGCAGCTGGATTAGCAGCAGCGCTTCATTTGTACAAGCGCTACAGTTAAGTTGTAGCAGTAGTGCTGGTCAGGGCAACGCTACTACTAACCATACTTACGAGTAGCGCTGTCCATACCAGCTCTACTGCTACAACTTAGCTGTAGCGCGGTAGGAGTAGCGCTGGACCCAGCGCTACTGCTATGCATATTTCAAGCGCTACTACTAGGGTTTTCCCAAGTAGTGTTATGCTCATGCTTTTCTCTGGCTCTAAAGTGAATATCCTGTTTATCGACCACATTGCTAGATGAAGCCGCTTTCAGAAGGTTGTGAATGCGCGGGGTGGCGCCTGGGCCTTGTTCTAGGGCTTGGTGGCCTCACCCTTGGTTAACTGTAGCCAAAGTAGCATTGTTCGAGGTGTGCTTTGTATGGTTGAACCTGTATAAGTACGCATACTGCATTCAGCTATGGTTGTTAAGTTCCCCTGCTAGTTTCAGTTAATGTTGTTAAGTACGCCTGCTGCTTTTACTGTCTGTCATGTTTCTTTTGTCTCATCTTCCTCCAGCCACAAAACCAAACCAGCACCGGCGGAGCCGTCTACTTCCGCCTCCCAGGGCTGGTTACTCCTCATCGCATGCATCGCCGCCCCACCGTCTTCTAAATCGTTAACGCTGACGCCCGAGGCCTCGCCGTTGTCCTCCGTGTGCTTTGGTGCACTCGCCGTGGTGCCACCCACTCGCATTGTCAACATGGTGAATAAACAAGAGGAATAATGAGAGGACTGTATGTGGAGAGGATGACAGTAGGGGCCCACCATGTCGATGGGCGTACGAAAGCAAGTTCCTCATTTTCTTGTTATATACTCCATTGTCGGTGTATAGAAAATGAAAATGATTCCTCCTAGTGGTTTGCTAACATGTGGGACCCACGACATTGTCGGCGTATAGTTAATAGACAAGACAATGGCAAAAGATCGGCTGACACCTAGGATGTAGCTGCTCGAGCAGTATTTCTTTGTTATTGTTGAGAAGGAGTAGGATTTCAACTAGGTTGTGGCCCGTCTAGCCAAGGCTTCTATTTTACGTTCACCACATGACAATCCAACTATTTTTTCTTTGTGAAAATGGCTAGCCTAGTTTATTTTTTCTGAAGAATACCTAATCCAGGCCTACTTATTTTTCTCCGCCCTGCTGGGCTGCAACTCATTCAAGATGGCTGCAAATCCTAGAAGTAATATGACAAGGGTTGTAAATATAAAAACCACACGACAAATTGGCAATTACTTTCAAAATTTTGATATTTTTTCACATTTTTCAGATTCCAATTTCACAAGGCTTTAACCTAATTTAAATACATCTTCAAAGTACTTTAAATCTGGCTCGACATTTTGGTATTAAAAATAGTTTGCACCCCACCAAAGTATTTGAAATTTTGTTTCAATTTTTAACCCTGGCCCTGGCCAACAAAAAAATGGACTGCAATAAATTGCATAAGAAGTTGCAATGAGCTGTAAATTATTAAAAAAAATAGGGAATGGTCTGACTTGTTTTCCTATTATGTTGACGCGTATGCAATTTTTTTTTACTTACTATATACTGCAATAGACGATTCTAGCAGACAAGACCATTGGATGTCAATCCAAGGGCCGTCGTGCTTCTTCAATCTCTGATCTTCTTGCTCTAGCTGCCAAATCCAGCACCGGCGGGACTGCCTGCTCCTGCATCCTGTGGCCGGCTGTGCTGTCAGGCAGGCCTCACCACCCCTGCTACTCCCACCGCCAGCCAGGCCATTCCTGTACTCAGCCACATCCGTCCACTTTTGTGGCTTCGCCGCCTCCGGGTCATTCCCTTACTGGGTCTCGACGTTGTCCATTGCGTTAGAGTTCTCGGCACGACATGGACAACGATGTCAAAAAATGACAACATCGGAAGTGGGATGTACATGGAGAGTGTTGTGGATTTGTCACGGCAGATGTCCTTAGTGTGAGGACTTAGTCGCGAGGTCAAGGCATCTATGTGGTAGCTTGAGAGGGGTTGAGTGGGACGAGAGACGGGGTTTTTTTTACCCAGGTTCGGTGTATCACCCACGATGCGCCTATATCTCCCACGTGTCGGAGCACGACTTAGAGGCATAACCGCATTGTAGGCATGTTGCAAGAGGGGTAATCTTTACACATCCCATGTACTGAATAAGAAAGAGATAAGGAATTGGCTTAAAATCGCCACTTCACACAATACATAAATAAAGCATTACATCATCCAGAATACAATCAAGGTCCGACTACGGAACCAAAATAAAGACAACCCCAAATGCATAAGATCCCAGTCGCCCCAACTGGGCTCCACTACTGATCGTCCGGAAAGGAAACATAGTAACGTCCTGAAACCTCGTCGAACTCCCACTTGAGTTCGGTCGCATCCCCTGGAATGGCATCATCGGCACCTGCATCTGGTTTTGTAAGTAAACTGTGAGTCATGGGGACTCAACAATCTCACACCCTCACGATCAAGACTATTTAAGCTTATGGGTAGGAAAAGGTAGTGAGGTGGAGCTGCAGCAAGCACTAGCATATATGGTGGCTAAATTACGCAAATGAGAGCGAGAAGAGAAGGCAAAGCACGGTCGAGAAGCTGCAAAGATCAAGAAGTGATCCTGAAAAGTACTTACGTTCAAGCATAAGACGAGACTGTGTTGTCTTCCGGGACTCCGCCGACAAGAGACCATCACAGCTACACACATTGTTGATTAATTTTAATTAAGTTAAGTGTCAGGTTTTCTACAACTAGATATTAACAAATTCCCATCTCCCCATAACCGCGGGCACGACTTTCGAAAGTTCAAAACCCTGCAGGGGTGTCCCAACTTAGCCCATCACAAGCTCTCATGGTCAGCGAAGGATATTCCTTCTCCCAGGACGACCCATTCAAACTCGGAATCCCGGTTACAAGACATTTCGACAATGGTAAAACAAGACCAGCAAAGCCGCCCGATGTGCCGACAAATCCCGATAGGAGCCGCACGTATCTCATTCTCAGGGCACACGGGATGAGCAAGACGTCGGGTTGGCATAGACCCTAGTTGCCCTGGGGGCGCCGGACATCGCTTAGGTTGGACCAACACTTAGAGAAGCATTGGCCCGGGGGGGTTAAAATAAAGAATACCCTTGAGTCCGCGAAACCCAAGGGAAAAAGGCTTATGTGGCAAATGGTAAACCAAGGTTGGGCCTTGATGGAGGAGTTTTATTCAAGGAGAACTGTCAAGGGGTTCCCATTATAACCCAACCACGTAAGGAACGCAAAATCAAGGAACATAACACCGGTATGACGGAAACTAAGGCGGCAAGAGTGGAAGAAAACACCAGGCATAAGTCCAAGCCTTGCACCCTTTACCAAGTATATAGATGCATTAAAGTAAACAAGATATAATAATGATATCCCAAATATAAACATGTTCCAACAAGGAAGAAACCCCAATGTTCACCTCCAACTAGCAACGCTATAAGAGGGGCTGAGCAAAGCGGTAACATAGCCAAACAACGGTTTGCTAGGACAAGGTGGGTTAGTGGTTTGACATGCCAATATGGGAGGCATGATAAATCATGTGGTAGGTATCGCGGCATAGCAATAGAGCGAGCAACTAGCAAGCAAAGATAGAAGTGATTTCGAGGGTAGGGTCATCTTGCCTACAAAGTTCTCCGAGTTGACGTAAGATTGATCCTCGTAAGCGTATTCAATGGGTTCCTCGATCACGTACTCGTCTCCTGGCTCTACCTAAGGCAAGAACACAAGCAAAGGAAACCACAATCAACCACTGTGCAATGCGCATGCAACATGATGCAATACATGGCATGATATGCGGGATGTGATATGCAATGCATATGCGTGCTCCGGAAGGAAAAGATTGAACCAGGCCTCAACTTGCCAAACCAAGAGTGCCGCTGGAAAGATAAGTTGATTTCGGTCAGAACCGATATAAAGATCGCCGGAAACGGATGCACGGTTTGCAAATGGCAAGCAAAACAATAATGGCACAAATCTGCGATTAACATCACGATATCATCTAGAATGCAACAAGAAACTAAGCTACAGCACTCCAACATAGCAACAAAGATCTAATCAAGATGCTTGACAAAAGAAGAACACAGAGCTATGGCTAAATCACACAAGAGCAGGTTCAAACAAGCATGGCAAAAGTGCAAAAGATATCTATCATGTTTGCGAGCTTAGTAGAAAACTGGACATGGCAAAAACAGAGTTACGAAGGCACGTTTGCGAGCTCGATGCATTCAACACAAGGCCTTGCATGACAAACTAAGCATATTCCCAGAAAGAAGACATGATCAAGAAACTAACCATCGCAAGAACAATCTCATAGCATGCATGGATCAACTACAACAACCTTGGCAAAATTGATTAACACATAAACAATCTGCCAGGAACATTTTATAGCAAAAGTAGAGCAAGATTAAGTCATGCTAGGCGACTCCATAAATGCAAACAAAGACATGGATGGATAGAGCATAACCATATGCTCAAATCATCCTTAATGAAGATACTCAAAAGAAGCATGGATCACTCTGTAGCAACATCAATACATGGTATTAAAATAACAGCAGGGAAATGACTTAGTGAAATTCTAAGTCCCTGAAATCAGAAACATCACGAGAGCTAATTTTCATGCTCATGCTAGTCACCACATTGTTCACAAAAATACATGGCATACACCCCTGTAAAGATGGCATGGCATAGCCCAAAACACATGTAGGGCTCAAGTTCATATGCAGCACATTATAATCATGGCAAAAAAATGACAAATGCTCAAGATCTGCTAAGGATCGGGAACTAACATTTTATAGCACTCTTGCAACTGCATTTTAGGCATCAATATGGACTCAAAGAAGCATGCTGCAATGGATCAAAATGAAGAGGACATCCTAACGAACATTTTGACATATACGCGCGCAAAACGGAGCTAAGGATGATGAGTTATGATGCAATGAACAAAACTATAAAATTTGCAGAAAAATGACTTAGAAATATCTCGGGGTCAACCCAAGGTCTTGAGCTGATCCAGATTTGGCACACGGTTCTCGAGGATCGCCGGATTTCTCGCCGGGGTTGGAGGAGATGGGCGCCGGAGTTGTAGGGGACGGCGGCCGGAGTGGGACTTGGCGTCCGACGCTCCTCGTGCGGAGCAGCGGCGCGACGCGCGGCGATGACCGGCGGAGCAGGGCGGTGGGCGGCGAGGCGCGGTGGCGCACCGGCGAGGGCGGCGCGGCGGAGGCCTGGCGACGGCGAGCAGCGGGCGAGGCTCGGGCGGCGGGGCCGGCGCGGGGAGGCGGCTGGCGGCGTTCGGGCCAGGAGGTCCCCGCCTGGGCCCCGGCGGGCCGGCGCGGGTGAAGTGGGAGTGGCTGCCCCGGCGAATGGGAAAACGACACGTGGCAGTGGAGAGGGAGCGGATACGTCCAGCCGATGGGGGGAGAAATGTCCGGCGGCGGCGGGGAAGGAAATTAGGGTTTCGTCGGCGAAAATGGAGGAGGGGGCACCTATTTATAGGTAGAGGGAGTTAGGAGAGTCCAAATGAGGTGCGATTTTCGGCCACGCGATCGTGATCGAATGGCAGAGAGGATGGACGGGGTTTAGATGGGTTTTGGGCCACTTTGGAGGGGTGTTGGGCTGCAACACACACGAGGCCTTCACGGTTCCTCGGTTAACTGTTGGAGTATCAAACGGACTCCAAATGGCATGAAACTTGACAGGCGCTCTATCGGTAGTGTACCAAGGCCGCTTGGAAAATCTGGGTCCAATCCGAGAACGTTTAACACCTGCACATGAAAAGAGGCAAAAGGGGGCGCCGGAGGACGTAGGAGTGCCGAATTGCAAAACGGACAACGGGGAAAAAGCTCAGATGCATGAGACGAACACGTATGCAAATGAGATGCACATGATGACATGATATGAGATGCATGACATGGACAAAATGCAAAACGAAGAAAAAACCAACCACAAGGGAATATCGTAACTTAGAGCCGAAAATGGCAAGAGTTGGAATACAAATATGGCCAGTTACATCCGGGGCGTTACAACACTCCACCACTACGAAAGGATCTCGTCCCGAGATCTAGGACTGGAAAAACTCTGGATATTCGGAACGGAGGTGGTCCTCGCCTTCCCAGGTGGCTTCTCGGTAGGAATGATGTGACCACTTCACTTTTAGGAATTCGATAGACTTGTTGCGAGTCTTGCGCTCAGTTTCTTCGAGAATATCAACGGGATGCTCATGATAATACATGTCTTCTTGGAGATCAATCTCTTTGAAGTTGATGGTGCGGTCAGGAGTCTTGAAACACTTGCGAAGCTGAGACACGTGAAACACGTCGTGCACGTTTGCAAAGTTGGATGGATGCTCAAGTTGATAGGCGAGATCGCCTGTTTTGCCAATGATATTGAAAGGACCCACGTATCTAGGGGCAAGCTTCCCTTTGATATCGAAGCGACGAGTACCTTTCATTGGAGAGACGCGGAGGTAGACATGCTCTCCGATCTCGAAAGCCAAGTCACGATGCGTGCTATCATAGTAACTCTTCTGGCGCAATTGCGCGGCTTTGAGATTTTCACGGATGACTTTGCACATTTCTTCAGCCTCTGTGATCAAGTCATTGACAAGAAGTTGGCGTTCACCAGTCTCTGACCAATTAAGAGGAGTACGACACTTTCTGCCATAGAGAATCTTGAATGGGGCCTTGCCCGAACTCACTTGGAAGCTGTTGTTGTAGGAGAACTCGGCATATGGAAGACAATCTTCCCACTTCATACTGAAAGAAATGACACAAGCCCTGAGTATATCTGCAAGAATTTGATTTACTCGCTCGACTTGTCCACTAGTTTGAGGATGAAAGGCTGTGCTGTAGTGAATGCTGGTGCCCATAGCCTTTTGGAAGGAATCCCAGAACTTAGAAGTAAAGATGCTTCCATGATCTGAAGATATCAACTGCGGAATGTTGTGCAAAGAGACAATCCTGGAGGTGTATAGCTCTGCCAACTGAGCTGCTGTGACAACAAAGGTAGCATCATTGCCATGCTAGGACTTGGGGAATCCCGTCACGAAGTCCATCTCAATATGGTCAAACTTCCATTCTGGAATAGCAAGAGGTTGGAGGAGACCAGCTAGTCATTGGTGTTTTGCTTTCACTCTTATGCAGACATCACATTCATTCACGAACTGAGCAATCTCGCGCTTCATTTGACTCCACCAATACGACTGCTTGAGGTCATGGTACATCTTTGTACTTCCTGGGGGAATAGAAAGGAGTGAATTGTGAGCCTCGTTCATAATGACTTTACTAAGGTCACCTTTAGGAACAACAATGCGATTGTCGATGTCAAAACCGGCGGATCTCGGGTAGGGGGTCCCGAACTATGCGTCTAGGCAGATGGTAACAGGAGGCAGGGGACACGAAGTTTTACCCAGGTTCGGGCCCTCTTGATGGAGGTAAAACCCTACGTCCTGCTTGATTAATATTGATGATATGGGTAGTACAAGAGTAGATCTACCATGAGATCAGAGAGGCTAAACCCTAGAAGCTGGCCTATGGTATTATTGTATGTTTCCTACGGACTAAAACCCTCCGGTTTATATAGACACCGGAGAGGGCTAGGGTCACACAAGGTCGGTTACAAAGGAGAAGATATGCATATCCGTATTGCCTAGCTTGCCTTCCACGCCAAGTAGAGTCCCATCCGGACACGAGACGAAGTCATCAATCTTGTATCTTCATAGTCTGACAGTCCGGCCAAAGGATATAGTCCGGCTAACTGAAGACCCCCTAATAAGGACTCGCTCAGTAGCCCCTGAACCAGGCTTCAATGACGATGAGTCCGGCGCGTAGTATTGTCTTCGGCATTGCAAGGCGGGTTCCTCCTCCGAATACAAGACGGAAGAATTTGAATACAAGGATAGTGTCCGACCCTGCAAAATAAGTTTCCACATACCACCGTAGAGAGAGTAATATTTCCAGAAATCTAATCTCCTGACACGTTTTGGCAACACGACATTATGCCATGGCCCGGTAATTATTCGAACCGTTTTTCTTCAACTAGCTTCACACATAGCGCGAGGCGGTTTCTTGACACGTCTTGTCAAAGCAGAGATCGTGTTCCCCTAATTACGGGATTCTCATCAATACAGTCGTGGGTAACCCAACCGTGTCTACGACTCCTAGATTATAGGCAAGTCCCAAACGGCTACAGAGAGGACGCTTGATATTCACCCTCTATAAAGGGACAAGGCTTTTACTTTTTTCCCTCCCGTGCTCAATCGAATCCTTCCCCCGCCTCGAGTTCTAACGCCCAAAGCCTAGGTCAGGTACTTCGGACCTTCAATCATGTCCGGATCTAGCCTTCAAGGCCGATGGATGCCCTCCTCCATTACGGAAGAAATATCAAGAAGTTGAGGGCGGCCAGATACCTGACCGCCGAGGTTTCGCATAGGCTACCTTCCCAAGGGCAGGTCATCCCTACTCCTGAACCCAACGAAGACGTTGTGTTCATCTCCCACTTCCTCCGAGGTCTAGGCCTCACTCTGGATCCCTTCGTTAGGGGGTTGATGTTTTATTACGGGCTAGATTTCCACGATCTAGCCCCGGACTCCTTCCTCCACATCTCGACATTTATTGTCGTGTGTGAAGCCTTCCTCCGCATTGCCCCTCACTTCGGCCTGTGGCTCAAGACCTTTGACGTGAAGCCGAAGACGATCGAAGGGCAGTATGCAGCGTGCGGGGGCGCACTAATAAGCAAGATAGTAGGAGCTCCATGGCCAAAAGGTTCCTTTCCTGAGGTGTCCGGATTATGGCAACGGGAGTGGTTTTACATCACATCTCCCAGAAGTGCCAAGTGGGCGGCCGCCCATGCTTTCCGCTATGGCCCTCCACCACAACTGATGTCATGGATTAGCAGAGGGCTGAGCTAGGGTCCAGCCAAGGACGTGCCTGTACTGCAGAGCCGCATTCAAGATCTCTTCGAAGGAGATTTTACTTTGATTATGGTGATGCAAGTCATGCTGGTTCGACAGATCCAGCCATGCAAACGTCGGCCCCTTCGCATGTGGGAGTTCAACCCGGAAGGACCGCGCGCTGTTCAGAATTTCCTCGGCCTGACGCACAAGGAGATGTATAGATCATTCTTTGGACTCCAGATAGAGTGTCCGGCCACTACGGAGGACGTGGGCCTGAGCAGCAACCGCACCGCCGACCAAGTAAGTTATCCTCTAGCCGAACACACCGTCTTCCATTTATCATGACGTTATTCTGAGAAATCGCTCTTTGACCAGGACTGGATAACAAGGGCGAAGATGATTCGGTGTTCGCCCCCCTTCCTGAGGGTTTGGAAAATCCGGTATTGGAAAAGATGCTCGAGCTAGCACCTTGCCCGGAGCCCTAAAAGGAAGACAAAGGGGGGAATAATGAGGGCGAAAGCGGGCCTCCACCGCTACCTATTCCGACCGAGGGAACGAGCGCCTCCGTGAGGGAGGATAACCAAGGGGAGGAATCTGACATTCTCTCACCCCGGGGAAGGAAGCGGACTACCTCTGAAGATCCGGAAACCAAGGTTTCCAAGAGGGAGAAGAAATCTCCACCAAAGGGTCCTGTCTTGGAGGGTGCTCTTGCCGCACAAAGTCCGCACGGGGATCATCCCTCTAACAAGCTGTAAGTAATTAAAAAGTACTTTAATAGTGAAGATATATTACCTTACCTCTGAGGAAAATAACCGAGGTATTTATCTTGCAGTTCGGATCTTAGCCCTTCTCAGCAGAGCTCGTCTTCGGGGGATCTTGTTCCGGAGATGATGGAGAGCGAAATGCCTCCCCCGGACTCCTCCGCTCAAGAAGTGGGCGACCTTGAAGTGTCGTCACGGAGGGCCTCTCCGGATCCGGTGAGGCCAGAAGATAATCCTATAGTCACCAGAAGTCCCCAGCGTCCGACTCTCGAAGAGAGCAAACAGAAGAGTCCGGCACCGTCTGGTATGCGGTCGGACATACTGAGGGAGCTGTTGGAGCGAGCGGCCATCTCAGAAGAACCGCGTACATTGATGGGTACGGTGATGGAAAGGATTTCATCCGCTGAAAGCGGGTTGCATGATGCCTTTATGAGTCTACTAACGGGCTTTGAGGTACGTAAAATGATGTACTTTTGTGATGGCACCGCACATTTTTAGATGTGCCCTGTGTAGATAGTAGCCCCTGAGACTCTGGTTGTCACCAAGAACGGCGGCAAACAGAGGATCGTAGTCCCAGGTGATAACCATACCGCTTTTATGTGCAGGTGATGGAAGCTCCGGTGGCTGGCCGTACTAATGAATTTGCCTAGCTAAAGTGGCAACTGGATGCTGCAGATGCCAACATCGAGCTTGTTAACAGGCGGCTTGACGAGGCACAGGGTAAGTAATGTTGTCTGGTGAACGTCACATAGTAAGAGCAGCATGATGCCAGTATCTTTAATATGTTGTGACTGCAGATGGAGCTGCCACCGTGGAGACCCTTCGAGCGGAACTTGCCCGAGCCAAAGAACAAGCAAGGAGGAGTAATGCGGCTGCTTTGAAGGCGGCCGAAGAGTTGAGGACCGAGAAGGCCGCGCATTGCGAGAGCAAAGAGAAAATAGCCGAGATGGCTGTAAAGTTAAAAGACACTGCCGACCGTTGCCAGTTCCTTGAAGAAGAAAACCGAGTGAAGGCGACGTACCTTGAGAAGGCCACCATGACGACCAAAGACACCCGCTCTACTATGAGAGTGAAGAAGGAGGAGCTGCGTGAAGCCGGGGATATTGCGGCTGGGAAGCCCTTCATGCTACGGAGGAAGTTCGGAGATCCACGGTATGCCCCTCTGGATCGGCTATGGAGTTCGGCAGACGCATATATGGACTTGGCAGCGAGCGCTGTGGATGTGGCCAAATACTTCCGAGATCAAACAGATCGTGAAGTGGACAAGCTGTTCTGGTCGCAATTTAACGTTCCAGAGCGTCCGCTTCCATTGGCTGATCAGCTAGTCGAATGGGCCGAACTCAATAGGTTGCCCGGACTCGCCATGAGGTCTGTCGTGGATCAGTTGTGGCCGGAAAAGCCGAAGCCGGCCAGCTATTTCAGCTTAGTGCAGTAGTTCCTTGGTGTCGTGCCGCGCATCAATGCGATGAAGAGGTCGGCGTGCATAGAAGGCTCGCGGATGGCCCTTGCCCATGTCAAAGCATACTGGGCGGAGATGGATGCTACCACTGTTGCGGCGCGGGGTTCGGCCATAGGCCGAGTGGATGCCGAGCACTATTTCGAAGAGGTTCTCGAGGGTGCTTGTTTGATAGAGGCCCAGTGCTCGAAGAATATCATGTTTGAGTGACATGTATTCCCATTGTAAACACAATGTTTTTATGAAATTTATTAAGGCTGTGTTTATACTTTTGCCTGAAAGTAATATGATGCCTCATGTGCGGCCGTTTATGTATACATGTGTATAACCTGAAAGATTGCAGTCGACGGCTTCAGCCCCCACACATATAATGCGAGGTGTTCGTAGAAGACGCGTGTTCACACTTAACCCAACGTCTTGGCCCTATTAAGGAGGTGATAGCGTAGCGAACGAGGCAACCGGACTATAATGCTTTAACACTTTCACTTAGCCATAGGATTTTGACGGTGGGGCTACTATATTGCCCCTGGTGCCTCCGCACTCTCCCGAATTCGGGGTGCTTACATGCCTGGCTGGGAAACAGCCCTTCGTTAAGGCGGAGGAATTCTAACATTCTGATAGGTCATCGAGTGGTTGACCAGTCTCACGCAATATCATGACAGTGAGTTTTCGGCTTTCTCTACTGAGGCGCTTGTCCAGATGACCCGGGGCACAATCGCAGTAGTTCTCCTAGTGCTACCTTAGCTGATAGAGCGGAACGTAAGGAACCAAAACATAGGAGCCGGGCAAACCCAACATTGACCAAAGACATGATTCGGTGCTGATGCATATAAGGTCAAACTCGCGACGCTGAACACTCCCTAAGGTATTCGGTCTTTATGGTATAAACCGGGCCTAAATAGTGCCCTTTGTAAGAAGCCCCTGGTGTCCAGGTACGTGCATTACTCTGACGTGGCCACATGCCAAGACGCCAGCATCCTTCTCAATTATACTGAGAATCCGAGGGATGTGTATCAACAAGAGATAGTAAAAAAGGTTGACGCATGGTCTTAATCTAAAAAGAATCCTTGGGGCGGGTCCCTGCTGCACGTCTGTGCCTGTGCCTCCGTTGTGCCATATCCTGGACGAGTAGAGCATGGTAGTCATCTGTAAAAGAGAGGAACTTAGGTGAAAAGTTGTCGTGCGAAAAGGTAGGTTTTAAAGAAACCATGTAAATTTCGAGTTGAGTAAAAGTTGCCACTTGTCTACGCGCGTTGAGCCCCTTGTAATTGTAATAGGGGTGTGGCCATCAAACCTGTATGAATTATATATAGTTGCGCCAGACTCGTCCAACCGTGTCCGTGGTCTTGACGACCTATCGAGTGCTTTTAGCCGGTGAGGCCGTTTTAGTGTGCGGCTGCCAAGGCAGCCTCGCTATCTTCGGCGCGCAGGGCTCGCTCAATATTTCCATTTACTGTAATGATGCCACGTGGACCGGGCATCTTAAGCGTGAGGGAAGCGTAATGAGGTATTGCATTAAAGCAAGCGAAAGCTTCGCGTCCAAGTAGTGCTTGATAGCCACTTTGGAACAGAGCAATGTGGAAGGTTAAATTTTCGCTAGGGAAGTTATCAGGGAAGCCAAATATAACCTCTAGTAGCAGGGAGCCCGTACAATGAGCCCCTGGGCCTGGCGTTACTCCTTTAAAGGTAGTATTGTTGTGGCAAATGTTCATTGGGTCTATCCCCATTTTGCGGACTGTGTCCATATATATCAGGTTTAGACTACTGCTATCGTCCATCGGGACTCGTGTGAAGTGGTATCCGTTAATTATTTGGTCTAATACCAAGGCAGCCCATCCTGCACGCCGGATACTTGCTGAGTAATCCCGATGGTCGAAAGTGATCGGTTGAGACGACCAGTGGCAGGACTCCGCGGTGATAGGCCCTTGGGCATATTTCTCTGGGAGTGCCGCTTTGTTTCTCCCCTTGATCACGTGTAACATGTTTACTGTTTTGACTTCTGGTGGAAATTTCTTTTGTTCGCCCGTGTCTTGCTTGAGAGGCTCATCCTCGTCTTCGCTTGGTGTATCCTCCCCTTTGTGTACGGCGTTGAGCTTGCCAGACTGCTTGAAGACCCAACATTCTCTGAGGGTATGATTAGCGGGTTTACCAGGGGTGCTATGGATCTGACATATTTGGCCCAGAATTTTGTTTAGGCTGGACAGTTCATCTCTAGCGCCTTTAGAGGGCGGCTTTTGCTGACCTGGCCGAGAGCTTTGGAATCCGGCGTTTACCGCCGTGCTCTTAGGGCTGTCTTCTTTATTCCGGCGCTTATTATTTTTGCTATGCCGTGATTTCCCGTTTTCATCTCTAACTTCGGATGTACTTGTGTCGCCGGTGCTGCGTTTGGCTAGCCAGGTGTCCTCACCCGCGCAAAAGCGGGTCAAGAGGCTTGTTAATGCTGCCATTGTTCTCGACTTTTCTTGGCCGAGGTGTCTGGAAAGCTATTCGTCGCGGACGCTGTGCTTAAAAGATGCCAAGGCTTCGGCGTCCGGACAGTCGACTATTTGGTTCTTTTTAGTAAGAAACCTATTCCAAAGCTTGCGGGCTGACTCTCCGGGCTGTTGAGTTATATGACTCAAATCGTCCGCATCCGGGGGTCGGACATAAGTCCCTTGAAAATTTGCCCGAAAGGCGTCTTCAAGCTCTTCCCAGCTTCCAATGGAGTTTTCGGGGTGGCTTTTAAGCCAGTGCCGAGCTGGCCCTTTGAGCTTGAGTGGTAAGTACTTGATGGCGTGGAGATCATCTCCTCGAGCCATGTGGATATGGAGGATATAGTCCTCAATCCAGACCCCAGGGTCTGTTGTTCCGTCGTATGCCTCTATGTTTACGGGTTTAAATCCCTCCGGAAATTCATGGTCCAGCACCTCGTCGGTGAAACATAGGGGGTGTGCGGCACCCCTGTACCTGGGTGTACCGCGTTGTTCGGATGTTTGTTGTGTTGCATCATATGCTGGAGCGCGCTTGCGTGGTCCATAGATGGATCTGGTTGCGCTGTCCTTTTGATGCGAGCCTTCGCGTGGATCGCTTATTGGCTCATGTGCGGCGTTGTTTGCCGCTTTATGTTGGCCGTGAGGTCGTCTATCCGGCCAGATGGCCGTTTTTATTTTTGGTTGCAGTGGATCTAAGGCCTCCTCATCGAATTCAGGTAGCAACTTCCGCTTCGGGTAGCTCTTGGTGTGGCAACTACCGCCGTACTTCGCTGCTGTGTTGAGTACTTTACTCCATCTGATTCTGAGTGTGTCTTGTGCAACTTTGAGCCTTTGCTTCTGCTTTTTTAGAATCCTCGCGGTAGCAACAAGCCTTTGATGGGCATTCTGTTGCTCCGGGTGTCTGTCCGGTGTGATGTCATCCGGACTATTATCTTTGACAGAGTCTGGTTGTTCAGTTTGATTCTCCGTGTTGCCCTGATCCGGTGATGGTTCACCCTGCTCTAACGCTGGGTCTATATGATCGTTGTTTCTGCCGAGGCGGGATTTGGAGCAGCGCTTACGACGCCGCTTTGACTGCTTCTCGAGGGGACAAGCCTTCATTGCATCCTTCCATTCCTCGTCGTCGTTTTCTTTTGGTGTGTCCACCATGTATAGGTCATGTGATGGAGTGGGCGTCCAGTGCCCTGTGGGTAGTGGTTCCTGTTCTTCTCCTTCATCGTCGTCCATACCGTCGATGTCTTCGGAGTCGAGGTCGAGCATGTCAGTTATGTCATCGACAGTGGCTACTAAATGGGTGGTGGGTGCGCGGCCAATTTCTTCGTCATCTGCATCCCAATCCTGCCGGACATAGTTCGGCCAGGATCCTCCTGACAAGGAGAGAGACCTTAATGAGTTCAGTACGTCGCCGAAGGGCGTGTGCCGAAAAATATCCGTGGAGGTAAACTCCATGATCAGCGCCCAATTGGATTTAATAGGAACGGGCGCAGGCAGTTCAGAGTCCATGGCCGGAGAAGAGTCCGGCAGTTTAGCAACACGGCTCTTGTGAACAGTAAGGTCGATGTTCAGCTCGATCGCCGCTGAGGGTAAGGCTTCCATGGTGGGGTCCATCCACCCGTCCATGGACGGCGCAATTGGCTCCGAATTGAGGGTCCGAGCGGCTGCCGGTGTGATCTCCTGAACGCTGTCGGATGGTAGAGCTAAATCGTACTCATCGTAACCGCGTGACGCACAAGGCAGAGGCTCGAATCCGTCGAAGATCAAGTCTCCGCGGATATCGGCCGTGTAGTTTAAGCTTCCAAACCTGACCTGATGGCCAGGGGCGTAGCTTTCAATCTGTTCCAGATGGCGAAGCGAACTGGCCCGCAGTGCAAAGCCACCGAATACAAAAATCTATCTGGGGAGGAAAGTCCCACCCTGGACTGCATCGCTATCGATGATAGAAGGGGCCATCAAGCCTAACGGCGACGACATAGAGGAACTCTCAATGAAAGCACCAATGCCGGTGTCAAAACCGGCAGATCTCGGGTAGGGGGTCCCGAACTGTGCGACTAGGCAGATGGTAATAGGAGGCAGGGGACACAACATTTTACCCAGATTCGGGCCCTCTTGATGGAGGTAAAACCCTACGTCCTCCTTGATTAATATTGATGAAATGGGTAGTAGAAGAGTAGATCTACCACGAGGTCAGAGAGGCTAAACCCTAGAAGCTAGCCTATGGTATGATTGTATGTTGTCCTACGGACTAAAACCCTCCGGTTTATATAGACACCGGAGAGGGCTAGGGTTACACAAGGTCGGTTACAAAGGAGAAGATATGCATATCCGTATTGCCTAGCTTGCCTTCCACGCCAAGTAGAGTCCCATCCGGACACGAGACGAAGTCTTCAATCTTGAATCTTCATAGTCTAACAGTCCAGCCAAAGGATATAGTCCGGCTGTCCGGAGACCACCTAATCCAGGACTCCCTCAGCGATCCTCGAAGAATAGAGCATCTTTGTCATCAAGGCGATAGCGCTTGTACTTGGGTTTGCTGTTGGCAATCCCAATCTTCACCTTCTTCACCATTGCATCAAGAAGTTGAGCCTCACGAATCTGATCTTCCAAAGTAGGAGAGACTTGGAGGTTGGCAAGAAATCCTTGAGGAACAACATGGAGATTAAGTTTGCGGAAAGCTTCACAAAGATCCGGTTGGAAGGGCTTGAGAATCAAACTGTTGCAGTAAGCCTTCCTGCTCAAAGCGTCAGCAATGACATTGGCCTTGCCGGGAGTATATTCAATACTCGGATTATACTCTTGAATCATCTCGACCCAATGAGTCTGCCTGAGGTTGAGGTTGGGCTGAGTGAAGATGTACTTCAGACTCTTATGATTAGTGAAGATGTCCACTTTCCTTCCCAACAAGAGATGTCTCCGTGTCAAAAGAGCATGGACAACTCCCGCCAACTCCAGGTCATGAGTGGGGTAGTTCTTTTCGTTGGGCTTCAATTGGCGAGAGGTATAGGCCAAAACTTTCTTCTCTTGCATTAACACAGCACCGAGACCTTGCAGGCAAGAATCACAGAAGACCTCGAATGGTTTGGATTCATCAGGAGGAGTCAGAACTGGAGTTGTGACTAACTTCTCTTTGAGGGTGTTGAAAGCGATGTCACATTCAGGCGTCCAGACATACTTCACATGCTTCTGAGAAGGTTGGAAAGCGGCTTCGCGATCTTAGAGAAATTCTCAACGAATCTTCGACAATAGCTTGCGAGCCCAAGAAATCTGCGGAGCTGCTTCAAATTCTGAGGCGGTTCCCAATTCACAATTGCAGATACCTTCTCAGTATTAAAAGCTATGCCCTTGGCGGAGATGATATGGCCAAGGTAGAGAACCTCATCGAGCCAAAACTTGCACTTTGAAAACTTCGCATAGCACTGATGTTCTCTGAGTTTGTCCAGCACCAATCTCAAATGCTTGGCATGATCCTCTTTGTTCTTGGAAAAGACCAAAATATCATCGAGATACACCAAGAGAAAGTCATTTGTGTAAGGGTTGAAGATGAAGTTCATCATGCGAGAGAATGTTGGAGGAGCATTGACAAGGCCAAAAGACACGACAGTATGTTCATAGGAACCATAGCTTGTTCTGAATGTTGTCTTGGGGATATCTTGTTCACGAATGAGAATCTAATGATAGCCCATACGAAGGTCAAGCTTGGAGAATACTTGAGCACCCTTGATTTGTTCGAAAAGCTCATTCATGTTGGGAAGTGGGTACTTGTTCTTTATGGTCTTCTTGTTCAATGGACGGTAGTCAACACAAAGTCGGTCCGTGCCATCCTTCTTCTTGACAAAATGAACACCACAACCCCATGGAGAAGAACTTAGTCAGATCAGACCCATATGCTCTTGTATATCAAGTTGTTTTTTCACCTCCTTCAACTCTTCTAGTCCAAGCTTGTGAGGACGTTTGCAAACAGGTTCCGTGCCAGGCTCAAGATCGATGACGAATTCAACTGGCCGGTGAGGAGGCATTCCTGGAAGCTCTTGTGGAAAGACGTGTTGATATTCACAAACGACTGGAATCTGAGAGATGGCATTCAATTCGCCCTTCTCATTGAGAGAAAACAGTCAAATGGTATCGTCACGAGTGGCATAGATGATCACATCCTTAGACGAGTGTGTCAATCGAATCTGTCTGGCAGCACAATCAAGCTGAGTCTTGTGCTTAGAAAGCCAGTCCATGCTGAGAATTAGATCAATATCCGAGTTACCAAGAACCATTGGAGAGGACAAAAATTTATAATCTCCCATCTTGATAGAAACATCCGGAGCCATCATTTTGGTGTTCGTGAACAAACCCGGAGGGGAAACCGCTATCGGCTTAGGCAAACCGACAGGATGCAAATCGTGCATGGATGCAAAAGGCTTCGATATGAATGACAAAGATGCACCAGTATCAAAAAGAACTCTTGCAGGAATATCATTAATAGGAATGTTACCCATGATCACTTCTGAAGAGTCCTCTGCCTGAGCTACGTTCATCATGTTGACCTTTGCAGACTTGGGATTATGCTTGACCACTGCATTGCTGGCAGATCTCATAGGAGGATGAGGCGGAAGACGCCTCTGGTTGAAGCATTTGTTTGCATAGGACCTTTCTGCTGACACTTGTTGCACGTGACCTCTGAGAGTGGCCGGTGATACGGAGCACTTGACCTTGGAGCATGAGACGAAGCTTTGTTCTGAAAGGCTGGGTTGGGTGTGTGGGAAGATCCATTGCCACCTTTACTCTTCTGCTGATAAGGCTGATAGAACGGAGGAGGAGGCAACCAGAACTTTTGCTGCTTAGCTGCCACTTGAGTTGAAGAAGAAGAAGGAGTTTTATCCCTGACTCTCTTCTTAGATGCATCGCACTTGAGCTGAGCGGCTTCTTGCTTTAGTGCCATGTTGTAGAACTCATCATACTTTTTTGCCTCAAAAGGCACGAGAGCTAGTTGCAGATCTTCTCTGAGGCAACCTCTGAACTGATAAATCATGCTCTTCTCGTCAGGGACATCTTGTTTAGTGAAGCAAGCGAGCCTCTGGAACAGGATGTTGTATTGGTAAACAGACAAGCTGCCTAGCTTCAGATTGCGGAACTCCTCACACTTACTCTCAACAACACTCTGAGGAATGTGGTGAGGTTTGAAGTCTTGGCGGAAATCATCCCAGGTAGTCACACGACCTCTGGAATCTTTGTATTGTTGATACCACTCAGCAGCTTGGTCTTTGAGTTGGAACAAAGCAAACTTGACAAAATCCTCAGGCCTGACATTGCTACACTCAAAATGTTTGCAGATATCCACGAGCCAATCGTCAGCGTCTGTGGCCTCAACACACTTACTGAAGGACTTCAGCTGGTTTGCGAGGAACTGGTTGAGGGTAGCCAACTGAGCTTGATTGTTGCCATGGCCTTGATTTCCTTGGTTGCGCTCTTGCAAGAGTTGCATAAGCATATGCGTGTTGGCGTTGGTGATGGCCATGACAGCTTGCCATGCCTCCGGAGGTGGAGGTGCTGGCGGTGGTTCCAGATTCTGACGCGTTGGAGGAGCCATCCTGAAGAGGTTGACATCTGTTTGCATCTTGACAGACATATATTCAAGCTGAATCAAAGGATCGAAATTGCAACATGTAGCCTTAACATTCGAACAAGAAAGAATGAATGAATTCCAAAGTAAATGATCACACTTCCATAAAGTTGAGAAGCCACTTAGATAAAGGTAGATGAATAAAACAACAAGTACGGACATGAACAAATAATTGGTAAGCATTACCCAATCACAAACCAAATATCTGCGGAAGAAATACTAGAGCTACATGAATTACCACCTATGATACTCTCGAAACTTTCTGGTTATGCAATCATGTGTTGGGGATACACGTGAAGCATAATATCTCACCCAAAACTAGCAAATCCTACATCCAACTGTATCCATCCTTCAACACATAACCAAGAATCCTTCGGAAATCATTTACCTCAACCTTCGAAAAGCATCCGTTATACGAGTTATGGAAATAATCCAGAACTCCCGCCCCGGTACTGGGTGGCGTCGAGGTTATCTCACCAACAACTGCATAAAAGAGATTTTCGATGTCGGCGAAACTCAAGTATTCCAGAACTGCAACGATAAAATTGTGACGACAACACCTCGGAGCCCAACTCCCCGGGACACTGCCACAACACCTAAATGTCAGGAGGCACCAAGAACAATGTTCTCGTCACAAAACCATCGGAATGATTCCAAGATACCCGCATGATCCTAAAAAAAATCATGAAATTTGAGAATAGAAGAGTCAAAACACTACGTCAGGAGGCCTCACAAGAGCGACGAAGGGACTGGGGAGTAAAAAGAATCCTACTCTCCGATATATATAATCCTATAAGACTCAAAACATTTTTCTAGACTCAAAAACGCCAACGATTCGATCAAGCAGGGGGATCCTAAGACGTGGAAGGCTCTGATTACCTACTTGTAACACCCACGATGCGGCTATATCTCCCACGTGTCGGAGCATGACTTAGAGGCATAACTGCATTGTAGGCATGTCGCAAGAGGGGTAATCTTTACACATCCCATGTGCTGAATAAGAAAGAGATAAGGAATTGGCTTACAATCGCCACTTCACACAATACATAAATATAGCATTACATCATCTAGAATACAATCAAGGTCCGACTACGGAACCAAAATAAAGACAACCCCAAATGCATAAGATCCCCCATCGCCCCAACTGGGCTCCACTACTGATCGTCTTGAAAGGAAACATAGTAACATTTTGAAACCTCGTCGAACTCCCACTTGAGTTCGGTCGCATCCC
The DNA here is from genome assembly GCF_003073215.2 of Triticum urartu. Classification (NCBI taxonomy): domain Eukaryota; kingdom Viridiplantae; phylum Streptophyta; class Magnoliopsida; order Poales; family Poaceae; genus Triticum; species Triticum urartu. The sequence continues at coordinate 229,730,761 of NC_053025.1, read as the reverse complement.
CTGAAATGGCATCATTGGCACCTGCATCTAGTTTTGGAAGTAAACTGTGAGTCACGGGGACTTAGCAATCTCACACCCTCGCGATCTGACCATTTAAGCTTATGGCTTAGATGGCAGTGTAGAAGGAGACGGAGACGTGATAGCGTGGACGCAGCAAAGCACATAGCAGCAAGGAGGCGCGGCCTAACTAACTGCAGAGTAGGAGAGATAGCAGAGAAGAGACAGGCAAAGCCAGGGCCGGGCCGAGATAGCTACAAAGACTGCAAGAAAGTGAGCCTTCAAAAGCGTGAACTGCACAGGTCCTAAGAGCACATCAACACGATGAGACGCGAAGAGCTATCGCGAGTCCCCGGACCCGGCGCGGCACTTACAAGAGACCATGCACAGGTAGGTCATCGAGCCAGCGCTGGTGACATCATTAAATAGTAAAGTAAGTGGTCCGATTAGAGAGATACACCTACGTAAGCTGACCTTCGGAGATATTAACTACTTACCCAACACACAGCCGGCTCTATATCGGCGTGCTAGACACATGGTGCTATTGCTCGAACCCCACAAGTAAGACAACACCTCCTAGGGGTAGCGTACCTCAAACTTAGTCCAGACTTAGCCCTCACAAACCACTACATCACAGGTCTAGCTCGTCGAAAGATCAATCCCGCGGTCTTGCCCCACCGACGACCCGAAATAGAGTTCGTCAAGTAGAGACAGCTCCCAATCCAGCCTTTCTCCTCTCGCTGTTTGTCCAAATGAAAAATCGCTGCACCGGGTACACGAACTATGCGAGACAACGGATGAACCAACGCACACACAGCCACGGAAGGCGAAAGAGAGGCGCCTGCCCGCGAGGGGCACAGCGAGTAGCACGCAACATCCCACAATACGAGTGCCAACACAGATTCGAGTGGATGCGATGCTGCAGCGCGCGAGACCGAGCCGCGAGTTATTAAAGCAAGACCCAGGTCCGATATGGCGACAAGGAAGCACCCATGCTGTAGCACAAGGGGCGACAAAAAACATCACACTCCAGCCGTGATCCAACACTACGAGAAGCACTTGATCCCGGGGGGTTGAAAATCAAAAGATGACCCTTGATCTGCGAAGCCCAAGGGAAAAAGGCTTAGGATTGAAAGATGGTAAATGGAGACACCCATAATGCTATAGGCATCGCCTTTGGCCTGAGAAGGATCTGTTTGTATTGAAGTGGAGCAAAACTCGTCTATAGCGTAAGGTATTAACATCTGACAACCCATCACAACGTCTGTGGGCGCGTAATACAGCGCAACAGCAAAAGTTGAACTAGATTACATAACTACTGTACTAATTTTACTGTATCATTTTCCCAATTCATGATGAATCTTATAGGACAACTGCAACAGTTTATCCCAGTCATGAGAAGTGGATATGCAACAACATCATCAGGCCACTAGTCTGTACACGGGGTAAAAAGACAATGAAGACACACTTCAATCACCGTTACGGCTATATATAATATTGAAAATTCATCAATATAAATTGTTAATGACAACGATGAGTAATAAAGATGACTATCCCAAATAAAATAAAAACATATTCTTCCAAACAAAGAGAAATTCAAGAATCTCACAACATTCAATACACCCTAAACAACATCAAGCAAACTGCTTATATATCAAAGGCGTGGCTAGAACTCATAAACGAGTCGGTAAGCATTAAGACAAATCGAATGTATGTGTAACAACCCACCGCATGGGTTCCACCGAAAGAGATGTTTTGGACTATAGATCTATATTATGGTAGTAGGAGGCATGAAAGCATGTGGGAGAGGATTGATACCAAGTCGCAGCATAGTTTTGGTAGAGATGAGAGCCAGGATAAGCCAGAAAGCACACACTCTAAGAACAGCAAGACAAAGATTATGAAGGGGAAAAGTACGGAAGGTAATAAGATATCAGGCTATGAATTTGCACCATATGAGACAAAAGTTCTCTGAGATCGCTGATGTAGAAAAAACAAACTAGAATCTCATCGTAAAGCGTACTCAACAGCGGTATAACGATCACGTACTCATCTCCCATCTCTACCCAAGGCAAGAACACAAGCAAAGAGGAAACACGAACAACCAGGTGCAATCGCAACCAACATGAGATGCAAACATGGCATGATATGCAGGACGATGTGATATGCAAGCATATGCCGTGCTCTGGAAAGGAAAAGATGAACCAGACCTCACACTACTGAAGAACCACAGAGTGCCAGCTGAACGATGAGCGCTGCGTACACGCGTGAAAGTATTATTTTGCGGCATGCACCAGTAACACGAGTCAGTGAATAATTAGATCACCGAGGAGAACGAGAATAATCAAAACACGGTTTAGGGTTCCGCAAATGAGCAAAGCAAAACGAGAGTAATGGGCACATAACCTGCGACAAAAAGAATATTTACACTAGGCATGATGCCCTAATATTGCGCGCACTATAGAAAAGAGAGACTGACTTGGCAAGCAAGAAACTAAGCAACAGCTGCACCTCCAACAATAGGCGAGACCACAGCAAAAGCACACTGCGCACAACCCAGAGTTTATAGCGCACCGTCTAACCCAAATCTAATGATGCATTGCATCAAAGTATTGAACAACACAACGAGTCGTAGGCTAAATATTCATCGAGTAGAGCCAGTTAGAAAATCGAAACCTAAGAGAAAATGCCAAAAGAATTAGAAAGATACTTTCGATCGAAACGTACGCCTAGAGGATATATCCAAGACAACAGTGCAGGGGATTAGAGTATAAAACACGTAAGGGAGGTTCTATGCATATAAGTATGTAAGAAAGAGGACCGCCAAGATACATGCATGCGTTATGCGAGGAACAAAGCGACTGGTGGGCGAGAGAACAAGGCTATGCCCATGAAACATCGATCCATTCACCACACAGCATAAACTAACGAAGAGATCACGTCGTCTATCGGCCATGAAGCAAAAAAGGATCACAACGCAAAATTATGGCGAGCCCCCCTGATTCACTAGTTGACCAGCAGTAAGCAACACGCAAGATTCGTTTTGAAAAAAGAGCTACTAGTACAATAGCAGAGAAACTGGACATGGCACAAAACAGACTTACGAAGGCACCTTTGCAAGCTCGATGCCCTCGAACACAAGGCCTTGCAGGAAAAACTAAGCATCAGCAGGCGACGCGGCGCCAGCCGTGAACGCAGCACAAGAAGACCATGGAGCGCAGAGAGGATAAAAGTTATATCCATGGCAAGAACAGACCAGTCATCTAGCAAATGAATGGAATCAACTACAAGAGGAGCCCTTGGCACAAGTGGTATGTAACACACTGTTATATACGAATAACATGTAACAACAATGGACAAGAGTATACAATAAGTTAGAATGTAAAAGACGATCGCATGTCTTGACTCGGTGACCGTCACTACATGACAAAATGGAAGAGAAAACTCGCGATGGTGTATTAGGGCAGACATTAACCGAAAGATAGCTCAAAAATCAGGCATGTATAAATGAGAGATACTGGTCCCAAAAGAATGACATTTGGCACGTCACGAAGCAAGATAAAGGTACACGAGACTGAATACTATAGCATGAAGAAACAATCAGTAGGAATAAATCCATCCAGAGGCGAAGAATGACTTATGTTGAAAATTCTAAGGCACTGTAAATCAAGCGAACCGAGTGCAACCGAGAGCTAAGAACTTAGGTCGCTAGCTTTAGTTACTATGTATATTTAGGGACCATCAGAGCATCAGAAGATAACACAAACATGGAGATCCAGGATCTCCCACAGAAAGAGCCGGCCTCGCTAGATAAGACCCAAAACCATATGTCACGAGTTGGGCCTGCTCAATTCATAGATTGCAGCATGCCACGACAATATATCATAAAACACAGTAGGAAAAGAACAAACGTGTCCCTAGAGACGCAAAACAATTACATTATGCGTCAAAGAATCCAGGGAACAAGTAACAATTTATACTAGCACAGCACTAAACGGATCGACATCCAATGACTTCCGGGGACGAAAAACATTGGTGTTTGTCAGTCTTACTCACAACACTACTGAAAACACCAATATGTACCGAGACATCGAAGCCTAGTAACTCGACAAACAAGCATGCTGACACATTGAATAGAAAGAGGACAAGAATGAAGCACGAGACCAAACCACTCCACCAGCGGTGGATCGCAATCATGAGAGCAATAGTAAGTCACCAAGGACACACAGAGTCAGAAAGAGCACAGTCAACTCTTTCTCTTCCATAACGAAACATCTGACCCAAACGGAATAAGATGTAATCGAAAATGACAATGCTTACTCGGCAAAACAAAGGAGATCATAATCAAGTATAAATGACGATCAAAAGACAAACACGTCGACTTAGAGAAATAATCTATACAAAGACATCCAACACTATAAAAAGAGTTCCCTACTACTAGACTCCGGATCTCAGTATCTGGCTCCGACTTGGCAATTCTAGAAGTGATTTACTCGCAATTCTATACTAACGTGGCTTTAATTAGTACATGAGAGTATCTTTAGCTGGAGAAGTTGGCACTGGTGAGGGAAGGATGGGGAATGACGGTGAACCAGAACGGCGAGTGCCATCGACGAGGGGGAATGAGGCGCCACGCACCACGCACGGTGCGAAAGTCTTGGAGCACTTGAGCGGACGTCCGGCCTCCTCTCGTATCACACTTTGCGGCTACGAGCGATGGAGCGAGGCGAGCGAGCGATCAGCGGAGAGATGCACAGGCAGATGGAGCCACACCCAAGCGGGTAGGCGTGGTAGAGGCCACGGAGGAGTGCGTGCGCCTTGAGAGAATGCGGAGCAAACGCCGCCGCGAGGCTGGGCCCAGCAGCGTGGCAGGAGGACCCGCGCGGACCCGGTGAGCTTCAGCGGCGTTAGCTCCCGGATGGTATCAGTCGCGGGGGATCTAGAGGGCACCGCTCTGAGGCCGAACGGAGCGAGAAGAATGGATCAACAAGTAATCCCTAGGCAAAAAGTCTTGGAGGTCAACTAGGCAAGAAAAGAGGACGCCATGGGAGTCTGCAGGGCACCTGCAAACGTCCTGGGCGCGCGTGCAGCCGTGCACGGCAGCTCGTGTCGGATGAGGAGTGGGGTCACAGCGTCTTGCCAGTTTGCGACTGAAATGGAGGAAGCTGGAACGACACACGTCTTCGTAGCCTAGGCTTGATCACGTGGCACCAGCGCGGATGCACGACACAGGCGACAAATGCACGTCCTGCTATAAACAATCGGGTGGGCCTAGGATTTCCTAATGAACCCAGACGACATGGGGGGACATACACTCTCTGGGATACGCGTGAGGACTGCGGAATGACAAGCATGGCGTGTAAGGCCTATCGGATCGTAGACCAAGCTGAGAGAGGATGGGACTCTATATTTACTTTATCACGGAGTAGGCCAGGTTCAAATTTCGAAAAGTGAGGTACAGAGGCTATGAAGTCCAAATAGATAAGTGCGAAGGTATATCCAGAGCGAGACACTAGAAAAACAAAGCAAGAGTATGCTAGAGATAGAGATATATGAACAGAGAGAACTACGTACAGAAGGGAGGAGACGACACCATCTAGACGGGGGCTTAGATGGGTCGTGGTGGGAGCCCACTTTTGCGCTACGAGTCTCGTGGTGGGATGCCAACACACCGAGGCATTCACGCGCACACCGCCTCCAAATCCAGCGTAGTCGCGACCACTCGTATCAACCCATTCCGGACTCCAAACTGGCAGCGCGCAAACTCCAGATCGGCGGCGCGCTGTGATAATTTGGGGGGCCCACGTCCAAGATGGTCATACCGTATTGTAAAGCCGGAAGAGCCCGACTCGGTGGAGGCAGAACGAACTTTCTCGCCAGCTCGCAAATCCCGGACAGAGAACCTCACGCGCTTGAACCACAACGACATGGGCGATGCAACTGAACTCCACAAGCACTAAAGGCGCGCTTAGAGAGGTGCTGGACGCTTAGGCACGTGTGCGCAGGATTGCAGAATGACAACGGGGAAAAAACGCAGGATTCATGGAGACGATGCACATCCGTATGGGTATTTGACATAGAAGGATGCCTTAGCATGTGTAACGAGCTAAGGAACAATGAGAGGCACGAAAACAAGAAGTCACAAAAACGTCTTCTACACACCATGCAGGTGGAATCCTAATACGTATACGATCTACTACAAGTGCCGAAAAATGGGCAAGAGTTGGAATACCGAAATATGGAACGTTACTCCGAGGTCGTTAAGTCAGCCCCTCATCTAGATGCGAGGATAATGAACAAGTCTGCAGACAGTTATGACCTAACAATGCTCTTGCACTGGCCGCATGACATTAGAGTTATTTGGTTGTACTTCGGACTAAATCGTCGTAAGGATAACTACTGGACTACAATAGGGTGACTACTTAACAGTTCGGAGAGAGCACTAGTACCCCAACTTGTTGTCTAACAAAGCCACTCCTAACTATCTCAGTATACAAAACACCTCTACCCCTTTCGGGTACGGTCGACTGCCCCCCCTCAACCCCTTAATATAAGTGAAGGGCGGGTTACATGACTAAGATCCCTAGTCACAGAGAAAAATAGCACAGCGTTCAGCTACACTGCGAATTGCAAAGTGGCTCTAACACGGTTCCTGCCTTAGTCTTTTGCGCGCGTCCCTCGCCAAGGGGCGACATTAACGAGTGCATTTACTAGCTTCCTGACCTAAAGCAGGGCGTGACGGCCGCCGATCACTAACCTGCCCACGGTCACCGTAACTAATCCGTCGCGTCGAAGACCCACTATCGAACACTCTACGAACGTCGCATTTGGGCCTTGGGTATCCGTTCAGCGTCGATCCACGGAAAGTTGATCGCCTGGCCAGCGAGGGACACACCGCATCTACAACGAATGCGCGGTCACGCCGGACGAGAGGAGGCGCTCCCCGTGTGATCTGGGTGGCACGTCCTCCAGGTGAGCTCGGCGGCGAGGAAACGGTACTAGCAGCGCCGCCTTGCCTCTTTGTGAATCCGTCAAGTCTCGTGCGCTAAGAGGTGTCACATTTCCAGCCGGCTACGCTGGCGGAACCGACCTGACGTTCCGACGCTGACGCGGGGGTGACATATCCCAACATTAGCCCCACAGTTTAATTGTGGATATCCATCGTAAACTGATCTCTACAAAATAAACACAAGAACAAGAACTCAGATGCTAGATAGATATGTGTTCCGACACGAGTCGAAGCTCAACAAACTCAATTGATCTAGAACCCGGCACCTGATCATCGCCTTAAGTCCTGTCATTTCTTCTCGTGATGCGGGTAATAGGGTTCCCCGGAGCGACTGGCCGGTGTCACAATGGGAGATTAAGCAGACGAGAGTAAGACAGAAATACCCTAGCCGAGAGACTAGATCTTAGGACATCTCCGCCGATGGTTGGACATGGAAGACGCACGGTATTATTTGACCCCCAACAATGTGCACAGGGACTCCAAGGAGGTTCACCTAGACATCTGCAATATCAAGTTAAATGTTAACCATTAGTCTTCGCTCAATGTAATCCGCTATCTAAGCATGTGGAGACTTCCATGCATGATCTTGCTCTATTGGAATATCATGCATGAATAAAAGTGTATCCATTGATGGTTTAGTCTAGAATCTTCCATGTATGAATTTTTACTACACTACTGGTGAAAGACTTATGACGAACCATTTCTTACATATCCTCTACCCCCTTCCAAGTCATCCTGATTTAATCCCTCCATCTAGGTGTATAAGGGCATGGTTAATACTTAAATAGTATAGCCAACTGTTGACTATAAGAAATTGCCATGTCATCTGTAGCCAACATGTATAACAATGGATCCTCAAAAACTAATTATTGATGATCATTTCTTGCAAAGCACAATACGAGTTATTTCTTCACAAGTTTTGGATGCAGGTTGAACAGTTGAAAGCTTTTTTTTGAAAAATATACTTTTTTATCTATTTCACCTGGATGTTTATGAGCTCTAGAGATGAAATAATATTCGAAGAAACCTATCGATACCCGTTACAAATGAGATGACCCCCACATCCTTTGTCGAAATAAACAACTCCCCGATCAATGCATTTCACTCTTCCGTGCAACGCACGGGCACCTTACTATAGATTAATACGACCAAAAATTGAACTAACATTATATATAGTACGATAAATGATGATGCATGTCACCTAAAATTATATCATTGAAAACTATGTTCAAATATGAATCCAACGATATTGTTTTTGTTGTCATGCACTAACATTTTGTCAGTTAAATCTTCAGTCAAATTCAATGGGGGATAAACCACGACCGATGTAGTAAACCACGACCGAGTACTAGTGTAGAGGGCGGCACTGCACGGGAGTCTCACCCTGCTCGTGGCGCGGCAGTAAAGCCGTCATATCACAAAACCCAACCACTCCCAGTAATAAGTGGCCTGGTAAAATAAGCGGATGAGCAACCATCACATCCCTCCGTCTTTTTTGCATTTCATCTCTCTGCATTTACTTTCTCCGGTTCATCTCGCACAGTCGATCCCTAGCTACTACTCCTAGTATCCCTAGCTACTACTGCTAGGGCCAGTTCTTTTGGCGGCTTCCCCAGCTTTTCCCATAAGACTAGTCACAGTGGAGAGTAACTTTAAGGCGTCTCACTCATGTATTTGGGCTTCTAAACTACTAGTTGTAGTACCTCCGTTCTGGTTTATTCCTCACCATTGTATTTTTTGCTAAATTTTGACCAAAGATAACATTTCATTAGTTAAATTTATGATGAAAATTTGACACAGATTACAAATGGGGACCAATAAACCATGACGGAGGTAGTAGTTATGGGATTACTAATCTAGAAGCCTAAAAGAACTGGCCCCTGGTACTCCTACTAGTAGTAGTAATCAAGTTGGAATTCCAATTGCACGACACAACTTGTTAGGCAAAAAATTCGATACAGGGTGTAGGAAGCGGTTTGGGAATTTGCATGCCTCTTCCGGCTCGTATGTTGTGTGGAATTGTGAGCGGATAACAATTTCACACAGGAAACAGCTATGACCATGATTACGCCAAGCTATTTAGGTGAGACTATAGAATACTCAAGCTTGACTAGTGTTGTTTTTCTACTTTTACAAAAACGGCATCGTAATGTTAAAACGTGCATTTGCACGTACATAAGTAATAGTAGTACTCCCTCCGTCTAGGTGTATAAGTCTTCCCTCCTTATTGGTCACGGTGCACAACCAAAGATGACTTATTGAACTGGATGGAGGGAGTAGCACAGTCTGCAAGCATATATAGAGAGAGACGTGTAGTGCGATAGTATGTAGTAAAGTTTGTGCTATATGCACGTACTTACAAAATGTGTACGAATACACAAGGTCTCCAAACTTTCCCTTTTACATACTTAATTAAGGACGCTAATAATTCATGAACGTTCAGGGTTTATCATTTGCATCCCAAAACTAATGAGATCACCTTACGAAACAAAAATTATACTCCTACTAAAAGCCACGACGCTCGCAGGAGCGCTTGCGGCGCACCACGAGTGCCCTGGTGCATGGCCGTTTCCCAGCGCACCGACACAATGCCTCTTCCTCAGCCTCGCAATGCGCGAGGTGCTGATTGGCGGCTTGCACTCAGGGCTCGGGCCCGACTGCACTCAGGGCTTCAGCACGAGTGTCCTCCGCCACCATCACGGCCCTCGCACGAGCCTTCTGCCAAAGAGCCAATTGCCTGACTCTCTCGGACGCGACATAGGCCTGCCAGGAAGCTTGTTCTGCGGTGCGCTTCTCTTCCCCAGCCTTCTTCTCCGCCTCTATTTTGGCGCGCTCTGCTGGAGGCAAAGCCTCCCACAAGGCGGCATCCATTTCTTTCCAAAGCTCCTCAAGGCTGGGGGGGCTCGGCGGGAGGCACGGCGTTCTCCTCGTAGCGGGGAGCCGACGCGTCCTCCAACACGCGTGATGGCGAGATTGGGAACACTGACGCGACCACCTCGATGCTTCGCAGCGAGGAGCGGAACACCGACGCGTCCTCCTCGACTAGTGGCGGCGAGGAACGGAATGGCGACACGTCCACCTCGACGCGTCGCGGCGAGGAGCGGAACACCGACGCGTCCTCCTCGACTAGTGGCGGCGAGGAACGGAACGACGACGCGTAACCGTCCGTGCAGTGCAGCGAGGGGCGCCTAGGGCTTGGGAGGGGCAATGCCATGGTGGTCAACATGAGAGGGAGGGGGAGGAGATAGCGATGAACCTGAACGTGAGGGGGATGAGATAGAGATGTCGTGGGAGGCACAATATTTAGAGCGATAAATGGCACACCTGCGTCACTGACTTAACTGCAGGTCCAGTTGCGTCACTGACAGGTGGGCCAGACCCCTGTTGGGCCCATATGTCAGTGACCCAATGCACCCGCAGTTAAGTAACTGAAGCAGCGTCCCGGAAGATATGTTGTGTGATTAACGTAACAGCTACTCCCATTAAATGCTCAGATTTCAAGGTGCATTAATTGATTGCATGCGAGGATTATGAGAAACTTGACCAATGCATGTACTTCATGCATGCATGCATTGCAATTAATGCATTGGTAAACACAATTCTTTGAGAAAACGAGCGCATTAATTGAGTGCTTTTACAAACTATGAAAATTATTCCACCACTCATCATGTACATTGGTTGGTGAGATTTTTGAACTGAGCCCTATAAACCGGAAAGGAGGTAGTACGTGGGCATATTTCTTGGAGTAAATTACGGGGGAGGGAAGGGGTGGAAATATTGTTGGTCACAACGGATTGGACGAGCGCGGGGGGAGGAGAGTCATGCATGCAGATTTTGTCCACACGGGGTGGAGTGGTGGGACGGCCGAAGGGAGAAGGAGAGTCTGGCAGGCATATTGTTTCCACACATGGAGAGGAAAAGATTTGGAGACGAATGGGCTTCCTGTAGGTATGTGAATGGTGCATAATAAGTCTCATCTTGAATGTTGGGCTAGGTATAGTCTCAAGTCATTAAAAACATACACTTCCCACACATGTTCATATTTCAAGGTGCACTAAATTATTGCATGCGACGATTAAGGCTGGCCATAATGGTGGAATCTTAGCTGGTATCATGCACACAGGAACAGCAAACATGCTGATGTGGGAAAGAATTATAGAAGAGAGGGGGTTAGAGTAACTAGTGTTCATGCGTGCATCGGTAAACACATTTTTTTGCGAAGAACTACAAAAACTATTCCACCGCCTCTATCTTGCTAAGAGTAGGTGAAAATTTTGAATCGAGCCATTTAAACTAGAAGGGAGGTAGTAGTACTCTAATAGCTAACCTTGGCCCTATTTGGATCCATGTGTTAGTGTTAGTTTGGGTTAGTTTGAACTCAACTAACCCCAAAAATAATAACATCAATTACTTTCCAAACAATAACAGACGAAGCATTGGATATGGTATAGTCCACGTGCAAGCCCGACATTCCAAGCTCAACTTCCACATCAAACTCATGTTCACAGATATCTCCACATTCATACATAATGTCCACAACCATGATTCACTTCAAAGCCAAAAAAATTGAGGAGAGTTATGAATAAAGAAAAACCTCTAGTTCCTGCTACCAGTGCGAGCACAACAAGTCAAGACCATGCGTAATTAATTATATTTTGGTCATTTTTTGTGTTAAAAAATGCCGGCTGGCTCGTGGAAGGACGTGTTGCCGGCACATGCCCGGATTCAATAAAGGTAGGCGGGGCAGTCTGAAGCCGGTTGCATGCGGCGAGGAGGCGTGTTCAACCGGGCCTGCAGCGAGTGGGACCCTCTTGGCCAGCGAGCCGGTTCAATGCTTGCGCTATGATAGGTCGCTCCGTGTCAGAGCAATCACTCCCTCTAGTCCTTTTTTGTTTGCGTATAACAAAATCTCGTTTTCCATTCACATTTTACATGTAAAATTCATGGACAAACTTTGACCCAAAATACGATGGGGACTAGTAAACCGGAACGGAGGTAGTAGTTTTTTTGAAATGAAAGAAGGATTTCCCCCTTCTGATTTTCATTACTGAAAACCAACATCTAAATCTAAACCATAGTATTTGTCCTAGAACTACCAGGTTCAACATCTCGCATCATAAACCCATACAACCATACGCCAAAGTGGTACGTAGTACTATGAATTTCATTTTCACTCCATACAAATCGTTCTAAAAAATACTTAGTACTTATAACGCGCAATTGAAAATCAAACTCTTAACCCCACTAAAAATGATATTTTAAACATGGCTACTCGATCTATGGCAACTGGCGAGCCACTGCCTCCAAGTCGTTCACCTATGGTCCCGACCATCAACTCCTACGGATCAAATTATCACGCGAGCTGACTATTCCTACAAAGGTGCGCTCCACCACGTACCCAGTACCCGCGAATGCAGCAATCGTGCACCTTGGGTTTTAGGGTTTATTTGTTAATGTTCCCTTTACGTAACACTCATGTCTGCAGGACAGCGAGAGACCGACTGCATGCGTGCGCCTCTTCTCTTCGTATATGTACTCCACCGTTCGTCTGGTGTCCAAAAAATTATAATAACTACTAGCAATGTGCCAATGCGTTGCCACATGATCAGAGTAGATTAATACATATTCACCAATTTGATAGAAAAATGTCTAGTTTTGAAATACGTATATCACTAAAAAATGTTATGTTTCACTCAAAAAATATTCCTTTGGCGGTTTTGATGAGATAAGGGAGGAATGTTGTTGGTTTCAAGATTCGAGAAGTGGTATATGTCTATTTTCTACTCTTACTAGCAAGATGCCTGTGCGTTGCACGGAACATCAAGATCTTGTGGGAGAAAAGGATGAATGAGGGAAGGCCTTATCTGCAAATGTGGAGAGGAGTGCGGGTAAATTGCCATAGTTTCGTTCCTATCCGTCAGATATAAATCAGACGGCCTGTATTGCAGGATGACAGGCCCACCATCATCACCAACTCTGTTTTTTATCCCTACTCTTATAAAAATCATAGTCGGTGATGATCGTGTGCCTGCCATCCTGCAATATAGGCTGTCTGATCTATATCTGACGGATAGGAAGGAAACTATGGCAATTTTGCAAAAATATACCCACACCCCTCTCCACACTTGCAAATAAGGCCTTCCCTTGTTCATCCTTTTCTCCCACAAGATAAACTACTCATAAAAATGCATCTTCATGTTCCGTGCAACGCATGGGCATCTTGCTAGTGGTTGCAAAAAGCCCATGTGTGTGAGAGAGAGAGGGAGAGAGGAGGAGGACGGAATCCATGTGTGACAAACACACAAAGAGTGTGTGTGCGAGAGGTATCAGCTTAAAATGAGGCGATACTGTGTGTGTGCATGATCAAGAGGGCGTGTCTTAAGAAGGGAAGAAAAATCTACATAGATACAAGGAGCAGGAGAGAGACATGTATGCGATAGTGGAAGCATGAGTGTGCGGGTGTATAAACCTACCTAGAGGCTAGTCGATAAATGTTTATGAGAGAAATATGAGTTGGAGGTGCGAAAGCGAGAGTTTGGTGTGTGAGAGAGAGAGACAGTAGTTGGGAAGGGGATTGGAAGCAGGAGTTGTGTGTGTGTGTGTGAGAGAGAGAGAGGGGCAGTTTGTCTGATCGGTAAACAAATAAATAATGACAGTCTGGGATGGAGACGAAAAGGAGACCGCAACAAATGTTGTGTCTACAGGAGAGAGAGAGAGAGAGTAATTTTAGTGGTATGATTCATATCTAGAGACATATAGGGTGTGTGAGAGAATCCCATGGAGAGAAAGACAAAGTGAAAGACGAGTGGAGACTGCGTGTGTGGCAGTGAAAAAGAAAGCTTAGGTACCTAGTGATACAAGAGAACGGTAGAGACGTGAGAGATAATGAAAACCGTGTAATGTATAATGATAGGGAGAGTGTGACACTTCTCAAGGGAGACGTCGAGAGACCATGTTTGCGAGGATAGGAGAAACATGAAGTGAGCGTGCGGGTGAGACGGAGAAAAGAGAGTGATAGCTACATGAAGGAACATGCATGCGAGAGTGATGGGCGTGAAAGGAGTGAACATAAAAGGGATTCAAATATTTCAATTCGAGATGATGATACATGTAATCCATACTCGAACCAAAATTGATCCATCAAACATGCATACTCATATGAATTCACTCGCGTCTATGTTATTTAATATGTAGATATTACTGATCCATACATTTAGTAGAACATAATTTGGTTTAATTTTTTGAATTCAACCTTATGATTTTGAGATCATTGTATTTGTAAATCATATTACTACTTCTTTTGAAAGTATATATAAAAATGATGTATATAGAATTTTATTCCAATCGAAAATGGATCCCGCTCGAAAAAATAGAAAACAAACGGGATTCGAATTGAGTTGGCACGGTAAACGTGCACTCTGCAAAATTTGAAGGAAGCGGGGAAAGTCGCAGTAACCGCCTGAAACCAAAATCTGCGAGATGGATATTACTACTACCTATCCCTGTCATGCAAAGCCTATCTGCTCGATTTCTATAGGTTTCGATAGGGGTAGTTTTGTAATTTCACTCAAACGTGACATAACCGCCTCTCACCCGGATTCATACACGGTGGGCACCAAAACACAATGTGTCCTCGGCCAAAATCGACTCCCTCCACGATTCATACACGGTGGGCACCAAAAACAAACTCTCGTAAATGGGCTAGCTCCTGGCTCCCATGGGTGTGCAGAACATCACCCACTCCCCGGCGATCGCCACCACCTCCGGTGATCTCCTCCCCTAGCCACCAAAATTCCTCTTCTCTCCACTAGATCTCTCCGGCGCACTGAGATCTACCTTCTAATACCCATCTCCATGGGTTCCGGTGTTGGATCCACTCTTGGCTTGGATTTCTCCAAGGGCTTGGTTTTTGCGGATAAGGTTTTTCAATCTACTGGTTTTACGGTACATCCCATGGATGACACGGGCTTCTTCACCATGGTAATCTCTTTTGGGCGGCATGTTTTTCGTTTGCATGAAGATTCAGTGGCGGTAGCAATTGAGGCGGCCATTGGGAGTTCTGCAATTGAGTTTATGGTTTTTCCGCTCAAGGATAACGTTTTTGGCTTTCAAGTTTCCTGTAAGGCTATGGCTATGATCGTTCTTCAGCTCCGTTCTTATTCTTGTGATCATTTTAAATGTTACTTCCATCTTTGGGGTAATGGGGGACCAAATTGGGGCCATGAGTTCAAGCTTTGGAAGTTGGAATGTGATGCAGAATGGATACTTGTTAGTCCTTCCAAACGTCGAGCTGCCCTTGGCATGCTAGCCATGCATTCCAAGCCCCAAAAATCCTCGGTAAGATCTACTCATGCCCAAGCCAAGAAGCTTTCTTTTTCAACGTTCCAGAGTTATCCTGCTTGCCGTGGTTATCGTTATCCAGCCACACAGGATTGTATCTAAACTATTGAAGATGCGGGTATACTCTCCCGGATCATGAAAGGGTGGTCACCCATCCCCCGCCGCCGGCTGAACTCCGGTGGACGTCAACCTCTCCATCCATATCTTTTGGTACGGTTGGGAACCTCCCTCCTAATGCGACTCGGACGCCGTCTATCTCGGGCGGGAGTTATGATTCTTCGAATGTGGACGTGTCCTCCCATGATGGGTCGTCATCTACACGTGCCACGGATCAAGTTGGGCTGGTGTTACCTTCTGGGCCTTCCACTATTCCCTCCTCTCAACAAGCTGCAGTGGAGTTTGATAATTTGGTTTCAGATATTATGAATGAAATCTTAACGTGTCAAAAATGTTTGCGCAAGGGCCATTTTGCTACGGCGTGCATGTCCGGGTTGCACTGTAACTCTTGTCTGCGGGTGGGGCATGTTGCAAAAGATTGCAACCGGTTTGCACAGATCTTGGGCTTGGTTTGGAAACCGAAACCCGGTAACGTTGCAACTTCCGAGGATCCCTGAGCTCCCACCGAGAATATCTCTCTGGCGCAACTTTTGCCAAACTTGGACTCCTCTTGCACTTCTGCATTAACTCTTTCGCCCCGTTCCATCAGCCCTGGTCCCAAAACACCATCGACTACACCGCCGGAAACCCCACCTCCGCCGGAGTCCTCGCCGTCTGCTGCAAGCTCGGGGCGTGCCTCTCCGATGGCAAACTTCCACCTTGACCCTCTGCTCTATGTGCCGGCGGGGCACCACATTGTGGATGGCGGTGAGGCTCGGGTGCCGCGAACCTTCGTGACGCCACATACCCCAATTGTGCGTCGCCATGAGGAGTTCATGTTGGCCGAGGTAATGCCCATCCCCCCTCCTGATCAGATTGGGGTTGCTAGGGAGGAAGTTGTCCAATGGCTAAAAGCTCATGGGATTTTGGTGAGGTCTGCTCAACCTTGGATTAGATCGGTGGGTCTTTTTGAGCTACGGGATGCTGCTGTGAGATTTTCACTTCTTCAGATGCCGCCTCAGCCCCTGGGTAATGATCGTTTTGTTCGGTTTATGAAGCATGATGAGGGGGAATCTTTTAGAGGTGTTTAGGGTTTCCGACAGGGTTTGCTTATGTTTTTGGGGATTCCGCTTGATCTTCGCAATGAGAATGGTCTTCGGGCAGCAGTTAACACCTTTGGGAAGTTTCATCATTGGATTAGTGAGGACCCATATCTGGTGCGCTCCTTGGTCTTTGCATCTTTCCCGGAGGATATTCTTGTGCCCCGGGACATGGTGTTCATGGAGTATGCAGCCTGGGGTGGTGCCAGAGTGTCTTGGATGGCGCCATTGTATATTCTGGGTGCCAATTTTGCCGAACAAATGCCCCAAGATGAGGACTGGATGCCCATGAATGGCAACCCTCATCCGCTGCCTGGTGTGCCCTTTCCAGAAATGCCGCCTTTTATCCTGCCTCCATTCCCTTCTTTGGGGTGGAACGATGTGCCACCACCGCCGCTTGCTCCTGCCCATGATCAAGAGGACAACTGGGCAACTGGGATGAGCCTGCTGTGGAACCAGTTGTGGAGGACCAAGAGTCCATGGTTTTCAATGTTTCGGCACAGCAAAGCTCTACTCAGCCAAGTTCAGACGTGCAGCTCTAGGAGCCACCTGCAGTTAATCTAGTTGGTGGAACTGCAACGGAAACCCGAAGTGACCCGGAGAACATTGCCAAGGACGTGGAAGATGCTAGCAATTGGGTGATCGTGGTTTATCAACCCCCAGTTATTGATGTTGTGGCCCTTGCTCAACCTGTAATTAAGGTCCCTTTTGGACCCCCTCTGCCCCCTGAAATGATATGGAGGCGTTCTTTTGAGAATTTGTTGAATGCACCGGTGGTGTTTGAGGTACCGCAACCTCTAATGCCTAAACCTTTGTCGCCAGTCAAGAGAAGATGGAGCCTTGCTTTTCAGCCTGATGATCTTCCTTTACTGACATGGAACGAGCCGGAGCCGGTTAGACCTGTGGCAAGAGCTCTTTTTGTAGATGACGGGGATGAAGCTATGCCTGCTTTTGTCCCCCCTCCACCTATGTGCGCAAGACCAAGGAGGCCTCGTAAAACTCTGGCGCCAACACCTCTGGTTGAAACGTCTGTTCGCAGATGTACCAGAAGCTCGGCCCAGCGTGATGGGTTTAAGCCCACTTTCCATGAGCTGGTTCTACAGCCCAAGAAGAAGAAGCCGAAGGCTAAGCACATTGCTGCTGAGAGGCCCAGCACCACTGCATATGGAGATGTCCCTCCTCCCACTCCTGTCAGTCATCTGCAAGCTCTTGGCAAGGAGTTGGACATTGATGCAGCTCTGCTCACTGAGGATGCACTTACGGTGGACCCTTCTGCCGCAACCAACCAAGCTTCCAATGAATAGTGTGCTATCCAAATGCTGGGTTTTGCAAGCCCCAAAATTTGCTCCCTGCATGTCTTTACTTTCTGAACTTTGGATATGTAATAATGTTGGTTCAGACCTTAATGTGGCTTTTGGACATATGGCATTGTGTGATGTGTGGTTTGGGGACCTGTTTATGATCTTTATCTATGAATTCTCAATGTAAAAGCTGGAATGTCCTGTGCTGGAATGTCAGGGGTTTAAACTCTGAAACTAGGCAAAGAGCTGTCAGGCAAAAGATCGATGAGAGTCACTGTGCAATTGCATGTTTGCAGGAAACTAAATGTGCATCTTTTGACTCCAGATCAGTTAAAAGTTTTTGTCCTAAAAGATTTGACAGCTTTGCTTTTGCTCCTTCTTTGGGGGCCTCTGGTGGAATCATAGTTGTTTGGAACTCCTCTGTTTTTCAGGGGACCTTATTGGAAATCCAACAATTTGCAGTAGTGATTGAGTTTGTTTCCAGACAAAATAATGAGAGGTGGACTCTTGTTGCTGTTTATGGTCCTTGTTAGGGGGAAGCTAGGGATAATTTTGTTACTTGGTTATACCACCTGAATATTCCAGTGGATGAAAACTGGCTGCTCCTGGGGGATTTCAATTTTCTGCGCTCGCTAGATAACAGAAATTTCCCTGGAGGGGACCTGAATGACATGTTTATCTTCAATGAGATTATAGGGCACTTGGGCCTTTTGGAATTGCCCATCAAAGGAAGATCATACACTTGGTCTAATATGCAGGATAATCCCCTCCTTGAGCAGCTAGATTGGTTTTTCACCTTTGTTGATTGGATATCTGACTATCCCATGACTGAGGTGACGCCCCTCGCAAAAACTGCATCTTACCATGTGCCATGTGTGGTTTCCATCAAAACTTCTATTCCTAAGTCTAACATTTTTAGATTTGAGAACTATTGGTTAGAGCTCGAGGGTTTTATGGACTGTGTTGACTCTTCATGGCAAAGAACTTCTAGAAAGGGACATATCACAGCTAGAATAGCTGACAAGTTCAAATCCCTGCGAATGTGTCTCAAAAGATGGCAGATGAACATCTCCAAACTGAAAATGCTTGTCTGTAAATGTAATAAGGTTATTCTGTTACTAGATGAACTTGAGGAGCTCAGACCATTGTACAGGCCTGAATCTAATTTTCGAAGAGTGGTTAAGAATCATGTGGAAAAGTTGCTTCACCTTCAATAGCTTTATTGGAAAAAGAGATGTACTATTAGATATATAAAAGTGGGTGGAGAAAACACTAAGTTCTTTCATGCTATGGCTACTGAGAGGCATAGAAGGAATTCTATTGCTAGCTTAAAACTACCTGATGGCACTGTGGTATCTGACCACTCTCAAATGGAGGGTATTATATGGAATTGTTTTAAAAATAGAATGGGCTCTTCAAGGGGCATCCACATGGGCTTTGATCTCTCCTCTTTAATTGTTCCAGTGGAGGGTTTGGATGTTCTCACTAAGCCCTTTGAGAAAGAGGAAATGGACAAGATTGTCAAACATATGCCAGTTGATAAAGCCCCGGGTCCAGATGGTTTTAATGGACTTTTCTTCAAAAGGTGTTGGCACATTATCACTCCAAATTTTTATGAACTGGCACAGGCTTTTTATGATGGTACTGCTCATCTAGAGAACATCAATGATTCATATATCACTTTGGTGCCTAAGAAACATTAACCTGAGGAGGTGGGGGACTTCAGACCTATTTCTTTAACAGGAATGGGTCTTAAGTTCCTTTCCAAAATGGCAGCCAATAGGTTCCAAGAGGTAATAATGAAGTGTATCCACAAGAACTAGTATGGGTTTATAAAAAGCAGAACTATTCAGGATTGTATTGGATGGACTTTTGAGTATTTACACCAGTGTCATCAGTCCAAGAGGCCAATTGTCATATTTAAATTGGATTTTGAGAAGGCCTTTGATTCTCTTGAGCATGAGGCAATTGTCCAAATCTTGAGATATAAGGGTTTCAATGAAAAGTGGATTCTTTGGATGAAACAGCTTTTGTGTACAGGTACCTCATCTGTTCAGCTGAATGGTGTTCCTGGTAGGAAATTCATATGCAAAAAGGGTGTTAGGCAGGGAGATCCAGTCTCTCCCCTGCTCTTTGTCCTAGCAGCTGACCTATTGCAGACTGTAATTAATGACATGTTCAGAAGGGGCATACTTCATCTCCTAATACCTTGTCATGACCAGGACTATCCTGTGATTCAGTATGCTGATGATACCTTGATTATCTTGCCTGCTGACAAGGTACAGTTAATTGCTTTGAAGGACATGTTGAAGGTCTTCTCTATGTCTACTGGGCTTGATGTGAATTATCATAAATCCTTTATCATTCCCATCAATGTGGATACTACTGTCATGACAGATTTAGCTGCTGCTTTTGGATGTCAAATTGGGAAAATGCCTTTCACATACCTTGGGCTGCCACTAGGTACTACTAGGCCTAAAATGGTGGACTTCATGCCTCTGGTGGACTGCATGGAGAGAAGAATGACAGCTAGCTCCTCTTTTTTAAATCAGGGGGAGAGATTACAGTTTCTGAACTCTGCATTGTCTTCTATGCCTATCTTCTTTCTTTGTAGTTTGGCTGTCCCTGCTGGCATTCTAAAGCAATTGGAGAGAATTCAGAGACAATGCCTCTGGAGGAAAAATAGGGGTGAACCTGCTCCTTCTCTGGCTGCTTGGGACCTTATTTGCAGGCCAAAAAACAAGGGAGGCCTTGGTATTCTCAACCTGGGTGTTCAGAATGTGGCGCTACTGCTCAAACATGCCAATAACTTCCTCAATAAAAAGGATATACCTTGGGTGTCCTTAATTTGGGACTCTTACTATAATGGCAGAGTACCCCAAGGAACTTCTGATTGTGGCTCCTTCTGGTGGAAGGATATATGCAAAGTCTTGCAAAACTTTAGGGACTGTGCTTGGGTTCAGATAAATGAAGGAGACATTGCACTTATGTGGTCAGACACTTGGAAGCTTGATGATTAGGAATCTAGGCTTCAATTCAGATTTCCCAGGCTTTTTTCATATGGTAAAGATCCCTGGATTTCTGTTAAGGATTTCTTGGACTCTCAGGACATGTATCACCACTTCCATCTTCCTTTGTCTAGCCAGGCCTTTGATGAGCTGATTATTCTTCAATCTCTGTTGGAAAGCCATGCTAGAGTCACTGGGTCCAAAGATATTTGGCTTTGGAATGGCACTGCCAAGGGATACTCTCCGAAGCTTTTTTACTCCCATGTGTTTGTGTCACAATCTTTCAACCCCCTGACAGCTTGGATCTGGAAGTCCTCTTGCACTATGAAAATAAAGGTTTTTGCTTGGATGCTCATTATGGATAGGCTGAATACCAAAGATATGGTGGAACGGAGGCATTGGCATTTGGAGGATGGAGTAAACTGTGTTCTCTGCCCTTTGCAGACTAGGGAAACAAGAGATCATCTGTTCTTCAATTGCAATTTTAGTGTCAGGGTCTGGAACTATTTGCAAATTGATTGGTCATCAAGTGACTCGATGAAGGAGCTGGTCATCAATGCAAACAAGAGTTTTAGGAAACCTTTCTTCACTGAAGTGGTCTTTATAGCTTGCTGGAATATATTGATTGTCAGAAATGCTAAGGTCTTTAGGCATGAGAGAGCTGGATTTAATAAATGGAGAACAGCTTTTCTTCATGATATTGCTCTAATGCAATATAGGATTAAGCATGCTTATAAGGATGATCTCCTTAAATGGATCTCTTTTCTTCCACCTTGAGCCTGTTTGTTGTTTTTCCTCCTTTATTTAGATTAGCTTGATTACCCCTTGTAATCCCCCTTGTACTTGTTCTTGTCTTGCCTTTTAATAAAGTTTTGATATGCTGTGGGGGTTTTTCCCTATAGTCCCCAGTCAAAAAAAAACTCTCGTTGGCAAATATTTGGTGTATGCGAGATTACAGTCCTATCCCCAATCGACTAATATTGCTGTGATGTAGGAAATTTGAAACGGGGGCTAAGTTTGTAAATTTCCTCACATTTGAGACAAGCGCGCCCTGAAGACATGGTTCCTCCATTCCTCTCCACCTCATTTCCCCATTCGTACTCCGTGAGCGCCAAAACACCCTCTCCACCCCAGCCTCGTCCGTCCGCCACCCCATCCACCGCCGTCCTCCTCCACCATGCCGGAGTTGATACCCGGACGCCGCCGTCCATTACAAGAGATCGTCCTCTCTCATCCACGGCTTCGGACCGGGATCCTTGCATCCCGTCCTCTCGCTTCATCCCCGCCGTCGTCCACCTTGCCGGCGCCGCTCCTATGACCGTCTCGTCCACCGCGCCCCGCCACCACTGTCTACCCTCCTAGATCTGCTTCCACGCCGCCGACAGCCATCGCTACCGCAGCACTGTCAAATTCTCAGCAGATGCATACAGGGAACCGCACCAGAGGCGGTACTCTTTCGTATCTGCTCAACTTATTTATCGTAGCAAGAAAATAGATCGCCACTACTTTACTCTGATATCTTGTCCATCACTTACTTGTTAGTTGGAAGCAAACATTGGTTACGAAGTTACCTTTGTCCGGGTTGCACCTTCAGGTCTGCCATGGCACGCTCAACACTATACTCCCAATGCTTATGGTTGTCCCCTTCTATATTCCACACTAGTTAAATCACAGTAGACTAAATTTCAAAAGTGGGTCAGTCGATTTTTCAGAGCTCGCCGGAGTTCGCCGGTGCGAACAAAGGGGCTCGAGTGGGGACTTTGGTTGTGTGGGGGCGGTGGTGGGGCCTCGCCGAATGAAGAAAACTCGACGCGGGTGGGGGAGAGGGTGGGGGCTGGGGGTGGTGGAGGAACACAGGCGGTGGGGGCTGATGGTCTGGCCGGTGGCCCGTGCGGTGTTCTATATGGGAAGAATCAGAGACGAGGAAGAAGAAGGGTTAGGAGACGTAGGATCTTCATCCAACCGCCTGAAATGGTCGACTGACCCAAATGACAAAAGCCACGCGACTTGCATGAAGACATGCCTTTATATTCGGTACCATCATCGTACCTGCTTAGCACTGCTCCTGAATCCATCAAGCTAAACAACATGCCACTCATAATTCCAAACTTGTTGCTCAAGTACGAATCTGAGATGATGCTGATATTACTAAAACTAATAACATTTAATTGGTCAGCTAATGTTCCTACTTTACTTTCAAAAAAGCACATGCACCACATATAGAGAGACGGCAGGGAGTTGCCTTCTTAATGCGCTCTTGTTCATCATGTGTCGGCACTACGCAACGAACATTTTATTATCCAAAATATGATTGCTCTTCTTTAGCATGTTCCTCTTCCGTTCATCTTTAATAAGTACTCTCTCTGTTCCTAAATACAAGTCTTTGTATAGATTCCACCATGGACACATGATGATGCACCGAAGCGCCTCATCGAAGGGAGTGGCAATGCCAGGGCTGCTAAAGCACCGGAGCACGGCGTGGAGATGGAGACAGAGGTTGCCATCACCGCCGGCGAGTTATCGCTGCACCCTGACGTTGTCGACGACGTCGAGCTTCCACAGTCGGAGGCGGAGTTCCACACCGACTCCGATGACCACTACGGCGACGACCCCGACGACCACTCCGGCGACGACTCCGACGACCACTCCGGCGACTACTCCGAAGACAACGGACAACTGGTTAGTCATCTATACCCATTTATGTGTGAAATAGATCATAGGGTTTCTCTGGTTACTCCTGCCTCCCCCTTTTGGAATAGAAATCCTTTGGTTATGTTCTCCCAATCCATGAAATCCGAGTAAGTTTTGTTAGATCCATGTAGTGTATTGATTGTTTGAATGGTACATGTGATAAGTGATTAGTTGTTTCATCTGTGCAAATGATTTTTGCTAGTAATCCTACTAGGGTTAGTGTTCGTGCTAATAATTCCTAGCCAGGGATTGACAATTGATTTTCAATGACCTACATATGTTTGTGCCATTATTTTCTTCACGATTGGCTTGTACATAGACGACTGCGCTTAAAAATTGAACCATAATATCTGGATATGTATAAATAAATATCCATAAATACCTAATCCTACTTCATGGCATGTAATTATTGATTTGATGCCAAATTTGTTTTATTATTTTATAGGTGTTGTCTGACGATGTGGACAGCGAGGATGAAGATGTCCATAGGAGGTACAATAGGCAAATCCCGAGGGAGCTTTATGCAGGAATGCATAACAGGCGTATTAGTTCCTGGAACGGCGGCTATGGATGCCCATATTGCAACCAAAAGCTTCATGATGCGTATCTAAGTGTTCTGGCGCATGCAAGAGGACGGGCCGTTGGCTCCTTCAAGCAGAAGTATTCTCACAGGGTGGCGCACAGTGCGTACGCCGAGTACCTAGAGAAGTTTCAGGATCGTGCCGGCCTGTGAGATTAGATGTGGGATCGATGGAACTATATATCTACGCTTGAGTATGCTTAATACTGTTGAACTATGTACTACTTATGGTTGAACTATGCTTATCTACGTGTACGCTTATTATCTACATCTGAGTATGTTAAATATTTTGCCAAATTTTGGTAAAAAATACAACGGGAGACAAATAAACCAGGACGGAGGTAGTACGTCAATCACACACGGTTCCCAAAATTGGAACCGTGTGCAATGACTTTCATTTTTCCTACTGCGTCAATCACAAACGGTTCGCTCTAGCAAACAATCGGCCCCAAAATTCTTTGTGGGACAGAAAACCCTCACCACCCAATTCAAAAAAGAAAACCATCCCCATCCCCACGTCACAAAAACCCTCACCCCGACCGCCACCCCCTCGGCCCCTATGGTACGTTCCCCATTCACATCCGTGTCTATGCCATGGCACCACCTATCGTGGCGGTAAACACTTAGCTCGACGCTTGCTGCCGCCACCCGGCTGCCGGCAAAGCCCACCACATTTCGCCACTTCCACTTGTCGCTGCCTACTGCCATCGACTTTCTCGATGCTGCTCGCGGTTGACCCAGTTGCGCTTGGTTGAGGAATCTGTCGTACGGAGGGTTCTTTCTCATGGACGACAAGGTAACTAGTTCAACGAGATATTATCTCATCTCTTATCTGAGTTCATCTACCTCCTTTAATCACCCGGTGGAAATCCTTGTGAATTCACATTTATTCGACCTGATTTGAGGGTTTTCTTTCATTCATAGAATGTATAGTGCGCCGACACTTCAGGACTTTGCAACCGCCGCCAGAGATTCCATCTCTTTGTATCAAATTACTTGAGCACGCACGCGGTATGTTCAATCTCACCCTAAATCGGTTGGCATGGCCTACTTTCCTGAACATATTCTAAATATTGCTACATTTGGATAAAAGGTGCCACATGCACCATATACGTCAAAGGCGATTTTCCCCTCTTCTTTCTATATTAGGCAAATTAATGATGTATTGTTCTTTCGATTACTCTCATTTTTCCATGACATCATGTTTGCCCTATCTGTTTAATTATAGATTTTTGTCCTTCAATTTCAACTGTTGTACAGTTATTTCAATTTGAGCCCATATTTACATGTTACCATATTTTCTTTAACAATACTACCATTTTCTGCAGAACATCCCTCGCTATGCAACAGATTATGTAGTGCACAATTTTTCCATTTACATAGATCAAGGCTCCACAGATGTCATACTGCACACAAACCATGGATTTACAATCGTTGCTACTGTCAGACTTGATGAACATGGTGACTCCTATTTTGGCACTAGCTTTTGGAATGAAATTGCAAAGATTTATGTACTGAAAGCTATCACTAAAATTGCACTGCACGTGAAAGGGCCTAGTCATGAAATATATGCTAACTTCCATGACAAAATCATCCGTCCAGACTAAATGAATTATGTAGTATTTAAGCAATTATCTGCATATGTTGACATAACGCACAATGTCAAATGAATTGTGTAGTATTTAAGCAACCAATTGTTATTCCCTTTTCTTACTATATTCCTACCTAATAACTTTTAGTTACCAATTCACTTTTCTATTGCCCTGTTTTAACTAAATATTCCTTGTACTCCCATTTCTATCAGAAAGTGCCGCTGACAATGAGAATCCGGAGGTGGACAACGGGGCTGCCAACAAGCGGAGGTGGGGCAAGCTTGAACCGCAAGCGACTCCAACAGGCCTAGACTTAATCAGCATCCTCCCCGATGATATGTCGAGAGTCAAGATCTCCCTCCTCCCAATCAATTATGGGGCCCGGACAACCCTCCTTTTCCCGGCGATGGTGCCCCATATGGAACTCTAGCCCTCTCAACCTCATCGACACCCACGAGCTCTGCCATGGCAATCGCAAAAGCTTGGATGCATTCTCCAAGATCCTCGGCAGTCACCTTAGCCCAACCAAAGGCCTTAGAATGGACAAGTTCTGTTCCAACAGCTAGGACCGAGCCAAGCTAGACGACTAGTTCCAATCCACTGCCCTAGATCAGCTCGAGGAGATCACTTTTGATGATGGGCATATATGGTCGCTGCCAACGTCCGCACTCCGCCTCGTGCCCACGGTGCGCGTCGCCAAGTTCAGGAACTGCAATTTCCCGCCCCTTAATGACGCGCCCGCTCTTATTCTACCATGACTTAAGCACCTCAAGCTCGTCGTCGTCTGCCTCTTAAAGGGTGACATGGAGCGCCTGCTCCATGGCTGTACTGCACTCGAGTACCTTCGTCTTTAGGCGATCAATGGGTTGAGTACCTTCCACAACACCTCCATGACTCTCCGGACTATTTGTGAGTGTTGCTGGTGCGTCAGGAAGACATCACAAGATGTGTACCACGGTATGGTCATCCAGGACACACCTTCACTTGAGAGATTACTTGTAGTTCATCAAGAAGGTCCAATAAGAATCAACGTCATTTCTATGCCAAAATTGACAGTGGTGGGCTACTCGTCTGACAAATGCTCCGAACTTGTTATTGGATCCACACCCGTTCAGGTACAATAGCCGCCTTCTACCTCTCCTACAAATTAACATTATTTCTAATTTTTAAGATGTTTGTTCGTCTGTCATTCAGAAAATGATTCCGACAAGCTTGACCCCGAAACTGCGCACAGTTAAGGTCTTGGCACTAGAATCTATCAGGCCGACCTGGAGCAAGTTGTCAGTTTGCTGAGATGCTTTCCGTGCCTGGAGAAGCTATATATCAAGGTGATGTTCCTTTCTTGTTAAATGTTAACCATAAGGGAGTTCAATTTGTGACACCTTTTTCCAAGTTTACAATGACAATGTACTACGATTTCTGAAGGTTCTTTTGGACGATTTCAGTACATACATGTCCCCCCCATATTGCTTGCTTGATCCATATGGTTACAATAAATAAGCATTTCTCCTTTGGATTCATCCGTACTTGTTTTCTTAGGGAACTTTTCATACACTCCAAACTCTTGTGAAGAAGGCTACATTTTTCTAGAATGTAATCAAATTCCCATGTGAATCATGTCAGATCGAAGATGGCATGTTAGTGCATTTTACAAATCCTGCAAACCAAATAGCTAGCCTTGTAGTAATGTTCAAAATTGCATGTAGGCACTAACACGTTTTATTCTTTTGCAGATAAGATTAGGCCCAGTGGTGGATAATGTGATACAATATAACAATCATGCTGAATGCCTAGATCTGCATCTCTCAGAAATTACTTTGAACTCCTACCGAGGGACCTTACCGAAGATTATATTCGCCAGGTTCTTTGTTCTCAGAGCAAGGGTGCTGAAGTATATGAGGTTTTCCCTACATTTATTTCGCAAAAATGAATCGTTTGTTGATCAGTGTCAACCCCATACATGACTTCTCAGCGGCTGACCCCTTTGCAAAAATTGTGAGGTTTCGAAGCCAGACTTAGAAGCGGTGATATTAGTTTGATCCTCTGATATCCATGTTTAGCGGATTAGCGCGAGCTTTTGCAGCTGATGAGCTGAATTTCATTTCTAATATCAGTTTGAACCTTGTAATCTTCTAATTTGAGCCATATAACTCTGGAATTTGAAACATGTAATATTTCGAGCTTTTGTGGTCCAATGGTTGAAATGTCATCGTATGAGACTCGTATATTGCTAGCACTATTTTGACCTTAATATGCAATGGTCTTAGATTTTATTAAGCATTCTCGAATCAGTTTACCTTATTGATCTCACAGCACACGATCTGTATAGCTAACTCGAGTGCGATCTTCGACATTATTGCACACAGTTGGTTTCTTCCACCGTGTGCACTGTAGAGCGCAGAATTAATTATCGCACTCGAGTGTCCATCATCACCCTTCTGTGTAACTTTGACCTGATCACCCAAGGGTAAACTTATGACCGAAGTCATTCCACACACTTCATTTTTACAAAGCTTTTTGCAAATAAACACGCACGATTTGTCCCTCTTCTAGCCGACGCGTGGCCAAACGAGCCGGGCGGGAAGCTTGTGCGGTAGCACCGGAACAGGCTCACCTTTCATACATTTGGCGCCTCTTCGAGCCCACGCGTGCGGTGCGGTGTTGTCAAGCGTGCACTAGAATCCTCCGGTATGAACCTTGCGACAAGACGTGATGATTACAGGACGGCCGACCCACATTTATTACAGCGGCCATTTAACCTACCCTTGTGTCTCTTCAACCTTTTGATCGCGCCCCACCATTGCAAGAAGCACACCCAGCATGAGAAATTCTTAGATGGTATCCTGCGCGGCTCTAATGGTGCTCCGAGCGGCTGCCGACGACGAGCAGCAGTTTACCATGCGTGCCGTTGTGGACACCCACAGAAGGTTCATGGACCTCTCGGTGGTATACACCAACGATCCGGTCTGGGTGGAGTACTCCATCCACATCATGGAGCTGTTGCTTGCCACGGAGAAGTACAAGGTGGTCGGGTTCGACCTCGAGTACACCCACGCTCATGTCGGGTCTCGTCCCAAGGTCGTCATCGCCCAGATGTGTGTGCGCCACCACGTCCTCGTCTACCACTACTACCTGGACACAAGGCCTTGCGAGCGTTTCGCCAGGTTTTTCAACAGCCCCCACTAGTGTTCGCTATGGTGGACATCACCAACGATGTAAAGGCGCTCGAGAAATCGGGCATCCCCTACCAGAATCTTGTGGACATCCAGTGCCAATACAAGACTTGGGGCAGCAAGGAGCATGAGAATGACTCACTGGTTCGCCTCGCCGAGGCCATCATCAACTCCTACTACAGACATGAAGGATTCGTGCAACAAGAACAAGCGTGCCTGGCACTCGGCCTGGATGGAGAAACTCGACAAAGCTCATGTCGTGTACGCGGCCAAGGAGGCGTAGACGAGCTACAACATGTACAGGCGGATCGTTGACATGAGGAAGTTCCTCCTTCCCCAAAATGGCCAGGGATCCAGCCAAAAGCAGAGCAATGGCAAGCATCGTCGCAACAATAAGTAGATGATCAGATCCTCGTTTCCCCTACTTTAGTATGCATGTAATTGCTTTCTTTGGTGTGTGGAAATGTTATGTGTGTAGTCACTTGTGTAATTGTATGCTTAATTTGGTTATGCAATGCTATCTTTTTAAGTATATACGGTGATGCACTGTAGACAGAGCGTAAATGTTGTGCGGACAAAGAAAATCATATCGCACACGGACTAAACAATGGAACCCGTCGGTGATATTTTCATCAATCACTCACAATCGTATACCAACAATCATTTGCTCACAACACACATGGCTTGTTAGCAGTAATCGTCTGTGTTGTTATCGGTCTTCGCACACGTTTCCGATTACAGACCTATTTGCCTCATATCACACATATCTTGTTCATTTGAACAGTTTGTAATCTCATGTCTCAACACAAACAGTTCATCAGAGTGAACCGCATGCCGTATATCGCACACACCTTTGATCTGGCTGACCGTTTCTTTTGTGTTGCCTAATCACAAACAGTTCATCCGAGTGAACCGTATGCCGTAAATCGCACACACCTTCATCTGGCTGCCCGTTTCTTTTGTTCCTTCTCATCGCAAACGGTTAATTGAACTAAACCGTATGCCCTCAATCGCACACGCAACTAAAATTTGAACCGTGTTTGATGCATCCATCATCGCAAACATTTTGCACCTTTTTGGACGGTGTTTACACCACCGTTTGCGATTATGGCATCGCACACAGTTTCGTCGAAGGGTCTCTGATTGTAGTGTCGCGTTAGCAGCAACCTGCAGTAGTGCAATGCAAACAGTAGCTTTGTCACATTCTTTGTGTTGAATGCAAAGGTACTATTATCCGTGAGGATTAAGTTTTTTAACAAAAAATTCTCACGGATGGACATGTTGAACAACATAGAAGGAAGTTTTAGGTGGACAAAAGGGCTTCTGAACGTGCTTCACTTCAATTACAACAACTTTTCTTCATGTACCAGTAGATTTTCTAGCCAAGGATCTTGATTTTGTGGATCAGACCGATCCATTTGATTGTGGAAGCCGAAAACTTTTGTTGAGTTAGATGTTATTGCCCTATTCAATCGGGGTTTCGTTTAAACCTGATGAACAATTAATCCTCGTGCTTTTGTACATACTATTTGTAAGTTGGAGTTAGTTGTTGTTGCCATTTTCAACTTAGTTGTGTCTCATATTTTCTTTCAAACAGGGCCAATAGCTTTCCATTTCTTTAATTAAATTCCTAGAAATCATAAATGTGTCCCTGGGTCAATGTTTAGGTCCCATGCAAGAGAGGTGAATAAATTTCAAACATCTGGGCATCGTGGCATGCCCGGAAACATTGAGAAACTTGATTTTTTTAATTCCTGCAAGTCCAAAATCGCATGAAAATCATTAAACATGGCATGGTGTCTTGACATCTCACCAGTATGCCATGGTAAACACATTGTCTGCTTTTGGGAGAAGTTTTGGTATAAGCTTCTTACAAAGCGGAGCTTCTCTCACCAAGCCTTATGGTTCCGGTAGGGAATGTGCACCTTTGTGGGTGAAACGACATACACTGCCTCTTCATGCCTTTATTTTTTAACAGAGGCAACATAGACCAATAGGGGTGGCATGCTAAAATTTGTAATTACTCTGGGTTCATTTGGCCTTTTTATACAATAATTAAATTTGCTAGGCATTTAATATGTATAATTCAAATTTGAACTACATGCACATGCTTCGGTGCACCCAAATGGGTTGAAAAGTCGTAAATATGTCTATGGGTGAATGTTTAGGTCCCATGCGAGAAATGAAAATGAATTTGAAACATATGGGCATCGTGGGTCGGCTGAAAACTTTGAGAAACTTGTTTTTTAAATTCCTGTAAATCCAAAACTCACCTGCAAATCATGAAACTTGGCATGTTGCCTTGACATGGAACAAACATGCTCTCTTAAAAATTTTGATTTGCAAAGACGCAGACATTAACAACCAACAAAGGCATTTTGGAAAAAAGAGATGTCACATTACAATCGGAAACACAAGTATTATTGAAACCGTGGGGATTCTACAGACCATCTATGTAACACAACGCGTCCATTTATTCTGGCTAGGAAGCCCAATGTAGGCTAGGTATTTGAGTAGACGGGAGGCGTGTGAGTAGACCGCTGAGCAGGCTCACTAGGAGGCTAGCCCTTTGACCTCCATCCACTGCCCACCTCACTACCAACTTCTCCATTAATGGCACCCGAGCCCGTACTTTAATGGTGTGGCTAGGTCTTAGTCTACTGAGATTTAAGAGAGAGTAAATAAAATCTGAAAAGAAAATTTTGCCCGGATATTGATGTAAGATCTCATGGACATAACATCGACTAAGACTTAGCAAGACTGATATATATGACGACAATGGCTATGGACAATAATAATTTCCTTACATATTCAGGAAGATAATTAAAGATGCCACATGGGGCAATGCATGAAAGACACGTGGGCAAAAGAATAAGAAAGGTGGAGACAACAATCTGTTCGCTGCTTTCTACCTCACCTCGATCTACTCCGCCATATTCGTCATTTTGTCCATGTCGTAGGAGTTTCCGCGGTGAGTGGCGAGGATCTCTTACCCGTCCCAATGCATCGCTTGAGAGCATTGCTACTTCTTGAACTTGCGTTGATTTTTCCCTTGAAGAGGAAAGGTTGATGCAGCAAAGTAGAGGTAAGTATTTCCCTCAGTTAAGAACCAAGGTATCAATCCAGTTGGAGGCACAAGAAGGTCTCCAATATATGCACTTGCACAAACTAACAAACACTAGGACACAACATGACAAAGGGGTTGTCAATCCCTTCACGATCACACACAAGAGTGAGATCTAAAGGAGATAGGTATAAAAGATAAACAAAAGAGAAAAATAAGGTAAATATAAATAAATTGGAGCAAGGTATTTTTGGTTCATAGATCTGCAAATATATGATGGAAAATCGACCCGGGGGCCATATGTTTCACTAGAGGCTTCTCTCTTGAATAAAGCATACGGTGGGTAAACAAATTACTTTTGAGAAATTGAGAGAAAAGCGCAAAATTATGATGATATCTAAGGCACTGATCATGAATATAGGCATCACACCCATAACAAGTAGATCGACTCTTGCCTACATCTACTACTATTACGCCACACATCGACCACTATCCAACATGCATCTAGAGTATTAAGTTCATAAGAACGGAGTAATGCTTTAAGCAAGATGACATGATGTAGAGGGATAAACTCAAGCAATATGATATAAACCCCATCTTTTTATCCTTGATGGCAACAATACAATACGTGCATCGCTGCCCCTTCTGTTAGTGGGAGAGGACACCACAAGATTGAACCTATCACAAAACACTTCCCCATTACAAGAAAAACTAATCTAGTAGGCCAAACTAAATCGATAGATCGAATAAAATAACTGGCAATCAAACATTATAGATACGTTGGAGTCGTATCAAGGATCCCCAAGCTTAATTCCTGCTCGTCCTCGAGTAGGTAAATGATAAAAAACAAATTTTTTTGATGTGAAATGTTACCTAACATATTTATCAACGCAATCGTCTTTATTGTGGCAAGAATATTTGGGTCCATAAGATTCAAAAAAAAGTTTAATATTGACATAAGAAAATAATACTTCATGCGTACTAATAAAGAAATCATGTCTTCTCAAAATAACATGGCCAAGAAAGTTATCCCTACAAAATCATATATTCTGGCTATGCGCCATCTTCATCAAACAAAATATTTCATCATGCACAATGCCGATGATAAGCCAAGCAATTGTTTCATACTTTCAGTGTTCTCAAACTTTTTCTACTTTCACGCAATACATGAGCGTGAGCCATGGATATAGCACTGTAGGTGGAATAGAATATGGTGGTTGTGGAGAAGACAAAAAGAAGGAGAAAGTCTCACATCAACTAGGCAAATTAATGGGATATGAAGATACCCATCAATTGATATCGATGCGAGTGAGTAGAGATTGCCATGCAATGGATGCACTAGAGCTATAAGTATATGAAAGCTCAAAAAGAAACTAAGTGGGTGTGCATCAACTTGATTGCTCATGAAGACCTAGGGCAATTTAAGGAAGTCCATCATTAGAATATACAAACCAAGTTCTATAATGAAAAATTCCCACTAGTATATGACAGTGATAAAATAGGAGACTCTCTCTCATGAAGAACATGGTGCTACTTCGAAGCACAAGTGTGGAAAAAGGATAGTAACATAGTACCTTCTCTCTTTTTCTCTCATTTCTGGGGCTTCTTTGGCCTATTTTTTTGTGGTTCTTTTGCCTCTTTTATTTAATTAAAGTCCATTGAATAATTCCAACTTGTGAGGGATTCATAGCTTCCTTCTCTCTTTTTTCTCTCATTATTACAGTGGTGTAATAATGATGATCCTCATACTTAGAACTCAAGAATTACAACTCGATACTAGAACAAATATATGACTCTATATGAATTCCTCATGCATATGAGAACAATATGACAATGATGGTATGTGTCATAATAAAATGGAACGGTGGAAGTTGCATGGAAATATATCTGGAGCGGCTATGGATATGCCATAATAGGTTGGTACGGTGGCTGTTTTGAGGAATGGTATATTGTGGGTTTAATGCACAGGCGAAAGTTGCACGGTACTAGAGAGGCTAGAAATGTTGAAAGGGTGAGAGTGCGTATAATCCATGGACTCCACATTAGTCATAAAGAACTCACATACTTATAACAAAATTTTATTAGCCATCGAAACAAAGTACTATACGCATGCTTGTAGGGGGATAGATTGGTAGGAAAATACCATTGCTCGTCCCTGACCACCACTCATAAGGAACACAATCAAAAAAAAATCATGCTTTGACTTCATCACATAACGGTTCACCATACGTGCATTCTATGGGAATCTCAAACTTTAACACAAGTATTTCTACCAATCCACAATTACTCATTAGCATGACTCTAATATCACCATGTTTATATCTCAAAACAAATGCAAGAATCAAACTTCTCATATATTCAATGCTCTTTATATGAAAGTTTTTATTATATCCCTCTTGGATGCCCATCATATTAGGACTAAATTCATAACATAAGAAAATTACCATGATGTTTAAAGACTCTCAAAATAATATAAGTGAAGCATGAGAGTTCAACAATTTCTATAATATAAAACCATTGTCCTGCTCTAAAAAAGATATACGCGAAGTGCGAGAGCAAACTGCCTAGCTCAAAAGATATAAGTCAAGCACATAGAGTATTCTAATTAATTCATGATTAATGTGTGTCCCTCTCAAAAGGTGTGTACAGAAGGATGATTGTGGCAAACTAAAAAGCAAGGACTCATATCATACAAGACGCTTTGATGTGGTGGAACACGATCACCTATGGGGCCATCGGCCCCTTGTCGTTCGACGAGTGGGAAGGTCATGTTGCGCAGAGAGCAGAAGCCATGAAGCAGTACGATGGTGGTGACACTTGTGGTTTTCACCCAGGTTCGGGCCGCTGAGAAGCGTAAAACTCTACCCCTGCTTTGGCGGATTGAGGGAAGGGTCACAATGGGCTCGAAATCCTCAAACCCGGCAAGGTCGCCTCGGGGAGAGCATCTATGTATGTACACGTGTGTGAGGGTCCAAATCCCTTTCTAGTTTGCCATGCCCTCCTTTTCTAGGCCAAGGGGTAACAACAATGGCAAAACAGTAATTATCTAGTGATTAGATGACTAACAGTGCTATCGTACCTAGCTCTGGCAGTTAGGACAAAGTGCATTAAATGCACTACTTGGTGTCATGCTAAGGATGTAGCCCGGCAAGCCTGCTGCGCCGCTTAATGATTTCTTGCTTATCTGCTTGACACACCTCTGGACGGGTGTCATCTAGAGGTAATCTTCCTTCCAAATGGCTGACATGTGCTTAGTAGAAGCAAGTTAATCCCCTCGAGGGCTCCACACCGCATTAATAGGTGACTTGCATCGCGGCGCAGTGGAGCGGTGAAGTATTGGCGGGGAGATTTTCCCTTGGCGGCCCTGGCAAGCCTATAGTGGAAATCTTGGGACTTGTCTTTGGGGCGGCCTCGACTTGACCAGGCTCACCTTGCCCCGCAAGGGAGGCTTTCCCAAATGATATATTGTTCCCTTCGCTTGTCTTGGTCTTCTTGATCCACCCTTTGATCTCTCAAAGAGCTGCTTCTCTGGCTTGGTCTTTGACTTGGATGCTTGGCGTAACTTGTATGAAGCCATCATGCCTGTGTAAAGTCCGGTCAACAAACTTGAATGTTAATTGTACCGATAGGAGCCCCCGAGCCTGGCCCAAACATGCTATCGGGCATCATTGGGGTAGGCCCTATCAGGTACACAGGCAGGACACTTGTGCATATATTCTCTTCTTCCTTGATATTTTCCTTGCTTTTTCATTAACCTGTGTTTGAGTCAGTTTTCGGTTTTCCCATGCATCATGCAAGACGACATGGGGAAATTTGTGCCATGGTCCATGGGCTGCCCACGTCCCACGTTCATGGAGCGGTAACTGCTATTTCCCTCCTTCTTTCGCTCCTGCCGTTTCTGCCACGTATGCTGCATGCATTACGCGGGGTTGGTGGCAGACGTGGAGGGCGCGGGAATGAGTGCAATGGCAGATAACAAGGCGCCATGGAGAGGCGCAAGAGGAGTGCATTGATTATGTGCGCCGCTCGTGATGCAAAGGAGCCAGATTGACGGAGTGGGGCGGTTGCCTCCTGGGTGAGGAGCCAGCCCCCGACTGCGTTCGCCAAGAAAAGGAGACATGGGGGAGGGGCTTACTAACACACATCTATTCCTTCTTCCTTCTGGCATGTTCTCTGCACCATGGTGAGGGGGATAGGGCATAGTGGTACTCCAGTGGTGGCGACGAGGGTTTCAGCTCGACAGTGCCACCCTCCTCCTGCTGGGGACGCAGGTGCGGAGCCCAGCACGAGAGTGGGCGGTACAGGACGAGGACATGGCTGTCGTGGTGCTAGGGGCTAAGGAGGATGTGGAGGTGCCTTGATCGCCCCACCTCCTGTTGCCTTTGGGGTCGAACAAAGGCCACGACGAGGCCCAGTCGCTGGCATTCATCGTCAAACTACACGGGTCTCCGCATAGCAGTCTCCGGATTTCAACCCCATTCGCAAGGGTGAGGGAGGTAGAACAACTGCCAGGACTGAGGCTGCACATGAGGGGTTACTGCAATGGCAGCATGCGGGCAGATGTAAAGTTCCCTACACTTCATGTCATGCTTCTCCGGCGTGGCTAGAAAACCTTCGCTCGTGCCCACAACTTGGCGGCGGGGCATGTCCTTCACTTCAAGTTAATGGACGCCACCCTGCTCTCCATGAAGTTCTCCGGGCATTCGGGTGCTCGCTTAGGGTGCTGCGCAGAGAACTCGACCGACGACGAAAGCTCCTCCTCGAGCGACAGCAACAAGGAGGACAATGTCGGCGAAGATGACGGCGTTGAGAGGGAGGAAGACGACTCTGACTCTGGCTGAGCACCAGACGCACCATCACCGTCAGTAGGGGGCCGGCAGCACCACCCTCTACACCTGGGTCTTCTCCCCGGCAAGGCGATTTGTGGGGGTGTTGGGTGTGGATGCCTCCGCCTCCTCCAGCAGTCTTATAGCTGGACCCCGGCGGGCTTTCCCATGGACTCCGACTTCGTTTTCCGTGCCGGTATCCATGTCGCCACGTCAAGCCGGCCCTGGTGGTGGTGACCAAGGCATCGCCTAGCAGCTCTCTCCATCCCTTGCCTTCGTCCGCGCACTCCCGATCTTGTAAGTTTGCGTCCCACAGGCCCTAACAGGGTCAGGCTGGGCTTCTTCCTAGGTGCTCCTTTTTCCGTCTTCGCCTCTCCTTGTAGTCCAGCTGGACAAGAAAGGGATCACGAGGCACTTATATTTTTTCAATCTAAAAGATGTAGGTGCTTGCCAATCTTTAGTCTTGAATATGTAATCTTTTTTATCCATATTTGTACTCTGTAAGGTTTGTACTTGTTTTATCTGCATATTAATGAAAAAAGACATATTTGCCGGGTACTTGTCCATGTATTATATCCATGCAAAGGAGGAGGAGATCTATGCTTTCAAGTAAACACGTTCTCGGCAAACTATCTTGCCGGTACCTTCCGTCGTTGCCGCTAGATTTGGCCTGTTAGGCTCAAGACTGTGGAAGGGAATCGGCCCCTTGTCGAACCTTCTCTATCAAATGCCACTACAACCAGTCTGATCAGAACAATCATTCGAATCAAAGGATGGGAGCACAAATGTTTTGAAAGTGTCAATGTTTTTCTATGCACAAGCTTTTCCGTTACGGAGATACGTTATGGATACCTTAAAGGAAACTTATCAGTTTAGCTTGTGGGAGATCAATATGTAAACTTGTCTCCATTCCTCCTTTTCTTGATCGTTTCCACGACAAAGGCCCTGTTGTTAGTACAGAGAGAAAACATAACAAAATATGATCTCCTCTAAATGATCATGGCATATTTATGCTAAGCTAAACAAGCATGCAAGTTTTTAGGGTGCCAACACTTCATTTTATTATCTGTGCTTTGGGTCTGCGGCTGGCTTTGTACAAAAGTCCGCCTTATAGGTAGAAACTCGTGAAGATGCTCAATATTCCATGAGTTTTGCATTTTGATGCCATCTTTAGTCTCCACATGGACTGCGCCATGTCTGGTGACTCGCACTACCCGGAAAGGGCCTTGCCACTTCGGCTTCAACTTGTTGGAACCCTTGGTGGACTTAACATGCCTAAGGACAAGGTCACCCTCCTCAAGGCTTTGGGCATGAACCCCTCGACTATGATAGCGGCACAAGCCTTGCTAGTAGCATGCAGTACGCACAACAGCGCAGAAACAATCTTCCTCAAGGAGCATGACATCATTATGCCAGTGTTGCTCTTGCTCTAGCTAGTCATAGGAAAATACTCGAGGTGACCCATATATGAGTTCCGTGGGGAGTACTGCTTCTTCCCCATAAACTAGGGAGAAGGGAGTCTGGCCGGTAGCTCGATTTGGTGTTGTACGGAGGGACCAAAGAACCACCGGCAGCTCATCGATCCAGTGTCTACCGCACTTTGGCAACATATCAAAAGTCCTTGTGAGCCCATGCAGGACTTCGGCGTTCATCCTCTTAGCTTGTCCGTTGCACCTGGGATGAGCAACAGAGGCAAACTAAACCTTGCTTCTAAGGGTTTGAACATATTGCATGAAGGTGCGGCTTGTGAACTGGGTGTCATTATTAATGATTACACTGGCGGGTACTCCGAACAGCAAACCAATCCTTTCAAGAACTTGATAGCTAACTATGCAATTACCTTTCTCACAGGTTCTACATCGGGCCATTTTGTAAACTTCTTGATTGCAACATACAAGAATTCAAAGCCCCCGGTAGCACGGAGGAAGGGGCCCAAGATATCGAGCCCCCAGACCAAAAATGGCCAGGATAAAGGGATCGTTTGGAGAGCTTGAGAAGGTTGATGGATGTTCTTGGAGTCGAACTGGCAGGCTTCACATTTGGTGAGTAGCTCAATCGCATCTTGGAGGGTCGTGGGCTAGTAGAAACTGTGCTAGAAATGTTTTCCAACTAAGGCCCTTGATCGAAAATGGGAGCCGCACATGCCTTTCTGTATTTCTGCCAACAGTTCCTGCCCCTCTTCCTGGCAAATGCATTTTAACTTCACACCATTGGGCCTTCTTTTGTATAATGTGTCATCGATAAATTGATACATGTCGCATCCAAGTTGGAGCCTGAGGCTCGGCAATAAGGACAAACGATACCTCCTTGTCCGTGGAAGCACATATCTCGTCCACAAAAACTTGCAGTTTGGCGAAAGGGTGCGGTTCATCAAGCGAAGTAGAGTTATTCCCAGCAGCTTCTCTAGTGGGGGCTTTAGGAAGCCCTGCCTGGATATGCTTGCTGGAGCCCAACTTCCTCCTCTTTATGGCCATCATTGTCAGGGATATTAAGCGTTGAGTCAGGTGGAGAACAAAAGTCCCTGGTTCCACAGGGAGCTTTTATGCAGCACATTTTGACAGATGACCAGCAATGATGTTTTCCGCACATCACACGTGCTTTGTTGCAATCCATCAAAATGTTCTTCTAGCTTCCTCACTTCCTCAACATATTCCTCCATCAACGGGCTTTAGTAATCATGTTTACTTGTCTCACAACGAGCTGCGAATCTCCATGGATGACCAACTTATTGATTCCCAATTCTATTGCAATTCTGAGCCCGAGAAGGAGCCCCTCATATTTACCAGTGTTGTTGGTGGCATGCTTCCGAGGGAAGTGCATCTGAAAAGCACATACTTAAGGTGCTCTCCGGTGGGTGAAACAAGAAGAATGCCAACACATGCACCTTGTACCGAGAAAGAACCATCAAAATACATGATCCATTCTTGGGCTGCTTCCTTGCCGGGGATAACCATCTCTTGAACTTCATTATCTGGGGTGGGCGTCCATTCTGCAATGAACTTTGTGAGTGCCTTCCACTGAATGATTGAGGTACTCTCATACTTCAGACCAAAACTTGACAGCTCTAGTGCCCATTCAACTATCCTGCCGGCGGCCTCAGGGTTCCTAAGTATGGGTTGCAATGGGAAACGAGTGATAACTGTTACCTCATGGGCTTGGAAGTAGTGGCGTAGTTTCCTTGAGGCCATGATGAGGCCGAAGATCAACTTTTGAACTCTACAGTACCTTGACCTAGCCCCCTGCAACAGGGAGATGACAAAGTACACTGGCCGTTGCACCACTCTTTCCTTGCCGTGGTCTTGGAATTGTCTCTGCTATTTTGCTCTTCTTTCTCCTGACATGTGCTTGTTCTTGCTAGGATAATTCAGTTTCATCTTCGGAGCGAGCGGCTGCCGTGGCTGCTTCTTCATCCATTTCCCACTGCGCCACCAGCAGCAATAACCACTTGATTTGTTGCCGCCAGATATAGCTACAAAGGCTCTTGTGGCCTAGGAGCAGCTAAGGTGGGGGTAGAGGAAACGTATGCCTTCAGGTCGAAGTGTAGCTTCTGCCTTCGGGGTCCACTTCATTGTCCATGCCTTCTTCAAAATTTTGAAGATCGACAAGGCGCGCTCGGCGGACATGGAAATGAACCTACTTAACGCGACAACGCATCCAGTCAGGCGCCTCACGTCCTAGACGGTCCAGGGTGCTTGAATCTGCTCAATTGCTCTGATTTGGTCGAGATTAGCTTCTATCCCTCAGTGTGACAGAAAGAAACCTAGTATCTTGTCGGAGGGCATGCCAAAAACACACTTCTCAGGGTTCAACTTCAGATTGATCTTGCGCGGGTTCGCAAAAGTTTCATCCAAATCTTGAGTAAGTGTTGATTTGCCCTCGGTTTTGACCATTATGTCATCCATGTAGGCCTCCACATTTCTGTGCAACTGCGACTCGAAACCACTCTGTACTGCTCTCGCGAAGGTGGACCCATCACTCTTTAACCCGAAGGTCTTTCGTACAAAGTAGTACGTGCCACAGGGAGTTATGAATGCAGTTTTCTCTTCATCTTCCTTAGACATGAATATCTGATGGTATCCAGAGTATGCATCCAAAAAGGAGAAAAGATCATATGCGGAGGTGGAATCCACAATTTGATCGATGCGAGGCAAGGGGAAAGGGTCCTTCGGGCATGCCTTGTTTAGATATGTAATGTCTATGCAAAGCCTCCATTTCCCATTCGCCTTGCGCACTACCACTGGATTTGCTAACCATGTTGGGCGCAAAACTCCTCGGACCAAACCAGCTGCTTCAATTTTCTTGATTTCCTTCGGGCAATGAACTGCTGCCGTTCCAAAGCTTGCTTTCTGACCTTCTACCTTGACGGGCCAGGCATGAGGATAGACAGCTAGGTGGTGCTCGATTACCTCCCAGGGAACGCCGGGGATGTCAGATGGCTGACAAGGAAACACATCGACATTTGCCAGCAAGAAGGCAACGAGCACGCTTTCCTATTTGTCATCAAGGGTGGCCCTGTCGGTGAACGTACCATCAGCGCCATGCTGTCCTGCCGGGAACTTGTTCA
Organism: Triticum urartu; assembly: GCF_003073215.2. Classification (NCBI taxonomy): domain Eukaryota; kingdom Viridiplantae; phylum Streptophyta; class Magnoliopsida; order Poales; family Poaceae; genus Triticum; species Triticum urartu. The sequence goes on along the minus strand of NC_053025.1, from coordinate 229,689,420 downwards.
TAGCAGGTGAAGCAACCTTGGATCTCTTACTAGTGGAACTCTCTGACAAGTCATCGATGGGTGTAGCGTACTCCGGAGAGGCGCGCTTCGCAGATTCCTTGCCAGCATCCCTGCTAGCCTTCTTTCCTTTCTTGGTTTCCTTGGCGGGAACTGCAGTGTCAGCGGCCTTGGCAGCTACCGCGTCCCGGTACATCTTATCCACACATATAATTGCATCTTTCTTGTCTGACAGCATGGAAATGACATCCCATCGGCCCTGGCATTTTCAGAGTGTTGTAGGCATAGTGGGATGCTACCATGAACTTTGCCATAACTAGACGGCCAAGAATCCAATTGTATGG